>NC_137793.1:59798890-60398890 GCF_963383645.1 Muscardinus avellanarius | reverse complement strand
AATTTAGAGGAACAAAGAGCTTGAAGAAATGAAACAGGAGGTACTGACAAGTGGAGAATGCACTTGCTAGTTAAATGTTTTTATTTTCTACGTAGGTGTTCCACTCAGGAGAATAAGAAGGTCAGGCAGGTGAAGAGAATGTGTGTGCCAAGGTCATATAAAACCATTCTAACAACACAGTAAAGCAGTGCAATAAACTCCCTGGCACTTAATATCCAGGATGGCTAGCAATCTCGAGCTTGGGAAATTTCCTTTCTAGAGGATGAGTATGTCCTCAATCAAAAAAGGCTGTAGGTTCAATCCCCACTACCACAAAAGGGCTGTGGACCTGGGCACTCATTTGCATTTTGTTGTAACATAAGATGGTTTGCTTCTCCATGGAGAAAATAACCCTCCCGTGGGTGCCGGCTACAGGGTAAGGTGGTAAATGGGACTCTATACGTATTTGCCATTTTAAGTCAAACAGGCACTTTCTGTTTAGGTCCCCTCATTTGTTGTGACAAAAAAGTGAAAAGGGGAAGGATGGAAAGCAGAGAAAAGCCTCTGCTCTTTGAGAGATAGATTACAAACTCCTTTTTCTTGGATACATGCAATTTTATACAACTAGACACTCTTGAATTTGAGATCTGCCAGGAAATATATACAGCAACCTGTCACTAGCCAGAAACCATAGTGAATTGTTAAGAACCTGACTCATATATCTTCAAGGTGTGTTTAAAAGACAAGCCTTGCTGGGCCTGGTGGCACATGCTTGTAATCCCAGTACCTGGGAGGCTGAGACAGGAGGATTGCAAGTTCATAGCCAGCCTCAGCAAATTGTGAGGCCCTCTGCAACTTAGTGAGACCTTGTTTCAAAAGAAAGAATAAAAAATTGAGCTAGTGGTGGAGCTCAGACATAGAGTGCCCCTGGGTTCAAGCCCTAGTACCACACACGCACACAAAAAAAAAGACAACCGTTTAAGAGGCTTAATTTCCACTGGGCATGGTGGTGCATGCCTGTAATTTCAATACTTTGGAGGCTGAGACAAGAAGATACCAGGTTCAAGGCCACTCTCAGCAACTTTTAGCGAGTCCCTTTTTCAAAACAAAAAATAAAAATGGTTGGGGGTGTAGCTCAAGAGGTAGAATACCCCTGGGCTCCACACCTAGAACCTCCCTCAAATGCCACTTTTCAGCCTCTCTGAGGGCTGAGGCAGTAAAGTAACCTAATGAATCAGAATCATGCTGCCTCGAGGAGGGAAGAACACACCGATGTCCCATTTCTGACCAGTAGAGAGGAAATAGAGATAATCCTCAGAAGACAAAGAAAAGAACTCGGGTTTCATCAGCATTTCAAAACTTTAAGCTAAACCACTTTCTGAAAAATCTATTAGTCATGTGACACTTGTTCACTGAAGACAAGGCTGAGGAATGTTCAGCAAGGTCTATGCTACACTTCATAGGAGATAAAGGGTTTTCACAGGTCTAGAAGCCAAAGCTTAGCAAAAGTGAACTAACCTGCGTACTCCGTGGTAGGCGGTCTCTGCAGCCTTCAGGCTGTTCAGGAGTAGGAAGGAAATCAGTGGGTGCTTACATTGCTAACACCTTCTGAGTATCTGGGGCACATTTTCTTTAAGTTCTAAGAAATCATTGCAACAATTTTAGGGAAATGAAAAAACAAAATTTTTAAACACATACATGCTTCCAATTTAACTGCCTAAAATCATCTGAGCTGATTATTTAAATCCTCAAAGGACTTCAAAGGACTTGTGCAGAAAAATTAAAGGTGTCTGAAGACTAAATGTTCCACACTGTTGACTTTTCTTGAGGTGGTATATTTCTGCAATAGGACATAATACAAATATTGGTAGAAATCAAAATGTGAATATTCATTCCACACGAGCATTTTCCAGGAATGATGCAAACATTTGAAACAAGATCAAGCAGAGCGCGGTGGTGCACACCTGTAATCCCCACGCTTGGGAGGCTGAGACAGGAGGATCGCAGGTTCACGGCCAGCCTCAGCTACTTAGTGAGGCCCTTCCCAACTTGGTGAGGCCCTGTTTCAAAATAAAGAATAAAACACAGGACTGGGGGTGTATCTCAGAGGTAGAATGCCCCTAAATTCAATTCTCAGTACCACAAAAAATAAAAATAAAAAATAAAACGAGATTAATCTAGATTAGCAGCGGTAGTTAATACACCATTAATAAAGGTTTAATATTTAGGATTTAATACATTTTCTTCCTTCTCATTTAAACAATACATACCATTTTTTAAAAAGGGAAAACATATTTCCTAACATAGATACAGGGTATTTTTGTTTTTTCTCACATGTGGAAGCTATAAAGAAAATAGGAAATAAAAGGGACTTTATATAAATGAGGAAAGAGACCAGTAAAATAGTGGAAAGGGATTGGGGGGAGGAGGAAGGAAGGGGAAAAGGAGGCTTGTGAAAGAAAACAGTTCTAATAATGCTATGTCTGTATATGAAAGTATTACTCCCAAGCTCACTGTCACGTAGGGGGAATTGGGTAGCAGGGTGAGATGCGGAGGGAACACACCAGGCTCTGTGTGTCCACATGTTTATACCGCTTTGAACCTCACTCTGATGTATACTTACAATGCACCAAAAAGTGTTTTAAAATGCTTGCTGAATAAAGGCTAGCTTTGACAATTACTGTGTGTTTATGTGTGTGGTAAAGAAGATTGAACTCAGGGACATACTACCTCTGAGCTACACTCCCAGCCCAATTTAATTTTTATTTTGTAACAGGGTCTCCCAAAGTTGGAGAGGGTCTGACGAGGCTGCTGAGGCTGGCCATGAGCCTGCAATCCACCTGTCTCAGGCTCACAAGTACTGGGATTACAAACATAAGCCACCATACCTGGCTTGATTACTACTTTTAAAATAGTATTTTAAAAATAAATTAGTAGTTTTATTGCAATAAAATATAAAAATAAAAATTCATAATTCTATATTAAGTAAATCCATAGAGACAAATCAATCCGGACACTATCTTGGTATTTTAAGAAAGATGTTAATTTTCAGAGACATAAACCTACATGCATGAACATAAAACATTGTTTTTGTTTGGGGTTTCTATGAGAACTCCAATTTCTTCAGTTTCTGGCCAAAAAGAATATTTCCTCAGTTTTATTCCAAATAGAAATTCCCTTTGATGGTACCATCTGCTACAAATCAATCCTTCCTCAGTCTACGAGAGCAGAACTACCTGTGCCCTGAAACTCAGACCATCTTCCATACTCCAAACAGCTAGAAGAGAGCAAGTTTTAAGGCATTTGGCACCCTAAAGGGACAAAAGTGATTGTGCCTCTTGCCATCTGTGGTGACTGCTGAGCAGCTGCATGTTTACACCCATTTCACAACCACTTCCAATTCTTCATGGAAATCCAGGGCTCAAGGACCAGATTTGGGGTTGCTCGGAATACTGGCCATCCTGCTGGAAGGGTGGTGTTGATGTCTACCTTCACAGTCACAAGGGTTTCATTAGGAGGGTTTTGTTACTGTTGTTCTTCCAGTTTCATAGGTGAGAACACAGAGGAAAAGAACTTAGATGGATTGTTCAGGGTGTCCAGCCAGAGTGGAGCCCTATGGCAGGTCCAGGCCCCTGGGCCCCAAGCCACAACCTCTGCCCAGTGCGCCTCTGAGCCCCACCGCGCTGAGTGGACTCCCGGAACTCTTTGTCTTGACTCACTACACAAGACCTGTGGATCATTGACTCACAGTCTAGAACCCTGGTGAATCTCATCCATGAAAATCAAGGGTGCGAACAAGAGAATGTGCTGACCTCCCTTCCCCAATGGGGGAAGCTTCAGGAGGTGAACCTAGTTGAAAGGAGGGATCCTGTGGGTAGATTTTGTCTGTGCACACCTCTCCCCTCTCTCCTCTCCCCTCTCTCCTCTCCCCTCTCTCCTCTCCCCTCTTCCCTGTCTTCTCTCTCTCTCTCTCTCTCTCTCTCTCTCTCTCTCTCTCTCTCTGATGTTCCTCTTCCTCTCTCTTCTTGACCCTCCCTTCCCATACTCTGCTCCTGGACTCTCCTGTGGAATTTATCCAATAAAGTTTTTCATGGCTACCTAATGGCATCCTCCAGATGAAATCTTTCTTTTGGGAAACAAGAACCAAAGGAATCCTCCTGGCCCCACATAGCAGTATAATAATATGTATATGTATATGTATATGTATATGTATATATATATATAATATTAATAGTAGTATTATTGTAGCAATACTATTACTGCTGTGTGAGTCAGTAGTCACCTGGAGATACTTTCTGAGGTGATTTTGTATTGTTTGTGTCATCAAAACAATACTCGGCACCCCATTCCAATGTGAAAAAGGGGCGAGGGGTGAAGGTCAGTGGTAAAGTACCTGCCTAGCTCACAGAGGGCCTGGGTCCCAGCCCCAGCACTGCCCGCCCAGCCCCAAAAAATAAATTTTAGACACAACCATGTTCTTTAAAAAAAAATACACATTTAGACAGTTATCACCTAATGTCCAATCTCAAGTCCCAAAGCCACACTGGATCATTTTGAAGCAAACCTCAGACATTTTATTTGCAAGCATCTCTGCATATAATAGTTGAAAAACAAAAAGAAAACCAGAACCAAATTCTCACAAAGGAGAAGAAAGGAGGGGGAAGAGGAAAATCTCTTAAACACACAATGTACTTAAACATATCGAAGTCAACCACTAAGCCGAGCAAGGGAGGGAGGGACAGGGAGGGAATGGGGTGGGAAGTGGGTAGGGGGTAAATCAGTGAAGTGTACATGTCTGTACACATAAGTTTTTTACCCCAATATGATGTATGAATATAATGCACCAATAAAAATTTAAAAAAAGAAAGAGATTTTTAAAAAATTAATAGTAATTTGGAGCCAGGCGTGGTGGCACACGCTTGTAATCCCAGCATTTGGGAGGCTGAGACAGGAGGATTGCAGTTCACGGACAGCCTCAGCTACTTAGTGAGGCCCTCTGCAACTCAGTGAGACTCTGTTTCAAAATAAAGAATAAAAATAGGGCTGGGGGTGTAGCTCAGAGGTAGAATGTCCCTAGGTTCCATTCCCAGTACCACACAAAAAAATTTAATAGTAACTTGGTATTAAATATTTAATCAACATTCACATTTCTCTGATTGTCTCCTAATTTTGTCATATGTTGTTTGAATGTCATGTTCTTCTCTGTGGTAATTATAGTGGGTAATCATTTTCCGAAGTGTCTTTCCTGAGATAGTAATTCATTTGATGCAATTTTTTGGTACTAGAGGTTGAACCCAGGGGCATTTTACCTCTAAACTATTCAGCCATATTTTATTTTTTATTTTGAAACAGGGTTTTTCTAAGTTATTGAGTCTCACTAAGTTGCGGAGACTGGCCTCAACTCTGTGATCCTTCTGTCTCAGCCTCCCAAGTACCGGGACTACAGGCGTGCACCACCATGCTTACCGGAGCTGATGCCATTTCTAAAGGGCATCCTGTGAGTCAGTAAATTCAGAGGACACAAAATTTGACTGGGTTATATAGATTTCTCCGTTGTAGGCATTCCTTAAGGCTTCAGTGTGTTAATGTGCATTGCAGCCCTCCAATAGAGGGTTCATTGTGAAGGTATTCGCAGATCCCTTTGAACAAGATCTTCCCCCTGAAACTTATCTTGGGAAATGTTGTCAGACAAGTGTCTCGATTTTTGTCTGTTTTCTTCCCCTGTGCGAAAGTCGATGGAGTTGGTTCTGGCTTCCTAGACATTTGAATGGGGTCAGTTTCATCTCTACAAGCTTGGTGCTGTGAACCATGTGACATTTCAGAACAATGGCTACAGAGTTGGTGTGTGGGTAGAAAGTTTTTGTAAGCAACACTTCAGGATCTGTTGGACTGATACATGGTTTGAATGTATGACTTACAGAAAATGCAAACTACTGAAACTGAGGAGGTAGAAAGGAAGGTGGCAGATAGGGAAGAGGCCTGGGTAGAAAAACTTAATTTCCTGAGTGGCAACGAATACTAATTAACTTCCAAGGCTCCTAAAAGAGACCAGCTCTTCCAAGGTTCAGAGATAAGAATTACCAAAGCTTCACAAAACCATCTGTTTACTAATCAACAAACCCAGGAGACATCACTGGAGCAAGTCTGACACTCCTACTGAAAGGAGACCCTCAGAGGACATGCACATACCCTATGCAGATTTTAAGAACTGCCTTCCAGACTCCAACCAACAGAAGACATGCAGAAATATATAAACCCCTAGACCAGTCACCAGGACGGTTACCCACTCTGGGAACCCCGCCCCGTTGGGGAGCTTTTCTCTCTCTTTCACAAGTTGTGTTGTCTTTGATAGAAGGTGGGGTGCAATTGAAGGCACTTGGCCCGGGATACACTCGGGTAGTGACCTGAAGGCCTCTGCTGGACATCAAGGCCGACCAGGGCCCCTAGGGGTGACCTGCACTTCCTTTCTGGCAGATCAGATGGACTTTGGGAGAAAGCAGCTTGCAACTGAAGGCACTTGGCCCAGGCTACACTCGGGTAGTGACCTGAAGGCAGCTACTGGACACCAGAGCCCTGATAGCCCTTAGGGGTGTTCTGCCACTTCCCCTATTCTTTTCTGGCAGATCGCATGGACTTTGGGAGAAAGCAGTAGTTTGCAACAGAAGGCACTTGGCCCGGGCTACACTCAGGTAGTGACCTGAAGGCAGCAGCTGGACACCAGAGCCCCAATAGCCCTTAGGGGTATTCGGCCACTTTTTCCTATTCCCTGTTGCTTCCAATAAACCTTTTACTCCCCTTCCTGCAGTCTGCGGGTGTCATTCTTCGCTCACCGCAGACAAGAATCCAGTAAGGAAATGCTGAGTTTCTTCTCAAGAAACTCCATTTCATCTTAAGGAAACGCTGTTTCTTCTCAAGAAACCCCGTTTCAAAAGTAGCTCTGTTTTTAGAATGCAAAGCCCCTGGTCAGATTCCATCAGAAAAAAAAAAAAAAAGTCCATTCTTACTATATAATAACTTCATGGCAACTATGTTTTTCAAAACTGATAGAACTAGCCAGTCGTGGTGGCACATGCCTGAAATCCCAGTACTGAGAAGGCTAAGGCAGAAGGATCCCAGGTTTGAGGCCAGTGTACGATACTTTAGTGAGGCCCTCAGCAATTTAACAAGACCCTGTTTCAAAATGAAAATTAAAAAGGATGAGGATTGTAGCTCAGAGGTAGAATGCCCCTGGGTTAAATTCCCAGTACCAAAGAAAGAAAAGGAAGGAAGAAAAAGAGGAAGGAAGGGAAGGGGGAAGGGAGGAGGGGGAGGGGAGAAGGAGGAGAGGAGGAGAAAGAAGGGAGGAAGAAAAGATGAAAGAAAAAGTGATAGAACCCGCTGTGTGCAACGAATATTTGTATCACAAGAAACTAAGAATAAATGATCTGAGAGATATAGACTGAACTGGGAAATATAAGCCTATCCAGGACATTTTATCAGTTTACAGGAATAACAAGGCAGAACACAGGAAATCAGGCGTCTTCAAGAGACTTGAGATGTGCTCTTTGAAGGAGGAATGGCTTCTTAGGCTCATATGGTACCAGCCTTGAATTTCCAGTATCTCCTGTGGTCTGTATTTTATTTCTACCATTCACTCCACTATCCTAAAGGCAATCCTATAGAGAAAAGGTGACTCCATTTGTGTTTCAAAACAATGGAAGCAGTACAGACGGAAGACAGGTCTTTCCCATCTCCTATGATGGGGTTCAGGGAGATAATGGCATGCTTAAAATAATAGTGTTAGGATTGCTTCCAGGTGACCCAGATACTCTTGTAAAATCCCCCAGAACTCGCCCTCCACCCCCAGGGCTAGTGTTTGAAATGCCCGCCCTGCGTGGGGTGGTGCACATCTGCCACCAGCTTTCCAGGGCCTTTGTCTTTTAGGACAATGGTGAGGGCTCTGTCCCTGGGCTCCTGTGTTGCCTCAGGATTTCCTCCAGCTCACTCGGCTCCCTTTGGGCAGAAACAGCAATCCACGTGAGTGGTGCTAACTGGTGGGCCAGGGGATTCCTATTTTCTTTTGCACTGACTGCTTTGAAAGCAAAGTTAGAAGAGTTTGTTTCTGCTGGCAGCCTTCTGGAGCATGACCGCAATTACTGTGCTCATTTTCCAAGCAAGGGCCATACAGAGTGAAGAATGTCGTGTCTGCTTCCATTGTAGCAACACTGGAATTGCTAGTCGGTGTGAGTTGCTCTTTCCCCTCTGGCTCATGACAAGGTGCCTGTATTGAAACATTAGCACCAGAAACCTGAAAGTCATTGGGCACCAGCCATGGTACCGGGGTTATAGCGATAGAGAGTGGGGACTTCAATCTTCAGGGTTAGCATCTAATTAATGGGACATTGCCACATTTCTTAAAATAAGAGCATCCTTTAGCTGCAGTTCCAATATCATATCTAAGAAAACTATAATTCTCTCATACCATCTGACATCCCATGAATATTCAAAAATCCACTTGGCCCTAAACCTCTTAGAACAGTTTTATTCTAACTAGAACCTAATTAAGGTTTATGCATTAGATTAGTAAGATAGTATCTATAAATCTAAAATGGTCACCACAGCCAGGCACAGGCTCACACCTGCAATCCCAGCACTTGAGAGGCTAAGACAGGAGGATTGCTGGTTCAAGACCAGCCTCAGCAATTATGGAGACCCTTGGCCACTTAGTGAGACCCTGTTTCAAAATTTAAAAGAAATGGAAAAGGGCAGAGGCAGAACCCAGAATGCCTCTGGGTTCAACCCCCAATATAAAGCAAACAAACAAACAAACAAACAAACAAACTTCACCATCACCATCTTTGTCAGACACTGGCTTATTGAGTCATTGAAGAGATTAGGTTAATTACAGGCGACCCTACTTTCTGGGTCTGTCTGATTGCTTCCTTGTGGTGTCCATTAACTTTTCTATCAGTGTTTCCTTTAAACTAAAAATTAGGCTTAAAAGCTTCATTAGCCAGATCAAACATGTTGAGCAAGAGAATATAACACTTTCTTGCACTGCTGGTGGGAAGGCAATATAGTGCAGTGGCTTCAGAAAACAGTCTGCAGGTCTACAAATTGCAAATGTGGAGTCACCACGTGATCCGGCAAGTCGGCTTCAAGATATATGACCAAGAAAATTGAAAACACGTGTGAACAAAAGTATGCACACGAGTATTCATAGCAGTATCATTAATGCATGTGTGAAAATAAAAATAGGTTCACATATGGTCATAGAAATACTAACAATAATAGCCCAAAGTTGCTGGGCATGGTGGTGCACGCTTGCAATCCCAGCATTCAGAGGCTGAGACAGGAGGATTGCGGTTCACAGACAGCCTCAGCTACTTAGTGAGGCTCTTTGCAACTCAGTGAGACCCTCTTTCAAAATAAAGAATAAAAAATAGGGTTGAGGGTATAGCTCAGAGGTAGAAAGCCCCCGGGTTCCATTCCCAGTACTGCAAAATTATTAATAATAATAATAATAATAATAATAATAACAACAACAACAACAACAACAACAACAACCCAAAGTGGGTAGAGTCTATTAACTGATGGATAGACTGTGCACAATTTATCTACATGGTGGCATATTAGAAAAGAAATGGGATGCTGACACAAAAATGGCCCTCGAAGATTCCCTGGATTCAAGAAGCCAGTCACAATATTATGTGATTCCATCCTATGAAATGTGCACATAGCAAATCTATGCACAAAGAAAGTTGATTAGTGGATGCCTCGGGCTGGGGACAGGAGAAGGACATGAGTGAGTGCCAGCGGACGTGGGGGCTCTGTGGGGTGATGAAATGTCCTAAAATTAGAATCTGATGATGATTGTACAGCTCTGAGAACATGAAAAAAGCATGAAATCGTGTGCTTTAAATGGGCGGATTGTATGTATGTGACTTTTATTTCTATAGCACTGTTTTAAAAGTGAGAAAACCTTATGGACAGCTTGTGCAGTTTTGTATCATGTCACACCAAGAGACCCATGGGGTGACCATGGGTCTCTCTGGAGGAAAGGTTGCTTTCTCTCTGAACATTGTGAGCTATCTCTGAGAACGATGGATTGAAAGTACATAAATAGCCTGCTCCCCCAAATCTGACCACAGGCTTCAGCATGTGCTGACAAGCCTGCCGAATCAGGGATGTCACTGGGGGTACCAAATGGCCCACAGACTCACTCAGATGGCTCGACAGACTTCCCAGGACCACTAGTCAAGTTGGTGGCTCAACAGGACTAAAACCCAGGCTCCCTTTCCTAGCTCACTGCCCTAGGTTGCCTTCATCTGCTTATAAAGAAAAATTTTCTTTGTATTTTTGATGATTGCTATTCTAACTTGAGTTAGATGGAATCTCAGTGTAGTTTTGAGGTACATTTTTTGATTGCTAACAAGGTTGAACATTTTCATGTATTTATTGGATATTTGTGTTTCTCCTTCTTACAAATAATAAATGCTGGTGGGAAAATGGGGGGAAAGGAAATCATATTCCTTTCCTTTGGTGAGATTATAAATTAGTAAACCACTAAGATCAGTGTGAAGGTTCAACCAAAGACTAGAAATGGATTCACCATGTGACTCAGCTATCCCAGCCCTTGATATCTTTCCAAAAGAATTAAAGTCAGAATACTATAGTGATACATGCTTATCCATGTTTATAACAGCACAATTCACAGTAGCCAAATTATGAAACCAACCCAGGTGTCCATAAACAGATGAGTGGATAAAGAAAATGTAGTATATAGCTGGGCGTGGTGGCACACGCTTGTAATCCCCGCGCTTGGGAGGCGGAGACAGCAGGATCGCGCAGGTTCGAAGCCAGCCGCGCTGGCTTAAGAGGCCCTGTTTCCAAATATATATATGAGTGTAGCCTGGAGGTAGCAGGAACAGGGGTTCCTGGAAGCCCCACCAAAAAAAAAATGTAGTATAGAAACACAATGGGATTTTACTGAGCAATAAAGAACAAAAGTTTATCATTTGCAGGAAAATGGATGGAAGCAGATAATATTATGCTAAGTGAGATCAGCCAGTCTCAGAAAGTCAAGGGTCAGATGTTTTCTTTCATATGTGGAAACTAGAGAGAAAATAGGGGAAATGGGACTTCAGATAAATCAGGGGAAAGACCAGTAGAAAAACAGAAGGGGTTGGGAAGAATAAGGAGGGAGGAAAGGAGGTAAAACATAAGTGAAGGTATCACCACCAAGCTCACTAACATGTCCGGGAGGAGGGGCAGGTGGGACATGGAGGGAAACACCCCAAGTGCCGTGCACATGTGCACCTGTATCACTTTGAACCTCATGATGATGTAAAATTGCAATGCACCAATGACAGTATATAAAATGGAAGGTTTCGCTGCATTGAGGTGCAGAAGAGCATTGAATGAGGAGTATTCTAGGAGCAAAGCCACTGCCTCCTCCCCCAGTAGAAACCCAGGAAGACCTCTGAAAGAAGAAGAGCGCCGTATCTCATAGAGACTAATCAGGAACACACAGAAGAGTTTGAGTGCAGGGCGAGCAAAGAGTCCACCAGGTACAGCTTGCACTCAGAGGGAGAACATTGCTGGTGGGCCGAAGAGCAACTAGTTAAGATGGCAAACTACTGTCAAAGAGCATCAGCTCTAGAGCCCGATTTCCAGAAGCCAGGCATTCACTATCTACGCAACCTTGAGTGAGTTACTGAACTGCTCAGAGCCAGGATTTCTTGGCTGCAAAAGGGGAGTAACAAGAAATACCAGCTTCATAGGGTGGTTGTGAGAATTAGATGTGTTTGAGAACCATTCCTGGCAACAGCAAGCCTTCGAAAATGTTAGTTATCGTCACACTCCACAAAGAGTCTGGATAGCACTTTGCAGAGACTCACCAAGGGCCAGCTGCCCCTCCCTCAGGAGGCGTGGTACTGCCTCCTTTATCCACCCATTGATCAGAAGGAGCCTCGTGAAATAATCAATGCTACAAGTATGTAAGCTTGTAGATTCTTTCACTATTGCTATAAGGCATACATAGTTCCACTTGTTGATGTCATGAAAGCTCTGCTTTCTTTAATATTTTTTGTACTTTTGTTCAGCAAACTAAATCTGTGAGGAAAGAATGTGACCCTTTATTTGCATGAAGTTCTCTTTGATGCTCATAAATACACAATCTGAAACATCGCAATGTGTATAACTGAGAAATATCAGATGGAAAACAACCAGGGGTTTCCTCAACTAGACATGTCACATGTGACATTTTCCTTTTTTGCGTTATCTGAGGCATAACAGGCACTGATTCTGCAGTTACCTGCCTGATTGACTGATAGTCTAGTTTATAGTGGGAAAAGGAAGGTAGGAAAGGTCTCCATAATCTCGGTGGCTCACCACAACAGCTATTCTGGTGAAGCATTCTTTGTTGTTGTTGTTGTTGTTGTTGTTGTCGTTGTTGTTGGGGTTTTGTTTTACTTGCCATCCACTCTCTCCTGCTCTAGGTGAAGAGCTGACATGCGAGCGGCCCTGCCGCTCATTTTATAAGAACCGAGGTCCTCAGCCAACAGCCGGGCGGGTGAGCCCCCCCGCAGCAGCTCCTCCAACCTCTACACAGCTGCAGTCCCGGCCAACACGTGTTCGTGTGTGCATGTGTGTGAGTTTTCCTGTCTCTGCATAGGCAGGTCCCATCATGGTCTAGCCAAAACGGTAGCATCTTCCAGTGGATGGCCCAAATCCAGAGAGATGTGTTAGACCGCAATGCATCTAGACAGATTCCTAGACTCTTAGTTCTAAGAATCACACAAGGGAGTATCATTCAGTCACCATTTTAAAATTGATTTTTATTGGTGCCTTGTAATTTTACAGAACAGCGAGGTTCATAGGACAGATCCACATATGCACACAGCATGCATTGGTCCGCTCCCTTTCCCACACCTTCCCTTTCTCTCCCTTCCTCCCCGTACCCCCTCCTGACTTTCACGAGGTCGCTTCTCTTTCCCATTTTCTCTCTGGCTCCCACATATACGAGAAGCACGTGGCCCTTAGTTTTCTGAGTCGGGCTGATCTCTCTCAGCCTGACGTGCTCCTGTTCCAGCCAACACCTTGACTACAACACCTGGAGACCCTGAGCCAGAACCAGCCAGCTGAGCCGTTTCCCACGCCTCCCTTCAGAAACTGTGACATTGCCAAGGACTGCTACCGTCAGCGCTACGCTGGAATTACTTGTTATGTGGCAATAAGTAACTGATACGGGAGCATCCCTGCATGATTACAAGATGTCTGCACCCAGGAATGTCTATGTCCAGGTACCACTCTTTCTTCTCCTTTCAAGTTCTCCAGGTTATTACTTTAGTTTATTGTGTTGGGAAATAAAACAGGCCATGAGTTATTTTGTAGCCAAATAAAAAGAAGTAAAAAGGAAAAGAGAAGGAGATGGGATGGGATCTAAGAAGAGGTCAGAGTGGGGAAAGCTCAGCTCGCTGAAGGAAGCCCCTTCCTTGTCTCTTCCACACTCAAAATAAGCTGCGCGCCCTCCTTCTCTTCTCTTCTCGGGGAATTAAGTGGCTTTCTGGGCTTCTTATATTTTGCTGAGGAAAAAAAGCAAACTGTAGGTTTTTAGCAGCAATGGGCTATAGAGTAAGCCATGTTATCTGAGAGGAACAGGAACATTTTAATCTGGGCTAAAATGATTTTTTTTAAGGATAAAGGGCCAAATACATCTCAAATGGAATTTTCCAATAAAAGAATGTACTTTGAGTTATAGCTCTCAACTTAGTTTATTGGCTGGTCGACTAAGAAGCCAGGATTACTGATTGTATCTTTTTCAGACTAGTGTGACTAGTTTGATTTGTTTCAATGTGATGGAAATAAGTCCAAACTTCTGGGATTAGTGATTGCAGTATTAGAAACACAAGTCTCACTAAATTGCCAAGGCTGGCCTCAAATCTGAGATCCTCCTGCCTCAGCCTCCCAAGTTCATATTCTTGATGACTAGAAATCCAGAGTGAGAGATGACAGAAAAGGAAGGGACTTTAGATAAATAAGAAAACAGTGGAATAGTGGAAGGGGGTTGGGGAGAGAGGAGTGGAGGGGAAAAGGAGGATGAGGAAGGAAACCGTTCACATGATGCTGTGTCCTTTGGAGGCATCCCTGTCAAGCCCACTAACACGTATGGGAGGGCGGAGGGGGAGCAGGTGGGATGTGGGGGAGACGCACCAAGTGCTGTGTGTGTGTGTGTGTATTCCTTCAGACCTCACCAAGATCGATCATTAAAATGCACCAATAAAATCATAAAACATTAATAAAAAACTCAATAAAGGTTGTGCTGACATGACGTCACCCTCTATTCTCTGGACACTCTGTGATGTAACTACCATCTTGACAACTTAATTCCTTAAATGTTGGTATGTTTGCTTCCTGTGTCGCTGGTACAAGCCTGAGAAGGTTAAATTTAAGCCAAAACATCAGCTCTTTATTTTTATTTATTTATTTTTATTTTATTTTATTTTATTTTATTTTGCAGGTCTGGGGATGGAGCCCAGGGCATTCTACCTCCAAGCTACACCCCCTGCCCTATTTTTTATTCTTTTATTTTGAAACCAGGTCACTGAGTTGCAGAGGCCTCACTAAGTAGCTGAGGCTGTCCACGAACCGCGATCCTCCGGCCTCAGCCTCCCGGATGCTGGGATGACAAGTGTGCGCCGCCACGCCCAGCAAATCAGCTCTTTTCTGACACTTCCCACGGAGAGAATAAGCCTTGGAGGTTTTTGTGTCCGTAGGTGAGGGGACGGAGAAGCAATGGTGGGACATTTATAAAAATTCCCTTGTGATGTGACGTGGCACATTGGAATTTTTTCATTGTATAAAGTCCATTTGACGCTATTGGTTGAAAATAAAAAATCATGGGCTAGGCTCAAAAAAACAATTGCATCCATAACAGGGGGTGTAGGTCAGAACTAGAAGCAAGCAGGAGCTTCAACCCCTTTCTCATCTCACTACCCAGCAAGAAATAAAATGAATACCTGGCATCCCGTGCTGTGCTCACACAAGCGTGCCAACAATGTGACCTCTCCTCCCTTCTCTCTGCTGGTCACTGGACCAGACGCTCCCTGTCTCCTCTGACAGGTACCCTCTGCTGATGCGCTTTAAATGACCCAATCAATAACCCACGTGGCGTTTCTGTAAGAGCCTACGACTCTCCACACAACACTATTTAAGAATTCATATTTCTATACTCCAGATGTGTCCCCCTGGCTCACAGCCAATATTGATTCCCTGGCAAGAGGACATATGAGGCAGCTCCACAAAAGATTCCTCAGTGCCGGGTGTGGTGGCGCGTTCTTGTAATCCCAGGACTTGGGAGGCTGAGACAGGAGGATCGTGTTCTCAGCCCGCCTCAACTACTTAGTGAGGCCTTCTACAACCTAGTGAGACACTATTTAAAAATAAAAAATAATGCCGGGCATGTTGGCGCATGCTTATAATTCCTGCACTTGGGAGGCAGAGACAGGAGGATCACACAGGTTCGAAGCCAGCTGTGCTGACTTAAGAGACCTTGTTTAAAAAAAAAGAAACATAAAAAAATAGGTCTGGGAGTGTAGCCCAGAGGTAGAAGGGTTTCCAGGAACCCCAGTACCACCAAAAATAAAAAATAAATAATAATAATAATATATATATATATATATATATATATATATATATATATATATATGGCTGGGGATTTAGTTCAGAAGTAGAATGTTCCTAGATTCCATCCCCAGTACTGCAAAAAAGAAAAAAGAAAAAGATATCCCTATATTTTACTATAGGTGAGGGCTCCTGAGTAGGAGCCCAAGGACCTTGGTGCCACCAAAGTGCCACTGCTGGCAGGTTCCCGAACATCTGAGACCAGCCCCACTGTGGGACTGAAGTGGGCTACCCAGGAAAGCAGTGACCATCCTCCCTGGCTGCCCCGGAATCTCCTTCTAGCCATGCTCATTTGGTCCTTCGGCTGGGGCTGGAGGCCCCTCAAGGAAGACTGGAGATGGAACCTAGGGGTGTTTTGTCTTCAAGCTACACCCTAAGCTCTTTTTAATTTTTTTAATTGTCTTTTTTTTTTTGGCGGTACTGGGGATGTAACCCAGGTGCATTCTACCTCCAAGCTACACCCCCAGTCCTACTTTTTAGCCCTTTTTATGTTTGAAACAGGGTCTCACGGAGTTGCAAAGGGCCTCACTAAGTAGTAGCTAAGGCTGTCCGCGAACCGCGATCCTCCCATCTCTGCCTCCCGAATGCTGGGATTACATGTGAGTGCCACCACACACGGCTTTTTAATTTTTTTTTAAACAGAGTCTTACTAGGTTGATGAGAATTTTGATAAATTGCTAAGGCTGGCGTTGAAGCTAGGATCCTCCTGTCTCAGCCTCTCATGGATTGGAATTATAGGCATGTGCTACCACACTCGACTAGCTCCCAACACTTGTTTATTTATTTGTGTGTGTGGTACTGGAGATTGAACCCAGGGACATTCTGACTCTGGGCTATTTTATCAGCCCTAGCCCTATTTTATTCTTTATTTTGAACTAGGGTCTCACTAAGTTGCCAACGCTTGGCGAAAACCTGTGGTCCTCCTGTCTCAGCCTCCCAATTACTGGGATTACAAGCGTGCACCACCATGCCCGGCTTCTTCCAACACTTTAAACAGGAAAAAGCTGATGCTTTCCAAGACAGGGCCTCAAATGTATTGGTTTTGGGTTTTGGAATTTTGGGGGAGAGGGATTGTTTTGATTTCGGCTTGTTTGGGGTTTTATTGATGTTGTTCTTGATGTTTGTGGGGGGGGGTGTTGGAGATTTTGCTTTTCTTTTTGTTTGCAGTGCTGGGATTGAACACAGACAGGGGCATTCTACCTCCAAGGTACAGCCCCAGCCCTTTTTTTTTTATGGTACTGGGCATGTAACCCAGGGGTCTTTTACTTCTGGACTATACTCCTAGACCTATGAATATATATATATTTGGAAACAGGGTCTCACTAAGTTGATGAAAACCTCACTAAGTAGCTGAGGCTCGATTCGAACCTGCATTATCCTCCTGTCTCAGCCTCCCAAGTACTGGGATTACAAGCGTGGGCCACCACACCCGGCCCAGCCCTTTATATTTTTTATTTTGAAACAGTGTCTCTCTAAGTGGCTGAGGCTGGCCTCGAACCTGAGATCATGCTGTCTCAGCCTCCCAAGTACTGTGATTACTGGCTTGTGCTACTACCCCCGGCTTTTACTTGTGGGTTTTTGTTGGTGGTGTTCTTTTGTTTTGTGGTTTGGGGTTGTTGATGTTGTTTGCTGTTGTTTTTTGTTTTGAGATGCAGTGGTCTCCTTGCCTTATTTATTTATTTATTTATTTATTTATTTACTTACTTACTTACTTACTTACACTGTGGATTGAACCCAGGGATATTCTACTTCTGAACTACACCCCCAGCCTGATTTTATTTTTTATTTTGAAACAGGGTCTCACCAAGTTTCTGAGGCTGGTCTCAAACCTTTGATCCTCCTGTCTCAGCCTCCCAAGTACTGGGATTACAGTCATGCGCTACAACTCCCTGATTAAAACTTTTTGTTTCATACTTTGTTTTTGCACCATATTGGGGAAGGACTCAGGGATTCAGGGGTGCGAGGCCAGTGCTCCATCGCTGAGCTGCACCCCTAGCCTTTGCGGTTTTTTGAGGATGAATTACAAACACAAGTTCTCAAAACAAGTGAATCAGGAACCATGGGATGGGCTAATTATTCAGATTTGGCTTCTGTCTTAATTACTATTATGCTACACACACACACACACACACACACACACACACACACACCTGCAGCAAGTGTATGCGTATGCTGATTGCTTATTATGAATTTTAACTTAGCCCCTGGTCCTGCAATAATCGCCATTAGAGTAGAGATTCGCTTCTGCAGCCCCCCACCCCCATCCTGCAGTGCTCAGCTGCCCCTGACCGGGCCGTTTGCTCCTGAGGAGCTGACCTCAGCCTCTCAGCTTCCAAGACCAGCGAGGCTGCTGCTGCACCGGCTTCTCCACGCTGGCCAGTTCAGTTCCCCGCCGCAGTTTGTTTACCGTGACCTTTCCACCGGAAAGTAAAGCCCCTCAAAGTAAGGACTTCGTTTATGGCTGTATCTCTGAAGCTTAACCCGGAGCCTAGCATGCAGCAGATACTCAGGAGATGGTGAAGACAGGAAGCCGGTGTGGCGGCACAAGCCTGTAATCCCAGTACTTGAGAGACCGAGACAGGAAGACTGAAAGTTCAAGGCCAGCCTCAGCAACCTAGCGAGACCCTGTTTCAAAGTAAAAATTTAAAAGGGCTGAGGATGTAGTGTGGAGGTAGAATGTCCCTGGATTCAATCCCCAGCACCACAATAAACTCACCCCAGTGGGGCCGGGGTGCAGCTCAGTGGTAGAGCAACACCGGGATCAATCCCCAGTAACACACACACACACACACACACACACACACCAGAGAGATAGAGAGATAGTAGGGAGGGAAGGAGGAGCCACATAGACGGTGGAATCAGGAAGTCTGAGGTTTGATTCTGTTCTGTACCACCTCCACTCATGCAAAGGGAGCACAGGTAAGTAACTTAGCTTCTGTGAGTCTTTCTCTCAGCAGATTGCCTTGAAATAATAGGACTGGGGTAAAGATCAGATATATAGCCGGGCGTGGTGGCACACACTTTTAATCCCCGTGCTTGGGAGGCTGAGACGGGAGGATGGCACAGGTTCGAAGCCAGCCAAGGCTGGCTTAAGAGACCCTGTTTCCAAATAAAATATAAAATAGGTCTGGGAGTGTAGCCCAGAGGTAGAAGTCCCCTGAGTTCCATTTCCAGTACCACCACCAAAAAAATAAAAATAAAAATCAGATATTTAGACACATACAGAGATAGACATGGACATACTTTATGTATCTAATCTTTATATATGGCCTGATACATAAAGGTCATATATAATAGAGATGTATGTCTGTGTGTGTATGTTTATATACAAATATATGGTTGCTAGCACTACTGGAGAATCAAAACGTGGTAGTTAATCACTTGCTTTATTGGTGATATTATTATTAATAATAAGCAAAGCTCTGGACACTACTAATGATAAGCATATTGGCCTCTAGTTCGAGCATTTTGGACCAGGGGCATCCACTAGTTTGTCTCTTCTTGCTGCACTGAGCTTGGACCCTCTTGATTCAGCAACACTCTCCTGTTTTCCCAACTGTAGCGAAAGGTTTAATCTTCCTTATTCACGCTCATCCTTCTTCCTTTGTTTTCACTAACAGGCTCCCATCCTTCCTCATGGCATGGGCGCCTCAACCATTAAGCTCACCCCCATGCCATTTGACCTGAGGCCAGCACCTTCAGAGCTGAGAAGGAGCTTCAGTTTCAGCACAATAAAGCATAACCTGGCTCCACTGAGCAGTTCTCCGAATCTCCCCCCGTCAGCTGGTTGTACCACCCAGGTAGAATTTTCAGAAAGTGAAAGCATGATTCTCACGTAAGCACATAGGGAGATTTATTTTCTTCATAAAAGAGAGAATCAGAGAATGGTAAAGCCATTTCAAAGGATGATTTGAACAACAAAGATTTAGATAGACCATCAGAAACAGTGTGCTGAAATAAATTTGCTAATTTAGAGATCACATTGGTTAATGGGCTACAGGGCAATAAAATCCTTTTACAAGAAGAAATCATTTGCATTTCTAGCAGACAAAAATTACCATGTAACTTCACTCAGTCTGGGACTTAATCAATAGTAAACAGTAAGTCAAACAAAACTATATTTCCCTAGAGAATTAAAAATCTTTAGGGGACTCATAGGCACTGTACCAGCAAAGCATTGGAAAAGCACATCTTATTTTTATTCATGAACTTCAGATAATTTTTTCTTAATAGGATTTACTCCTGCAGCCTAGTGGATGTTACTGTGGTATGTAAAAATACTGTCCTGTTCTAGGTGGCCCGGTATTGTCCCCTAATTCTCAAGTGCCTGGAGAGAATACCTGTCCAGGCTGGCTTAGGTGTCTCTTCCAGGGACAGCCAACCAGGCACACAGGGCTCTTCCCACTCTGCTGTTGGTAGAGCAGCTTCTCTGTGTTAGCTTTCTATTGCTATCACAATATACTTAGATAAGTTTAGATAATCAACTTATAAAGAGAAAAAGCTCATTTTGGCTCACAGTTTTAGAGTTTACAGTCCATGGTCATCAGTCTAAGTAGTAACTGAGGCTGTCCGTGAACGGCGATCCTCCCATCTCTGCCTCCCGAATGCTGGGATTACATGTGAGTGCCACCACACATGGCTTTTTAATTTTTTTTAAACAGAGTCTTACTAGGTTGATGAGAATTTTGATAAATTGCTAAGGCTGGCGTTGAAGCTAAGATCCTCCTGTCTCAGCCTCTCATGGATTGGAATTATAGGCATGTGCTACCACACTCAACTAGCTCCCAACACTTGTTTATTTATTTGTGTGTGTGTGTGGTACTAGAGATTGAACCAAGAGACATTCTGACTCTGGGCTATTTTATCAGCCCTAGCCCTATTTTATTCTTTATTTTGAACTAGGGTCTCACTAAGTTGCCAACGCTTGGCGAAAACCTGTGGTCCTCCTGTCTCAGCCTCCCAATTACTGGGATTACAAGCGTGCACCACCATGCCCGGCTTCTTCCAACACTTTAAACAGGAAAAAAGCTGATGCTTTCCAAGGCAGGGCCTCAAATGTATTGGTTTTGGGTTTTGGAATTTTGGGGGAATGGGGTTGTTTTGATTTCGGCTTGTTTGGGGTTTTATTGATCATGTTCTTGCTGTTTGCTCTTATGTTTGTCTACACAACATGAGAGGGGAGATTTGCAAGTTCTCCCTCTCCACTCTCCACCACCATGCCTGAGCTCTGCAGACACCAGCCTCATAGGAACTGAACCCAGCGTCTCCAAAATACTGTGAGCAAGTAAACTTCCCTCCTCTAAACTGTGTGGTCATTTGTAGTTGTTTTTGGATTATAGTAGTAAATATGTTGACTGAGACAGATGGCTACTTGACCAATTCCTTAGCTGTAGGCTTGCCTTGGGATTGAGGTAGAGTAGAAAAAATAAAAGAAATATGCAAAAAGGAGACAGAAAGGGAGACCTAGGAAAATATAACTTTAATATGGAAGCCTGTGGCAAAATTCCCCAATATTATTACTCCTCAGCCAGGCCATTAGTTCCAAATCTCTGAGGAATTTTCAAGTCTTTACCAATTACCCTGAGCACTATTGACTATCCCCAAAGAGGTAATCAGAAACACAAAAGATCTGGAAAGGTGACCAGACACCGTACTGAAAATTCACTTACAAAATACCCTGAACTGTTAATTATCCAATGTAGGAATAGTTAAGCATGAGAGACCCCACTTATATTTTGGTCAGAGGTCACACAAAAGAGTAATCTTCTTGGACACTGTTAGCGGTCCCTGAATAGTCTGAACAAGAAATATTCCTACTGAGAAGATAAATAAGGTCCCATCAGAACCCTAAAAATGACTAAACACCCGAAACTATCTTTGACTACAGGACACCATCCCGCCTCACAAAAGACTCCTAAGAAGGGTCCCAACCAGTAGAAATATCACCCATTCTGTAGGGCCCCTTGTCTCTATGTGGTTAGGTCATCCGGGAAACTCAAACTCCTAGCGTGCCAAGCTCCATTGAGGCCTCATTTTCTACATCAGACATGACATACAGCTGGAAACCTATTCCAGAACCTCCAGAAGGCCCAACAGCTCTGGTTGAGCGAGCCTCTTTCCCCCACTTACTTCTGATCAGCAAGTTCCTGCCCTGAAATACAGTTGATGCTCAGATATGAGTTGATAGAGCCATGTCTTACAAATACACTCCAAAGGAGCTAAGGTGCCTCTGAAAGCCAGGACAGGCTGGGGTCAGACCTCACCCCATACCACCTCCCTGCCCAGTCTCCACTTCCCCAGGCACAGCAGTTTCGGAGGCTTCCCCCTCCTGTGGGCAGGCAGTCTGCTGTCTCTGGCCCACAGTGAGACTTCCCACCACGATGGGACATGTGCTGAAGCAAAATGCTCACCTCAGGGGAGCCAAGAGGAGAGGAGGAATGGGGCCCCACACCTCCTTCAAAGGCGCACCCCAGTGACCTGAAACCTCCCACCAGGACCCACCTCCTCCAGATTCCACCATCTCCCAGCAGGCCACCCTGAGGACCTTTGGGGAACCAGACTCTAGAGGTGTGTGGATGCGCATGTGCAGAGAGGGAGAGGACGGATGGACAGGCAATCTCCAAAGTATCTTCTGGAATGTAAAAAGAAATCTTGTTTATCACATATTTTGTCTGATGCTCTACTGGGCAGCTGTCCAGAAGACCATTAATACCTAGAAGTAGGTATTCCTCTCTGAGGTGAAGGGGGGGGAACCGACATCTCAGGATGCTGCCATTGTGTTGGTACTCACTGTAACCACCCACGCGCCACATCAGGACACATTTGAGGTCATCTGAAGTCCAGAAGTGTGAACCCCACAGCGAAAACGAAGTTCTCTTTAATTTGTTTCTGCTAATTAAAAAATCAGAGTGAAAGATACTTAAACCCTACAGTTAAAATGACATGGCTTTACATCAGCTTAATGAATTCTCTTATGAAATCAACTCTAAATGTTACCCATCATAAATTATGAAATGTAGTCTTCCTTGTTCTCTTTTGAACTTTATGGTCAATTTGGGGGATTAATGTTTATATTTTGTTCTGTAGCTTGTATAGTAAACTTTGGTCCGGAGAAATAAAACTATGGCTTTCTCACTTACTGGTGTAGTATCTTTAATGAAAAAGAAAAGTATTTTACTTAAAATAAACAATTATTCATCACCTTGATTTTGTCAGTTTGCTCTGCCCTATTCAGATAGAATTCTCTCTACATGAAACTATCAGAATTCTCCATCTGAATGCCTCCTCCAAAATCAACATTTAAAAAACTAAACTCAGCCAGGTATGGTGGTACATACCTGTAACCCCAGCATTTAGGAAGATGAGATGGAAGACTGTAGGTGTGAGGCCAATCTCAGCAATTTAGTGAGACCTCAACAACTTAGCAAAACCCTGTTTAAAAAGAAAAGAATTTGGGATGCAGCTTGCAGTAGAATGATCCTGGGTTCAATCCCCAGTCCCCACACAGATACCCCCCCCAAAAAAAAGCCTAAGCATGTGGCACATGCCTTGTGATCCCAGTACTTGGAAGGCTGAGACAGGGAGAACTGCAGGTCTGAGGCCAGCCTCAGCAATGCAGGGACACTCCCAGCAATTTAGTGAAGACCCTGTTTCAAAAGTTAAAATTTAAAAAAACCGAGAGTATAGCTCAGAGGTAGAATTCCCTTGGGTTCAACCCCTAGTACCAAAATAAATAAACAAAATGAAATACAAACTGAACTCCTGTCTCAGGGTGGATGCCATCCCCCACCCCCTCTTCATTCAAGCAGCAGCAGGTCACCCCAGCAGGGCTGCCTCTCCCATCCCTCAGCTTTACGCCCTCCTCCTCCTCCTCCTCCCCACGGCCTCCCTTTGCCTCAGCCCAATGTCGACTTTTCAATGACGTTCATCTGCAAAAGGTCTTCCTGTCTGAGGCTGCCCTCTCTCTGCAGCTGTCAGAACAACTTTGTAAAATGGGCATCTCCCATATTTCTCTGTTACTTAAACCCTTCTGTGGCCACTCTTAGGACTAAACACCTGATCGTGGACCACAGGCCCTCATATTCTGGGCCTTGCTTACCTAGCCCATCCCAGAGCCATACCACTCCCACGTCTGTATTCTGCTGCCAGGTATCTCTGTGGATGGGATGTGGGTGTCCCAGTCCATTAATGCAATGGATTTTTTCAATTATCTATTTCTGTGTAATAACACTTCAAAGCTAACCACTGACTTGTATGTTACCCGGGTTCCCACATTTGTTCAGTGGAAGGGCCCGTGGGCTGGCAGATTCATGGTAAGCCTCATTCTGGTGAATGGGCTTTGATTGGAAGTCTCGATTCACTACAACTGACTTTTCATTCTCCAGTGCAGACCATTATATGTAGTGGTCTTAGGCAGCATCTGAATACACACACACACACACACACACACACACACACACACACACACATATGTATTGAACCCAGGGGCATTCCACCTTTTAAATACATCTACAGCCCTTTTTGTGCGTGTGTGTGTGTGTGTGTGTGTGTGTGTGTGTGTGTGTGTGTATAGCAAGAACAAGAACAGATTCTTGCTATGTTGCTGAGGATTTTGATAAGCTGCGGAGGCAGGCCTTGAACCTTTGAACCTTTGATCCTCCTGTCACAGTCTCCCAAGTACTGGGATTACAGAAGTGTGACACAATGCCTAGCTAAAATATGGTTAAATATTAATATAATATATATTTTAAATATAAAATTATATTTTATACAATACTCATATATAATTTATACAATATGTAAACATATTTAAATATAAATATGTGCATATGATATATATATATATATATATATATATATATATATATATATATTGTGTGTGTGTGTATACTTTTTGGCAAATCATATTTCAAAGGCTGCCCAGATTCCAGGGCAAATAGTCTCCTTTTTTCCGTGGGAAGAGAGTGTCACATTTACATGTCTTTGCAAAGGAAAGGAACAGGGAGACCAGGTCTGGAGAAATAGATGCAGTCTGTGCCATGAACATAAAATAAATGCTTTTTAAAGGAGATGGGGGTGGGGAAAAAAAAGAGATCATGACTACTTTTCTGTCCCTGATAAAATCTGTGAAGCCTAGGTATGTGGCTGGCCTCATGCAGAGAGTGCCCCAGCCAGATAAGAGGGACCTTGGCGTTCCACTTAAAGAATATACTGTGATTTTTTCCTTATAATCACCATTCTGAAAGTGCTGTGAGCCTGGGAAGCTACCAGGAGGGATACGAAGAAAAGTTGCTGGAGCCCTCATCCATTCTCCAGACCTGTTAATTTTATCACATGGAAGGCCTTTTGTGTTAAAATTCCCAAGGACTCAAGCAAGAATGCCTGTAAAGACCTTTTTGCTTGGAGTGTCAGGAAGATTTCTTTTCTTCTTCTTTTATATACTTTTATGGATGCATTGTAAGTAGTCACCACGGTGCCACAGTAACAGCACAATAAAAAAGAGAATAAATGTCCCCCCAATCCATAAACCCAAGGTGACCGCTGCGGAGGGCGGGCGGGGTGGGCACTCACCGCCCGAAAGGCACCGCCGGCTGTGGCCCCAGCCTCCTGGAGTTCCCGCGGGAAGCAGGGCTTCGCAGAGGTCTTGGCTGGTGTCTGCTCTGACTGAAGGCCAAGTGCGTGAGCACCATGTGCCCAGGTCAGGATGTCCACGAGCAAGCCCATCCACGGGCGGGGACTCCTCCCGCAGGGTCGAGCGTGCTCCTCCACGGAGAATCCAGACCGCGCACCTTCAGCCCCGGGCACCGCCAGACAGCTTCATACAGAGGCCGGGTTTAGTGAGCTCCGACAGGTCTCTAGACCCTAGAAAACTGTGAACTGCCAAGGGAGGAGAAGCACACGGCAGCCATCTTCTCTTGGTGTGCAGGAGTTGCCGCCTGGAAATGGAGTCCCTGGGGATGAAGTGGTCTCAAGATTGACGGCAGTAAAGGAAGGTAGCCCCTCGAGGCACCTGGGCTGACCTGGGCAGGAGAGGCAGGCGGTGTGGGAGGCAGGCGCAGGGCTTCCAGACGGTTCTTTTCGGCCCTCGTTAGCTACTGATAAATGGGCAGTTTCCCTGGTTGCTGCAGCATGAGGAAATACACAACAGTAATTTCCCCGTGCCCTTACGGGGCAGGTGCAGAAGCACACCATGCATAACTGTAGTGAGTTATTTGAAAATAGCTTTTCACACTGCGCAGTAAATTAATTCAAGCGGACATTCTAATGGGCAAAAATAGGCCCCACACTGCTGGGCGTGGTGGTGCACACTTGTAATCCCAGCATTTGGGAGGCTAAGACAGGAGGCTCACAGTTCACGGACAGCCTCAGCTACTTACTTAAGGCCCTTTGCAACTCAGTGAGACCCTGTTTCAAAATAAAGGATAAAAATAGGGGGTGTAGCTCAGAAGTAGAATGCCCCTGGGTTCAATCCCTGGTACCTAAAAAAAAAAAAAAAAAAAAAAAATGAACAAAGAGCCCCAAGCTTTGGGAGCCAGGCCAGCACCCTCCTGCCACTGGGTAGAGACTGACCCACCAAAACCTCTGACGGCCGCCATGGTGGGCTCAAAGCATATTGTTAAAAAGATGAACAACAGGCTGGGCATGGTGGCACACATCTGAAACCCTCTTACTTGGGAGGTTGAGACAGTAGGATCACAGGATGGAGGCCAGCCTCAGCAACTTGGCCAGACCCTCAGTAACTTAACAAGACTCTGTTTCAAAATTTAAAAAACATGACACTTGTTTTTTGTTTTGCTGCTTTTTTTAACATGACTGTAATAGTTATAGGTCCCAGTAGGCTGAGTAGAAATGAGTTTGGTTTTGCTTGATCTCTCTAATAAAAATCATGTTCTACCCTAATAAAGGCAAAGCTACCTATAGTTAACGTTGTGTGAGCTACTTTATGTGGGGTGAATGGTGGGGGAGGGACCAGACAGTAAAGAGTGTTCTCTAAGAAAGCCAAGTGCAGCTAGACACAATGACACACACCTGTAATCCTAATACTTGAGAGGCTGAAACAGGAGGATCATAGGTTTGAGGCCAGCCTCAGCAACTTAGTGAGGCCCTCTGCAATTTAGTGAGACCCTGTTTTAAAAAATAAAATGAAATAGGGCTGGAGGTGTAGCTCATAGGTAGAATGACCCTGGGTTTAATTCCCAGTACCAAAACGAATGCTCATTCCAAGTTCTTATTTTATTCTGTTGTACTTGAGGGAGGGGTAAACTTAGGGGCATTCTACCTCCAAGCTACTCCCACAGACCTATTTTTAGTTTATTTTGAAACAAGGTCCAGCTAGGTTGATGAGAGTCTTACTACTTGCTGAGGCTGGCCTTGAACCTGCCATCCTCCTGTCTCAGCCCCCCAAGTACTGGGATTAGGGCCTGCACCACCACACTTGACTCAAGGTCTTACATTCAACAGATGAAGAACTAAGATGCCAACTTTAGACAAAACTACATTTAGTCAGCTTACTGTTACTGTAACTGAACAATGGGTGATTTGAAAAGGAAAGAGATTTGCTTTGTACACTTCTGGAGTCCAGAAAGTCCAGAGTTGAGGGGCTACATCTGGTGAGAACCTTCCTGCTGGTACGGACTCTGCAGAATCACAAGATGGTGAAGGGGTCACATGGTGAAAGGTACACACCTTAAAAACACAGCCAAACTGGCTCTTATAACTGACTTACTGTTCAGATAACCCATCATGAGGGCTTGCCTAGGGGATGGAACCCCATCCTCCAGACAATACAGCAATGTTCATCGGTTAACCAAGCAGACTGTGAGGGCTCTGATCTCATCGGTGGGTTGATTCACTGGATGTGTTAATAATTGGACACCTGGGTGCTAAGTGTAGGCAAGTAGAGCATCCCTGGAAGAAGCAGGTCTCTGAAGGACATGGCCTTGGAGTAGACCTACCCCTGGTGTCTGCTGGTCTGTCTGTCTCTCTGCTTCCAGGCCATGAGCTGAGCAGCTTTCCTCTGCCACACCCTGCTGCTGGGAGGTTTTTGCCTTAGAGCCGGCTAAACCATGGACATCGGCCTCTAAAACCATGAGCCAAAATAAACTTTTCTTCCTCTAAGTTGTTCTTGTCAGATATTTTGGTTACAGTGACACAGAGCTGACCAACACACCCATAATCAATTAGTCCAGGAACCTATTAATTAGAAAAGAGTAGCCGTGATCCAGTCACCATTCAACTCTATATACCATTAACATATGATGTTAGGGATTAAACTTCCAACACGAATTCTGGGGACAAATATTTAAACCATAGCACATAGCCTAACATATTTTCTTTCTTTGTTTCTTTGTTTCCTTTCTTCTTCTTCTTCTCCTTCTTCTTCTTCTTCTTCTTCTTCTTCTTCTTCTTCTTCTTCTTCTTCTTCTTCTTCTTTTTTTTTTTTTTTTGTACTGGGAATTGAACCCCAGAAGCATTCTACTTCTGAGCTACAGCCCCATACAGATTTATTTCTTATTTGGAAACAGGGTCTCACTAGGTTGCTGAGAGCC
Source organism: Muscardinus avellanarius (assembly GCF_963383645.1). Lineage (NCBI taxonomy): Eukaryota > Metazoa > Chordata > Mammalia > Rodentia > Gliridae > Muscardinus > Muscardinus avellanarius. Next base: position 60,370,700 of record NC_137793.1, on the reverse strand, counting down.
TCACTACTTGCTGAGGCTGTCCTTGAACCTATGATCCTCCAGTCTCCGCCTCCCAAGTACTAGAATTACAAGCATGCACCACCATGTGTGCCCAGCTCCAACATGACATTTTCATATTGACATTACGCACTTGCTTCATGTCACATTTTATGTACTTCTCAGACGGGGTTAAAAACTACAAAACTAGCCGGGCGTGGTGGCGCACGCTTGTAATCCCCGCGCTTGGGAGGCGGAGACAGGAGGATCGCGCAGGTTCGAAGCCAGCCGCGCTGGCGTAAGAGACCCTGTTTCAAAAATATAAAATAGGTCTGGGAGTGTAGCCCGGAGGTAGAAGGGCTTCCAGGAACCCCAGTACCACCAAAAAAAAAAAAAAAAAGAGACCCTGTTTCCACATAAAAAGGTTAAAAAATAGGTCTGGGAGTGTGGCCCGTGGGAGTGTATCCCAGAGGTAGAAGGGCTTCCAGGGACCCCAGTACCACCAAAAAAAAAAAAAAAAAAAAAAAAAAAACTACAAAACTAACTTTGTGCTTCAGTTTTCAGTTTTAATCCTACCCACATTCTCTGTTTCTGAATATACATTTGACCATGCTTATATGATATCTAAATTCGGGCTTTATTTTCTCAGTTCAGCAATAAATCAGACCAAATAATGGTTTAGTCCTATACTGACTTGACTCTCAAACTGTTTTCCTTTTTTTGTAGACCTTAATGTATAATTGAATTGTGTTGGTGGGACAAGTGTTTTTGTCTTGATCACCCCAAAAGTTAGACCTCGGTTCTTGATATTTCATGCTACTGAGAAGACTGAGTCCATTAATAAGGACTCCATTGTTTCCACAAACCAGAGGTTCAGAGCAGATCTTTAAAGCATGTCTACAATCATTTCTTTCCATTTACCTGTTTCCTCTGTAATTGGAAAATCACTCAAAAAGAATACAGTAAATTCTGTGAAACAAGCTATAGACATGCACTGTGGTTGTCATTAGGGCCGATTCTCCTTCCAAAAATATTGTATGATTGCAATTTCAGACCATACTTGAAGTTAGGCAAAGCCACGTGATTTATTTATCCAATGAAATATGAGAAGTGGCATGTCATTTCCAGAAAAACCTTTAAGAGCTGAAGAGATACGCATGCCCTTTTCTGCCCTCTGTGTCTTGACATCCAGAAATCTTGTCCCAAATGACCATGAAGGGAAGAGTTCCTGTGTTAATCCACTAGGATTTGGGGGGTGTTTGTTAATACCGTATAAGCTAGTTCCCCCTAACTAATCCAACGGTAGAGTGTATAATAAAGAAGTCTGTCAATGCTGAAGGGAGATGTTTTAGTCAGGATCCTATATTGCAAGTCTCAGAACTTCTCCTATGAATTCTAAATAGAAAATTAGTAAAGTCTAGTCCCTAGAGTCCCAATATCTTACCATCCTATCCTAAAATGGTGGAAGCAGCTCTGAGCTATGTCTGTAGTTGGGGAGCTCCCTCAGAGCCTGAGCCTGCAGACAGCTCTTGAGCAGATCTCACTCACTGGAATCCAGATCCTATGAACTCATTTCTACCCAGAGGTCTCACTCACAGAAGACAGGGCACTCAGAAGGCTACATGATGCCTGTACCCCTCCAGCCACCCCTAGGAAACCAACTGCAGCAGAGAAGGCAGCTGCAAAAATCATTTCAAAATGACAGGTCTGGGTATGGGGGTAAGATCTTTCTAAACTGTGATTTTTTTTTGTTTGTGCTCACTTATACTTTACTTTTGTGTGTGTGTGTGTGTGTGTGTGTGTGTGTGTGTGTGTGTGTGGTGGTGGTGGTGGTGGTACTGGGGATGGAACCCTTCTACCTTCGGGCCACACTTCCAGACCTATTTTATATCTTTATTTGGAAACAGGATCTCTTACTCCAGCGAGGCTGGCTTTGAACCTGCGCGATCCTCCTGTCTCCACCTCCCAAGCACGGGGATTACAAGTGTGCGCCACCACACCCGGTGCTCACTTGTACTTTACTGACATTTACTAAATATTATTAATGAAATGATTAACTAGTGTGGTGACTTGGCTTCATAAAGAAAAGTTCTAAAAACTGAGGGATGAGCTGGGCATGGTGTCACATGCCTGTAATCCCAGTTCTTGGAGGCTGAGACTGAGGGAGGCCAGCAGTGTGTAGTAACTTAGGGAGACCCTATTTCAAAATTTAAAAAAAGGACTGGTGGGAATATCTCAGAATGTGTGTGTGTGTGTGTGTGTGTGTGTGTGTGTGTGTGTGTGTGTGTGTGAGAGAGAGAGAGAGAGAGAGAGAGAGAGAGAGAGAGATTGGCATTTAATACATAAGATATTGCCTTAGAAAAAAGTAGAATTTCCTTAGTTACTATCAGCATAAGAGAAATACACTGATAAAAGTTTTTTTTGAAGGGGTGGGGGAGATAACTGAGGATTGAACCAAGGGCATTCGACCTCCAAACTACACTCCCAGCTCTTGTTTTATTTTTTATTTTGAAACAGGGTTTGAAATAACTAAGTTGCTGAGGGTCTTGTCAAGCTGCTGAGGCTTGCCTTGACCCTCCTGTCTTGGTCTCCCAAGTACTGGGATTACAGGCTTGCACCAACACGCCTGGCTACCCCCAGCCCTTTGTATTATTCTATTTTATTTTTACGGTACTAGGGATTTAACCCGGGAACATTCTACTTCTGAGGTACACCCCCAGTCCTATTTTCTCTTCTTTATTTTAAAGCAGGGTTTCACTATGTTGCGGAGGGTCTAGGTAGCTGAGGCTGGCTGCAAACCTGCAATCCTCCTGTCTCGGTCTCCCAAGTACTGAGATTACAGGTGTGTGCCACCATGCCCGGCTTTTAAATTTTATTTTGAAACAGGTTTTTTCTAAGTTGCCGAGGGTCTCACTAAGTTGCTAAGGTTAGCCTCAAACCTATGATCTTCCTGTCTCAGCCTCCTACGTACTGGGATTATAGGCACACATCACATCATCACAGCTGGCTCAGATTTCCTTCGTAATATACTTTTATCAGTGCACTGTGACTTTAGATCATAGTGAGATTTGAAGTGCCACGCTCATACATGCGCACAGCAGTTGGCGTGTCCCCGCCACACCTGCCTCCTTCCCCTCCCCTGCCACACGTGTTAGTTATTCCCATTCCCCAGGTGTCTGAAATAAGCACGGTGTCATTTAGCCCTTGGGATTATTCTGTGCTAAATCTGGATAATAATGACAAATATTCAACACTGATGTTCTCAGCTAAAAGAGCAATTAGCAAACTCATACGTTAAATGTTTGCCTGCTCTTCTTGGGCTCAACATAAACTCTGTTACAAGATACTTTTCTTTCATTAAATTTTGCCCCCAGAAAATAAGCAAATGTCTGAATTCTCACACTGCTACTGGAGCTTTCTTGTGGAGTGCCACGGGCTCTCCCTTGCACCACACGTGCTTTAGGGGCAAGCGTTCACTGATGTCAGGGTGCCTGGGGGAGGGGGCTAGTTGGAAGACTGCCAACCCAGGCAAGCTCATTGTGAATTCATGACATTTTAAATTCGGGTTCTGGACCCCGTAGAGGTGAAAGCTCACCTAACAACACACGGGGAAGGGAACGCATTTATGGAGGTAAAACCACCACACTAAACCATACAGAGGATAATGCACAGAACCAGGGAGCCATGTTTTCAAATTATACTGGGACTGTTGTGGTCACATGAGCAGAAACTTAGCACTGTTATGCCTAGTACAATCTCTCCACAGCAAGAATTATACGGGATGCCAAACTATAATCAGAATAATGTTTGATGAGCAAGGAACCACACAAGGGAAGTTAATTGGATGCATGTATAGAAATAAGCATCAGCCAAAATAGTAGAAGGCAGCTTCCATTTTTATAAGGTCATCATACTCGACAGAACAGCAATATTGGAGACACCTGGACTTGTCAGGTCCATAACCTCCAGTGAAGCCTTATACAAAAACAGAAGCCAAATTGCCTTTTCTATTTTATTTTTATTTTGAAACAGGATCTTAATCAGTTGATGATAGTCTCACTATTTGCTGAGGCTGTCCTCAAACCTGCAATCCTCCTGTCTCAGCCTCACAAGTACTGGGATTACAAGTGTGTGCCATCATGCCTAGCTCAGATAACCAGTTAAGGTGATTCTCCATATCTCTGTTCTGTTATTCACAACACTGAAGAGACCAAACTGAAGAGGGGCCTGGGAGGGGGTTGTCTGTGGTCCTGAATCATCACTCACAACCTTGAAATTCGGCTGGATCCTAATCAAACTTCCTCCTAGAATTTTAAACCCGTGCTGTTAACACCAGGCCAGGTCAGACTGAAAGGAAAGACAAAAGTTCTTTATAAAAAAAATAAAGTAGCCGGGCACGGTAGCGCATGCTTGTAATCCCAGCATTTGGGAGGCTGAGACCAGAGGATCGCAGTTCATGGACAGCCTCAGCTACTTAGTGAGGCCCTCCGCGACTTAGTGAGATCCTATTTCAAAAATAAAGAATAAAAAACAGGGCAGGGGCTGTAGCTCGGAAGTCAAATGCCCCTGGGTTCCATCCCCAGACCCGAGAAAGAAAGAAAGAAAGAAAGAAAGAAAGAAAGAAAGAAAGGAAGGAAGGAAGGAAGGAAGGAAGGAAGGAAGGAAGGAAAGAAGGAAGGAAGAAGAAAGAAAGAAAGGAAGGCCGGGCCTTGTGGTAAACATCTGTATACTCAGGAGGCTGAGATAGGAGGATTGCAGGTTGGCATCCAGCCTCAGCAACTAAGTGACAGCCTGTTTCAAAGCAAAAATTAAATAGGGCTAGAGGTGTAGCTTGGAGGTAGAATGTCCCTGTGTTCCAGCCCCAGTACCATTAAGTAATTAATTAATTCTCTTCCTCAATTCTCTTTTCCATATACGAAGGTGTCACCACCAATCCCACTAACATGTACGGGGAGGAAAGAGGGGGAATGGAGTGGGATGTGGAGGAAAACACACCAAATGTATATACATGTATTATTGTATCACTTTACATCTCACCATGATGTATGATTATAATGCACCAATAAAGGAATAAAAATAAATTTTTAAATGTGCAAGAAATGTATTCACAAGGTTTTTTTTGGGGGGGTAAAGGCAGATTTTATTGACACAACTTATAAAGTATATAATCACACACAAAAAAGTGTGTGTCCCCACCATCTCTTTTTACAACACTAGGAGGCATGCGAGGCCCAGGGGCTACACTGGAGACGTAGTGTTGTCTCATCACTCAGGAAGAGGTCTCCTCCGCTGTTGGTAGGGAGCAACAATTATGGTAAAGGAATAAAGATTGTTTATCAACAGGCATTTTAGATTGGGGTGGCCAGTCATTTACTGGAGTGGTAGAAAAAAAGCCAGCCACCAAAATGAAATGACGTCCGTGCCCATGCAGAAATAGATTTAGCGAGGAGAGAGGAAGAGGTAAAAGGCAATGCTAAACTAGGGCAAACTGACTCACAAGTTTTTAAACATAAAATTGGATTAAGATAAAACATCAGCAAATGCAAGTAGATACAGAAAAAAATGATGGTAAAATAAAACTTTAGCTTACTCTTCTAGTCTCATAATATCGCAAGAAAGGAACAAAAACCGCTACACGAGGCCTATGTGTATACACATAACTGTATAGCAGAGCCTATTACCAGAAAAAGAAAACACCAAAATTTTACATGAAATATTTACAAAATCAAGCACATATCAAACCCCCCCAATCTTAGTAAATAACATAAAAATGTTATTGGTGTTATTCTCTGATCAGAATCCAATAAAACTAGAAATTACAATGTGGACATTTAAGAACTGTCTTCTCATTCTTTTGCCAAAAAGAATTCAAAATGCAATTTTCAGAATACCTAGGAAATAGTGACAGTAAAAACACTACATGAGCTGGGCGTGGTGGTGCACGCTTATAATCCCCGTGCTTGGGAGGCTGAGACAGGAGGATCACACCGATTCAAAGCCAGCCTCAGCTACTTAGTGAGGCTCTCAGCAACTTAGTGAGACCCTGTTTCCAAATAAAGTATAAAATAGGACTGGAGTATAACCCGGAGGTAGAAAAGCCCCTGGGTTCCACCCCAGTACTACAAAAAAAGAGCAACTTGGTGAGACCTTGTTTCCAAATAAAAAATATAAAATAGGTCTGGGAGTATAGCCTGGAGGCAGAAAAGCCCCTGGGTTCCTCCCCCAGCACCACACACACACACACACACACACACACACACACACACACAAACCTACATGTGAAAAAATATCTACAGCAGAATAAAAATAAATATATTAAGTATTCAACAAAAAATACAAGTAAAAGAGGAACTACTCCTAGGAATGTAGAAATAATATATTAATAAATGTGAAATCAGGAACTAATAAATTAGAAAACAAATGCATAGAACAAATTCATAAATCAAAGTGCTATACCCCAGCAAAAAGGAGAAAGGATTCTGAGTTAAAGGGAGGAAAAGACACAGAGAAGAGAAGACAGAAAACACTCGAGGAGCACAGGGCGGGCCGGGCGTGGTGGTGCAGGCTGGGAAGCCCAGTGCCTGGGAGGCTGAGGCAAGAGGATCGAAGGCTCAAGGACGGCCTCAGCAATGCAGCGGGAATCTCAGCAACCTAGAAACTCAAGCAAAGAGCTTGGATATAGCTCAAAGATAGAATGCTCTTGGGTTCAGACCTCAGTACCCCACACCCCCAAAAATAGCAAAGTCATCAGGAGAAGCAAGGCCACCAAAAGATGGCAAGGGACCAGGAAGAAACACCCCACTGCCATGTGTCCCGTGGCAGCCCCGGAGAACATTTCCTTCCTCTCTGGAAGGAACATTCTTACTTCCACACGTCTTTTGAAATAGCCTGCACTTTCCTCCTGTGAACGAAGCCACCACTTACCCAGTGCCTATTCTGGGCTTAGTCTTCTAGGTAAAGAAAGTGAAGTTCACACAGCCTGAGTAACTTTTCCCAAGTCACATGGTGAGCAACTCAAGCCCGAGTCTATCTGTACTGAAGCCGAAGCCAAGCTTCTCTCATGGTCTCTGCTGCCTCTCCATGGAAAGAGGCAGAGACCACATTAGAAAAACCTCCCTCAGTGCAGGTGATTGTCAGGGAAGGACGGCTCGGGTGATTAGCAAAAGCAGAAATCAGCCGGGCGTGGTGGCGCACGCTTGTCATCCCAGCATTTGGGAGACTGAGACCGGAGAATCGCGGTTCGAGGACAGCCTCAGCTACTTAGTGAGGCCCTTTGAAATTCAGTGATACCTGGTTTCAAAATAAAGAATAAAGAATAGGGCAGGGGGTGTGGCTCAGAGGTCGAATGCTCCTGGGTTCCATCCCCAGACCTACAAAAATTTTTTAAAAAGCAGAAACCAAACGTCCCAACAACCTGCAGTGATTGGCCAGCACTGACTCCAATAACTCTGAGGGCTAAGTTCAAAGTACTATATTTGGGAGTTAAAAAAGAAAAAAAGGTTTTGCTGGGTGTGGTGGCACATGCCTATAATCGCAGGATTTGGGAGACTGAGACAGTAGGATTGCAGGTTCAAGACCAGCCTCAGCAATTTAGCTGAACTCTCAGCAACATAGTGAGACCTTGTTTCACACACACACACACACACACACACACACACACACAAAGGTAGCTTGTAGGTAGAATACCTCTGGGTTCAATCCCCAGTACTAGAATGTTAAAAAATAAAAAATGGTTTTACACATTTGGACTCCAGGAGATGAGGTCTTGAGAAGTTCATGTGAAAATCCCTCCATATTTAAATGGCCCATAAGTTTCCTGTATCAGGGTCCCAGGTGGGAATAGTTGACCTTTGCAATGGTCAGCTACAAAGAGTTTAATAAAGGGTCTGTTTGCATGGCTGAGGGAGATAACCAGAAATGTTGGGACACTTGGGGACCAGCACCGTGACTTCCCACATAGGCCGAGGCCATGAGTATAAGGAATGACCCATTGTTATGGTTTGGGTTTTGTTGGGTACTGGAGACTGAACAGAGGCAGTCCACCTCCAATCTACACCCCTAATCTGTTTTTACTTTCATTTTACTTTTTTGTTCTGAAACAGCATCTCCCTAAGATGCCAAGGCTCGCCTCAAGCCTGTGATCCTCCTGTCTTGGCCTCCCAAGTACTAGGATTACAAGCATCCGCTACCACACCCGGCCCATTGTTAGGTTTTTAAGTAGTTCAGTACCTCTTGGCTCTTATGCTGCAGGGGCTCCTGTTAGCAACCCATCAGAATCCAGAGAGCAAGAAGATGTGACTAGAAGTCAGCCTCCCAGGAGGGAGTCCTGAGGCAGGACAAAGAATGTAATAGGTAGAGAAGTGAAGGGGTGGCTGTCCCTCCCACCCGCCTCCAACACAGGATACAGATGTTGAGATAACAGCACCAATTCAGCCTCAGAGTCTGCAAACATACATTCTATGCCTTGTCAGAAATCCCAGGGCTGTTATCCTCTGTACAAGCCAGAACCTACTTGGACACCATCATCCTCAACCTGAACATCCCCACAGAAGAAAATCTATACACAAGTGCATACTGAGAAGGCCAGCTGGTGTGTGTGAGGTAGAACAGAAGAAATAAGGAGGCGCACGTCTGTCATCCCTGTACTTGGGAAGATGAAAGGAGGATCTCATTTTCGAGGCCAGTGTGCAAGAGACCTTTTTTGTTTGTGGTACTAGGGATTGAACTCAGGGGCATTCTACCTCTGAGCTACACCTCCAGCCCTATTTGATTTTTTGTTTGCAAACAGGGTTTTGCTAAGTTGCTGAGGCTGTCCTCAAACCTGTGATCTTCCTGTCTCAGTCTTCCAAATATTGAGATTATGGGCACGAAACCCTGTTTTAAAATAAAAACTCAAAAGGGCTGGGTGTGAAGCTCAGAGGTAGAACACCTCTGGATTCAATCCCCAGTGTTAGAAATAAATTTCCATGGTGTCCTAAGAAAAGACACGTGTTCAAAAATGGCTCAGCAAGTCAATTTTACTTTTTGAAAAAAAGGTTTTGCCACCAGGAAATCCAGGCATGAAAGCACACTGGACAGGAAACCAAACCAAACCAGTTTTTATATTCCTAGTGTAAAATTCTACATTGTACTCTTTTGGTGGGAGCATGGTATCAGTCTTAAAATGGTTGGCTAATTCATTTAAAACAAGAACGCTGGGGGAGGGGCTGGTATTTGCAATTTCAGGAGATAGAAACTCACAAGTAGGACCTTATACAAGGTTACAAAAATTAGTGGTTACATAAATTAAGCTAATATTTTAGCCCGGCATGGTGGCACACACTTGAAATCCCAGCATTCGGGAGGCTGAGACCGGAGGATGGTGGTTCGCAGACAGCATCAGCTACTTAGTGAGGCCCTCTGCAACTTAGTGAGACCCTGTTTCAGAATAAAGAATAAAAAATAGGGCAGGGTATATAGTTCAGTGGTCAAATGTTCCTGGGTTCCATCCCCAGACCTGCAAAAATGATACTAATACTAATACTAATAAATTAAGCTAATCTTTTGATAGAAAAGAATTATGTTTCCACACCAGTACCCCCCCGCACACACATACATACATACATACAAAGACCAATGAAATCCAGGTGTGGTAGTGCATACCTGTCATCCCAGTATTTGGGAGGGATTACATAAGTAAATTTAATTGACTAATTACTTAATTAATTAAAAATTTTAAAAGGCTGGAGTATAGCATAATGCCTTGGGTTCAGTTCAGTCCTCAGTACCACAACAAAGAAGAAGAAGGACCTGCTAAGGCTGAGCAGAGGTCCCCTTCCCTTTCCTTGGACCTGATGCAGTGACATGTTGACCTTACAAAAGGTAGTGCTTTGACTCTAGGGTAGAAAAGGCTCAGGCAGGACAAGAGTGAAGGCTAATTTGAGGTGGTCCAGAAAGCAGACATTAAACACCTGCAGAAGAGGTACTGGGAAGCAGCATCGCTCTCCACATAAGGAACATGTTCCTGATAGCCAGTCAGTGACGGGAACTGCGTTGGAAAGAATAATCCCATCACTAGTAGAATTCACTCACAGACTAGGCTGCCACCTGCTGTTGGGGCTGAAGAATAGGAAACAAAAAAGACCAGATAAATTAAGATGGACCAGTAGAATAGTGGAGGAGGACAGGGGGAAGAAGGCAGGGAGGAGAAAAGGGAGTGGAGCAAGGAGACAGCTGTGTCCGTATATGACGATGTCACTGCCAGTCTCACCGTGTGGGGAGGGAGGTGCTGAGGGACACCCCCCTTGACTTGCACCTGTGCATTTGTATCACTTTGAAGTCACTGTGGTGTATAATTTCAATCCACCAATAAAAGTATAAAAACATAAGGAAAAGAAGAAAGGAACAGTCCTTCTCCACACTGGGCAGAACACTGGCAGGAAAGCGCTTTCTTTGTTCACAGCACTAAGATTCTACCTCAGCGCGCTGACACCAGTACCAAACAGAACAAGACCAAATTGATAGGCACCGTGGTGAACGCCTTAAATCCAGGACTTGGGAGGCTGAGGCAGGAGGGTAACAAATTCCAGGCAAGCCTCAGCAACTTAGTGAGATCCTGTTTTAAAATAAAAAGGGATGAGCTGGGAGTGGTGGCCCACACTTGTAACCCCAGTACTTGAGAGGCTGAGATAAGGAAGACAGTGGTTCGAGGACAGCCTTGATAAGTTGGGTCCTGCATTCATGTGACTTCGTGTCACATGACCTCTGCAGGGCAAGGGAGGGGCTAAAACCCCCACGAGAATTGGGCGTTCCCGCAAGTAAACCCCCATCTCGCGAGATGCATACCTTGAAAAGGAGAGCCGCGTCCTCTAGCTTCAGACAGGCGCATGGGCCCCACGGTGCCTCGCCCCGATCCCCAGGAGAGCCGTGCCATTAAAACTTTACATGCCATGTGTACCGGACCTCTCTGGTGTTCTTCACACTCTGCCGTACTCACATTATTTTTTATTTTACTCGCATAATTTTTTATTTATTTTTTTATTTATTTTTTTTATTGGTGCACTGTATTCATACATCATAGTAGGATACATACTTTTGTAGACATACATGCACACTTTTCCCAGTCAGCCCCCACCCGATCCCCACCCCACTCTCTCCCTATCCCTCCCTCCCATGCTTGGCTTAGTGATTGACATCTAGTATTATAGCAATTTATCAAAAATTAAAAATGATAATCTCACATAATAGTTTCATTTGTCTGATACCAAGCTTTTGATGACTTAAAGATAACATTTCAATATTTCTTTTTGCTTTCTTTCTTACCAGAGAATTTTTTTTTCTATTTTTTAGGTGAAACTATCATATATTTATATATTTATTTTTCAGAAAAAAATCTATCCTAATATGGAATATGGACTCTAGATACCCAAAACGATCTTGAAAAAGAACAAAGCTAGAAGATATATATTTTCTGATTTCAAACCATATAAAGCTACAATAATTGAAACAGTGTAGTACTATTCTAAAGGCAGATATATAAACCATTGGAGTTAAATAAAAGCCTAGAGCTAAATTCTTCCCTATATTGTCAAGTTATTTTTGACAAGGTTTCCACGAACATTTGGTGGTGGAAATATTAATCTTTTAACTAAATATTGTTAAAAAAATAATAATTACATGGAAGAGATTAAAATTGGACCCTTACCTAATCTCATATACAAATATTAACTCAAAATAGATAATAGACCTAAATATAAATCTTAAGACTATAAACTTTTAGGAGAAAATATGGGTCATTAAACCTCACAACATTGAAATTGGCAGTGATTTCTTGGTTATGATTTCAATGGCACAGGCAACAGAGGAGTATACAAACTCCCTAAAAAATAAAAAAAAATATTGTATATCCAAAGACAATGTAAACAGAGTTTACAGTTACTAATAGAATGGGATAAAATATTTCCAATTGCTATATCTGAAGGTATATTAATATTCCAACTAGAAATCCTAAAAATTAACAACAATAAAGGCAAACAATACCCTTTAGAGATAGGTAAAAGACTAACATAAATAATGAATCTCCACAGATAACCAATCTTAGTTGTCTGTTGGATGGAAAATCTTGTTTCTCTGGTTCTGGTGTGTGTTACCTATTTCTTCTTTGTAGCTAATCTCTTTGAGTATTTTCTCTAGTGCTGGTTTTGAAGACATAAATTCCTTCAGTTTCTGTTTGTCATGGAAGCTTCTTATTTCTCCATCTAATTTGATAGAAAGTTTTGCTGGGTAGGAAATTTTTGGCTGGAAGTTGTTTTCTTTCAGAGTTTGGAATATGTTACTCCAAGCCCTTCTGGCTCTCATGACTTGGTTTGGGAAGTCTGGAGTGATTCTAATTGGTTTGCCTCTGAATGTCACTTGGCCCTTTGCTTTTGTTGCCTTTAAGATTCTCTGCTTGACTTCCACATTGGTCATTTTGACAATTATGTGGCGTGGGGATCCTCTTCTCCGATCCTGTCTAAAGGGAGTTCTATAAGTTTCCTGGACCTGTGTATCGGCCTCTTGCTCGATGTCTGGAAAATTTTCTGCTATTACTTCCTTGAAGAGATTGTTGATCCCTTTGGTTTCACTTTCTTTTCCCTCCTCTATTCCAATTATTCTTAGGTTAGCTCTCTTAAAATGGGCCCATATTTCTTCAATATCAGATTCCTGCTGTCGGATATTTTTTTCTAGATTAGAAACTATGCGTTTATTTTTGGTTTGCTCATCTTCTAAGAGTGAGATTCTGTTCTCCATGTGTTCTAATCGGTTGTTTGTGCTTTGAATTGAGGCCTTTACTTCATTAATTGCATCCTTTATCTCTTTTTGGCTCTCTCTGAGTTCTTTTTGAAGCACCTCTATTATTTCTACAGTTATTTTCCTGATTTGATCTTCTAGAAATCTCTGATTTTCAGTTTTATCGGGTTCTGATGTTGTGGGGTTGTGGGCATTCATTGCTCCAGTATTATTCCTCTTTCCCATGATTTCGGATGTTTGTGCCTTCTCTGGGTTCTTCCCTTGGGTCACTATGACTTCACTTAAGGTGTTCTGGAGCTCGAGTCAGTAGTATCTCAGACCCCACTACTCCTTTACTGGGTTGTATCACAGAGTCTCTGACCCAGAGAGTCGATAGAGGCTGCTTTAGACTGTGGGGGGTGCCAGGTTGCACGTTCTCCTATGCTGTGATATCTCTGCCACAGCCACTCCCCCACTGGGTCAAGTCCCAGGGAGTACAGTACTGGGATTTCTCCTCTGTGGCCCGCAATTTGACTCACTGTTCTTGAGTACTCCGATATAGCTGTACTGGCCTCGCTGAATTCGGTGCTGCTGCCGCCGGTGACAATATGGTGCCGCTGCTATGCCCTCAGCTGTGGGGCTGGTGTTTTTCTTCTTGGTTTTGATTTCCACTCTGAATCCCTGCAGCGTGTGCTGAGCTCAGCCACTGGGAGCTTTAGATGTTCTCTGCATGGAGAAATCCCGCCTGGCTGTTCTGCAGTGGCTCACCTCGGCTTGCTGTAGCCGTCCCGTGAATTCGCCGGTGCCGCCGGCAGTATGGCGCTGCTGCCGCGTCTGCCGCATCCTCAGGCGTGAGGCCGGTGTATCTCCTCTGTTGCTCTGTTCTCAGTCTGCTTTCTCTCTGGAGACTGGCGATTTTTTGTTTCACTGGTGATGGTGTTTTCTGGCTATGAAAGGCGCTGATTTTGTGGTAATGGAGATTTGTTGTTAGCGGTGCTCTTAAGCCCCGTTTTTCTCGGTCACCATCTTCCTGGAAGACCATAATTTTTTATTTTACTTATCATTTGGTGCCGAACCGGGAGAACTCTTGGGTCCCTCCCCTTTTTTTTCTTTTTTTCTCTTCTTATTTTTACTCTCTTTTTGAGCCCCGGACTCTCCGACCCGCCAGCAGCTCGACTGCAGGCGTTGCTCCCACCACTGCCACCGCTGCCGCCCCATGCCTGCCCGAACCGTAAGCCTTCTTCCCCAGCCCCGCGGTCTCCGGAAGAGCCGGCGGCCTTCTTCCCGCCCCGGGCTCTGCTGAGAGTCCGCGGCCATCTTTCTGGCCCCGAGCTCTGCTGAGAGCCGGTGGCCATCTTTCTGGCCCTGCACTCTGCTGAGAGCCGGTGGCCATCTTTCCGGCCCCGAGCTCTGCTGAGAGCCCGTGGCCATCTTTCCGGCCCCGCACTCTGCTGAGAGCCAGCGGCCATCTTTCCGGCCCCGTGCTCTGCTGAGAGCCGGTAGCCATCTTTTTCCGCCCACGTGCTCTCTTCCGGAGTGCCGGCGGCCATCTTCCACTGCCACCGCGGCCGCGGCCGCCACCGCCGGGATGTGTAGGCTCCGCCGGCCGCCAGTTCCACCACCCCCCCCCCAGAGCCAGGCTCCCTGGGGGTGCTGACACCGGCTCTGCCCGCCGACCGCCTGCACGGGCCAGGACCTCTGCCTGCCGCTTGGACCTCCTAAAACCACCGTTCCAGCTCGGCGCTCCTCTTCCCTATCTCTTAACCTCCGTTTCTGAACGACTGAGCAAGGAAATCCGGGATTCCCATTTCCTGCTCTTCGTTTCCGCCCGCAAACCAATTATGGGAAGCTGAACCTTTATACTAGCAGATGCCCTGAGAGCCTGTCCGCCTTGATACGAGTTGGAAAATGGGTTGCAGTGGCCCAGGAATAGTTAGGAACTTTTCTAAGCGGTCTGGTATCCCTCCAAATGCTCTCCCCTATCAGCTGCCATTTATTTTCCCACCAGCCGCCATTTTGTGATGGCGCACAGTCGCTGCCTGGTGACATCACAGTCGCCATCTTGGCCCCCACCAGACTACAATTTTGTTGGGCGGCTGCCCGGCCGCTCCACAGGGTCTTAAACGCGCTTGGCTTCTGGCTCCCTTTCCAGACTGCTTGGGCACGCCCTACGTGCTGCGGGAAACGCCAGGCCGGGGCTGGGGCGACACCCTCTGCCCATGGGGAGTCTGCGTTGCCATTCTCGCCGGACACCCGCCGCCCTGGGACGCGCTCTTTGTGTGTGATCCGTCGCAGCTGACAGAACCTTAACATGGCATCTAAAGTTTTAATTCCAGAGAGAAACAGGCGGAGATGGAGCATACACTCCGACTTTGCCAAAAAGCAGATCCCTGGTAGCTGCCCTTCGACTGGCGATGGCGGCTCAGCCCTCTGGAGTGCCACCTAGGTGTGGAGGACTGCAACGACGACTACCTCCAGGAGCCTGCCTGAAGTGGGGCGAAGCCATGCCCACCAATCAGACTGTGCCCGGCGTGTGGCCAGGAGGGCCACTGGAACAGTGCCCTTGGAAAAGGGTGAGCCCCAGGTGCCTCAACACAGGGGGAGCACCTTTCCAGACCAGGCCCCGCTGCTGGCCCTATTCAGCCTGGCTGAAGACTGACGGCTCCTGGATCC
Organism: Muscardinus avellanarius; assembly: GCF_963383645.1. Taxonomy (NCBI): domain Eukaryota; kingdom Metazoa; phylum Chordata; class Mammalia; order Rodentia; family Gliridae; genus Muscardinus; species Muscardinus avellanarius. The sequence goes on along the minus strand of NC_137793.1, from coordinate 60,355,304 downwards.
CTCAACCTCCATCCTCTTTGCCAGCTCAGGGTAGCTCTCCAGGTACTTAGTAAGCCAGTCTCCTTTTTGGTCGCCTGCTCCATCTCATGATTTGTTTTTTTCTTTAATAGCCCTTGCCTGTGCAAGCCTCCTCAAGCGCACATCACTAAGCTGTCCAGGGTAACCTCCAGTTCTCACTGCAGCTATGCACCCACCTGCACCCCCTTCTGGGGGACTGGACTCCTGACTCCTCCTGGCCTGGGGCCCCTTACGACGCCCCTTGACAGCAGGAAGAAGCTAGAGGGTCCAATCGTCATCCGTTATCCCTACCATTAAAAGGCCGGGATGATAAGTTGGGTCCTGCACTCATGTGACTTCGTGTCACATGACCTCTGCAGGGCAAGGGAGGGGCTAAAACCCCCACGAGAATTGGGCGTTCCCACGAGTAAACCCCCATCTCGCGAGATGCATACCTTGAAAAGGAGAGCCCGCGTCCTCTAGCTTTGGACAGGCGCGCGGGACCCATGGTGCCTCGCCCTGATCCCCAGGAGAGCCGTGCCATTAAAACTTTACATGCCATGTGTACCGGACCTCTCTCGTGTTCTTCACACTCCGCCGTACTCACATTATTTTTTATTTTACTCGCATAATTTTTTTATTTTACTTATCAAGCCTCAGCTACTTACTGAGGCCTCTGCAACATAATGAGACCTTATTTCAAAATAAAGAATAAAAATAGGTCTGGGGGTGTAGCTTGAAGGTAGAATGCCCCAGTACCACAAAATAAATAAATAAATAAATAAATAAATAAATAAGGCTGAGGTGTAGCTCAGACGTTCAATCCCCAGCATCACAAGAAAGAGAAGAAAAGACCCAAGAGTGGTGGCACATGCATGGAATCCCAGTACTTGGGAGGCTGAGACCAAAGTATTGCAGGTTCAAGATTGGCCTCAGCAACTTAGCAAGGCCATCAGTAACCTACTGTTTTAAAACAAAAAATAAATTTTAGATAAAGGGCTGGGGGTGTAGATTGGAGGTAAAATGCCCCTGAATTTAATCCCTAGTGGAAAGAGAGAGAGAGAGAGAGAGAGAGAGAGAGAGAGAGAGAGAGAAGGAAGGAAGATGAAGGAGGCCCAAACTGCAGTGTTAAGCAAGAGATGGCTCCAGATTTTGGACAAATGTTCATTTTGAGAAGAAGCACTCCCATACCCTTCCTCAATACCACATTCATCAGATATTTACTGGATATGGGGAATGAGCTGAGGAGGGCTGGCCTCAGAAGCAGGAGGAAGACTGTGGTTATCTAAGAAGAGATGATAAAGATAGAGCCCGAGGACGCTGGAGGAGGAACAATTTGAAAGTCACCTAGGAGATGAATGCCTGTGATTTGTTTAATGTCAACAAGCTCTATGGCTGGACAAAATGTTGTTTCTGTTAGTCAAGATAAGACAAAAAGAAAACAGAGACAGCCTACATTTGAAAAGGGGAAATTATTATGGTTTTGAACAAATAATAGTTAAAGTTATAATTCACAAGATGCCTCGTATGTGCTAACTAGTATGTGCTATACATTTTCTCTCCCTTTTACACTTTTATGGGTGCACTATAATTGTGCACCATAGTGAGGTTCAAAGTGGCACCACACAAGGCGCCCAGCCCTTGGTGTGTTTCCCCTGCACCCTCCCTCCCCAGCACGTTAGTGAGATTGGCACTGACACCTTCAAACACAGACACGGCAGTATTTGAACATTTCCTTCCTCAGTCCTCCTTTCCCCTCCCACCTTTGTTTCCTAATAATATGTAAGGTATACAACATGCGCCTTTGAGGTACACCTTGATACAAACAGTCCAAGGATCACTGCAGCTTAATCGGCCCACCTTGTCCCTTTCCATAGTTACAGTGTGTGAAGCACCTGAAATGTATAGTCTAATAAAAATTTCACTGTTCAATACACTGTTAGCTCTAGTCCTACTAGAATAAATTTCTTGTTTTGTTTTCAGTGTGTGTGTGTGCGTGTGTGTGTTACTAGAGATTGAAACAAGGAGCATTTTACCTCTGAGTAACACTCTTTTTACATTTTGTTTGGAACCAAGGTCTCACTAGGTTGCTGAGGGTCTTACTATGTTGCTGAATCTGACCTCATCCTCCTCAGTACTGGGATTACAGGCTTGCGTGAGCACACCTGGCTCAACCAGAGTGAATTTAATTAGAGACCAAGCCCAAAGAATCTCTGAGTAGATAAAGCCAGTTAGGCCTTGTAAGTGAACTTAACCTTGCTTGATTAGCAAACATAGGTGAAACTTTGGGCTATTTCTTGTAAATGCCTATGCTAAATAAAAAAAAAAAGGGTGAAAGGGAAATTCTCTAAGGCACATGATGTGCGTTCACAAACATATCAAAGTCAATCACTAAGCCAAACATGAGAAGGAGGAAAGGGGAGGGAAGGGGGCAGGAATTGGGGAAGGGCTAATCGGGTGATGTGTGCATGTGTGCCTCCACCATCTTGTACTCCACGAAGATGTAGGACTACAATGCGCCAATAAAAATTTTTAAAAAAGAAAAATAAAACATAAGGCTAGCTAATCAGAAGCCACCAACTCACAACTAACTAGGGACTTCCTAGCAGGATAGACCAAACAAGGTCACTATGCAACAGCAACATAGAGAATGCTCTTTAGCTCTCAAGGCCTGGGATTAAAGGCATGCACCACTGCACCCAGCTCTCAGTGTGCTTTTGATTTATATTTACCTGGTAATTAGTAATGATGAGCATGTTTTCATATACCTACCTGCTCATTGGAAAAATATTTGAGTTCCATTTTTATTTTTATTTATGTTTCTGTTCTTTTTTGGTACTAGGGTTTGAACCCATGGAGCATTCTATTTCCAGGCTACACCCCCAGGCCTTTTTATTTTTTATTTTGAAACAGCGTCTTGCTAAGTTGCAGAGGGCCTCATTAAGTTGCTGGCTCTGGCCTCGAACCTGCAATCCTCCTGTCTCAGCCTCCCAACTACTGAGATGACTGGCGTGTGCCACTGTGCCGGGCTCGTTTCATGTTCTTACTAGTTAACGGGCCATTAAGTGAAAACCCAGGACTTTGTGCTCTGTCCCCTGTGGTATCCCTGTTTCATTCCCCTCTAAAAGTAGTTTTTAATTCCTCAACCTTAAAGGGGTGTTGTTTTTATGAGGGTCCCTTGATGTCTCACTCTGCCCATTTTAAACCAGATTATTTTTATTATTATTTTGGTATTGAGTCCCATGAGTTCCTTCAATATTTTGGATATTAGTCTCGTATTGGGTGTGTGGTTTGCACATACCTTCTCCAGTCCCTAGGCTGTCTTTTCATTTTGCTGGCCATCTTCTTTTGAGTTTGCTATAGTTCTGCTTGCATTTTTGTCTGGTGAGCTTTGGGTATGATATTCAAAACCGCACAGCAAGAGCTTCCTCCTGGTTCTTCCTTTAGAAGTTCTATGGTTCTGACAAGCTGACTCTGTGTCTGGTGTACGGTCCTGGCTCCATAACCAGTGGCGCTGTCCAGTCTTCTTCAGTGAGGACTAGCTGTTTCTCTTGAGAACACCTGTGTAATGGGCTGTATCCGCTTGGCCATACACAAGGGGGAATTTCTTTTTGTCACTGTGCATTGTGAATCTCTGAGCAGATTGCCTGTGGTGCACACCACATTCTGGTTTAATGCTTACTTTACTAATAAGCTGTTTTGGTGGTACATGCTTGCAATCCCAGGACTTGGGAGGCTGAGACAGGAAGAATGCAGGTTAAAGGCCACTCAGCAACTTAGTAAGACCCTGTTTCAAAATAAGAAATAAAAGGGCTGGGGATATACCTCAGAGGTAAAATGCCTCTGGCTTCAGTCTCCAATGAGACACACACACACACACACACACACACACACACACACACATTAACTTGGTGTCTAATTTTTTTATTTTTGTTTGGTTTGGGAGGGTTGTTTTTTTATTGTCATGTTCTTGTTGTTATTGCTTTGTAAAATCTGACAACCTCCAGAGGTAGACCCTAGCCTCCTCCCACTGCTCCATTGCATTTTCCTAGAAAAAACACACTTTCCAGACATTTTCCTGGAGTAAAATAGTACAAGTGAGGAAATCTGAGAGCCCGTTGGATCTAAAGGGCCTTGTTGAAAACAGAATGGATTTTACTGCCATTAATTAGCAGGTTTGCAGGTTTAAAGTTGTTCTCACCCTGCCTGCCTCCAATGGCTAGGGAATCTTCTAAAAGATTAGTGAGATTTGTTATGAAGAAGTAAAGAAGCTAGCCAGACATGGTAGAGCACGCCTGAAATCCTAGTACTTGGGAGGCTGAGACAGGAGGAGCAAAGTTTTAAGGCCAGCCTCCACAACTCAGCAAGACCCTTAGCAACGAAGAGAGACTGTTTCAAAATAAAAAGGGGTGGGGTGTAGCTCAGAGGTAGAATGCCCCTAGGTTCCATCTGCAGTAATAAATAAAAGTGCAGAAGCTGCATTTTCCTTTGCATATCTGTGTAACACAGATATGAAAGTTTGGGCCTTGCTACACTTGGAAGCGATGCTTGGGGAAGTCTATGGACAATTCCTCACACGGAGGGAGGAAGGTGCCAGCCCTTTGGAGGAAGCCTGGACCCTCCAGCCTCGCCGAGGTAGATCCGGGTGCAAGGCCTTCTGTACCTGTCCAGGGAAAGTATCCCGAGAGCACATGGCTTTCTCACTTTCTGCCATAAAAAGCTGAGAATCTGCGGAGGTCCACAGGGGACTTCTGCAGACTACTAATGGGCAATTAAGTTAAACTCAGCACTGAAAATTTTTCCTTTAACAGACACCTGAGATCCTCTCACCAGGAAGGAATTATGCTTTCTACTTCGCAAAGCTTTTATGAAGATTAATAAGTTGATGCTTTCAAGAGTGATTAAGAACTCAAGATAAGTATCTACATTGTCGGTATAGAAATGTATGAAAATGCCAGGCGTACGTGGTGGCGCACACTTGTAATCTCCATGTTTGAGAGGCAGAGACAGGAGGATCGCACAGGTTCGAAGCCAGCCACACTGGTTTAAGAGATCGTTTCCAAATAAAAATATAAAATAGGTCTAGGAGTGTAGCCCGGAGGTAGAAGGGTTTCCAGGAACCCCAGTACCACCACCAAAAAAAAAAAAAGAAATGTATGAAGATTTGCATTATTGAGGTATTTACTGCATATTATAAATACACACACACACACACACACACACACACACACACACAGTACTGGAGTTCTATGCCACACGGGCCTGTCACGTGTAGCTATCAAGCACTTAAAATGTAGTTAGCAGGACTGAGAACTGAAGTATATACTTTATTAACTATGTGTATAACTGGGGACTAACTAATTGACCTAAAGGCATTTCACCTCCAAGCTACACCCCAGCCATATTTTATTTTGAAACAGGGTCTCATTAAGTTGTGGAGGCCTCACTAAGTTGCTGAGGCTGGCCTTGAACCTGCAATCTTCATAGTGTCCCATAGATTTTGGTAAGTTGTGTCTCTGTTTTCATTTATTTCCCAAAATTTCTTTATTTCTTTCCTAATTTCTGCTCTTACCCATTCATCATTCAATAGTGTATCATTCAGTCTCCGTGTATTTGAATAGTTTCTTTTGACTTTCCTGTTGTTGATTTCTACTTTAATTCCATTATGGTCTGAAAAGATGCAAGGAATTATATTACATCTTTTGAATTTGCTGGTGCTTTCTTTGTGTCCCAGGATGTGATCTGTTTTGGAGAAGGTTCCATGGGCTGCTGAGAAAAATGTGTATTCTGTTGTTCCTGGTTGAAATAATCTGAAAATGTCTATTAGGTCCATTTGGTTTATGGTTTCCTTTAGTTCTAAAGCGTCTTTACTCATCTTTTGCCTTGAAGATCGATCCAGTGGTGTGAAAGGCGTATTAAAGTCTCCCAGAATTATTGTATTTGGGTCTATTTGAGATCTGATGACCTGAAGGGTTTGTATTACAAACGTGGTTGCATTCACATTTGGAGCATAAATGTTTACTATCATTATATCATCTTGGTGTATTGTTCCTTTTAATAAAAGGAAATGCCCTGATTTGTCTCTTCTGATGTGTCTTAGTTTAAAGTCTGTTTTGTTGAATATCAGGATTGCTACCCCTGCCCTTTTTTGTTCTCCAGTAGCATGGTATATCTTTTTCCATCCTTTCACTTTCAGTCTGTGAGTGTCTTTGGCTGTTAGGTGAGTTTCTTGCAAACAGCATATATTTGGGTTATGTTTTTTGATCCACATTGCCAGTCTATATCCTTTGATTGGTGAATTAAGTCCTCTGATGTTAAGAGTTATTATTGAAATATGATTTTTGTTTTCTGTCATTTTGTGTTCTGTCATCTGTTTGGTAGCTTTTTCTTTCTTTCTTACTTAGAAGCCCCTCTAATCACTATCCGCTCTTCTATGGTTCTGAAGTCTGCTTCTTTTTCCTTCTTTATGGTTTATTTCTTTGAGTATTTTCTCTAGTGTTGGCTTTGAATTCATAATTTTTTTGAGATTTTGTTTATCTTGAAACACTTTTATTTTGCCGTTGACTTTGAATAGTAGTTTTGCTGTATAGAGCAGCTTTGGTTGGAAGTTATTTTCTTCCAAGGTCTGGATCACGTTATACCAGTCTCTCCTGGCATTCATGACCTGGGTTGTATAGTCTGGGGTGATTCTTATTGTTTTGCCTCTGTATGTCACCCGACCTTTTGTTCTCACTGCTTTTAAGATCTTTTCCTTGGCCTCTATGTTAGTCATTTTAACTATTATGTTGCGTGGGGAGGTTCTTCTTTGATCTTGTCTTAATGGTGTTCTGTATGTCTCTTGAACATGAAGAATCTATCTCTCGTTCCATGTTTGGAAAGTTCTCCGAAATTATTTCTGTGAAGAGATTATGGATGCCCTGGTCTGTACCTCTATCCCTTCTTCAATGCCTTTTATCTGTAAGTTAGTGCATTTCATGTTGTCCCAAATTTGCTGTATATTTAGGTTTTGTTGCTGTAATGCCTTCTGTATGCTATTGACTGTGTTTTTGGTCTTGGATGAACTGTCTTCTAACAGTGATATTCTACTTTCCATTTCATCTAATCTTCCAGAATTTCTTTCTATTGCTGACTTCATTTCATTTATTGACTCTTTCATTTCATTCCAGACTTCTTTCTGATTCTTTCTTAGTATTTCTAACTCATCTTTCATCTCCTCTGAACTTGTTTTCAATCCTTTCATCATATTGTAGATCAAGATTCGGAACTCCCCTTCTTGCATTTCTTGTAGGTCAGTATTTGTGACATTTGTCATTTCTCCATTATTCCCAGTTCTTGTATTTTCAGAGCTCTCAGGCCTGCTTTTCTGCTGTCTTCCCATTACTAATGGGTATTATTTTTAGCCCAGTCTTTGTATTAGGACTTTGGAAAAGTCAGCTAGTAAGCAAGACTGTTTCGAGTGGTGGGGTTTGGGTGATGGTGGAGTAGCTAGGGTGATGGGTACAGGTGTCAGGTAAGGTGGAAAATATGATTAGGTGGTGGAAGAATTTATACATAATAAGGTTGTATCCAGTTGAGAATGGGAGAAGTTTAGATAGTAAGGCTGTTGTAATTATTGGAATATATAAGTATGGAGATGTGAGAAATTTTGTGTATTAAACAGAGATACATTTAGGGGACAGAGAGAAAGTTTTGAGGGAAGATAGTATATAGCCTAAATTAAAGACTTTGTGGATGGGGTGGGAGAAAGGAGCAAAGACAAACAGATAAAGAAACAAAATAAAGTACAAAGGCTAACTTTTATACATCATGTATAGACAGCAACTTCGACAAAGAAAGAAAAGATACCATCCAGAGAGGACAGAAAAGATTAAGAGAATAAACAGGATGAGAATAAACTAAAATAAAACAAAACTCTAACTGCCATATATATAAATAAAAAAAGAAGGAACCAAAAACTTATCCCCATAGAAAACCAAAAACCAAATCAAACCCAAAGACCCAAAAAGTAAAACAAACAATACCAAACTGCAATAATAAAAAATAAAAGGATAGAAAAATAATTTAAAAAAATAAAAGAGATAACAGTCCTACTATATTACTGATATATAGTGAATGCACCACTGTCTTGTATTTGCTTGGAGTGTCGCCTTGTGGCGCCGTGCAGGTATCACACCTTAGGCACCCTTCTGTGATACCAGAATTTGAGGTGGCCCACTCTGTGCGCACTTTCACTCAGTTATCGCACTCACTGTGTGCTCACCGGGTCCGTGGCTCCTCTGAATTCACACTGGCAGTCCAATCTGTGGCTCTGAAGCTCTGGCAGCTCTTCCGTATCCTGCTGACTTTCCACTCCCGCGGTGAGCAGGTCCACTTCCCGGTCTCTGCAGATCTCTGGGCGTGTCTGAGGGGCCGCCTTTGGTGGGCGAACAGTGCCGCTCAGGAGTTCCAGTTAGCTCGCTACTTCAGGTACTGGAACTCACTGGACACTTTCAGACTTTAGAGCCTCTCTGGGAATGTTAAGGACCCAAACTTGTATAGGCAGTCTGCGCCTGCGCCTATACTTCACCGGCTGCCGTGTCTTCAGCTCACTATCTTCTTTCTTTGTGTGTTGTGGTGAATCTTGCAGTTCAGTTGCTGGATTTTTTCTGCCGTACTCCCCAAGTCTGTTTTGGATCGTACATTTAATTTTTTATTTATTAAGACGCTTCTGTCTCAGTAGTTGAACTTAATTTGCTTCAGCTAGTGAAGAACGCTGTCTCTCCATCGCCATCTTGGAGCTCTCCCGATCCACTTTAAAAAATAAATAAAAATAATTTTTTTAAAAATGAAAAAATAAAGAATAAAAAATGAGGCAGGCGGTGTAGCTCAGAGGTTGAATGCCCTTGTGTTCCATCTCCAGACCCCACCCCACCCCATTTTTTTAAAATTTAGACCTAAATAGCCACATATGGCTAGTGGCTACATATTACACAAACACAACTATAGAGAAATCACATAATACAAGCATTTAATATATAAAGGGTAGCCAAAGCAAGGCCCCAAGAATCTTAATAATACAGTTTTCTTTTTTTTTTCTTTTCTTTTGGTACTGGAGATTGAACCCAGGGGCATTTTACCTCCTAGCTACATTCCCAGCCCTTTGTTTTTTTATTCTTTATTTTGAAACATGGTCTCACTAAGTTGTGGAGGGCCTCACTAAGTAGCTGAGGTTGGCCATGAACCTGCGATCCTCCTGTCTCAGCCTCCCAAGTACTGGGATAAAAAGCATACATCACCACATTTGGCTTTTATTATGAGTATTTTAACATCTAAATACTTCCAAAGCGATTTTTCAAATGACCTCTACCCCTCAGGAAATATTATTTAATAACATGGTTGACTAAACAAAACTAAGCAGGACTTATCAAGTACTTTACATTATTTTTCATTATGCATATCTAAGAACAAGATATTGCATGCAGACTTTTTCAGTATTTCTCCCAATCTCATTTATTCCTCAAGCCTCTTTTCTCCACCGAGCGCCTATTAATTTCTCCCAATATTTTCTTTCTTTTTTGTGGTATTGGGGATTGAACTCGGGAAATTCTGCCTCTGCGCTATACCTACAGCCCATTTTATTCTTTATTTTGAAACAGGGTTTCACTAAGTTGCTGAGGGCCTAAGTTGCTGAGGCTGGCCTCAAACTTGGAATCCTGTTTTAGCCTCCCACATACGAGGATTACAGGTGTGTGCCACTATGCCTGGCTTTCTTGAAAATTTATGTTAAGGAAATATCCTAAAGCAGAGTTTTGGAAATGCTGGTATGGGGAAGAAAACAAAACAAAAACAACAACAACAAAAAAGAGATACAATAAAATTAAAACCTTGAACCCACATATATTTCTTTTGAAAGAATCTATATGGGGTCACAGCATCAGGACCTGTGTTACGCATTACTTTGGAGTTGATGTTCTTTTTCTACCACTATTCTTACCTTATTCCTCATCCTTCAAGGGCCCCATCCTACATTCTCTGGGAGAAACTCCCAAGATACTGTTTGCTGTGTGCATGTACATCACTGTCAACATGATTTACATTATGATATGAGGCTTTAATGCACCAATAAAAACATACTAAAGAGAAACAGCTGGGCGTGGTGGCGCACTGTAATCCCCGTGCTTGGGAGGCTGAGACAGGAGGATCACACAGGTTCGAAGCCAGCCTCAGCTACTTAGTGAGGCTCTCAGCAACTTAGTGAGACCCTGTTTCCAAATAAAATATAAAATAGGTCTGGGAGTATAGCCCAGAGGTAGAAAACCCCTGGGTTCTACCCCCAGTACCACACACACAAAAAAAATTAGAGCCAGGCGTAGTGGCACACGCTTGTAATCCCAGCATTTGGGAGGCTGAGACCGGAAGATCGTGGTTAGCGGACAGCCTCAGCTGCTTAGTGAGGCTCTCTGCAACTCAGTGAGACCCGGTTTCAAAAATAAAAGAAAAAAAAATAGGGCAGGGGGTGTAGCTCGGTGGTTGAATGCCCCTGGGTTTCATCCCCAGACCCGCAAAGAAAAAAAAAAAAAGTTAGCCGGGAGTGGTGGCACATGCTTGTAATCCCAGCGTTCAGGAAGCTGAGACTGGAGGATCACGGTTAGCGGACAGCCTCAGCTACTTAGTGAGGCTCTCAGCAACTTAATGAGACCCTGTTTCAAAATAAAATGTAAAATAGGTCTGGGAGGATAGCCCGGAGGTAGAAAAGCCTCTGGGTTCCACCCCCAGTACCAGAAAAACAACAACAACAACAAAAAACTGTTTCTATGAGAGTCTCTTTGTTTGCATGTGATACTGAGGATCGAACTTGCAGCCTCATGCATGCTAGGCAAGTGCTCTGCCACTGAGCTCTACACCCAGGCCTAGAGTATAAAACTGTTGCTTATTTTTTTTTAATTTATTTTTTATTGGTGCAATGTATTTACACATCATAGTGGTATAAAGAAAATACTTTTGTAGACATACATGCACATCTCGCCCAGTTAGCCCCTACCACGATCCCCACCCCATTCCCTCCCCATCCCTCCTTCCCACGCTTGGCTTACTGGTTGACATCTAGTATTATAACAATTTATACAATATTAACATTGATAATCTCACATAACAGTTTCATTTGTCTGGTACCAAACTTTTGATGACTTAAAGATAACATTTCAATATTTCTTTTTGCTTTCTTTCTTACCAGAGAATATTTTTTCTTTTTTTTTTTTTTAGGTGAAACTATCATACATTTATTTATTTATTTTTCAGAAAAAATCTATCCTGATATGGAATATGGACTCTAGATACCCAAAACAGTCTCAAAGGAGAACAAAGCTAGAAGATGTATGTTTTCTGATTTCAAACCATATAAAGCTACAATAATTGAAACAGTGTAGTACTGTTCTAAAGGCAGATATATAAACCATTGGAGCTAATTCAAAGCCTAGAGATAAATTCTTCCATACATTGTCAAGTTATTTTTGACAAGGTTTCCATGAACTTTTGGTGGAGGAAATACTAGTCTTTTAACTAAATATTGTTGAAAAATAATAATAAATGAAAAAGAATATGGACCCTTATCTAACACATATACAAATATTAACTCAAAATAGATAAAAGACCTAAATATAAATCTTAATACTATAAGCTTTTAGAAGAAAATCTGGGTCATAAAACCTCACAACATTGAAATTGGAAGTGATTTCTTGGATATGATTTCAATGGCACAGGCAACAAAAGAGTAAATAAACTCCCTAAAAAATAAAAAAAACATATTGTATATCCAAAGACAATGTAAACAGAGTTAAAAGTTACTGATCCTCTTCCAAGAGTTCCTCTTATGACCCATTTCTCCCTAACTCTCACATATTAGGGAAAGCATCTGATTTCTTATTTTTTGTGCCTGACTAATCTCACTTAGCATAATGTCCTCCAGTTCCATCCATTTCCCTGAAAATGATGTAATTGAGTTTTTTTTGATGGCTGAGTAAAATTCCATTGTGTACATATCCCACAGTTTTGTAATCCATTCATCTGTTGATGGACATCTTGGCTGGTTCCATAGTTTGGCTATGGTGAATTGTGCAGCTATGAACATAGATACACATGCATTAGTTTGGTAGTTTGGTAAACTGTTGCTTATTAACTTTCTTTAGGCATAGTAGCAGGTTTTTTAAAGGCATTCTTATAGACAACTTAATAATCTTCATATGAAGCAGTTCAAAACACTATGTTGTTACTATAATGTGTTTCAGATGTACCCATAGACATCGACTTGTAGCCATGGATGTGAGACAGGGGGATCACCTACTGAAGTCCTCTGCAACTTAGTGAAACCTGTTTCAAAATAAAAACAAAAATAGGGCTGAGGGTGTAGATTGAAGGTAGAATGCCCCTGAGTTCAATCCCCAGTACCCCCCCCTACACACACAAAGCTACCTGGCATTTTCTCAGGATATGATTGATTTTTGTGTTTTATTTTAGTTATAAAAGTATTAAAAGGTCACAACTTACATATGTAAGTAACCGTATGTAGTAACAGGGCTTTTTCTGCTTTTTTTTTTTTTTTTTTTTTGGTGGTACTGGGGTTCCTGGAAGCCCTTCTTCCTCCAGGCTACACTCCCAGACCTATTTTATATTTTTGAAACAGGGTCTCTTACGCCAGCACGGCTGGCTTCAAACCTGCGCGATCCTCCTGTCTCTGCCTCCCAAGCGCGGGGATTACAAGCGTGCGCCACCACGCCCGGCTTTTTCTGCTTTTTTTAAAAAGCAGATAATTTATAATTACAGGATACTTTCAGGCTAAAGAGATTTACCATGTAAAACTTTATCCCCAAATTAGTCCACCTGAAATTTCATTTTCCAGTCAAACTACAATAATGTGAACCAGATCTATGTATCCCAAACAACTAAAACAACAAGCAAAGCATCTAAAATGACGGTTTGCAGAGACTGGACAGGTAGGACCCTGGACACCTTGGGAAAGGGACACCTGGAAGGGCTCTGTCAATGTGTGTTTTAGAGTTGCCCAGCTTGCTGCCTAAAGGGAGCTTCCAGCCAGCCTTGGGGATCCAGACAGATCAAGGTGGCTAAAGTCCACAGGACCAATTACCAAAGAATATAGAGTTGGACTCCAGAGGCTAAGACAGAAGACTCTCAGGTTCATGGCCAGTCTCAGCTACTTAGTGAGGCTCTCTGCAACTTAGTGAGACCCTGTTTCAAAATAAAGAATTAAAATAAGGTTGGGGTGTAGTTCAAAGGTACAATGCTCCTGAGTTCAATCCCTAGTTCCTGAAAAAAATAGAGTTGAGCAGAGAAAGAGTTAGGAACTGCAGGGGGTTCTCCCTTCATTCTTTAGCCCAGTGTTAATCAGAACATATATGTGCCTGGTGTGGTAGAAACGAACACCTGTGATACTACTGATAAGTCAGGTCCCTCCCCTCCCCGACATGATCTCGCGGGGACAGGAGGAAGAACCCTGGAAGCGAGATATTGCCAGACTTCAAACTTCGCGAGACATACTTGAGATCAGAAGACTACAGATGTTGCCAGAGAATCGGCGTTCCCAGACTTAATCCTACCGCCCCAAAATGCCAGTTTAAAAGCAAGATCATTCCAACCCGCCATGTGGGCAACTCAGCAGGCCGATCTGATCTGGATTGTGCGGTGGGACTCTGCAGGCAGATGGCTAGTCGGTCTCTTCCCCCGACCTGCTGACCTCACCCTGAACCCCCGAATCCCAAAGGTGCCAGGTTCTTTCAGATTAAAGCAGATTTTTGTTACCTCGGTGGGTGCTTTGCCTCCTTCGCAGTCTCCCCAACCCCCAACACTCCCGGTTCACCTTTCAACTGGTGCCAACCCCATGAGGATTTGGGTTTTTTTTTCCCCTTTTATTTTCTTTTTTCTCTCTTTTTGACCCCTGGACTCTCCGACCCACCAGTGGCTCAACCATGAGGTCCCCCGCTGGCGCTCAGCTTGCAGGCGCAGCTCTGCCCACCATCGCCGCTGTCGCCGTATATCTGCTCCATTCCCACCACTGCTTGCAGGCTCTGTGTGGCCACAGTAGGTGCTGACAGCTGCCTGGCCGCCAGCTACCAGAGCCACCTGCCACAGGCACCCCTGCCACCTCGCGCTAGGCTTGGCTTGCAGGTGCAGCTCCACCTGCTGCCGCTGCTTTGTTCTGCCCACCCCAAGTGGTGTGCCCCTGCAGCAGTGCACGCCCTGCGGCCGCCACTGCCACAGGCACCAGCCAACTGGCAGCCATTTTGATTCTGCCTGCGTGCCAGCCGCCACTGCCACCCACAACAGGCACCTGCGATGCATGCCCCCAGCGCCACTGCTTCCCCACCATTTCTCAGTGCTCCTGCCACACCCAGTAAGCTTCCCCCCTTCCCTTGGTCAGCTGGTTCCTCTCCCAGTTTGGGCCTACTCCAGGTAAAATCCAAATGTTTGGTGCCCATTTTCCCCGGGGTGACCTGATCTCCCTTCGGTCGTGTCAAGAGAGTGAACCTTCTCGACCACGACCCCCATTTCCAGACATTAAGTAGGATTATTGAGGACACCTGTTTCCTTTTTTTTCATTCTTGCCTGCGGACCAATTACGGGAAGTTGAAAACCAGCAGGAGACTTATGCCCTGAGCACCTGTCTGTCCTCGATACAAGTTAGGTAATGGGTTGCAGTGGCCCAAGAATGAGTCCTTTATGTCCAGGCTTTCTTTTTCCTGCAATCCTGTCCCTCCAAATGCTCTCCCCCTTTATCCACCATTTTCCCGTCAACTGCCATTTCATAATGGCACGTAGTTGCTACTTGGTGATGTCACCATCACCATCTTGGTCTTCATCTTGTGATGTTATCAGTTACCATCTTGGCTCGCTCCAGCCTGCAGTTTTGCTAAGGCACCACCGGCGTCTGACCTGGCTGGGTTGCAGGCACCGCTTTCTGAGGATCTTGAGCCACAGGATCTGTCCTCACCACCCACTACCATCCTACCCCAGGGCAGCCTCCTACTCTAACCTGCTCCTTTTCCCTCCACAAGCCTCCCTTAAAGAATCAATTCAGGAGGCCTTTACCCTCTATACCCTCTTACATCCATCTACTGAGGCAGGATCTGTGGTATTGGCAACTCATTTTATTGGGCAATCAGCCCGATATTCAGAAAAAATTAAAAAGGCTAAAGATGGTTCTCAAACCCCTATCTGAGATTTGGTGTACATGGAATTTAAAGTTTCTAATTCCAGAGAAGAGCAGGTGGAGGTAGAATGTACACTCTGACTTTGCCAGGAGGCAGATTTGCAAGCCTGAGCCCTGGTAGCTGTCCTGTGGCCAGCAGAGGAGGCTCAGCCCTCAGGGCAATGAATGCCACCTAGGGGTAGAGGACAGCAATGAAAACGACCTCCGGGAGCCTGTTTTAAATGTGGACTCAATGGTCACTGGGCCCATAGTTGCCTTCAACCACAATCCACCCACCAGACCGTGCCTGGTATGTGGTCAGGGAAAAGTGAGTGCCCTTGGAAAAGCTGTGAGCCCCAGATGCCTCAACACAGGGGGACCACCTTTTCAGACCAGGCCCTGCCGCTGGCCCTACTCAGCCTGGCCAAAGACTGACGGCTCCTGGATCCCTCAGCCTCCAACCTCCTTGCCAGCCCAGGGTAACTCTCCAGGTAGCAGGTAAGCCAGTCTCCTTTTTGGTTGCCTGCTCAGTCGTTTCAGGTCCTAGTTTTCTTTTTCCAATCTTGGTATAGGGGATTAACAGCAAGCTCTCCTGCCTACACACTACAGGCCCTCTTTAACAGGACAAAATTGCTCAGCACAGTGGCCAATGTTCTATGCTTGGACATCATCCCTTGGTTTGGACTCCCCAATTCCTTACAGTCTGATAATGGAGCAGCTTTTATTTCTAAGGTTACCCAACAGGTGGCACAAGCCCTTGGCATTTCTTGGAAGCTTCACATTTCATATCAACCACAGTCACCAGGAAAGGCACCTTCTTAGGGAACATGCTGACCAATATCTTCCCCAATGGGACTGAAGCAGCTCCACACCTGGCAGCCAAGGCCCTTAAGCCAGGGGATCAAGTCCTCCTCATGTTCAACCAAAACATCTACAATCTACCTCATATCTGGAAGGGCTCCAAGGGCCAACATCTGATGGGCTCCTTCCCTTCCGGGCAAGGGCCAGTAGCTGATGGGCTCCTGCCTTTCCTGGGAACCGCTCTCACGATTTGCCTTTTCTTTTAATAGCTCCTGTCTGTTAAAGTCCATCCAAACGCACATTGCCAAGCTGTCCAGGGTAACCTCCGACTCCCACTGTAGCCATACTCCCACCTGCCTGCTTCCGGAGGACCCGACCTCTCCTGGCCAAGGGGCCCCCTACGATGCCCTTGACAGCAGGAAGTAGCTTGACTCAGTCTCCACCCATTATCACCAAAAGGCCGAGATGATAAGTCAGGTCCCTCCCCTCCCCCATGTGATCTTGCAAAGGGGACAGGAGGAAGAACCCTGGAAGCAGAGATATCACGAAACTCCAAACTTCACAAGACATACTTGGGATCACGAGACGACAGATGTCGCGAGAGAATCGGCATTCCCAAGTGTAGTCCCACCCTCCAAAATGCCAGCTTAAAAGCAAGATCATTTCCAGCCCACCACGTGGGTGACTCAGCGGGCCGATCTGGACTACGCGGCGGACTCTGCAGGCAGAGGGTTCGTTGGTCCCTTCCCCGACCTGCTGACCTCGTCCTGAACCCCCAAATCCCAAAGGTGCCAAGTTCTTTCAGATTAAAACAGATTTTTATTACCTCGGTGGGTGCTTTGCCTCCTTTGCAGTCTCCCCAAACTCCAACACCAACCCCAGTTCAACTTTTTATCTAGTCCTGGAGAGGCTGAGACAGGAGGATCACAGGCTCGAGGTTAGCCTCAAAAACTTAGCGAGACCTTCAGCAATTTAGTGAGGTCCTGTTTCAGAATTTAAAATAAGGGCTGGGGTATAGCTAAGAGGTAGAATGTCCCTGGGTCCAATCCCCAATACCAATAAACTAACTAAAAATAAAAGAAACCTTGGAAAGATTTGTGCTACTGGGCCAAAGACCAATTCTACTTTGGACACTACCAGTTCCAAATATATATGCTTCCGGGTGTGGTGATGCACACTTGTAATCCCAGTACTTGGGAGGCTGAGACAGGAGTATCACAAGTTCAAGGCCAGCCTCAGCTACTTGGTGAGGCCTTTTGCAACTTAGTGAGACCTTGTTTCAAAATAAAGAATTAAAAAAATAGGACTGGGGGTGTAGCTCAGAGGTAGAATACCCCTGGGTTCAATCCCCAGTGCCATCACACACACACACACACACACACACACACACGCACGCACACTTTTCAGTCTCTTGTTTCCAGGTGACAGAAGCTTGGGGCTCCACCAGCTCCTCGCTGCCCAGCTGCAGCCACTGCTGCTTCTCATCCTGTGGAGGGATCAGGAAGTGGCCTTTTCAGAGGCTCCCACTGAGCAGAGGCCCCTGGGGCGGAGTCCTGCTGAGGGTCACCGTGTGATGGGAGAGGCCAGCATATCACAGAGCTTCAAAGGAGGACCTCCTCCTGAACACCATCATAGACCTCCGCCCAGGGCAGGACACCAGCAGCCAGCTTTCTGCCTGTTGACACCATTGCCTTTGCCCAAGAAGGGCAAATGGCGTCTCATGAGGTGGAAACTGTGGTAAGATGCAAGATGCTTGTTATGGCTAATTGAAGACTCATGAGGCTTCAGAGCCATTCACCAAGAGTGAAAGCACAAACTGGGAATCTGCAGTCACCACGGCATCTGCGCTTAGCTCACTCTCAGTGTCCAGAGGAAGCATCCGATCCTGCATGGCCATCGCTGTTCACTTCTCAGACAAACCCCAGAGAGGCGCAAAACATGAGGCGATGAAGAACATGTGTCTTCTCTGCTTACAGTTACGATTGGCTCGAGAGGCTGAGACAGGAGGATTGCAAAGTCAAGGACGTTCTCAGCAAAGTAACGTGACTCTCAGCAACCTAACTAGACTTTGTTTTAAAATAAAGAAGGGCTAGGGGTGTAGCTCGGAGGGAGAATACCCCTGGGTTCAATCTCTAGTCCCACAAACACACAAAAGTGATAACGTCCCCCTTCTGGTCTCGGGTTTGTTAAAGAACTCAGGAGTTCTAGTTATTAGCAGCAATCTTCATTAAGCTTATGGGTAGTGTTCACAACTAGTCTTCTATGGGGCTTCCTAATGAATCTCTGATGCAAGTAATTCAGTGTCACATCGAAACTGTCTCTCTTTCCCACTTTCTCAGCTCTTCACTCTAACGAGTATAAAAATTTTCTCTTACCTGGATATGATAGTGCACACCTGTTAATCCCAGGACTCGGAAGGCTGAGGCAGGAGGATCACAGGTATGAGGACAGCCTCAGCAGTTTAGCAAGACCCTATTTCTAAATAAAAAATTAAAAGGGCTGTAAGTGTAGCTGAGAGATATAATGCCCCTGAATTTAAGCCCCAGCATCAAGAGGAGGGGTAGGGTGCTACATAAGAAACTCATTAAGAAGTGAGCACTTTTATTTTTATTTTGGGTTGATCTGTCTGGGATACTACATCTGTAACTGCTTCTGTCCACTTCTTCTCTTTTTGGCCCGTGAAATTGTGGTGCTGTTGGTCTACAACCTACAGACCACTAGCGGAGAAGCCCTGCTCAAAGCAGCAAGCCTCACTGGGAATGGTGGTGCACGTCTGTAGTCCCAAATACTTGGGAGGTGAGCCAGAAGGGTCGCTGGAGCCCAACAGTTAGAGATCAGACTGGCCACAGTGCGTAGTGAGAACCTGTCCCTAAGAAAGAAAGGCAAACTCTCCTTGGGCCCCCTCTTTTATGGGGGACTAGAGATTGAATCCAAAGTATTTTACATTTGTGCTACAGTCTCAGCCCTATTTATTTATTTATTTATTCATTTATTTATTTTTGAAACAGTGTCTTGCTAAGTTGCTGAGTTTGACCTGAAACCTAAATTCCTACTGCCTCGACCTCTCATGTACTGGGATTATAGGTTGGTGCCATTAACACTTGGCTCTTGAGGTCTTAGAGAGATGCATTGGACATGAATTTTCATAGCCCCCCTTGATGGTTTCCCATCAGAGCAGCTCTGGCTGGTTCCTAAACGTCTGCAACATTCCCTGCTCCCTGTTGCCCCCCCCCCGACCCCCGCCACTCTGAACCAACCAGCCTGCACTCTGGATATTTCCTGTGCTTTGTTCAGCAATAAAATGATTGTGGTGCTGGGGATGGAACCAGGGGTGTGCTGCCTCCTTTTTTATTTGGGGTTGGCCTCACCCTATGAGCCTCCTGTCTCAGCCTCCCAAGTACTGGAATTACAGGCATGCTCAACAAATGTTTCTTCCGTGAATTCAGAGGCTCATTGCTGTCTGGACCCAGACCTCGGCTGGTTCCTCCTGGTCACTGACTCCTTGGGTGCACTAAATTATGGGAGCCAGCTGCATCTATCTACCTACGTCTAGGTTCTGAATCTTCAGTCCCCCCTGCCCCATCTAGGCCACTCTCCCTCTCTGGGCCCTAACACTCAGGGCTGACACTGGGCTTTCCTTCATTGGGATCTAAGGCCAGTGGGAGATCAAACTCCAGACCAATCTCATTGCTGTTGCTGAGAAGGTGTGAGCACACACACAGTGCAGGCCTGAGGCCACAGAATTGATAAGAGTGCTGCCCAGGACACCACAGCTGCTGCTGAATAGGGATTAGGGAAGGACTCCAGCAGCAGGGAACTCAAGGCTCCACATCGCCACCTGCCGACAGGAGCCAGCCACTGATGTCATTGTATTTCTCCCTTCCCTATTGTAAAAGAATCTCACAATATCTCTGAAGCACAAAATAACTCTTCTTTTTTTTTTTTTTTTTTTTCCGGATCTGGGGATGGAACCCAGAAGCATTCGACCTCTGAGCTACACCCCCTGCCCTATTTTTTATTCTTTATTTTGAAACAGGGTCTCACTGAGTTGCAGAGGGCCTCACTAAGTAGATGAGGCTGTCCACGAACCGCGATCCTCCGGTCTCAGCCTCCGGAATACTAGGATTACAAGCGCGCGCCACCACACCTGGCTACAAAATAATTCTTAAAAAAAAAAAAAGACAGAGAGAATGAGGCTTAAGCATGCTCCGTGTGTTCAGGAGTTGCTGTTATAAGGGGAATTCTTTATTCAGTGACCCCCCTCTACCTCTAGGATTGTGTGTGTGTGGTACTGGGGATTAAATTCAGGAGCATTCTCCCTTTGAGTTACAACTTCAGCTCTTTTTTTTATTAAATCATGAAACAGAGTCTTCTTAATTTGCTGAGAGTCTTGCAAAACTGCCGAGACTGGCCTTAAACCCAAAACTGTCCTGTCTCAGCTTCCCACGTACTGGGGTTGGTTATAAGCATGTACCACCATGCCCTGTCTCAGATCCTGCCTTCCTAGAGGATACTCAGCACTACCACTTGAACCCAATGCAATCTGGGGATAAATATATGGTGGCTGCATAACGATTTACTTTACCCAGTGAACACATGGTCAAAGAGCTGAGCTCTAATTTGGCCCATGGGCTAAAGGCTTGATCTTCAGCTTGCTGCGATGAGGAGGTGGTGGAGCCTTTAAAAGGTGAGGCATGCTGGGTGTGGAGGCACAAACTTGTAATCACAGCACCTGGGAGGCTGAGACAGGAGGACCACAGGTTTGCGGTCAGCCTCAGCTACTTAGGGAGGCCCTCTGTAGCTTAGTGAGACCTTGTTTCAAATAAAAGAATAAAAAACAGGGCTGGAGGTGTACCTCGGATGTAGAATGCCTCTGGGTTCCATCCCCAGTATCCCTCCCCAGCAAAAAGGTGGGACCTAGTGGGAGTAAGTTATGTCACTGGGGGGGGGGGACACTTAACGGCGTTATGGAACTCTGACCCCTCCTCTGTCTCTTTTTTGTTTACTTACCTCACACATCTGCCATAGTGTACAGCTTTGCCAAAGGCCCCTAAACAATGCAGCTCACCAATCATGAACTGACACTTCCAAAACAATAAGTCCAAATAGCTAGGCGTGGTGGCGCACACTTGTAATCCCAGCATTCAAGAGGCTGAGGCCAGAGGATCAGGGTTTGCAGATAGCCTCAGCTACTTGGTGAGGCTCTCTGCAACTTAGTAAGACGCTGTTTCAAAATAAAGAATAAAAAATAGGGCAGAGGGTATAACTCAGATCAAATGCCCCTGGATTCCATCCCCAGACCCGCAAAGAAAAAAAGTCCAAACCTTTTCTCTTTGTAAGTTGATTGTCTCAGGTATTGGTTATAGCAATGCAAAGCTGACAAACACAAGTTGTGCCAGTCAATCGCAGTTGGTCAAATGGCATCTTTAATTCAATCAGGAAGGTTGTCATGTAGAGGAATCCTATGGCAAATATTTTTGTAAAACCCCCAATCCTCTTACAATATAGTTATCTTTTATATATTGTGGGGAATATAAATTCATGTGGTTGCATACAGCCTGGCCCTCAGAACTGCTCGGAGGCACCCCAGCGTAGCTTTCTGTTTGCTTAGGTGCTTGTCTTTAGCTCTGCCGCATCCCTACATAATCCATCTGCTCTTCTAGTACAGGGCTTCCTGGTTATTGGATTCTGTCAGCACTGTCTCATGCCATGAGCAAAGAAGGTACTTGTAGTTTTTAAATAAGTAACTCTACGGAAGTCACATTTCATATTGTTTTATATAGCAGCCAACAGCTTCTTTAGTACCAAGAAGTGATGCCAAATAAAAACAGAAATTGGCATTCACAAACATATCAATCACTAAGCCAAACATGAGAAAGGGGGAGGGAGGAGGGAATGGGGTGGGAATTGGGGAAGGGCTAAATGAGTGATGTGTGTGTGTGTCTCCACCATCTTGTACTTCATTAAGATGTATGACTACAATGCACCAATAAATTTAAAAAAAATTAAACAGAATAGGATGGAATAGAACAGAATGGGAAGGGCCACAATGGAACAATGTGGAACAGAAATGGAGTAAGGTTAAACCTTGACTCCTAAAGCTTTGTTGAGAGAGAGAGGGAGGGAGCACACGCACACAAGTGTGCATATGTGTGTGTGCACTGGTATGTGCATGAGATCACACTTGTACACTAGGTTAGGATGTACATTGCACTTCTTTTTTTCTTTTTGGTGGTACTGGGGTTCCTGGAAGTCCTTCTACCTCCGGGCTACACTCCCAGACCTATTTTTACATTTTTATTTGGAAACAGGGTCTCCTAAGCCAGCGCGCGCAGCTGGCTTCGAACCTGCGCGATCCTCCTGTCTCTGCCTCCCAAGCGCGAGGATGACAAGCGTGCGCCACCACGCCCGGCTACATTGCACTTCTGATTGTATGTTACCATTTCAAAAAAAATTATTTTCCTGCAAAAAAAAAAAAAAGAAAGAAAGAAAAAAACCCCAGAAATTGGCTTTGAGAGGGCTTCACTACATTCAAGAATGACAGCTCCTCCAATGATACGAGCCAGATGGCATGCCCGACTGGGTAGAGTGGCTGCCACAGTCTCTCATAAATCCTCCCTCAGCACCATTGTCAGAACCAATCACATCTTGTCCAGACGGAGGGTGGGACGGGGCGAGATTGTCAGAACCAATCACATCTTGTCCAGACGGAGGGTGGGACGGGGCGAGAGGAGAGGCAGCTCCTGAGGAGATGGCCAGTGGGCTGGCCAGGCAGGGGCAGACCAACTGTAAATGTCTCCCAGGCTAGACTGAAAGTCTGCATCTACCTGATTTTGTTAAAATCCTAGCAGCAGAATAAGAATTACAGGAATGGGTAAATGTTAATAATCTTAAATGGAGCTGTTTGTCCATATAAAAACCACCTCCCTCCCTCCCTCCCTCCTTCCCTCCCTCCCTCCCTCCCTCCCTCCCTCCCTCCTTCCTTCTTTCCTGTGGTCCTGGGGATTGAACCCAGGGACATTCTACTGCTGAGCTACAACCCCAGCCCTATTATTTCAGTTTAGTTTAGTTTAATTTAATTTAGAAACAGGATCTTGCTAAATTGTGGAGGGCTTTCCTATGTTGTTGAGGCTGGCTTCAAACCTGCCTCCTTTCTGTCTCAGCCTCCCAAATACTGGGATTATTGGTGTGTGCCATCATCCCTAGGCTTCCATGTTAGAACTTACTACTCCTTTGAAAGTCAAAGGCACTTCAAAACATATTTGAGAGTACAAAGACAAAAGAATCAGGATTATCTAATTTCATATTTAAATAACTTTATTAACATTATTCATGACTTTGGTGTGCTTTTGGGGGGGAATTATATTGGGGATTGAACTCCTCCACCCTGCCCTTTTTATTTTTTATTTTGAAGCAGAGCCTCATTAAATTGCTGAAGCTGGCCTCAAATCTGCAATCCTCTTATCTCAGTCTCCCAAGTACCGGGATTACGGGCCTGCACCACAGCATCTAGCTTGGTATGCATTTTGAGTACTTATAGGCTAGCCCATAAATTGTTCACAGTCGAGCTGGTGAAGCTCACATCCAAGCCAGGGAGAAAATTCAGTAAATATACAAGCGCGGTGCATGGATGGCTTTAATGTTCAATACCTCGAGGACCTGGGAAGACTAAGCACGCCTGGCCAATCAGGAAGAAGCCGTGGAACAGGACAGTGCTTGGTGTGGCCCTTGGCGTCCTGACTCGCAGGTGCCCTCTCCACCCCTCAGATTACTTTTACCTTTCCTGTTCCCCCATTCCTGGCTCCCCAATTTGCAAATCTAGCATGTCCAGCCTCTGTCCTCAGAGCACTGGGGCTGTTTGTCTGCACCAGGAGAGAACTGCAAGTGCCTGGGGATTTAAACTCCCCCAGCCCACACCCCCAGGCAGCCCTCCGCAGGAGAGAGTGATGCTCAAGAGGATGGAGTCCAGGTCCACTCCCCAGGCAGGTGGCAGGCGGGCGGCGGCAGCCTTGCCCTGGAGCCACCATGGCGTCCCACTGAAGCCGAGCTCCAGGGGCTCCACCTGAGATCCCACTTTGCTCGGCTCTTTTCAGTCCCAATCCTCACTCTTCCTCTCTAGGCCTTTCTCCCAAGATCATTTCCTTGTTGCATGCATTTTCACTGAAACATGTGCTTCTGAGCCACGGACAGGTAAGGAGTAGAGGAAAAAGGGTGTTCCAGCTAGAAGGAGGCCCACGTGCTGACTGAGGCGTGAGAGCACACAGAGGGGAGGACTGTGGCCTGGGCCGAGCTGGGTCTGGAGAGGATAAGAACAGTAAGCAGAAGCCGGTGTAAAGGATCCTGTAATGCCATATGCAGAAACTGGTCCTCCAGCCCATGGGCGGTGGGAAGCCAAGGGGGTATGTAAGCAGGAGACACGTAGGAGTGCGGAGTTCAGATGTGTTTTAGGACGCCTTTGGTCTGCTGTGGTCTCCCTGATTCATGTTGAAGCCCTGACCCTCCCTGTGATGGGATTTGGACATGGGCCCTTGGAGAGGGATTGGTGTTAGAGGAAGTCGCTCTCACCTTGATTTCTGCCCTTATGAGAAGAGAAGAAGCTGGGTGTGGTGACACACATCTGTAATCCCACTACTTGGGAGGTGGAGACAGCCGGATCACAGGTTCAGGACCAGTCTCAGCAATTTAGGGAGACCTGTTTCAAAATTTAAAAAAGGGCTGAGGGTGTAGCTCAGAGGTAGAATGCTTCTAGACACACACACACACACACACACACACACACACACACACACACATACACACTCTGGTGGATAAATATGATGTGATTATATATCATATATAGAGTGAAAGGAACATATATGCACACAACTCCTAGAGCATTTCCCTCCAGGTTGCACCTCCATGCACGTCTTTGATGTTGGATGTGGTACATAGCATTATTTCAATTGTTATATTCATATGTCTCTACCCTCTTCTCTTTCCTTCCCCAAACCTCCTTCATCACTCCACTGGAGTCTCTGCTCTTCTATTTGATATCACCCTTGTCTCCTAATTTCTAGCTCACTTCCATATATAAAAGAAAGCATAGAGTTATTCATGTTTTTGAGACTGGCTTATCTTACTTAGCATAATATTCTTGAATTCTATCCACTTTTCTTCAATGACATAATTTTGTTCTTCTTTATGGGTGAGTACAATTCCATTGTATGTACATACCACAGTTTTACAATCCATTCATCTGTTGATGGGCACCTACACTGGTTCACAACTTGGCTATTTTGAATTTTACTGCTATAAACATGGATATGCTATAATATTTGTGTGTCACTATAATATTCCAACTTCAATTCCTCTGGAAAGATGCCCAGAAGCAGCATTGCTGGGCCATATGGTAGTTCCATCCCAGTCTTCTGAGAAACCTCCACAATGATCTCCATAGTGACTGTGTTCGTTTGCAGTCTCGGTTTTCCATCTGTAGAAAAATGGAATTAAACCCAACCTCCAACTCGGCACAAGAGTCAACCCAAAGCCGGGTGTGGTGGCACAGGTTTGTAATCCCAGAATTCGGGAGGTAGAGACAGAGGATCATGGTTGGGGGACAGCTTCAGCTACTTACCAAGGCCCTTGGCAACTCAGTGAGACCCTGTTTCAAAAGACATAAAGACTAAAAACATAGGGCTTGGGGTGTAGCTCGGAGGTAGAATGCCCCTGGGTTCCATCCCAGTACAAAAAAAAAAACAAAAAAAACAAAAACCCTAACAACAACAACAACAACAACAACAACAAGAGTCAACCCAAGATAAATCAAAGACATTAGACCAAGAGACTCTGAAATTCCTAGAAGAGAGCATAGGACCAACACTCCAACATAGGCACTTGTAGAAACTTTCTCAATAAGACCATGACAGCTTAGGAAATTAAAACAAGAATTAATAAATGGAATGACATTCAATTAAAAAGCTTTTGTGCAGCAAAGGAAACCATCAAGAGTCTAGAGTTTACAGAATGAGAAAAGCTCTTTGCCAGCTACTCTTTTTATAGAAGACTAGTATTGAGAATATACAAAGAATTTTAAAGACTTAACATAAAAAACCCAAATGACCCAATTAAAAATGGGCACTTGAACTAAATAGTCTCTTCTCAAAAGAAGAAATACAAATGGCCAACAAGTCTATGAAAAAATGTTCAACATCACTGGTAATCAGGGAAATGCAATCAAGACTACACTGAGATTTCATCTAATTCCAGTTAGAATGACAATCATCAAGAACACAAACAATAATAAATGCTGGAAAGGATGTGGGGAAATAGAAATTCTAAGAACTACTTCATTCATATATGAGGATTTTTTTGTGTGTGTGTGAGGTACTGGGCTTTGACCCAAGGGGTGTTCTACCTATGAGATATACCCTAGCCTTCTCTGTTTTTTATTTTGAAACAAGGTCTTTGAGAATTTACTGTGTGCTGGCCTCAAGCCTTTGATCCTCCTGTCTCGGCCTCCCAAGTACTGGGACTGCAGGTCCTCATCACTGCACCAGCTTTTATGTGATCTTTTATGGACATATACATTCCCCAAAGCTCATTTTGCATAAAATCCACTGAGAGTAGGAAGATTTGTGTACAGAAGCACAATTTACTCTCAACTGTCTCACCATATCTACTAAAAGATGATTTAAGAAATCTATCCTGTGGTAAACTCATGTAACCCAGTAATTTAATAAGTAAATAGATGAATGAATTACAAAACTATGGTATATACACACAATGGAATTCTATTCCGCCATAAGGAACAAAATCATATCATTTGCAGAAAAATGGATGGAACTAGAGAATATTATGGTAAGTGAAATAAGCCAGTCTTGGAAAGGTATGTTTTCTCTCAGGTATGCAAGCTAGAGAGAACATGGAGAAGAAAAGAGTTGATAGAGGAGGGATACTGGTGGAATGATGGATGGGAACTAGCATGGGGAGGGAGGTGAGGAAGGAAAAGGGATGAAGGAAACAGCTCACATATAAAGTTATCAACGCCGATCTCAAGAATAAGGAGCAGGGTGGGCCCCAGAGGAAACATTCCAGGTGGTCTGTGCGTGTATGCTTCTCTCACTCTGAACCTCATTATGATGTATAATTACTACATACCAATAAAAGTTTACTAAGAAGATTTTACAAGTAGCACATGAAAAAAGTACTCAGAATCAGTAGTCAGGGAAACGAAAATTACATGAGTTTAAAAATAAAAAAGACCCTCAATGACAAATGTCTACACAGCTACTATCAAGCTAAAAAGACTGACAAAACCAAGTGTGGGTAAGATGGAGGGACTGGAACTCTCCTGTGCTGCTGGTGGGAGTGCGGAGTGCCAGCAGCTGCCTTGGAAAGCAACACATTGATAGCTTACATATGATATGGTCTCATGTGATTCAAGGCTGTTGGCATGTCCCCAAAGAAATGAAATATACATCCATATAAGACTTGAATTTGAATGTTCATTTCAGCATTGTCCAAATGCGCAGGAGCTGTGTGTGGTGGCACATGCCTGTCATCTCAGTACTTGGGAGGCTGAGTCAGGAGGATTGTGGGCAGAAACAGTGGCACCCTCAGCAACTCAGTGAGACCCTATTTCAAATTACAAAAAATAAAATGGGGTTGGGGGTGTCACTCAGAGAAGTAGAATGCCCCTGGCTTCAACCTCTAGATCTAAAAAAGAAAGGAAGGAAGGAAGGAAGGAAGGAAGGAAGGAAGGAAGGAAGGAAGGAAGGAAGGAAGGAAGGAAGGAAGGAGAGGAAAGGAAAGGAAAAAAGAAAAGAAAAAGGAATGGGGTTGCTGGGAAGGCAGCAGATGGAGCAGGTCTGAGTTGGTGGGAGGTCAGGGCTTGCTCAGTCTGGAGTCTGGGACATGTAGGCAGGTTCCCAGTGCACCTGGGAGAAGCAGAATGTGCACTGGAGCCACCATCCCTGGGCCAGGTGGCAATGCTGGCCTGACCACATGGAAGCTCTGAGCAGGGGAGGCTGCTCCTCACATCTCCCCTCACCTAAGCGCCAGGCAGTAAGACACACCTGCAGTTGTTCTGAACATTTGCTGATGTTAGAGGAGAGTTTCACACACTACAGAATGGGGTAGAAAGGGCTTTGCTGCTGCTGCTATGGTTCACTGTGGTCTCAGAAAAGAGGCTGCTGGCTGCTTTAAGAGACACACCAAACAAACACATCTTATTACCAGGAATTCCACGATTTTTGGTGCTTGGAAACACTAAAGTTAATGAATATAGTGCTTGCCTAGCATGCATGAGGCCCTGTGTTTGATTCTTAGCACCACACACAACCAAAACACACACACACACACACACACACAAACACACTCATCCCCTAAAAAAATACCAGGTGTGGTGCCACATGATTGTAATCTCCATACTCAGACCACTTCAAAATTAAAAGGAAAAAAGGAAGAAACAGAGGGCTAACGGAGTTAGCTCTGAGACAGAATGTCCCTCAGTTCAACCCCCAGTCCAAAAAAAAAAAAAAAAGTTTAAGTTAGGTTACCTGGCAGGAATAAGAGGGAAGCCCACTACTCCAAGATGCCTGGCTCCTCCCAGCACGGCCTCTCCCTGGCTTTGTAGAGAGCACCCCTGGTCACAGCCTGTGCCTAGTCACAGCCTCAGGGGCTGAGAATGAGCAGTGGGAACAGGTGCAAAGCACTGCAGGCATCTTACCTGCCCCTCGCTCTGCTTCTCATAGCTGTGGGGACAGGGTGACCACTCAAACCCTGCACAGGCTTCAGTCTTCTTACCTGGGAAATGGCAGGAGGATACTGCTTCAGGTTAGGGTTAAATAGTGTGTGCTCTTTCCATGTTTATCATATTTATATAGGGCTGTATATTAGTATACTTTATAAACATTTCCTGCCTCTTTACATTTATTTATTTATTTATTTATTTATTTATTTATTTATTTATTGGTTCTGGGGTTTGAACCCAGGAACATTCCACCTTGGAGTTACACCCCAGGGCTTTTTATTTTGAAAGAGGGTTTTATAACATTGCTGAGGACCTTTCTAAATTGTCCATGCCAGCCTCAAACCTGAAATCCTCATCTTGACTACCCAAACCCTGAGTTACACGTGTGTGCCACTGCATCCAGCTCTTCATGTCTAAGTTTATGGATTGTGGATGGATCTCTTGTCCACAATTCATTAACTTGGATGTACAAAAAAGAAAAAAAAAAGCACTTCCCCCAAACTATCTTTCCCCTTCAAGCTCTCCATCACAGCAGGCTGGGAGGTACTTGACTTCAGTTCTGAGGTATCCCACTGCCCCCACAATGGCAGATGGGCCACAGAAGGACCTCAGAGAGGCCACTGTTCCAGGAGCCTGAGAGCAGGATCTTGGGCTCTGGGATAGATGGAGTACAGAGGAATCCACCCAGGCTGCTGGGACTGCCTGCCTGACCCCTGAACTGGAGGCCTCCTGCCAAAGATGTCTTCCCTAGAAGTGTTGCAGTGAAGCTACTGGACACCTGCTGGACACCCCAGAGCCTCATTTTCTAATATGGAGAAGACTCTTCCTTTAAATTTCAGCTCAGACATCCTGACTAAGCCTAAGAATCTGCTTACTTTTCATTTCCTTAAAAATCATATAATTTCTCCCCCAAAGGGGAAAACTTCAAAACTAGCCAGAATTACCACTGATTTTTGCTTTCTAGCCTGCTATATCTCTCCTCAGAATACAAGCAACTGAGTTGGCTCAAAAGGAGAAATAGGGAGAAAATTTCCAAACGACTACTCTGGTCAGGTATGGTGGCACAGGCTGCCTGTAATCCCAGTACAAGGGAGGCTGAGACAAGAGGGTTGCAATTTTGAGCCCAGCCTCAGCAACTTTGGCAAGGCCCTGCTTAAAATAAGGGGGTGGGGAGTTCAGAGGTGGAACACCCCTGGGTCAATCCGTGGTACCCACAAACAAAATAACAGGAATTTTCATCCTTCATTTCAAGATGAGACCTTGTCATCATAAATGTCTGTTGCATACTGCAGTACAAGACTAAACAATGAAACAGCTTCAGGGGCAAAGTGGTATGCTAGGCAGAGGGGCCAGTGAGGAGCTTCTCCTTATGGTCAAGATGGAGGAAAGGTACAGCAAGCAGATGTCAGATGAACAGCTGACGCTGGGAAAGAGAGAAAGCAGGGAACTCACCTGGCTGGAGATCAAGAAAGCCAAACAAAGCTGTTCCCAGAGTTAGGAGTTCAGATATTCCTGCGGGACCCATTGTAGTGTTCATCCCAACATCCAAATAGCTTAGACGTGGGCTTCCCCAAAGCCAGGATGCTCTTTGGGGAACTTGCAAGCAGCTTCAGGTGGATCCAGATGCCTACCGGGCCTCTCAAGGGTGTGCGGGAGCACCTCCTCAACTTCTGTAAACCTAGTCTGAGCCTGCAATAGAATGAAAGTGACTGCCAGGTGGGCCAAGAGACTATGGGATCAAGAGGAATGCAGGGGTAAAGGAAGATTTGGAGTCAGATTACAGAGAGTTCTTGGAAGCCAGAAGAGAAATGTAAGTAACTATATCTGAATTTACTGAGCAGCGTGTACTGCCTTGTGACTAGGTCTCCTAAGAGTAAACAAGTCACTGTAACATAGGGTAGGGTAGGACCGTTTCCTCTTGATCCGATCTCTCTGGTTAACTTTCACTTTCTGTCTGCCTGGATCTAAGGTCTGCCGGAGCAGTGCTTTGCTTCCACGCACCGCCTGAACCCTCAGTGCCAAGGACAGTGCATGGCAGTTCAGCCCTCAGCCCTGGGCCTGTGCTCAGGAGACCGATGTAGGCCTTAGCTCAGGCCTAGGGGCTGTGAGCACAAAAGGAGAGGAGGAATTTCACATGACAAATATCGTCCCCCAAGACTCCGACCCGCAGGGGCTTAGAGAACGACACAGACACCTTTTCAGCTGAAATATGAATTCTTCTTTAATGGATCCTTAACATGTCTCTTAATATGTCTCTTCTCTCTCTTCTTCTTCTAATTCTAATATGTCTGACAATGCGTACAACAATATATATCAGCATCATAATCCCTCCTTCTATTCCCTACCAACCCCAAGCTTCCACAGCTAGGGCATGCACACTTCTGACTTTCTCATAGGCAGGCTGGTGGTAGGCGTCACTGATCATTCTGCAGGCACGTAGCATGGCACACTGCGCATGCTCAAGGAGACGTCCATCTTGTGAGTCTCATGACTTGGCTGCAAGCCTAGGCGCCATTTTGAATCCACGCTGGCAACAAGCCTGGGTGCCATCTCGGTCCAGCCGAGTGGGCCCCGACATCTCCCCTTTTTGTTTTATTAAAATAAGGCTCGGGATCGTGCCTGTCTTAGGTCGTCGACCCTCAAGGACCAGTCTTACCCGTCATTGGGAGAACAATAGCATGATTGTTTCCCTGTCTTAGGTTGAAAGGTCCCGGGGAAGATCTTACCCGTCACTGACTACCGATCCAGCATACTGAGCCATACATGGGGAGATGAGCCAGCTTCAAGGGCTGCCATAGCTTGCACCAATATACGTTGTTGTTGCAGTGTGCGTTGTCGAGTTCGTCTGATATATCCAATCAGGAAACAGCATGCTACCACCAGCAAGAATGCCCAGAATGCCATACCACCCCAATCTTTTAAGAAACCCAAAGTTCCATGTATCAAGTCCATCCATTGTTGTACTGTGGCGACTTCCACACGGGTTGAATTAATTGCAGTGATGGACGCTCGGAGCTCAATCATGGTGTGTTCAAATTCACGGCTCCAAGTCCCTAGAAGCATCTTGCTTAATTGCCGAGACAAATTACCTGCATGGGAGAAATTCTGATACTGCACATATGTTATACATAATCCAGACAATTTATGAATACATGGTACCATGGCCATTTGCCCTAGAATGTCAACCTGTTCTTGTAACAGGTCTACTCTTTGATTTACCATTAATATGCCAGCTTTAAGTTGTCCATTTATTTGAGCTTGCTGAGCCATGGCAGTAGCCGCATGTGAGGATAGGGCATTCATAGTGGCTGCAGTATTTATAGACGTCGCCAAAGCGGCAGCAGCTGCAATTGCCGCGGTCACAGAGGCCACAATTACAGCAATAAGAGCAGAAATTCCAAAATCTCTCTTTTCTCGGTTCAGCAAAACTGGAAGGGAATTTACATCCACTCTTACTGGCCAAGGGACTGCTATAGGCAGTCGCATTACTACTGCCCAAGGGTGCATAGAAGCATTCCAGCAGAAAGTTAGAAAACAGGTATCAATAAAACAACCTAGACTATCATTAACCAAGGAACTATTAGAAACAAGCCAAAAAAATGGAGTAGTTACACAAACCGGAGTGGGTCCAAACGGGAGTTGTGGTCCCATTGAACAATTTACTTTGACGCTATTTTCAAAAGTATTGGAAAAATTCTGAGAATAGCTGCAATTTTTTACAGTTCCCCCTAAAATCATAGACATAGCTGTTATATCAGTACAGCCTCCTGCTATCCCACAGAGAAGCCAAATATTAAAAGGATTGGGTGGCTTATACTGTATAGGATTTTGATATGCATAATTATATCCTGCCCAAGTATGATTGCGCATAGTAGATATGCCTGGAGAAAAACTTAAATCATAGTCTGAAGAGGCCCAGACTACCTTAGAGTCTTGGCAATCAGTCCATTTAAATGGCCAGCTACGTGGGCTATAACATTTTGGAGCCCACCGCGGCTGCAAAGGAGCTATTTTATTTTCAGGATGTTCATATTTAGAAAATGCTAAAGGAGCATATCCTTCCAAGACAGTAACATTTCCTATGGGACTGGAATCATTAAATGGCTGAAATTTTCCCATAGTTTGATTATATAACTGCACACATGGATTAGTACTATCATAGGTATCATTCAAAATTTTATTAGCATAAAAACATAAACTACCACTTAAAGTTATATTGAAGAATGCATAAGGCCTAATTTCTTCATCAAAGGGAATCCATGGCAAATTTAAGGAACTATTGGTCGTAAAGAACCGAGGAAAAATGGTGGCAGTGGTGGACACAGGCAAAGGAAGAGGGAAAGCAGAAATAATTCCCCAAAGATCTTTTTCACTCACTCCAATGTTGAACATTACCAACAGAGTTAGCCATATCCATTTGTTGCTTGGCATCTTCCATTGGTTCCTGTACATGGCGCACCAATCTTTCAGGAACCCAAATCGGCGAGTCTTTGTCCTGTGGGAAAACACACACCGACCCTCGAGCCCACGTTAGCACTGGATCTGGACCATTCCATGCTCCTGTAAGAATATCTTTCCACATTGCTTGCCCTGCATAGCGCTCATGAGGCCTGTAATGTCTTTCCGCTGCTGTTCGTCCATTGGCGTCCAACGTTAAAAAATTTAGAATAAATAATATAAGATTTAGTTTATCTTTAGGTGGGGTGCTCTATTGAGCCCCTATTCCCCCTTTTTGTTTTAGTAAAGCAGATTTAATAGTGGCATGGGCTCGTTCTACTATGCCTTGGCCCTGTGGATTATATGGTAATCCATGATTTAATTGTACAGCCATTTGAGTACAAAAATGAGAAAATCTTTGAGAAACATAAGCAGGTCCATTATCAGTTTTAATTTGGTGAGGGATGCCCCAGGCAGCAAAAGCTTGCAGACAATGGGAAATTACATGTTGAGCTTTTTCTCCAGTATGAGCAGAGGCAAAGATGACTCCAGAACATGTATCCACGGAAACATGTACATATTTAAGAGAGCCAAATTCAAGAACATGCGTGACATCCATTTGCCATAGGTGAAGAGGTCGCAAACCTCGAGGATTTACTCCTGTAGTAGGCTGTGGCAATAATGTCAAACAATTTTTGCATTGCAATACAATGCGTCGAGCTTGTTCTTTAGTGATTTTAAATTTTAGTCTCAGCGTTTGGGAATTTACATGAAATTTATTGTGAAATTCTTGAGCCTGTAAAACTTTGTCTTCATTTGAAAAAATAAGTACAGTTCGAGTATGAAAATCTGCAATAGCATTGCCTTCAGCAAGCGGTCCAGGAAGTCCTGAATGAGCTCGTATGTGGGTTGCATAGAAGGAACATTTTCGGTTCCAAATATATTGTTGTAACTTAGCCAGTAATAGAAGAATAGTAGATTGTCCCTTAATATGTCCTACACATTCAAGGCTATTAAGTGCTTGTACCACATATAAGCTATCTGAAATTAAATTGAATGGAGTGGAATCATAGAGCATAAATACTTGAATCACTGTCAAAATCTCTACTGCCTGTGCTGATGAATGAGGAAAAAGAAAAGTTTGTGGATCTGAGCCTTCTTTGAATATCACGCCCATACCTCCTTTGGATCCATCTGTAAAAATATTTGGCGCTCCAGCAATCGGTGCAGATCGAGTGATTTTTGGAAAAATAATAGGATGAGCCAAAACAAATCTGAGCCATGGATGTTGTGGATAATGATTATCAAATTGTCCTGTAGCCATTACATGAACAATGGCCCAGTCAGAATTGGTGGCAGCTAGAGTGGCAAGCTGTTCTTTAGTATATGGAGTGATGATAAGATCAGGCTGCATCCCAAATGCAGTCAGAGTTGCCTTTAATGCCTTAATAATTATTTGTGCAACACAGGCTGGATACCATGGCAATACTTTTTTAGGAGAATGAGGGAGGTGTATCCACATTATGGGACCCTCTTGCCACAACACTCCAGTGGGTGTGAGATCTGTGGTAAGAATGCATAACAGTAATTTTTTCTGATAATCTATACGATCTACTTGTGCTTCAGATAATCTTTCCTCTACAAGTTGAATACATGCTCGCGCCTCAGGTGTTAAAGATCGCGAAGAAAGTAAATCTGAATCCCCTTTTAGCAAATCAAACAAAGGTTTAAGGTCAGCATTACTAAGCCTGCAATATGGTCGAATCCAATTTATATCCCCTAAAAGTTTTTGAAAATCATTTAAAGTTTGTAAATTGTCCACCCTCAAGCTAACCTTAAGAGGACGAATAATATTATCTTCTAATTTGGTGCCAAGATATTGTTTAACATTTCTTTGTTGTATTTTTTCTGGAGCTATAATTAAATTCCATTGTTTAAGACATAATATAGTTTTTATAAGCATATCATCCAAAATTTCTGGGGTTTTAGCACATAATAAAATATCATCCATATAATGATAAATCATGGAAGAGGCAAATTCTCTTCTAATAGATTGTAGGGCTTTATCTACATATATTTGGCACAATGTGGGACTATTAGCCATACCCTGTGGTAGTACTGTCCATTCATATCTTTGATCCACTTGCTGTGGGTACCCATTTTGATTATTAGCAAATGGTCCTTGTCCCATAAGCATAAGGCAAAATCTCTGTCCACGGACTAGCCTCAGATGTCTTCCGCCTATCAGACTTTCCTTTCTCAGTAAGATATGGTGGCGGGCTAGGAGAGGGAGGGGGAGGAGCAGAAGGTTCAGGATGTTTCTTTTTACTGTGACAAGACACTTGGAACCTGCGCCAAGATTCTAACAAGGCTTCTTCCTCCTTATCTCTCTCTGGTGGAACAGGCCATGCCTCTTGTTCCTCGGAGGAATCGGGGGAGTCGCTTTCAGAGGACTCCTCGTCCCTGTGAGAATCTGTCTGTCGACCTTGCTCTGAAATCTCTTCTTTTGCTTCCTCTAAAGCATTAGAGCCTTCAGCCAGAACTTGACTATACCTTCCTGTTTTATCCGCCAGGCATGCTTTAATTAAACTCCAAATAGCCAATGTCCCAGGTGGGAGAGCCCCTTCTGCATCGGCCTTAAGAAGATCCTGACCGAGGCGCTTCCATTGAGATATATTCACATATCCTTCCTCCAGGAACCATGGGGCTACTGCTTTAATTGTGCTAAGAAAATTTTCTAAAGTGGCTGCTTTCACTTTCACTCCTCCCTTAGACAGAATGTTACAAAGAGCCTCTTTGACCTTCATGGTAGCAACCTTAGACCCCATGATAAATTTTACTTTGTTATAAACTCCTACACCCCTTATCGTCGGATTTACCTCCGAGCTTATCGTCGCATCTACCGCGAACTTATCGTCGGAATCACATCCGAACTTATCCTCGCATTTTATCTGCGAACTTTTGACAGCTGTCCCTCGCTTATCCGCGAGCCTCGCTCATCTGTGAGCTTTATCTTATGTCCCTCGCTTATCCGCGAGCCTCGCTCATCTGTGAGCTTTATCTTATGTCCCTCGCTTATCCGCGAGCCTCGCTCATCTGTGAGCTTTATCTTATGTCCCTCGCTTATCCGCGAGCCTCGCTCATCTGTGAGCTTTATCTTATTTTGTTACTTACCTGCAAACTTTTTGTTACGTTCTTCTTTTTCCCGGGTTTCGGCGCCACTTATCGTCCCCCAAGACTCCGACCCGCAGGGGCTTAGAGAACGACACAGACACCTTTTCAGCTGAAATATGAATTCTTCTTTAATGGATCCTTAACATGTCTCTTAATATGTCTCTTCTCTCTCTTCTTCTTCTAATTCTAATATGTCTGACAATGCGTACAACAATATATATCAGCATCATAATCCCTCCTTCTATTCCCTACCAACCCCAAGCTTCCACAGCTAGGGCATGCACACTTCTGACTTTCTCATAGGCAGGCTGGTGGTAGGCGTCACTGATCATTCTGCAGGCACGTAGCATGGCACACTGCGCATGCTCAAGGAGACGTCCATCTTGTGAGTCTCATGACTTGGCTGCAAGCCTAGGCGCCATTTTGAATCCACGCTGGCAACAAGCCTGGGTGCCATCTCGGTCCAGCCGAGTGGGCCCCGACAGACAAAGACTCAGGTGTTTTTTTTTGGCACTGGAAACCTTTCTACCTCTGGTCTACACTCCCAGACATCTATTTCACACACACACACACACACACACACATGTTAAATGCATAACAAAATAACATAAGTAATAAATGTAACTATATATATATATATATATATATATATATATATATTTTT
Organism: Muscardinus avellanarius; assembly: GCF_963383645.1. Lineage (NCBI taxonomy): Eukaryota > Metazoa > Chordata > Mammalia > Rodentia > Gliridae > Muscardinus > Muscardinus avellanarius. Next base: position 60,318,323 of record NC_137793.1, on the reverse strand, counting down.
TTTTTTTTTAATTTGGAAACAGTCTCTTAAGCCGGCGAGGCTGGCTTTGAACGTGTGAGATCCTCCTGTCTCCGCCTCCCAAGCACGGGGATTACAAGTGTGCGCCACCACGCCCGGCTCAGGTTTTTTGAAAAAACAACCATTTTGTAAAGTTACTTGAACTAGGAGAATAATATGAATGATGATTTTGTAGTGGGACGAGGGAGAAAGGCATTTATGGCCTTGGAAATGGGTCTGCATCGCAAACATCCAAGTTTAGTTTTTTCCCAAAGTTGGAATTCTATCATGCAGAGATAGTGCAAGCAAATCCAAGGCACGGAGAAAGTGAGGTGACACAGAAGTTTGTATCTAGTCTATCTAAGAAACAAAGATTATTTTAGTGACCAGAAGAGAAAGAATATACAGGCATATCATGGGGGAAGAAAGGGAAGACGTAAGTGTGTGAGGCCCAATTGACAGTTCTCAAATTTACAATTTCTAAGATATTTCAAATTTCTACTTTGGTCCCAAAATATATCACTGCCATAAAATTTTCAGACGATCCAAGTCTGGATAAAAAGAAAGGACTTGCATGTGTACATTAAATTAGGGTATTAAGCTAAGTGCATTATATTGTATTTACTAAAATTTGCTAAGAAAATATTTTTCTTTAGTAAAAATAGTATTAGGATTTAACATGATCACTTATTAATTAGAACTGGAAGTTTCTTTCCTTTGTTAAGCCTTAAAAATGGTTCATAAATAGTTATTTGGTAAACTGATAAGTAGTAGTAAATCAGATGGCAGAAGAAATAAAATATATAGCCATTGTATAAAGTTCCAGAAACACTTTATTTAAAAATGGAGTTTTTAAATGCATAACAAAATAACGTAAGTAATAAATGTAACAAAAATAAATAAGGAGAATAATGTATTCATACAAAATAAAAATAACATAGTAAAAGGCCAAATGTTTAGAATTGAACAAAACTGTGTAAACAAGCAAGAACATACATAGACTATTTCCTAACTCCTTACCTTCTACTTCCATGTGGATATAATCAGTACCCAAACATTAAATAAAAGAGGGAACAATGGCGATTATTTTGATCAACTTTTTCTTCAAATGGACTGACCCTGTTTTAATGTTTTATTTATTCCTTCAAGGCAATTATATCTTTTATGTTTTTTAAAACCTTTTTTAGTCTTTGTTCGTTAGATAGAATGGGGAATTTAGCTTTACAAGGAGAATAGCTCATTTACCTTTTTTTTAAATTTAACAAAAAATAAGAGATCCATTATACAACAGACTTTTGTTTTTACAACTCTACAAAAAGATTCTGCATTTTTATTAACTGTTGCAAGAGTACAGGATTTTAAAACTCCTGTAACATTATGCAGTGTACAGAGTTACTTTGTTTCTTAAACAAGGTAGTACAGGTTATTGCTGAAATATTAAAGACTACTACACAAAAGTTGCAAAAGTTGCAGCTTAAGGGGGAAACCCAGGTCTAATAACATTTAACTGAATTAAGATTCTCCCAAATTATAGTGTTCTGGAAACACAAGGATAATTACTTCCTTTTAAAAACTTATCCAAATATAAACTTACTGAAAAGGGAAAACAAAAGCAAGTTTACAGAAGTTTTTCACAGGCTTCTTTCTGTTGGGTAGCATGAGCCCAAAGCCTTTGTCAGTGTGGCCTTGCAGGGTCCTTAGAATTGTGTAAGACTGGGACAGGATCTACTACTGGGTCCTATAGGGAAACACACAGGAGCAATTCACTGCTGGGAAGTGAAACTATCAACTAATCTTATGACTACTGGTTCTCCAAGTTTCCTAGTGAAGAAAATTTAACCTCATGATCATTTCAAGGGGAATTTTTTTTCAACTGTCACATATAAACTTGGTAACACAGGACCAATATATGTGTTCTCAGTTTTAAAAATATACTCCACCTAAACTGTCTAGTTTAACCTTTCTAATTATCATTTAATCTAAAATGAGAAAAAAATCTTATTTCCATTAAAAAAAAAAAACTAAAAAAAAGTGCCAAATTGATCTTTTTGAAAGTGGAGTAAAACACTGTGGGGTTAAAACAAATACAGTATTATCAATCTGCTATGTACAAAAGACAGTTAGTCCTTACTGATATATAGATATGTCCACCTACCACTCCCAGTAAATCTTAGTGCAAACATAATAGTTAATCTCCGTAAATCCCAAGACAAGTAACGTAGCAACAAAGTTATATAAATCACAGCTATGTTGGAAAATTTTAGGACACAGAATGATTTCCGTGAAGGTCTGCTCTACTGTAGAGAACACCAAGTCATCGTGTCCACTGAGCACTAATATAAATCTCAGTCAGAAGCAAACAGAAAGGTTTAACAAATCTGTACAGCTGAAGAGGAAGTCCATTTCAAAGAGCAGCTTGGCACAGGAGACATGGGGGTTCAGAAATGTTGGACATTTAGTTTGCTTGCAGGTCACAGCATGGCTTAAAAAAAAAGAAAAAAAATCTATGAAGGGAAAATATGTAATAATGTAATTCAATTTGAAAAGCACAAATCCACAAAAAAATAAAACTGTCACAATTTGCCTTCTCCTACGCGTGTATCAAGTAGTTATCTAAACCGTTTGAAATGAGTGATGTGACACTACAATTACAGGTAAAAAGTAAATGAAATTAAGAAGACAGGGATAACAAGATCGTAGTTGACCAAGCTGTCTTGTATGTCAACACTATGGTGCTTCCAATATTTTCAGTCATTCCACAGGTAACTGAACAATCAAGAGAAAGTCATTCATGTACTGTAACATCTTCCTCTTCCCCCTCGGGGTTGAACCTATTGAAATGTATACTGAAATCAGCCTCAGATTCGGCATTCTCAAATTCAGCTGAGACCGAGGCAGCAGCAGGATGAAGAACCCTAGCTTCTGGCTGGCAAAGTGTTGGTGTCTGACCCGGGCTGCTGTGGTTATTCACAGGGCTGGACTTCTGTTTTGGTGGAGATGGCAAGATGGCACTGGGAAAACCCATATTGTTCAGAGCCTCCAAAGTTCCATCTGGGTCAATCATAGCATTGATGGCTGAAGAAAAAAAATCAGTAGAGGGAAAAGATAAAATTTTAGATGAAGTTCAACCTAGATATGAATGTTTTTTTATTTGGATAGTATTTTGACGATCTTAAATGTAGCTAATCTTTCCAATTCTGTTTTAAAAAACCCTACTCTTAGTAATTCTGTGGCTAATCTATATTGTAGATTATACAGATCTGAATGTTTTCTCCAGGTGTCTTGATGGACCACTTATTAGCATTTCAGAAACTGTTATACAAACAGAATTTGCTGATGCAGAATTTAAGAAAGACCTTTCTGAGACTTGCTTTCATTATTGTTAGAGGGCAGTGAACTATCCCTCAGTATTAGAGAATTAGGGGGGTTCACTGTAAAGATGGGGCTCAGCATCACCTCAAAGACACCAAAAGAACATGAACATTTTAAAATGCTGCCAGGGCAGGTTGTGGTTCATGCTGGTAGGGCATCAGCTGTGCATTCTAGTGAGTGGTGAGCATCCCTCTCATAGCCTAGATACCAGGCAGGCCAAACATCTTGCTAACTTCATGGGAGAGGCCAGTGAAACACCAGCTTCCAGTCTGACAGATCTTTGAGTAGACAAGAGAAGCTCTTAAGTGGTGATTTTCAACTCGGTACTAGGCAAAATAAGGAGTTGGGAGAAGGAAGTATCTGTATATAAGAATCACTAAGGCTGGGCATGGTGGTGCATGCTTGTAATCCCCATGCTTGGGAGGTTGAGACAGGAGGATCGCAAAGGTTCAAAGCCAGCCTCAGCTACTTAGTGAGGCTTTCAGCAACTTAGTGAGACCCTGTTTCCAAATAAAATAGAAAATAGGTCTGGAGTATAGCCTGGAGGTAGAAAGCCTTTGGGTTCCACCCCCAATACCACCAAAAAAAAAAAAAAAAAAAAAAAAAAAGAATCACTAAGGAGCCTTTTCAAAACTATAGTCCCATTCTACCAGTTCACAATTATGGTGTGAGCAAGCCACTTTTACCTGTGAGGCATTTCATAACACTTAGATGTGATGGACCTGAATAAAGGTCAGGAGGATTGCAGGTTTATGGCCAGCCTCAGCAACTTAGTGAGACTCTTTCTCAAACTGAAAAGTAAAAAGGGCTGGGGGTGTAGCAACAAAGGCTGTGCAGAATCAGCCGAGGGCTCCTGCTTGGTGGACCACCGGGGATTTCTAGGTCAAGACATGCCCAAGAATTAATACACAATCAACCTCTGGCAAGAACGAAAACATCTGTCAAAGATTAGGAAACACACAGTTGTTTTCTTTTTCTTTCCTTCCTCTTCTAGTTCCTACAACTAATATGCACTCATATCTTGTGGTCCATCCAAACATATATTTTTTTATTTTTGCAGTACTGGAGATGGAACCCAGGGCCATTCTGCCTCCAAGCTACAACCCTAGCCTTATTTTTTTATTCTTTTTTTTTTTTTTTTTTTTGGTGGTACTGGGGTTCCTGGAAGCCCTTCTACTTCCAGGCTACACTCCCAGACCTATTTTATACCTTTTTAAAAAAATTTTTGGAAACAGGGTATCTTAAGCAGGCGCGGCTGGCTTTGAACCTGCGTGATCCTCCTGTCTCCACCTCCCAAGCATGAGGATTACAAGCGTGCACCACCACACCCAGCACTATTCTTTATTTTGAAACAGGGTCTCACTGAGTTGTGAGGCTGTCCTCGAACTGTGATCCTGTTTCAGCCTCCCAAATGCTGGGATTAAAAGCATGCGCCACCATGACTGGCATCCAAGCATATTTTATCCACATTAGAATATAAGTTCCTCTGAAGTTACACCAGCAATATAATAACTGTCAAATTAAATAATGCTAATTATTAACAAGCACTTCTAGCTGTATATATACTTATTACTTTATATATATATATATCTTATTTGTACATAATGTTGAAAATAGTTTATAACATCTAGCCTATTGTCAAATCTAAGCATTCAAATATGCTCAAGAGCTTAACTTTAATATATTTTAAACTTTTTATTTATTTTATTTAATTTTATTTTTTTGGTGGTACTGGGGTTCCTGGAAACCCTTCTACCTCCGGGCTACACTCCCAGACCTATTTTATACTTTTTAATTTGGAAACAGGGTCTCTTAAGCCAGCACAGCTGGCTTCAAACCTGTGCGATCCTCCTGTCTCCACCTCCCAAGCGCAGGGATTAAAAGTGTGCGGCACCACGCCTGGCGTTATTTTAAACTTTCTATATCAAGTTTTAAAACTTCTTTTTATGGGTAATTTGAATATGCAAAATGCTGTCTTTTTATGACATCATAAAGTTTAATCAAGTATTGTCTCAAAATAAGAATATATCAAGAAATATCTTTTTGAATGCATTTGTCCTTAACTGTTATCTCTTAAAACCTAATTTAGTAATAAATTTACCTTGTAACTGCTTTTCAACTCTTTTTAGCTCCTGTAAAATAGATGAAATCTCCTGCAGGAAAAGCAATAACAAAAATTAGCTTACCTAAATAAAGCATTTTCAAATGACAACCAATGAACTTTATTCACATTCTATTTAGAACACAACCTCATCTACATGGTGCATCATTAGCAAATGATATGAAATAATTATGATATCCAGTAAACAAGATTTAAAATTAGAATATTTAGTAAGTCATTTATTACTATAGAAGAAAATGTTTTGAAAAATGTGTATTGATCAATCTTGGAATAATGTTGTACCTAAGGGTTTTCTTTGGAAAAATGTGTAAGCTGCAACCTCAATGTTAGAGTTGTACTCTGAGCAATTAAAATCTATATGGATTCTTTAAAAAAAAAGGGGGGGGTGGACACAAACACTAATAGTAAATGAAAATAATGCAGCCAGGCACAGTGGTGCAGCCTGTAACCCCAGCACCTGGCAGGCTGAGATAGGAGGATCACAGGTTAAAGCCAGCCTCAGCAACTTAGAGACCCTATTTCCAAATAAAAATATAAAAATAGGACTGGGGGGTGTAGCTTGGAAGTAGAATGCCCCTAAGTTTAATCCCTGAGACTACAAAATAAGACACATACACACACACTCACAATCACACAAATATATATATACACACACACATATATATAGAAAAACTCATGTCAACTTAATATTTAAGTTTGGTTATTTCAAAATTGCTTATTTGTAATGTATAAGAACAAGATATATGCCTGGGCATGGTGGCACACATTTGTAATCCCAGTACTTGGGAGGCTGAGCCAAGAGGATTGCAGGTTCAAAGATAGCCTCAGCAATTTAGTGATCCCCTCTGCAACTTAATGAGACCAAAATAAAAAATAAAGTAGGGCTGGGGAAGTAGATCAGGGGCAGTGTTCCTGGGTTCAATCCCCAATAGCACACACAGACACACACACACACACACACACACACACACACACACCCCCCCAAGATATGCAATAGTGAGAAACACACAAGGTTCCTTCATCTTCATATCCTCTGTACCACTGACATAAGCAACATGTTAAACCCTGTGATAGTTGAAGGAATAAAACTTCCCAAAATTTTGCATTTCTATTTTTATTTCAAAAGTAAACTAACAAATGTCTTTAAAATACTTGTTATTTTCCCTTTAAAATAAAATCCTCCTACTGAAATGTCTTACTCTTCAAGGCAATTAGCATACCATGCTTGAGGTTTTCACGATAGGGACTTCACTTTCAGCTCTTAATTTGCTTTCTATTTCATCCCAGTTCCGATCTTTGTCTTTAAATAATATCCTATAAATTAAAAAAAAAGCATTTTACTTTCACATTTTTGTCAATGATAATACCAAAGCCACATATTATTTTAAAGCTATACAGTGAAGAAACCAAACAATCAGTATGAACTGAGAACCCAAAGTACCAATTAATTCAATTATGTGAAAGTCAGGCATGAAAAAGGCAACTGGACAGTTATTAATGCATGCACAAGCTCTTCAATGGTTATCTCATTCTTCACTGAAAACCAAATGTAAAATAAACATAGTTAATGATACAGCCTTCCCAATTTAATATTTGTAATTAACAATATAACCCGCTATGAGCTGCTTTGGGGGCTGAGGCAGAAGGATGATGAGTTGCTAACCTGAACAACAACACAGTGAGACCCTGTCACAGAAAAAGCAGCTCAACTGGCACAACTGCTACTAATAAAGAGAACACAACTTTGTTCTGATAGCATATATGCAGCTTAGTAAAGTTAAATGAAAATAGGATGAATTAAGTATGAACAACTATGTTAAAATGTCTTTATTTGAGTAGGGTGTGGTGGCACACTCTTGTAATCCCAGTGCTTTGGGGGGCTGAGACAGGAGGATGGCAAAGGTTCGAAGCTACTTAGTGACACCTTGTTTCCAAATAAAGTATAAAATAGGTCTAGGAGTGTAGCCCAGAGGTAGAAAACCTGGGTTCCACACCCAGTACCACAAAAAAAGCAAAACAAAACAAAACACAAAAAACCTTTTTCAAGAAAAGGCAATCTTTCTGAAAGAACAAAGCATAAACATATTTCTAATGACTGGAAATCAGAGAATGTACTATGCTATTCTTTGAAAATCTTATTTCATGTTAGTATATTTGCATAAACCTACTGAGAGTTAAGGAGTTAAGATACCGTAACTTTTTGATAAAAATAGGGGCATTCTACCTCCGAGCCACACACCCCCACACCTATTTTATTCTTTATTTTCAAACAAGGTCTCTGTAAGTTACAGAGGGCCTCACAAATTGCTGAGGCTGGCTGTGAACCTGTGATCCTATTTCAGCCTCCCAAGTACTGACATGCATGTGCCACCACACCTGCCTTGAAACTAAATTCTTTTTTTCTCTCTTCAGTACTGGGATAGAATCCAGGAGCATTCACTCTCCAAGCTACACCCCCAGCCCTATTTTTTAGTCTTTATTTTGAAACAGGGTCTCATTGAGTTGAAAAGGGCCTACTAAGTAGTAGCTGAGGCTGTCAGCGAACTGTGATTCTCCCATCTCAGCCTTCTGAATGCTGGGATTACAAACATGCACAACCACACCCAGCAAAACTAAATTCTAATAACTTAAAAATTACCACATGCCGGGCGTGGTGGCGCACGCTTGTAATCCCCGCGCTTGGGAGGCAGAGACAGGAGGATCGCGCAGGTTCGAAGCCAGCCGCGCACGCTGGCTGAGGAGACCCTGTTTCCAAATAAAAATGTAAAAATAGGTCTGGGAGTGTAGCCCAGAGGTAGAAGGGCTTCCAGGAACCCCAGCACCACCAAAAAAAAAAAAAAAAAAAAAAAAAAAAATTACCACAAAATTTTGATTTGCCTTTCAGATAAGAGATACTCCTCTCTCTAAAACTTCAAAATCTGAGACATCATTCAGCAGTTTTAGAAAGATCTAAATACTAGCTACCACTTTAGGTCTCTTTAAAAATTTCTTCAGTGAATCAGCCTGCAAATCTAGTTTAAATGCCTTATTTGTAAAAATCAAAACTGTACAACATTAAGAAAGTAAGCTACTATTACTAGTACTGGAAGCTGGTTAATATCTAAGTAGTAAATGAATATTCTTACTGGAATTTCTTCAAAAGTCAATGTGTTAAGTCTACCTTATTTAAAAATATGAAATCTGTCAACATAAAATCAAGTCTAGGACATTTGCAATTACATAAAACCATGTTTAACAAAGGCATCATAATGGGCCCAGAATCTGGTATAAGAATATTTTTGGGGGAACTTCCAGGAAGATGGTGACCGAGAAAAGCGGCATTTAGGAGTCCCACTAACAATCGATCTCTATTAACACAAAATCAGCGCTTTTCATAGCCAGAAAACACCATCAGCAGAGAAATAAAGACTATAAATACAAGGGACAGAGAAAAAGAAGGCTAGAAGAACAACCAGAGAACAGAAAAGAAACCAGCCCACATTGCCATGGCAGAGGCGCGCTGGCGCCATCTTCCCTCGCAGCACCAGGCTTCATAGAGGAGGGGGGGACTCAGAACGGAGCAAAAAACAAGAGAGGAGACATGCCGGCCTCACGGCCAAGGACACAACAGCAGCACCATACTGCTGGCGGTGGCGGCTAATACACCAGACGGCTCCAGATCAGCGCACTCAACAACCCACCAGGCTCCAGAGAAGAATGGTGGACAGGGAGCTGAAGTGAGCAGCTGCGGAATAACCGGGTATAAATCAGCAGTTTTAACAGCACAAGGAGTATCTAAAGCTCCCAGGGGCCAGTATTAGCATGCCATCCAGGGACTCAGAATAGAGCTCAAAACAAGAAAAGAAATATGCCAGCTTCATGGCTGAGAGTGTGGCAGCGGCACCATATTGCCAGGGGTGGTACTCGAATCTGCAACAGCTCCAGATCAGAGCACTCAACAATTGTGAGTCAAATTGCGGCCCCTAAAGGAGAAATCCTATTACTGCACCCCCAGGGACTCGCGCAGCTTTGATAATCTCCCTGGCTCTGAGATTTTGCAGTCCAACCAAGAGAAGGAGTAGTGGTGGCAGAGATACCACACCCTAGTCACAGCTCCCCGTGGGAAAACATCCAGCCTGGCACCCCCACGGTCTCAAACAGCCTCAATTAACTCCCTGGGTCTGAGACTTTGTGAAACAAACCAGTAAAAAAGTGGTGGTAACTGAGATTAGCACAGACTCAAGATCCAGAGCACCCTAAGTGAAGTCTTAGAGACCCAGGGAAGAACCCAGAGAAGGCACAAACTTCTGAAATCATGGAAAAGAGGAATAACAATGAAGCAATGAATGCCCACAACCCCACAACATCACAACCTGATAACACAGAAATTCAGAGATCTCCAGAAGATCAAATCAGGAATATAACTGTAGAAATAATACAGGACCTTCAAAAAGAATTCAGAGAGGGTCTAAAATAAGTAAAGGATGCAATCATTGAAGTAAAGGCCTCAGTTCAAAGTATAAAAAAGTCAATTAGACCACAAGGAGAATAGAATCTCGCTCCTAGAAGATGATCACTCCAAAAATGAACACATAGTTTCTGATTTAGAAAAAAAAAATCTGACAGCTGAAATTTGACATTGAAGAAATATGGGCCCATTTTAAGAAAGCTGACCTAAGAATAATTGGAATAGAGGAAGGAAAAGAAGGTGAAACCAAAGGGATCAATAATCTCAAGGAATAGCAGAAAAATTTCCAAACATAGAGCAAGAGGTCGATACACAGGTCCAGGAAACTTATAGAACTCCCTTTAGATAGGATCAGAGAAGAGGTTCTCCATGCCACATAATTGGCAAAATGACTAAAATGGAAGCCAAGGAGAAAATCTTAAAGACAACAAAAACAAAAGGCCAAGTGACATTCAGAGGCAAACCAATTAGAATCACTCCAGACTTTTCAAACCAAGTCAGGAAAGCCAGAAGGGCTTGGAGTAACATATTCCAAACTCTGAAAGAAAATAACTTCCAGCCAAAAATTTCCTACCCAGCAAAAGTATCTATCAAATTAGATGGGGAAATAAATAGCTTCCATGACAAACAGAAACTGAAGGAATGTATGTCTTCAAAACCAGCGCTAGAGAAAATACTCAAGGAGATTAACTACAAAGAAGAAATAGGTAATACACGCCAGAACCAAAGAAACAAGATTTCCCATCCAACAGACAACTAAACAAAGAAGAATAAACAGTATCTCAAACAGAAATAAAATCTTAACATGTTAGGAATTAAAAATTATCTCTCAACAATCACACTGAATGTAAACGGCCTCAACTCCCCAATAAAAAGACATAAAATGGCAAAATGGATTAAAAAACAGAATCCATCCATCTGCTGCTTACAAAAAACACACCTTACAAGTAAAGATAGGAACAAACTCAAGGTAAACGGCTGGGGCAAGGTAATCCATGCTAACGGAACTCGAAGGCAAGCAGGAATAGCAACTATGATATCAAACAAGTTAGACTTAATACCCAAACTTATTAGAAGAGACAAAGAAGGTCATATTTTACTGGTAAAAGGAATTGTCCAGCAAGAGAAAATAACAATAATCAACATCTATACCCCAAACATAGGTGCAGATACTTTCATAAATCAAACTCTTTGTGACATGAAGTCACACATAAACCTCAATACAATAATACTGGGAGACTTCAACACACCTCTCACAACATTAGACCGATCTTCCAGACAAAAGGTCAGTAAAGATGTCTCAGACTAGAGAACGCCATTAATCAAATGGACCTATTTGACACATATAGAATATTTCACCCAACAACAGAGGAGTTTACATTTTTCTCAGCTGCTCACAGAACCTTCTCCAAAAGAGAAGATCACATCCTGGGATAGAAAATGAGCACTACCAAATTTAAAAAATGTTACATACTTCCCTGTGTCATTTCAGACCATAATGGAATGAAACTAGAAATCAACTATAAGAAGACCCAGAAAAACAACATAAACATGTAGAGACTGAACACCACACTTCTGAATGAAGAATGGATCATAAAAGATGTAAGAGGTGAAATCAAGAAATTTCTAGAAGCAATCAAAAATAGAGATACAACATATCAAAACCTCTGGGACACTTTGAAGGCAGTATTAAGAGGAAAATTTATAGCTCTGAGTGCTCACATTAGAAAAACAGAAAATCTTAAAATAAATTACCTAACAACACACCTCAAAGCCCTTGAAAAGCAGGAACAATTGAAGCCCAAAGCCAGCAGAAGACAGGAAATAATTAAAATCAGAGCAGAAATTAATGAAGTAGAGAATAAAAAAAATACAGAAAATCAACAAATTTTTTTCTTGAAAAAAATTAACAAGATAGATAAACCACTAGCCAACCTAACTAAAAAAAAGAGAGAATTGACCCAAATTATGAAGATAAGAGATGAAAAAGGAGACATTACTACTGACAGTGTAGAAATCCTGAGGATTATCAGAAACTACTTTGAAAAACTATACTCCAAACAAAATGGAAAATCTGGAGGAAATCGACAACTTCCTAGATAAATACAACCTTCCTAAACTGAGTCAAGAAGATATAGAACACTTAAACCAACCATTAACAATCAAAGAGATTGAAACAGCAATAAAGAGCTTACCATGAAAGAAAAGCCCAGGACCAGATGGTTTCCCAAGTGAATTTTATAAAACCTTTATAGAAGAGCTAAACCCAATACTCCTCAAACTATTTCGTGAAATAGAAAAAACCGGGACTCTCCCAAATACATTCTATGAAGCCAACATCATGCTAATACCCAAACCAAATAAAGACAGTTTAAGGAAGGAAAAGTACAGGCCTATATCTCTGATGAACTTGGATGCAAAACTATTGAAGAAAACACTAGAGACACACATTCAAAACCACATAAAGAAAATCATACACCATGACTAGGTAGGGTTCATCCCAGGGATGCAAGGCTGGTTCAACATACAAAAATCAATGCATGTAATTCACCATATAAACAGAATCAAAGACAAAAATCACATGATCATTTCAATAGATGCTGAAAAAGCATTTGATAAAATCCAACATCCATTTATGATAAAAGCACTGCAGAGAATTGGAATAGAAGGAACATATCTCAACATCATTAAGGCAATCTTCAATAAGCCCACAGCCAACATCATATTAAATGGGGAAAAACTTCAAGAGTTCCCTCTAAAAACAGGAACAAGACAAGGATATCCATTATCACCACTTCTGTTCAATATAGTACTAGAGACTCTAGCCAGAGCAATTAGGGCAAGAAATGGAAATCATAGGAGTACACATAGGAAAAGAAGAACTCAAACTTTCACTATTTGCAGATAACATGATACTATATTTAGAAAAACCAACAAACTCAACTAAAAGGCTTATAGAACTGATCAACAAATTCAGCAAAGTATCTGGATACAAAATCAATCTTAAAAAATCAGAAGCTGCCGGGCATGGTGGCGCATGCTTGTAATCCCCGCAAGTGAGAGGCAGAGACAGGAGGATCGCGATGGTTCGAAGCCAGCAGCGTGCGCTGGTGTAGGAAACCCTGTTTCCAAATAAAAATGTAAAAATAGGTCTGGGAGTGTAGCCCGGAGGTAGAAGGGCTTCCAGGAACCCCAGTACCACCAAAAAAAAAAAAAAAAAAAAATCAGAAGCTTTCCTGTACACCAACCATAAATCCACTGAAAAAGAAATTCAGAAAACACTTCCACAAAAAACAGGATCTTCCACACACAAAAAAAAAGTACTTAGGAATAAACGTAACCAAGGAGGTAAAAGATCTCTGCAAAGAAAATTATAAAACACTGAAAAAAGAAATCGGAGATCTTAGAAGATGTAAAGATCTTCCATGTTCATGGAATTGCAGAATAAATATCATTAAAATGGCCATCCTTCCAAAAGTGATCTACAGATTTAATGCAATGCCCATTAAACTACCAAGATCATTCCTCACAGACATAGAAAATCAGTCCTTAAATTTATTTGGAATAAAGAAAAGCCCAGAATAGCCAAAGTAGTTCTCAGCAACAAAAACTATGCAGGAGGAATCACAATACCTGACTTTAAACTATACTACAAAGCCACTGTAATAAAAACAGCATGGTACTGGCACAAAAACAGATACATAGACCAATGGAGCAGAATAGAAGACCCAGAAGTAAGTCCATACACTTTCAGGCAATTGAATTTTGACAAAGGGGCCAAAAACATACACTGGTAAAAAGATAGCCTGTTCAACAAATGGTGTCGGCAAAACTGGTTAACCATATGCAGAAAATAAGACCCCAAAGGTACAATAGATTAAAACGCAAAATCAATACATGAGATTGCATGAAACTGAAGAGCTTCTGTTCAGCAAAGGAAACTGTCAAGAACCTCAATCAAGAGCCAACAGAATGGGAGAAGATTTTTGCCACCTACACCACCGATAGAGGACTAATATCTAGAATATAAAGAGAACTCAAGAAACTCAACACTAAGAAAACAAAGCATGCAATAACAAAATGGGCAAGTGAATTAAATACACACTTCACAAAAGAAGAAATTCAAATGGCCAATAAATTCTTGAAGAAATGCTCAACATCACTGGCAATCAGAGAGATGCAAATCAAAACTACCCTGATTTCACCTAACTCCAACTAGAATGGCAATCATTCAAAATACAAACAACAACAGATGCTGGCGAGGATGTGGAGAAGTGGGAACTCTAAAACACTGTTGGTGGGATTGCAAATTAGTGCAACCACTTTGGAAAACGGCATGGAGAATCCTCAGAAGAATGGGAACAAATCTACCATTTGATCCAGCAATACCACTTCTGGGTATGTACCCAAAAGATAGGAAGCCAAATACCAAACTAATGCATGTGTATCTATGTTTATAGCTGCACAATTCACCATAGCCAAACTATAGAACCAGCCAAGATGTCCATCAACAGATGAATGGATTACAAAACTGTGGGATATGTACACAATGGAATTTTACTCAGCCATTAAAAAAACTCAATTACATCATTTTCAGGAAAATGGATGGAACTGGAAGACATAATGCTAAGTGAGATTAGTCCGTCACAAAAAATAAGAAATAAGATGCTTTCCCTAATATGTGAAAGCTAAGAAGAAATGGGTCATAGGAGGAACTCTAGATGAAAAAGGAAATCCTATAGAGAAGCAAACAAGACAACCTAAATGAGGATAAAGGAGGGGGGGAGAAGGAAAATCTCTAAAACACAATGTACTTAAGCATAGCGAAGTCAAATACTAAGCCAAACAAGGGAAAAAGGAGAGGGAATGGGGTGGGAATTGGGTAGGGGTTAAATCAGTGATGTGTACATGTATGTACACACACTTTTTTTTACCCCAATATGATGTATGAATATAATGCACCAATAAAAAATTTTAAAAAATTCTACTCTGCAATAAAGAAGAACAAAATCATGCCATTCGCAAGAAGAAGGAAAGACCTGGAGAATGTTATGTTAAGTGAGATCAGCCAAGGACAGAAAGAGAAGGGACATGTGTTTTCTCTAATATGCCCAAACTAGGGAGTATTAGGAATACCGGAAGGACTCTAGATAATGGAGAGGGAAACTCAGCCAAACTAGAATGGAAGGGGAGGGGAGGAAGAAGGCTGAGGTTGATTAATGGAGGAGCTACATTTGAATATGTGTAAAAGTGTGAACATAGCATGGTTAACCTGGACACTCATCATTAGGGGGCAGGGGAAAAGGGGGCACCAAGCACTGTCTGAATGTTTGCCATTTTCAATATGATCCACATAAAAAATAAAATAAAGGAATATTCTTTTGATGTATTATTGCGTTTTCTAAACTCAAAAGACTACACATCATTGCCACCCATCTTTCTAGAGCTGTTACTCTAAGAAATATGATATTAAAGATGAACCAAATTATTATGTTTGTTTGGTTTATTTATTTATTTTTGTGGTACTGGGGATTGAACCCAGGGGTATTCTAGCACCGAGATATACCCCAGCCCTATTTTTTATTCTTTATTTTTATTTTTTAAAATTTTATTTGTTTTTTGGTGGTACTGGGGTTCCTGGAAACCCTTCTACCTCTGGGCTACACTCCCAGACACCTATTTTTTGTATTTTTATTTGGAAAGAGGGTCTCTTAAGCCAGCGAGGTTGACTTTGAACCTGCACAATCCTCCTGTCTCTGCCTCCCAAGCATGGGGATTACAAGTGTGCACCACCACACCCGGGTATTCTTTATTTTTAAAACAGGGTCTTACTAAGTTGCTGAGAGCTTTACTAAGTAGTTGAGGTCGGCAGCGAACCTGCAATCCAACCTCTGCCTCCCAAGTACTGGGATTACAGGAGTGTGCCACAATACAAGGCCATTATGTTCTCTTAAGAGCCCTTGCAGTACTGGGTCTGAGAAATTAAAAAATGACTTGATGGACCAATTCAGAAACATGATGGCCTTGCACAATGAAGAATGCCCACGCTTCACCAGGTGGCACTAAAGAATCATAGCTTTTGCCAGAAGATATTTACTGAGTATTATGCCTGTGCTTTAAAAAATATTAAGCCAGAGATGGTTCACTTGTAGTGAAAATGGCCGAGCATGGTTAAAGTCTTCACTGGAAAAAATAATCCTCTTTGAAGAACTTACTTTAAAAGATAATTTATAAATATTATGGTAGGGATTAATAAAGATAAACCCATCATTTTGGCTTTAGGAAGTAAATTCTAATATATAATTATATTTAAGGAAGGCAGGTATGGTTGCATCCACTTGTAATTCCAGTACTTGGGAGGCTGAGATAGGAGAATCACAGATTCACTGCCAACCTCAGCTATTTAGTGAGACACTCTGCAACTTAGTGAGACCCTGTTTCAAAATAAAGAAAAAAAAATAGGGCTGGGGTGGTAGCTTGGAGGTAGAATGTTCTTGGGTTCAACCCCCAGTATTGCAAAAAATAAAAATAAAAAAATATTAAGGAAACCAAAAAACACATCAAGAAATTACTCTGGACCAGTCTATAATGGTTAGAACTGTTTTTATTTGATTAGTATAACTTCACATAAAAAAAAACCATATCTTTCAAAGTCAAGTGATGTATGCATATATTAATGCTTTTTTTTTTTTGGTGGTGGTACTGGGGTTCCTGGAAACCCTTCTACCTCTGGGCTACACTCCCAGATCTATTTTATTTTTTTATTTGGAAACAGAGTCTCTTAAGCCAGTGAGGCTGGCTTTGAACCTGCAAGATCCTCCTGTCTCTGTCTCCCAAGGGTGGGAATTACAGGCATGTGCCACCACACCTGGCTTAATGCATCATTTTGAATTTCACTATGTTATATAACGACAATGCACTAATTAAATTATTTTCTAAAAAGTTATTTTTAGATTAACATTACACATAGAAAATAATTAAGCTTTAGCAAGAAAACACATTAAATTCCAAAATTTATTCCCTTCAATAATTTAACTATAAAGCTTAAAATCTCGTTTGGTAAAACCACTGGTTTGGGGGGGGAAGTCTGAATTCAGTGCCTTTGCTAAGTCCTATATCATCTCTCCTCCAGCACTGTCCCTCCACACATGCAACTGGCAGTCCTCTGATACAGACCATGCTACACAACTTGAAGGGGTCACTTCCACATAAAGTACAAGAATGTTATAAAACAGGAGTTCCTGCATAAATATTTTAAAATTGAGTTCATAGTAAGTATTCAAATAACTTAAAGATGAATACTTTTACTGACCCTAGCAGGCATTTGAGTTTGTAAATTCTGGCACAAAGCTTAAAGACAATCACTCCCTAAGGTACCTTGGCACTTGCTACATGGGAGGCAAAGTCTCAGAAAAGTCGGTCGAGATCAACTAAGATAGTCAATTGGTCAATCACTTGATCAATCAGTCAACCAATCAATCAATGTGTTCTTTGGTCTCAATTCTAACTAACTGCCAAAGTTACAAAAGTTATTTCACAGCTGGGTGTGGTGGTACATGCTTATAATCCCAGTACTTGGGAGGTTGAGACAGGAGGATCACAGGTTCACAGCTAGCCTCAGCTATTTAGTGAGGTCCTCCACAACTTACTGAGACCCTGTTTCAAAATAAAGAATAAAAAGAAAGAATAAAAAATAAAAGAAAGAATAAAAAAATAGGGCTGGAGGTATAGCTCAGAGGTAGAATGCCCCTAGGTTCAATCCCCAGTACCACACAAAAAAGTTCTTTCTCTTTGGGGAAGACTAAGGGTGACTTCAGTGCAGACTGTGAGAAAGATGCTGTGTGGTATTCAGCATGTATGAGAGAATGGTACAATGCAAGAAGTTTATGACAATCTGTTGAATGAATAAATGGTAAGGATCTAGGATTAGGGAAAGAGGACTTGTACTTCAGTGGGTGGGATGAAATAACATGGTATATTCATTCACAGGAAAAGGAGAAACCAACATTTTCCAGCAACCATATGGCTAAGCAATGAGACTCTCATGATTTATATATATATATATATATATATATATATATGTAATTTGGTGGTACTGGGGTTCCTGGAAACCCTTCTACCTCCGGGCTACACTCCCAGACCTATTTTATACTTTTTTATTTGGAAACAGGGTCTCTTAAGCCAGCAGGGCTGGCTTCAAACCTGCATGATCCTCCTGTCTCTGCCTCCCAAGTGCGGGGATTACAATTGTGCGCCACCACGCCTGGCTCTCATGATATTTTTATGGATAACGTTAAGTGTATCCAAAGAATCACTTGATATATTCGTTTTCTATAGCTTTTTTAAATTGCTGAATTCCTTATCAAGTTCTCCCTAACCCAGACTGTCCTACTGCCTATCCCTAATCCCTCAGGACTTAAATTGCATGGCAACTTCTCCAAAAACTATTCTCTGGATTTCACTAAGGAACCTTGATATGGGTTCCACAGTAGCTTATCCTATATTTCCCTTTCTACCCTGACTACACTAAATTGTAATCACCAGCCTACTGCCTTCTGCATGCAAGTGTGAGGGCATCCAAAACAGTGTTGGACAAATAACAAATCATTCATTCAATGAATGAACCTGCAAACTTTATTCTTTTTTTAAATTTTTTTTTTTTTTTTTTTTTTTTTTCAGCACTGGGGATGGAACCCAGGGGCATTCTACTTCCAAGCTACATGCCTAGTTCTACTTTTTATTCTTTATTTTGAAACAGGGTCTCACTGAGTTGCAAAGGGCCTCCCTAAGTAGCTGAGGCTGACTTCAAACTGTGACCCTCCGGTCTCAGCCTTCCGGGTGCTAGATTTACAAGTATGTGCCTCCATGCCCGGCTTCTATTTTTTTTTATTTTTATTGGTACATTGTAGTCAAACATCTTAATGGGGTACAAGATGGTACAGGCATACATGCACACAACACTCATTTAGTTCTTCCCCAATCTAAAAAGTATTCTTAAATAAAATTTTTATTTTTTGGCTATGCTAGGGGTTGAATCTTAGGGCCTAGCATGTGATGTGATAGCAAGCATTCTACTACTGAGCAATATCCCCAGCCCAATTACTACATAAGATGATTTTAACCAGTGTTTATTTCATTTACTTATTCCTTGGTTAATAATCTATCTATAATGCCCCCATTTTGGAATATAATTTTAGTAGAAATGAATTAAAATCCTAATATTATATATGTCTTTTAACTACACTGAACACTTAAGCCAACCTGGAGGTGTGACTCCTGGCATCGAGAAGCAGGTACATGACTGGGGCCTATGGATGCTCATTCAAGTGTAATCACTAGTCAGCTAAGCTTAATTTTTTCCTTCTACAAATACAGTTGTGCTCTCCCACAAAGCAAATTGCACAAGTCCTGGGCCACATACTGCAGGTACACTGGAGGGTGGGTTGTGATGATGAAGTGGAACTCGCCTACTTAAGGAGACAGACTGATGAGACCACTGAGGGAGAACACACCTCATCTCACATGGCATCAGAGTGTGATCATTTACTCACTTAACATGAGTAGAATAAAAACAACAGAATCACTTATAAGCTCAACCAGACTTCCCCAAATCAATGTCTATAAATAGCATGCAACTAATTTCTCTAAAACCAATTATGAGTCCTAACTTTTAAAATTTTATAAGGGCTCAATTTACTTAATTGAAATTAATATTTTTATTTTTTCCATGTAACTAGTGATTTTAAAAATAAAAAGGAGCCGGGCATGGTGGCGCACGCTTGTAATCCCCGCGTTTGGGAGGCGGATACAGGAGGATCGCTCAAGTTCAAAGCCAGCCACGCTGGCTTAAGAGACCCTGTTTCCAAACTTAAATAGGTCTGGGAGTGTAGCCCGAAGGTAGAAGGGCTTTCAGGAACCCCAGTACCACCAAAAGTAAAAAATAAAAATAAAAAAAAAAAGATATTGATTGGGGTATGCAAATGAAATAATGAAACCAAAACAAATCAGGCCACAGAAACACCCCAAGGTGACTCATTCAAATAAATAAGCCAGAATGCATATCCCATGCAAGCAAAGGTCTTTATTTTGCTGGTGTCTAATTATGAAGTACACCTAGAATGCATTTACTATATATATTATATATTCTTATTCCACATGGTCGTGGAGGGCCTAAGTAGCTGAGGCTGGCTGCAAACCTGCAATCCTCCCGTCTCAGCCTACCAAATACTGGGATTACAAGTGTGCATCACCATACCTGGCTTTGATGATCCCTTTTGTACGACTTTTGAGAGAAATGAGGCTATAGGGAAGAGGCACACATATACAGAAACACACATGATATGCATATGTGTATGTTTCTGGATTTTTTTTTTTTTTGGGGTGTGTGTATACTGAACTCAGTGGCAGAACATACAAGCATGCTGTACTGAGCTAAACCCCTAGCCCTTGTTATTTTTTGTTTTGAAATATGGTCTTGCTAAGTAGCTGAAGATGGTCTTAATTAAACATGTGATCTTCCTGTCTCAGCTTCCAAAGTACTGGGATTACAGGAGCACACCACCATGGCCAGCAATATACTTGTTTTTAGCTCATAAATTACTTTATTAAAAATGTAACAGTTAAAAATAGAAAACCAGGATTAGACACTGCAGATTACACTATTTTTGTTAACAAGAAATTTAGATAACTATTCTTCTAGAAGACAAAGTGAGGAGAGGATATGGTACATTTTTAAAGAATATAAAGATATAAACTCAGGATATAAAATAAAACTCTCCAGGCATGGTGGTGCATGCTTGTAATCTTAGTACTTGGGAGGCTGAGATGGGAAGAACACAGGTTCAAAGCCAGCATCAGCAACTTTGTGAAACCCTTTTCTCTCTCTCTCTCTCTCTCTCTCTCTCTCTCTCTCTCTCTCTCTCTCTCTCGTATGGTACTGGGGATGGAAGCCAGGGATAATCTACCTCTGAACTACAACCCCAGCCCTATTTTTTATTCTTTATTTTGAAACAGGTTCTCACTGAGTTGCAGAGGGCCTCACTAAGTATCTGAGGCCGGCTGTGAACCTGGATCCTCCTGTCTCAGCTTCCCAAATGCTGGAATTATAAGCATGCACCACCAGGCCTGGCTGTGAGACTCTATTTCAAAATAAAAAATAAAAACAGGGCTGGGGTGTAGCCCAGGGGCAGAAGGCCTATGGGTTCCATCCTCAGGACAAACAAACAAACAAACAAAAAAACCCCAAAAAACCCCTCAACCTAATCTATGCTACAAAATGCTTTTACATTTTCTTTTTTCTTTTTTTTTTTTTTTTGGTGGTACTGGGGGTGTAACCCAGGGGGTTTCTATCTCCGTGCTATACTCCCAGACCTATTTTATATTTTATTTGGAAACATGGTCTCACTAAGCTGCTGAGAGCCTCACTAAGTAGCTGAGGCTGGCTTTGAACCTGTGCGATCCTCCTGCCTCAGCCTCCCAAGCGCTGGGTTTACAAGCATGTACCACCACTCCCAGCTGCTTTTACATTTTCTAAATGTCTGTTGTTAAAGAATTTAGCCCGGCATGGTGGTGCACATTTGTAAGCCTACTACTTCAGAGTACAAGAAAATCAAAGGTTTGCGGCCAGCCTTGGCTACGCAGTGAGGCCCTCTACACCTTAGTGAAACTCAGACTCAAACAATAAAAAATAGGGTTGAGGATGTAGCTCGAAGGTAGAAGGCCCTGAAGTTCAATCCAAAGTTCCACAACAAAGAAAAAAAACACCTTAATCATAATATTTAGAAAAAAAAAATTTTGAAAAAATTATTTTAATGGTTTCTGTTAAACTAGATAATTAACCTTACCATTCAACAAAAGTGATGTTGAATGTGTTTCCATGGTTATTATACTAATGAAACACCGATGAATGCATTATTTCAGTATGTATGCAATATAAAAATTGTATTTTTATGGATTATAATTCAAAAACCATGTTCAGACCTGATTTCATATTTAAAATTTTTAATGCAGCCATGGAATGATGGTGCACTCTCTCAGTACTTGGGAGGCTGAGACAGGAGGATCACAGGTTTGAGGACAACCTCAGCAAATAGTGAGAGTCTTATCAACCTAGCAAGGCCCTGTTTCAAAATAAAAATAAAACAGGAAAAAATTTTATTTATACAACTTAGAAATAGATAAAGCTGGTCAATGGATTTTTGAAGTATTATTAGATAAAAGCTTTAACTCTAAATATTTTGAATGACTAATAAATTTAAAGTTATAAAATAATACTTGATAAGTATTTATTGTGGAACAAATTTTCCCCAAGATTAACTATGCATTCCAAAGATGGGAAATTTCACTTTGAGAAAAACCAACAAAAGCAAAGAGGGGTATAGTATTACAGTTAAACAAATAGAAATGCTACGTATATGTGTTCACAAATGAAGATTTCATTCTCTTTTCCTTACAATGGCTCTCTGAGTAGTCAGTGAAAGTATATGTTGTCCTCCTCAAGATGATGCAGCTGGGGCCAGAAGACAGCGAGCAGCTTGTTCCAGGTCACAGAAGAGTAGCAAGGCAGAGACATACTCTCAGTCTTCTGCTATTTAGGCTATCCCTCTTTTCTCTACATCTTACTAGATCCTGTTTTCTTTTACCTTTTTCACTCCCCAAAAGCTCAGTAATAAAGTCCTGACTTTTTCCATCTCTCTTTTCAATGACTCTTTTCTAAGAATAGTCAAGCAAAACAAAACAAAACAAAAAAAACCCAAAGCCATTTCTTTCAATTATTCATTTCAACAAATGATGACATACGTTTCTCATGTAAGGAAATGAAGGATGTAATCTCAACATAATACAGTCCCCTATGTACAAGATTCAGGCTAGTGAAGGGCTTAGATATCGAAAACATTATTATAATTTGAAAGAAATAATGAAAGGTATTTTAAAATGTGTAACTAAAACTCCAGTCTGTAGCTGTTCATAAATTTCCCAAGTCTTATAAGAGATCACATACTGTACCCTTAGTCAGTGACAAAGATGATGCTGTACTAAAGTCTGAGGTCTTACAAAAGAACTTAATACTTATGTAAATTTAAAATATTATTCTGTGGAAAGAAAAATGTTTCTAGTTATTAATAAAGTGAATCTATGTGATTACAGCTGTTAATTCTCGATTACAATGGGCTGGTTATCCAAGACATTTGTTTAACTTACTGTCATTAATTCTATCTAAAAAGTAAGGAGGATGGTAAAGGCAACAGTACATCAATTCCAATGTTTTCACTAGTTCCCTTATAGCTGTGGTAGCAGGCTTCAAAAATGGAAGAGGTAACTGTTAAAGTAAGAATGCTCTGTTAACAGAAAGTACCTGATCTTTCCAGCTGTTTTATCTATAGATTGTCTTATTTTCCTAGAAAACTGAAAGACAGATGACAATAGAAGATTATCTCCCATGACCTGAAACATCCAAAGAAAAAAGTAGGTATTAAAATATTACCACTGTATTGTACAACTATAAAGAATATTTTCACAACTTACACTAGAGGCATTTAGTAATAGAGCTAATTTTAAAGTGAAGAAAGTTATTAGAATACTCCATGTATAACTAAACAGATATATAAAAACACTAAAACACAAAAGAGTTCCACTGTTAAATAACTTAAGTTTCTACATTATTTTGCCTATCATTTTCAAAACACAATCTAATATTTTATCCCATCTTCAACTATTATCATGACTCTGTCTTTATTTCCATTCAAATTATCATAAAAGGGAAGCTATAAGTAACTTAGAACACATTAAGTGTACTGCTTATTTTTATTTTTCTAATTTGTAAAACAAGCATAAAAGATAAATTTATTTTGAGGGGTACCACTTTTCTTAGTTATATAATGAGGCAGTTGAAGAGGAGAAGATAGATATTATTGGATATCTTCAAAATCTATGAATACAGATACATAGACATGGGTAAAACAAAATGAGTTGAGGATTTGGGAGTATCAAAACAATTCATCAAATTAAAAAATATATTTACGAAGAAATCATTCAAAATAATAACATGTTCAAAATAATACTGCATCTATTTTTTTAAAATTTTTTATTGGTGCATTGTAGTTATACATCTTAGTGGAGTACAAGATGGTATAGGCATACATGCACACATCACCCAATTAGCCCTTACCAAATCCCGTCCTATTTCCTCCCCCCTTCCTCCTTCTCATGTTTGGCTTAGTGATTTAGTTTTCTAGCTGAGCATGGAGGCCCACACTTGCAATCTCAGTATTTGGGAGGCTGAGACAGGAAGATTGCAGGTTCACAGCCAGCCTTAGTTACTTAGTCCCTCTACAACTTAGTGAGACCCTGTTTCAATATGAAGATAAAAAATTAGGAGCCGGGCGTGGTGGTGCATGCTTGTAATTTCCGTGCTTGGGAGACGGAGACAGGAGGATCGTACAGGTTGGAAGCCAGCTGTGCTGGCTTAAGAGACCTTGTTTCCAAATAAAAAGTATAAAAAATAGGTCTGGGAGTGTAGCCCAGAGGTAGAAGGGCTTCCAGGAACCCTAGTACCACCAAAAAAAAAAAAAAAAAAAAAAAAAAAATTAGGGCTGGGGGTGTAGCTTGGAGGTAGAATGCTCCTGGGTTTAATGTCCAGTACCCCGCCCCCCAAAAAACCACCCTAGACTTCTCTTAATATGCACAATGAGTAGAATTTCAGATGGAGTAACTCTGTAATCTAATGTAGTATGTACCTGAGAACTGTTCAGAGGGCCATATATGAACACATAAATATATAAACACATCACTTTGAATCTCACTGTGTTGCATAATTACAATGTACCAATAAAATTACTTCAAAAAGTCATTTTCACAGATTGAAAATAATTAAACTTTAGCAAGAAAACGGATCAAATTCCAAAGTTTATTCCTCTCAGTAATTTAACCAGAGAGCTTAAATCCGTTTTGATAAAGCCATTGGTGTTAGGGGAAAGACGTCTTGGGTTTGTATTGGGTAAATCCTCTATAATCTGTTTTCCAGTACTGCCCCTCAATACATGCAAGCAGGGCCATGTTGCACAACGTGAAGGGGAGTACAACGAAAACACTGCAAAACAGGAGTTCCTGTATAAATATTTGTCCTACAGTTTTGCTTTTGCCACTTAAGAACTTAATTTGGATGCTGGGATGAAATTTCATTTTCCCTATCAGGATGGCCACTTTCCCCTCAGCCTTATTAACACCTCCTCTGCCCTGTGAACACTGATGGCTTGCTTACTTCATCTCTGCTCCAGGTTCTCCGTCTTGTAATTGTTAAGTGATCAGGAGCCTCTGCTGGTTGAGGTCTTGGATCACCAGACCGACCATTGTTTCCTTCTGGTGTTTTAGAATGAACTAATGGAGGGATCTTTCGGAAGTTGAGACTTTCATCAAAAACACGATCAACCAACTAATAGGACAAAAGCAAACACTTATGAGAAGAGAATAATTTGGAAAAGTATAGATATCGGCATTATATTTTTAATGACTAGACAGTTATTCATCCTCAAGTAGTAACAGAAGCATGGCATCTTCAATAAACCAATTACTTTTTAAAATAAATACATCAAAAGTATTTCCTTTATAAAATAGATGTTCACCTACATAGACCTTATTTTCAGAATCCAAATTAATAACTATAGTAAATTCAATTATTTTATGAATCTTCTCCAATTGAAAAAAAGATGCGAAATAGAAAAATTCAGAGCCATGTAGATGACAATGGGTTCATTTTACTCACATCATCTTACCAGTATAAAGTAATGTTTCTTTTTCTTTTAGTTTTCTATTTTGTTTGTTTCTGTTTTCCTCCCCAATCTAGATTCCAAATATCTTCATGGATTACAAATTCCAATTAAGTTTACAAAAGGAAAAGTTTTAAATCCATGTAACAATTTTAGTCTTAGTCGAATAAATTAACAGTACTACGAAATTACATGTTCCAGTAAAAATGATCAACTGCCACCTAGAGTGCAAATTACAGAAATATATTGCTAGGTAACCTGGGTTTACTGAAGAGGAAATAAACACTAGTATAATATTTTGAAGAAAAAAAAAAGGGAAAATGGAAGCCTATTCAAAAGAAGCGTTTGAGTAATTCTACTGGGTCTGAGTGAATGTATAATCATGTTAGGTAAATTTGGTTAGAAAGCTGAAAAACAATGTCATTATAAATGTACCAGAGATATGTGTATGTCTTGCCACCAAGAAGATCCTTTCGTTTTTAACCAATCAGAATGACTTTATATACCATCACAATTGATCAATGTGGTAACAAAACTACACAGATTGATGACATATCTTTTATTAAATTAGACAACATATGAAGAAAAAGTAAACAAACAAAAAGTAATAATTAAGAAAGTATATTAAAAAAAGAATGTCACAAAAAGCAACTGAAGAAAATATCAGTATAGTTTGCCAGAATTAAATCTGTTAAAAAGGCTAGCCATTTGGGGCTACTATTTAGAACATTATATTATAAAATTTAGAAAGTGGAGCCATCAGCATCAATTTTAAAGGGGTTATTTTTCTGACAAAATTTTTCTGAGGACAGAAAATAAATACATTGAGCTTTGTTGCCAGACAATCTGTCTCTGCCACCCCAGCCCAGAAACAGCTAAGAGCAGGGATATGATGCAATAAAACTTTACAGACACCGAATTGTGAATTTCATATAGTTTTCATGTTATAAATCATTAAATTTCTTTTGATTTTTTCAACCACTTAAAATATTTTAAAAATTCTAGGTTTTAGATCATACAAAAAAAGGCAGTAAGGCAAGAGTTTACCAACACATATTCATTCTCTGAAATGCCAATCCTCTACATTTCTGTTCCAGATCAGAATAGTCAACATGGCTAGAGAGCAACTGACCCTTCATAGCCACGGATTCAATCAATTCAAGATTGAAAATATTCTTTTGTCTTTTCTTTTTCTGGGTGGTACTGGGAATTGAACTCACAGGCACTGTACCACTGAGCTATACCACTGCCTGCCCTTATTTTATTTTGAAAATGGGTCTCACTGAGTTGCCAAAGCTGGCCTTTAATTTGATATTCTCCTGCCTCAGCCTCCCAAGTACTGGAATTACAGGCATACTCCACCCATGCCTGGCTGAAAATAATTTTTAAAAACAAAAAATTGTGTCTGTACTGAAAATGTTCAGACTATTTTTCTTGTCATTTTCCCCCAAAACAATGCAGTATAACAATTACCTAATATTGTCATTGTATTAGGTATTATAAGTAATATACAAGTTAAAAAATACTAGGAAGCTATGCATAGATTATAGGCGAATACTGTATCATCTTGTAATGGACACAAGCATCCTCAGAAAAGAGAGGGGTCCTAAAACTAATCTCTCATGTATACTCTATTATTAATTTTATAGGTTGAAGGGCCTCTTACGTAACAACATTATGCAAATGATGCCCCTGAATTACTGCAAGAGGCCCTGGTTTTAGATGGGCAACACTCTATACATACTAACTTATACTTCAGAGTTCATAATAATACTCTGTATAGATATGCATTTTGTTTATCTATATGTATATGTACATTTCCATTTTATCATTGTTAATTCACCAACATCATTGTCATTTATAACAGTGAAAACTGTAGACTCTTTTTTGCTATTAGAGCTATCGGCTCATTAACTAGCTGTGAAAATACCTGTTTAACTGGAATATTTTCAGTCAAACTTTACAGAAACTTTATACAATCAGGTATCAAATTTTGGTTTGCTTTTCAAATTCTATCTATATTCACATTTCAAGTACAACTATGGACCAGAAATCAGCAGGCAAAGTGCTTTTTCTAAATGACTTTCCATCTTCATGTTATTAGTAGACCAAATGTTAGCCTTTACTAGTTTTGTTATAAAAAACATAAAAGAAATGTGTTAAAACAAAGTTGGAAAGTGCAGAGCTTCATGCAAATAGGGAAAATGGACATAACTAAAACAAACTAAGCAAAAAGCTAAAAGCAAAAGAAATAAAGAAAAGAAAGAACCTTATGCATTTCTCCATGAAGATCTCCTACCTCTTCTCTAGTGTCTATGGCAGAGCCAGGGGTGGTGGCAGCAGTGCTTACTGTGGTACTCGGGGCAGTGCCTGATGAAGTCACTGAATCGATCTCTCCTGCTACATCGTTGATCTCCCGAGCAATGAGAGCAAGATCTTGGCTGATCCTGGTGGTAATTTTAGAAGAGACACTTAATTCCTTTTAAATAACAGCTCTAGCTTATTCATTTAAGATAGAATCAGTTATATCAGTTGCATATTTAATTAGACATTTGTACACTAAACTTAGGATTCTTTGGAAGTGCAATTAACTGTCTTGATACCAGAAATCCAAAATTAGTATTAATGAAACTAAATTCCAAATAATCTTCAAGATCTCATCTAGAAAATACATTTTAAACACACGGAATTGAGATACATCATTTAATATATACTGTTCATGTTAATGAGGAGCATTAATGTAACACAGGGCATCTTATACTTAGAGGCAATAGAATTTAAGGACTTTCTGAAGTTACATGAGAAGAAAACAATTACTTTGTGTGTGGTATTGGGGTTCCTAGAAGCCCTTCCACCTCCGGGCTACACTCCCAGACCTATTTTATATTTTTATTTGGAAACAGGGTCTCTTAAGCCAGTGTGGCTGACTTCAAACCTGCGTGATCCTCCTGTCTCTGCCTCCCAAGCGCGGGGATTACAAGTGTGCACCTCCTTGCCCGGAAATTACATTATTTTAAATAACAATATAATTAAAGACAACAAACCATGGTAGTATTAGCAATGCTGGTGATTTTTGTTACCAACAGAAATATTATAGTTTTATAGATATTTCAAAACATTTTCAGCCATCACTTCTTCAGAATTACTAGCTATTAGACCTAGTTATACTGTATACAGTATACCTAAGTTTATACAGTTATAACTAGTTATACAAGTTATACAGTATAGTTATAGTGATACAGTATAAACTACTTATACTGTTTTATTTAGTATGCTAATAAAGAATATTATGCTACTCTATCACTTTGAAGTATTTTGATAACTATATTTCAATGTAATTGGGGTCTTTGTAACTCTTAAGTATTTTATATCTATGCATTTAGATACAGAGAGACAGCTCCACCAGATGGTGAGTCTATGGTAGCCAAAAGTTAGTAGCTGACACAGCCTTTTCTATTATATATTACTTCATTTGAGGACCAGAGTTCTGAGAGGTAGGACTTGAGTCCAAAGTAAGTACAAAAAAACATTTTTTTAAAGTTCTGTAAAATGTGAGTTTGAAAGACTTTCAAGGACTGCAGTAATTGCATAAAAGACAAGCTTTAAAATGATCTTCCTTGAAGATTATGGACCAACTGAAGCAATTTATAGTGAAGATATAAACTTTATAGATATTTACTGATCCCTTGTTATTTGCCAGGCACTATGTTAGGTCTGAAGACTTACAATGGTGAGGAGGTAGATATGGAACCCCGTCCTCATGGGACTGAGAATCAACACTGAGCGTAACGTGAGTACAGTATAAAGAAACTACATTCACCAACTCCCTTCATTCTCACACTCTCTAAGGGAAGTAACGATCATCTTGCTTTACAGATAAGGAAAATGAAGCTTAGGAAAAGTCGTGTGACCAATTTTAGTTTAGGGTCACAAAGAATGAGTTATACCTAGATCTTTTCATTATGTCACGATACACTGCACACTACTGTTCCAACATATAGTTTTTTCAAGGTATTATGTTCATGTGACTATTTTCAGAATAGGCTTAAAGTGTTCCCTTAGAAAAACGTCAAGCATTGCTAAGATGAAAATCTATAATCTGAAATGCTCCAAAATCCCAAACTTTGAGCACCAATGACATCACAAGTAGAAAATTCTATACATGACCTCACATGATGGGTAACAGTCAAAATGCAGAAACACTAAAAATATTGTAGAAAACTATCTCCACAGTTGGGCTTAGTAGAGCACATTTGTAATCCCAGTACTTGGGAGGCTGAGCCAGAAGGATGCAACTTAGTGAGACCCCATTTCAAAATAAAGAATAAAAATAGGGTTGGGGTATAGCCAAAATGTAGAAAGCCCCTGAGTTCAATTCTCAGGACCACAAAAACAAAACAAAAAATTATCTTCAGGTTATATGTGTAAGGCATATATATACATACACACATACACATACATACTTATTTATATAGAAAATTTTGTTCATAGGCTTATGCTCTGTGATATATGCAAATATTCTACAATCCTAAAAAATCCCCAAATGTACAAAAACTAGTCCTAAGGGGATCAGATAAGGGATGGCCAACTTGTACAGTCAACTGTTTTCTATAATACATGAACTAGAATGAGAAACAGAATAGCCAAACTTAATACCAGTATGAATTAGAAAAAATACAGATGAGGACCATCTCCATGGCTTATGCAAATAAAGTAAAAATTTTATTAAAATGAGAAATTCATAATGTATAAACAGCCTATATTGCTCACACAATAAGCACCCCAAAAGTATGCGTAGATGCCAGATGTTTCTTTGTATGGCAATTCCTATCTTAAAGTTAACTCAATAATAGGTATCATTAAATTAATTTAAATTTATTGCTTAAAAATAGCACCCTAAAGCTGGGCTTAGTGGCGCATGCATGTACTCCCAGTACTTGGGAGGCTGAGACAGGAGGATTGTGCAGGTTCGAAGACAGCCTCAGCTACTTAGTGAGGCTCTCAGCAACTTAGTGAGACCCTGTTTTCAAATAAAATATAAAATAGGTCTGGGAATATAACCTGGAGGTAGAAAAGCCCATGGGTTCTACCCCCAGTACCATAAAAAAAAAGGAAAGAAAAATACTATTAACTAGAATTTTCTACTACATAAATTAATGATAAAATGGTGCATGTAATATTATAAATCACAGAAATATCTTTAAATACCTTGTGATTCAAATAGGAGTTATCAAATCTTCCAGTACCATTTTTTAGGGTTAAAGTATCTTTATTTGCTCATCTACTAAGGTGGTGTTGTAGCTGTTTACCCCAAGACTCATAAAAACATTATACTTTTTAAAATTCCTACTGGGAAGCTGGGAACATAGAGCACACCTGCAATTCTAGCACTTGGAAGCCTGAGCAACAGGGTTGCAGGTTCACTGCCGGCTTCAGCAACTCAGCGAAACCCTGATTCAAAATAAAAAAGGGCTACGGATACAGCTCAGAAGCAGAGTGCTTCTGAATTCAATTCCTAGTACCACACAAAACAAGAGAAAAATACAATCCTACTGGAATGAAGTCTATATCCATTTAATCAGAGAAAATGAGGCAGGAGCTACCTGCCTCAGGCATCAGGTATACTCAGAGGAAGTTTCCTATCATTATTATTATTATTATTACTGTTGTTTTGTTGTTGTTGTTGTTGTTGTTATTATTATTATTATTATTATTCTTTGTGGTACCAGGGACTGAACTCAGGGGCATTCTACCTCTGAAATACACTCCCACCCCTATTTTATTCATTATTTTGAAACAGGGTCTCATTAAGTTGCAGAGGGCCTAAGTTACTAAGGCTGGCCTCAAACCTGAAATCCTCCTGTCTTAGCCTTCCAAGTACTGGAATTACAAGCATGTGCCACCATGGCTGAATTTCCTCTTTTAATCGAAAGACCTACTATATTGTACGTTGCTTGTACATTTTATTTGTAAATTTATTTTGTTTTAAAATTGTTTTGTGCTTTAAATTTAAATATACAGAATTAAGATTAATAAAGTGCTAGTTAAGTAAAATAGCTCTAAATTCTAAGCAAAAAGGATATGTCAAAGCAAAAAGCATTTATGTAATAAATTTTGTAATTACACTTTTCAGTTAAATTATCTTTACCTACTATTTTTCAATAAATATTGCTCTCAGCATGGGAGTTTCCTTTAAATGATAGTAGTAGTTCACTTAAAGATACAAAATTTTCATATCCTTCGTTTTTGATTTACAGCCTTTTAAAAATAATTTTTCTTACATTAAGCTAAGAGAATTACAGCCCTATAAAAACATTAAATATCAACATTGTTTTTCCTTCTGTATTTTGTGTGCGTGTGCGTGTGCGTGTGCGTGTGTGTGTGTGTGTGTGTGTGTGTGTATGTATGTATGTGCATGCACATGCCCCTGCACACAGTACTAGGGATTGAACCTAGGGGTGTTCTACCTCTAAGCTACATCTCTAGCCCTATTTTTTATTCTGTTTTTTGAAATAGACAGAGTCTCACTAAGTTGTAGAGGGACTCACTAAGTAGCTGACGCTGGCTGGGAACCTGGCCTCACTAAATAGTTGAGGCAGGCTGCAAACCTATGATCCTCTTATCTCAGTCACATGGCACATGGGATTAAAAGCATGTGCCACCATGCCTGGCTTCCTTCTGTATTTTCTATCTTTCCTTTTATTTATCTTCCACAAATAATGACAAACACAACAAACAACAGTTCTCTGGCTCTGAGACATTACACGACTGAAAAATTAAAATCCTCAAGGTCAGTTTTACAGCATCAGGCTACAGACAAAATACAGGGAAACGGCATGAGAAACATCACAGGCTAAGCCACTGGCCTTAGAATTCCATCACAGACAATCCAACACACACGGCAACAATGATACAGTGCACATACAGTGATGTCGACTGAGAATGCACTTGGCATCATAACTATCCTATGGGAGAGAGCAAATGAGTTTGGCCCACAAGAAGAAGGTCCTTAGTCTTTCAAGGTCAGGTGGAGAGAGCTTGTGGGAGGCCTCCTAAGGAGAGGGGCGTGTGTTTTAGTCCCAGGAACCACTGGCCATGTGTAGCTGGATGTTCCCCACAAAAGGGAAAGCTGCCCTTGCCACTGTGCCAGAAGGAAAGGTGTCAGGACCCTTCACCTCAACCATCCTGTGGGCCCAGATTCACACAGGCCTCTCTAAACCAACAAATGGCTTAAACAGTTCAGAAACGAGTCTCATGAGAAAGCCATCTGTACACACACAAAAAATGTTTTAAGCAGCACAGCGAGATTATAGGTCATGCTCCCTAAAAATGAAAGTGATTACAAGTGAAGTCATAAAAAGAAACAAACTACTAAACATTTATGGTAACATGTGATGTTTTAAAAGCATCTATGGATTATTAGTATATATACTCTTTAAAAATGCTACCAAGTAAGCTGGGTGTGGTGGCACACACATTTGTAATCCCAGCATTTGGGAGGCTGATACAGGAGGATCCAGTTCACGGAGAGCCTCAGCTACTTAGTGACCTCAGCTACTTAGGCCCTTTGCAACTCAGTGAGACCCTGTTTCAAAATAAAGAATAAAAAATGGAGCTGAGGGTGTAACTTGGAGATAGAATGCCCCCGGGTTTCATCCCCATTACCACAAAATCAATCAATCAATCAATCAGCCAATCAATCAATCAATCAAAATGTTATCAAGTATAAACCCTGAAAATGAGCTTCTTGAAATAAAGACAAATAATTTTAGCATTATGTGGCAAAAATGTTTAGGTAATATATGGCATACTACAGTAAATTTTAATATCTTTAACTTAAAACAACAACAACAACACAGCCCTATCTATCATCTATCTACGTACCTAACTACCTGTCTTTACTGGAAATTGAACCCAAGGGCATTCTACCTCTTAGCTATACCGCTAGCTTTTCTTATTTTTTATTTTTTTAAAAAAAGGTCTCACCAAGTTGCTGGGGGTCTCACTGAATTGCTGAGGCTGGCCTCAAACCTGTAATCTTCTTATTTCAGCCTTCTAAACACTGGGACTACAGGTGTGTGTGCACCACTGTGCCTAGCTAAAAACCTTCTACTTAAACAACTGTAGTACAGTCTCTTGATTATACTATAATTATATTAAACTGTAGCATAATCTACTTGAGCATAATCTCTCTTCATAAAGTTATTAATCATACCTACAGAATAAATTTTACTTTCTGTATATAATCTAAAGGTTATAGTGTTAACTTTTCATATTTAATACTCAACCGTATTTTGATTTTATTAAAGGACTGAATTAACTATACTTAATGAACTCATGAAAGTTTAAGGAAAAATCCTCTCACTCTAATTCTCCCCAAAGAGGCATTCACAGTGTATCTTTAACAAGTAAGGATATTTCTTCTTTGGAAGGTAAAAGGACAGAAATCATAAACTGCTTGCACAATTCTTGTTTTTCAGTACTAAAGACTGAACCCAGAGGTGCTCTATCACTGAGCTACATCCTCAGCCCTTTGTATTTTTTTTTTTTTTGAGACAGGGCATCCCCCAAAAGGAGGCTGGTTGGTCTTGAAAATTACATCATTCTACCTCAGTCTTCCAAGTAGATGAGACTGCAGATTTATACCACAGTACCCAGCCACATTTCTTAATTACGTAGAGCTGATACGACCTCTCAAAAGTTTTACTTACTCATTAGCATCTCTACTAGAAACTTAGAAAAGAAGAGATCAAATAAATTAATTCTATAATATGTTAGTAGCAATGGCATTAAATTTTTTTAATTTAAAATTAAAAAAAGCTAATGGGTAGTAATTCTGCTGACAAAACTGAGTTCAACCAACATCATGTGTAGATTTCATAAACTATGAATACAAATTAAGCAAGAGTTAAACTTTGTTACCAAGTTGAAATGTTGATGAAAAATTTCAACTTCTTCAATCCTTAAAACTAACCTGGCTATTTCTTCTCGATGAGCAGTCCAGTCCCGGATGTAGTCTTCCTGCTCTTTAATCCGGTGCTTGAATGAAGAACTAGTAGGCATTGCTGACCCAGTGCTCTGCAAGCGAGTGGTTTTCAGGGCTGGAGAAGTACGTAGACGGGTATGTTTAGGGGAATTACGGTTTGATCCAAATTCATCTTCTGAGGTGGAAGCATAATCAGTAGGAAAGCGCCTCCATCTTGAATTTACTAAATTAGTTTGATTATTAAAAAAAGAATTATTATGTTATCATTTCAAGGAGATAAAATAAAAATCATGATTTCAAAAACACCATGAGAGCGCACACACAGCACGATTTTCAGTAACTGACACACACACCTCACAAAAATCCTCAGTCTACTGTTCCTTAAATATAGAAACATTACACGCTGTGGTGAATTAAAAACAATGAGTTAAAAACAATTCAAAGATCATGTTCCATAAGTGTAGTGATTAAACATTCAGATGAAAAGTTCTACTAATGATAAATGACTGAGCAAGCTCTATTCATTAATGTTTAATTCAGGTTATTTTCCAGTTGCAAGTATTTCTCATTTGAGTGGAGATAATGGAATTATTTATTTTTTAAAAATGACAGCAACAACAGCAACAATGACAAAAAATAAAAACAAGGGAAAAGATTTCCTCATGCCACATAAACTTTCAACATGTAGATGGTAAAAACCCTCTTTTCCCAACATACAAATGTGCATAATTCCTGCTGTGGAAATTATGCCTTTATGGCAGAAAAAAACATTACCTCTGTCATTCAACATCCTGTTATGCTATGGTTGGAAAAAATCTTTTTACATGGTAAAAAAACACAACAAAGCATCTTCAGTACAATTCTGCTGCTTTGACACTGAAAGCATATGGTGAAAATAGACAATGGCATAAAATTTACAAAGAGCGAGCAAAACTGCGAGCCATTCTCACAACCATTGACATGTAAGGCACAGGAGATACTGTGAATAGTCACTTTAAAGAAAGTGAAGTCACTTTCTTATTTAAAGTTAGTAAAGACATCTAAAACATAGTATTGCTGACGCATTTGAAAAGTCAGAAGACAAATTAATGCAGACATTTCATTACTAGTTAATATGAAGTCAAACATACAAATAATTTGTGAGGCATAAGTTAAAAGGTGGCAATAGCTAATTCGAAGCAAACTTCATGAGAGCAGGAACATGACCATTTAATCTACTAATGTACACCTAGTATCCAGCAAAGTGCCTGCCTAGCAAATATTTAATAAACATTTTAATAATAAATTTCTATATAAACAGTATACCTAATAAAAAGCATTACATATTGTTGGTATTTAAAACAACAAAAGTTAGTACCTACTGCTGTAAGTTCTAACTACTCTTACTACTAAAACAAATTTTCTTCTCTTTTTAATAGACACTAACCCTAAGTTGCATTCATTAATGAGGGTCAGAATTTCCTCGTCCTTTTCCATTAGAATTTCACATCTTTCCTATCAAAACTATATTTTTCCTGGGGCTAAAGCTGAGCTGGCTCTTCAATGAAGCTAACATAAAGTGCCACAAGAGTCAACCTGAGATACAAAACTCTATAATGAGTATAACATAAACCAGAGCCTCATTTATCCTGATTCATGCTCTTATTTCTAACTCCTATGGTAGATACAGATTCATGGGTACAAGAAAGTGAACAGAGTCAGAAAGCTCATGGCTCTCTGTAAAACTGTATATGTTAATCCATATACAGAACTCTTGGTAATTGAACACAGATTTTTTGGGAAGGGGGGCTTAAATACAATTTCTGATTATAATATTGTGAGATAATTAAACAGTCATCACTTTGACCACGGTGGGAATTTACTCCTTTGTAGATATACAAAACTCCTACAAACTGAAGTTACTCTAGAACTTAAAATTTTTTCATAAAAGAGTTTGGAAACAAGAGTAAAGAAAATTTAGAAAGTTTGAAATTCATGTAAATGTATGTTTCTATCACACTAAACCTCAATATGATGTAATTTTACAATGCATTAATAAAAGTTAAAAAAAGGTTAAAATATGGCAAGCAAATTTGTACTTTTCAATAAAGCCATTTCATTAAATGTTAAATGTTTGATATCTTGTAATATTATTTATAAATCATTTATTTGTTAGCTTAAATTTCCTTTTCTATTATTGGCTAACTATGGTCACCATACCTATGATCAAAAATTTTTTGGAATGAAAAGAAAAACAGTAATGCGTGTAAATAAACCGCAGAATAAATGAGACTGAAAGTATGATATAAACTAAGGTAGCTTAGAAAGAATGGAACCCATGGCTGACATGCTTCGTAAGTGGCAGAATACAGGGAAGCAGAAAGGAAACTTGAGTATCAAATGTGCACGTGCGTGCATTGTGTGTGTTGTACTGGGGATTGAACCCACAGGCATTCTACCTGAGCTACACCCCCAGCCCCAATTTATTATTTTTCTTTTGAAAACAGGGTCTCACTAGTTTGCTGAGTCTCACTAAATTGCTGAGGCTGGTCTTGAACCTGTGATCCTCCTATCTCAGCGTCCCAAGTACTGGGATTATAGGTGTGCAACATCATACCTGGCTACTAAGTGTTATTAATGTATATTGAATATCAAGTGATAATATATAAGCAGAGCTGCATTACAATAAACTCTTCCTGGGTATGTTGGTGCATGCTTGCAAGCTCAAGGCCATCCTCAGCAACTTAGCAAGACCCTGACTCAAAAATAAAAAAGGGTGTTAAGAGTGCCCATGGGTCCAATCCCCCATACTACAAATAAATAAATAAGGGCTTTTAATAACTTGAGTCTTAAGTTTATAAAACAATTATATTTTCAGAATAATAGTAAAAGAAAAAAATCTTTTTACAAGCTTCTCACCTATTTTAATAGGTCTATCTAGAAGTGTGTTAAGAATATTAAAGTGTCTAATGATACAAAGCAACCAAAAGAGTAAAATATATTTTAGACACTGAAAGATAACATGTTTAAATTTGTTCTCTTAAAACCGAGGGCAAAATGAGAAGATAAAATGAGTATGGTCAAGCAGAAAAATGAAAATGTGGGTCACTAAATCTTCAGGTAATTAAGAGTTATCTAAGGGAAACTAGCATAGAGGGACACTATGAAGAAAAGCTCAAGTTACATCTATACACCCTTTAGCCTTGTACCCAAAGGAGAAACTGAGTGAAATGATGGCCACAGGGAAAAGGGGCTGGGAAAGGGGCTTAATGATTTTAATCTGCTATTTCTCAAAGAATTCTCAAAATTTTCCTTACCCTCTGAAAATCCCTCACAATCTACTAATTAAAACAGAAAAAAACTTCAAAACTTTAAGTTACTATGGTTTTTTTTTTTTTTTTTTTTTTTTGTGGTACTGGCGTTCCTGGAAACCCTTCTACCTCTGTGCTACACTCCCAGACACCTATTTTTTTTATATTTTTATTTGGAAACAGGGTCTCTAAAGCCAGCACAGCTGGCTTCGAACCTATGCAATCCTCCTGTCTCTGCCTCCCAAGCGCAGGGATTACAAGCGTGTGCCACCAGCCCAGCTAAGTTACAATGTTTTTAACATTCCCCCAAACCTTCTTCCTTCAAAGAATTTTAGAACCAAATGACCTTAAACATTGACCAATATAAATTCTTCAATTCCCAAAGAAACAAATAAGTCTAACATAGATCTTGAGTTGCTTAAGTCAAAATGTAAGGCAGGTCTACTGACTCAGAGTCCAAAACTAATTCCTTGCTATTCCAAGCATTTTACAATTAAATGTTAGAAAAGTCTAATTTTTCATTTTCAATAAAACTAAAGTTTTTTTTTTGTGTGTGTGGTACTGGGGATGGAACCCAGGGGCATTCTATCTCTGAGCTACACTCTCAGCCCTCTTTTTATTCTTTATTTTAAAACAGGGTCTGAGTTGCAAAGGGCCTCACTAAGTAGCTGAGGCTATCTGTGAATCACGATCCTCCTGTGTCAGCTTCCCAAATGCTGGAATTACAGGTGTGTGCCACCATGCCTGGTTCTAAAACTACACTTTTTTTCTTTTTTTTCTTTGTGGTACTGGGGTTCCTGGAAACCCTTCTACCTCGCCCTGCTAAAACTACACTTTTAAAAGACATCCTCAGTCACCTGTGGTGGTACTTGTACTCTCAGTACTTGGGAGGCTGAGACAGGAAGATTGAAGGTTCAAGGCCAGCCTCAGCAATTTAGCAAAGCTCTCAGCAAACTAGCAAGATCTTGTTCAAAGAGCAAAAAAATTTTTTAAAAGGCTAGGAATGGAGCTCAGAGGCAGAATGTCCCTGGGTTCAATTCCTAGTACAAAAAAAAAAAAAAAGACATCCTCATTTTTTCATGGAATGAATTTTTTTTCTGACTTCTACCTATGTTGAAGAAAAATTTCACTTCTTTCTCTTTTATTCTGCTTAATGAAACAACTTACAGAAATAAGGCTTATTTGACAGATTACTATTAGTAAGGCACTTAATGAAAGATCATTAAATTGAAAGTTTGTACTGGAGGTGTTTGAAATGCCAAATTCTAAAAGGCTTATAGGTTGGTAAAGTGCTAGATAGCACA
Organism: Muscardinus avellanarius; assembly: GCF_963383645.1. Taxonomy (NCBI): domain Eukaryota; kingdom Metazoa; phylum Chordata; class Mammalia; order Rodentia; family Gliridae; genus Muscardinus; species Muscardinus avellanarius. The sequence goes on along the minus strand of NC_137793.1, from coordinate 60,279,041 downwards.
TATATTAAAATCATATATTAAAATTTCCAAAAGAGCCTTAATTTTACAGCTCACCCAAAACTTATTTTAGCCACAATATTTATTTTAAAACCTATTTTAGTTATAAAATGTGTAATACTTCCTCTTGTGAAAGTAATAACCTACTATTTCACTATAAAAACATACTATCATCTACAATTTCTAGTCATTCTCTAGAAACTACAGTGACTAGTATCACCTATCTATGAATCCTCTAATTTCTTTTAGTGTAATTAAATTCTGTTGGCCCTCAAACACATTTCAATTACAGATTTAGCAAACTTAGTACAGAAAACACACATTACATCTCTGTACTATATCAGAGTATTTTGTTTGTATATCTTCTTATGAGCACAAAGCAGTAAGATCATTTTCAGGAAAAATATCCCTGACAAAACTATGTTTCTGGTCTTTAACCTGGAGGAAGAATTAACTGAAGCCATGTATGCCCTATATCTAATATTTACTGTTTCTAAGTCTGATAACTAAAAAAGGGAAACAAACATTTTAAAGGCATTCTAAGGACATTACACATGTTTTTATTTTCCAAAATGTATACTTAAAACAATGAAAACCCATTGCTTTATATAACTCAGGATCTTTAATTTTAAACACATCAAGATAAATCTGGACATTTCAATTATAACTTGATATTCAGGATTCACTAGAAGAATATGGAAGGGGAGTGATTAATTAAACTCCTAGAAGCAAAGTTAGCAGAGAAGTGTAAGCCAAACATTTCCAATCAGTTTTTGTCATATACATTTCTTAAAAAAACTGTTAAGGACATTGTCTAAAAAGTATAATTTAAACATAACAGAATTATTTCTAATATGCCAATTTGGACAATATTACAGGAGCTGTCTGATAATTCCAGGATATTTAAAGTTTACACAGCACATAGCAATACAGATCAGTTTGATTTCATATTCTTTTAAATCATATTCCGCCGGGCGTGGTGGTCCACACTTGTAATCCCAGCATTTGGAAGGCTGAGACAGTAGAATCGCAGGTTCAAGGCCAGCCTCAGCTACTTGGTGAGGCCCATTGCAACTCAGTAAGACCCTGTTTCAAAATAAAGAATAAAAAACAGGGCTGGAGGTGTAGCTCGGAGGTTAAATGCCCTGGGTTCCATCCCCAGTACCAGAAAAAAAAAAAAAAAAAAAAATCAAAGGATAAGATTCTTATTTTCTTTTTCCATTCAAGATATCATAATCATCTTAAATAAGACTGTCATAATATTAAAGACATTTCCATTAGCAAAATGTTTTGATAACTACCTATTCCCCACAGACTGGAATTTTGTGGCCATTGTCCTTCTAGACAAGATGTAAAGGTATAAAATAGATATTTTTGGGGAGTCTGAGTATGCAGTACTGGATCACAATGTGCTTAAGGCCCTAAGGTGAAACAGAGAACTGGGTAAAATATGAAAATTGTGAAGATTTTTGGTGCTGTGAAGTGAACACCACCAAAACTGTTATGTTGTATGTTAACTTTGTGTATTCTTGATAACAATGCAATAGATTCCAGCTGTCTTTTGGAAATCAGCAAACAATATGACTATTTCTTAGAAAACAAATGTGGTAGAAAAGCAACTGGCTAGGTATCAAGAACCCTGAACTGACATTCTGCCCCTGCCAGCTCACTGATCACAGCATGTTATTTCGTCTTCTGGCCTCAGTTTCCTCAAGGAAGTATCTCTTCTCTTAAATCCCATGACTGCAATTATTTAATATATTGTTAGTATGCTGAAGGCCATTATCATTTTGCCTAGGGAATTTCATTAAGGAATCAAGACTCTTTAACACAGAAAACAGAATATCAAGTTCTATGTTCAATGCAGAAGATAAAATTTATCTATATAAATAGATGGCATCTTATAGTTGATTTTTAGACTTGCTAAATTAATCATATTTGACCCTCATGCTAAACAATGAGAAAGAAAACCAAATCAATGGTAAGAGCTAGTCAACCAGCATAGAAGAGTGAGCTGCTCCATGCTATTTTATAACAACTTAGTTTAAAAAGTTTAGGTTAGGATGGAAGAATAATTAAATATTGTAATGTACTAAGATAAGGTGATAAAGCAAGCAGTGTGGCAGAGGAAATTTTAGCAGGTACACTTTATAGAATACAGGACAAAGGAGACAGGAGTTGAAGAGGTAGAGCCGAAAGAAACAACAGAGCAACAATAATGGATAAACAACACAAAAAAATAGTTAACTGCCAAGTACTTGGTAAGAAATTCATAAATAACCAAGCAAAGCTTGAAGTGTAAAAATAAGGACTGGAGTAAAGAGGAAACTGCCTTCTGTTTTGTTTGGAACCATGATTATATACTATCTAGCTTCAGCCTTTATTCACTCCTGCCACCAACTATAATTACCGAACCCCTGACTAACAGAGGTGAGAAGGTAAATAGAGCAGAGGAAAGTGACAGTGAAGAGGAGAAATATAAAGTTAAAAAAAAGTATATATATACATATTCAAAGTACCTTTAGTTTGGGGTCTTGTAGGTTATACTGTGGTAGATGCCAATAAAACAAAAATAAAAAGATAAGATTATACTCCAACTTTCCCTTCACTATCAATTCAAGGCTAGGCCTCACTTATTCAAGGCTTTTTGACTGACAATCATAAACCTTCAAGTCCTCTATCAGCTGGTCTCCCTTACTGGCCTTGTAAGGCACGCCCACACACACAGCTGATTATGAAGTAAGAAGACCATGCTTGCAGGATGCACACAGATACCCCCTGTATCACTCCTATATTCTAAATGGCTTCAGCTTTGAATAGGAAGTATATAAAAAGACAAATGCACTAAAAGGAGCTGAATTCTGGCGAGAAGTAAGTAGTTCTGTAGTTATTCTGTTCAATTATGTCTAGTTACCACAGCTAAATGCTATAACAGCACTTCATGAAGTACTGATAACAAGTAGCTAAATTTCTACATCCCAGTTTGACCTATATGTGCTTAGTGATAGCCCCATGAATCCATCTTCTTTCCACTGAAATAAATTAAAGAGTTAGTTTTTACCAGTTCCAACCGTAAACAAGTTTAACTTTGAAATGTGTAAGTATATGTGACATTTCAATATAAGTAGACCATAAAGGAAAACAACAACAAGAAACAAAAACAAAATAAAAATACCCACTATTAACCTCTGAAAGGACTAAAGGGGACACTGTTTCTCTTTAGGTTCATAAGGGCTTTTGAGTATGTGAGGATATCTAAAAACTATATATGTTTATATAAGTACAATGTTAGTTCTCACTATTTAAACCAGGTAGTTTTCTAATGTAAAAAACTACCTGGAAATCCAGCTATGTTACAAACTGAATTTTTTTTTTTTTTTTTTTTGAGGTACTAGGGATGGAACCCAAGGACATTCTACCTCTGAGCTGTCTATGAATCACAATCCTTCTGCTCAGACTCCCAAGTACTGGGATTACAAGTGTGCATCACTACGCCTGGCCAACTGAAAAATTAAAACTTCTAAATCAGTTCAATTAATTTTTAGTCTTGAAATCACTATTTTAACTAGAAGTGTACTAACCTTGGAATATCCCACTTACTAAGCTAAACCAAATTGTGTTTCTAGAAAAAACTCCTCTTTCTCTTCAATTTCCTCTTTTTGGAAAGGCAACTAGAAATTTAATACTTTAAAAAGGAGACCCAAAATGGGCATAGTGGCACATGTTTGTAATCCCAGTATTTGGGAGACTGAGACAGGAAGATCACAGGTTTGAGGACAGCAAGTAGTGAGATTCTCATCAACTTAGTGAGACCCTGTTTCAAAATAAGAATAAAGCCGGGCGTGGTGGCACATGCTTGTAATCCCAGTACTTGGGAGGCTGAGACAGAAGGATCGCACAGGTTCAAAGCCAGCCTCAGCTATTTAGTGAGGCATTCTACACCTTAGTGAGACCCTGTTTCCAAATAAAGTACAAAATAGGTCTGGGAGTGTAGTCTGGAGGTAGAAAGCCCCTGGTTCCACCCATAGTACCACACACACACAAAAAAATAATAATCAAATTAAGAATAAAAAAGGGCTGGGAATGTAGCTCAGATTGAGCCCAATCCCCAGCACCAAAACAAACAAACAAACAAACCCACAAAAAACAAAGGAGCCCCAAAGCAGAAAATGTAAATGTTATTAGGAATATAGGAACAATTTACCTGAAGAAGAGCCATGAGCTGAGGTCATACTTTTGACCTTGGAGTCTGACAGTCGAGAGATACTGTTAGCTCTAATTCTAGGAGAAAATTTATCTGATGGTACTAATCTGGCTCCACTTCTAATGATGGCTTCTGCTGTACGTGAAGAGGCACTACTTCTAGATATTGTTGCTTCAGAGTCACTACGAGCTGATAATGAGCCAAGCCTTGTCCTACGAGGTTGAGCCAGTAAGTCGATCCTAGAGATGTTTCGCCTTCCTGTGGGTGGCTTTGATGTGGAGCTTGTTGTGGATACTTCGGAAGCAACAGATGCTTTGTCAGCATCCGCAAGTTCACTGTCGGAAGCTTCTCCGAGCCGGGCTCTACGCAAGAGAGAAGTCCTAGTAGGTCGCGGCCTTGGAAGAGTGGTTGATTTACTGGACAAACCAGACGCTACAGGAGAAGTCTTAGATTTTGTTCCTTTCCCTCCTTCCAGTTTGGAATGCACATGCTCATCAGTAGAGGTAAGTGGAGTTCTTCCATGAGATTTACAGGAGTAAGTTTCCTGATCAGATGACATAATGTCAGAGATGGCAGAATGAGGTACACTAGAGGTCTGGTCATCATCCGTTAAGTCTACGGAAGGCTGCCTTATTCTTCCACTGGACTGTACAAATTTACGACCATCTGCTCGAGAACCTACATCAGCGGAACGACTTTTTGTTTTCTTTTCATTTTTTTCCCTACCACCTGAAGAGGATGATTTTGTAACATCTTTAGAAGGAGAGCCTGTGGAACACCTGTCTTTATAAAGGCTGGTGAAACTCTTTCGCTTTTGGGTTGACTTTCTTTCAGTCTCTCCAGTAACCAGGCTGATTGTGCTAGCTGTATCCACATCAGATTCTGGTGAAATAGAATTGTCTCTATTATAACTGGGAGTATCTGGGCCTTCATCAGTTTTATTATCTTCCCGCAGTTTGGCTTCTAGAAAAGCCATTACTGCTTCTGTGTCTTTTAGAATAAGGGTTGTATCCATACTAGAATCAGTATCCATGGAGTCACTTCTTTCTCGTAGCCTACTTGCAGATGTTAATGCTAGTGAAGGGGGAGTGGATGACGACGTCTGTTTATTGATATGAGGAATAAGTTCAATGGGTATGTTTGGGCTAGGCTTTTCTATTGTGAAGCTCCCTTGTCGCACTAATGACTTGGAGGATTCTTTCTTGTCTCCCCCCTTTGAAGTCTGACATTTTAGAATCTCTTCGGCTTTTCTTCTCTTGCTCTCATTTTGTATCCCTCTTTCTCCTTTGCTTATACATTGTCCTAGAATTTTCTCGGGGGGTTGAGACTCTTGTTTAGAAGATTCCTCTCTACATTTATCTACCTGACCTGAAGAATTTTTTCCAGACAGTTTAGTAGGTGTCCACTGGGCCTGCTCTCTCTGCTCTTGTTGCTGGATTTTAGCTAATGTTTGCTTTACCAAGGAAGTTTCCTTATCAGCTTCATTCTTCTCTTTCCCAGGAGAAGAGCTGCCCAAGTGAGGCAGGGTCTGACTTTCTCCACCAGTTTTGAGAGTCTCACCATTTACTACCCGATTCCCTTTACTCAGTACTCTGTCAGCATCAGCATCATGTTTATCTTTCTGTGGTGCTCCTGTGGGGGCTTCTTTCTCCTGCAGTTCTGTGTCTTGTTTTTCTCCAATCTCTGACCTCGGGGTTATAACCTTTGCCCTAGAGCTCTCAAGAGACTTGTCTTCATTTGGAAGCTGGGGAAGAGTTCGTCTCCTCCTCTCTCCCTGACCAGCCAAGGAACTTGAAGATCCAATACTTCTCAGTGAAATGCCAGATTCACCAATATATGTCTCTATAAAATAAAAACCACAAAGAAGGAATGAGTCATGGCAAAAAAAAAAATCAAAGAAGTATATTACATTAAAGTTTTGAAGTGTAAGTTAAAATGAATTAAGTATAAAATAAACGAAGCACTCTGACTAGTTTATATAAAGCAAAAATTCCAAGATTAATAATCTGCCTAGTCACCCAAAATTCAAGAAAGCAATATATGTGATGAAAATTAGATCCATTTATGATCTTTTTGTCCTTTGACACATTTTTAGTAATCAAAAATTATATTTATGGCATATAAAAATGTTCTGATTATGTACACATTGTGGAATGGCTTAACCAACCTAATTAACATATTTACTGCCTCATATTAAGCTTATCCTTTTTTATTCAAAGATCTTCTAATCTTAAACCTACATCTGTTGTCCTTTTTCTTTTAATGTGTATATGTGTGGATTTTTTCCTGTGTGGTACTGGGGATTGAATCCAGGGACATTCTACCTCTGAGCTAAGCACCCAGCCCTATTTTCTTTTTATTTCGAAACAAGGTCTTGCTGGTTGATGAGAGCCTCACTACTTGCTAAAGCTATCCTTGAACCCACTATCTTCCTGTCTCAGCTTCCCAAATGCTGGGATTATTGGTGTGAGCAACCACATTCAGCCTCCTAATGTTTTATAAGTAAAGAAGCTAAGCTCATTTATGTTTGTGTGACCTTCTGTCCTCAAGGTCTACTTAAGAAAATAGAACCTAGTATGTTACAAAATTACACACAAAATGTCTCATATTGTTTAATTGCTATAAACTAGATTTATTTTAAATAATATAGTTATTTGTTATTTGCTATACTTTCTGTGCGGTATTGGAAAATTGCTTTGATATTAATTTCTAAAATGTAAAAAGTAGCCAAAGCCTAGGTGCTGTGCAGGCACTCAGGCAGGGAGGGGTGGCAGTTTTTACAATGCAGAGTTCCTCTCTCTCTCTTTGCCCTTCATTCCAATGATTAACCTAGAGTAAGGATGTAAATAAAATTAAAGCTTTTAGCCTTAAAAGCCTTAAAGACAATTGAAGCCTTTGCCCTAAAAATGTATAGAGGCAATCAGTGCCTCAGTTTACCCCCTCTCCTTTGTGACCTGGTACGGGTATAGGAAAAGTAAACTCCATGTGCTGCTTCAAAGCACCCATAGTTGATGAACAACCATTGATGCCCAGTATAATAGAGGCAGAAGCCAGGTAGATTATTGACCCTTGCACTTAGTAAGTGCACTGTCTGGAGACAAAGAGGCACCACCTGCCTAAGAGATAAATTACTAGCCCATTGCCTTGGTAACACTGATAAGAAGATACCAACAAAAAATCTATTTAAAGGTTGGGGTCCTGAAAAAGAGGTTGTAGTTCCATTTTCGGGCTCTCTAGCGTGCATGCCAGCATACTGCTTTTCCTTCTCTTCCCTATTTCCTACTGATTTTGTAATAAAGACTTGTTAAAGCTGCACCAAGCTCCCTATTAGTCTTAATTTTCCTATTCAACAAATTTTAGTTAAATAAAGGAAAAAGAGCCCACATCACCATTTAGGACCATAACTCTTTCGCGTGTGTGTGTGTGTGTGTGTGTGTGTGTGTGTGTGTGTGTGTGTGTGTTGTTACTGGGGATTGAACCAGTGGAATCCTACTTATGAAATACACCTCTAACTCTGTTTTATATTTTATTTTTTGGTTTTAAACAAGGTCTCACTAAGGTGCAAAGAACCCCACTACATTGCTGAGATTGGCTTTTAACCAGCAATCCTCCTGTCATGAACCTGGCTCTACACTTTCTATGCAATTTATTTGCTATACTTTGTTATATATAGTAGAAAAGAACAATAGTATTTAGTATTATCCATTTGAAAGAATTATAAGTTTGGATTATCTAAGTCAATGGAAAATGAAGAACTTTAACAAGGTTTTAAAAAAATCCAAAGTTGATTAAAATAATTTTTAAAATAGTATGAAAAAAGATTACAGGATATGTCATAATCATAGAAGCTGAGGGAGTTTTAAATCATAGTTTCCTAGTATATTAAGGCCATTCATAGAAACACACAACCCTTTTCACATAAGTATAGGCCAGTGAAAAGTATATACTTATCAATTTCCATATGAGAGTTTGAGACAACTTAAAGACAATGTTCCTGACTTAAAATAGAACATATTTCTGAGAAAAGGAATGAGTATTTTCAGGAAAATGTTAAAGCATTCTAGTCTTTAAAAGATAAATGGGTGAAAATACTAGATATAGTTTACTTGAGTCTTCCCTTTCCCTTTCCCCTTTTATTTTCTAATCTTTTAGAGAAAAATGGGACAAAATACTATATATAGCTTTTATAGGTCTTTTAGATATCTTTTATAGGTTTTTCCTTTCCTTTCTTTTCCTTTCTCCCCTTCCTGATACTGGGGTTTTAACTCAGTCTACCATTGGGCTATATAACTAACCCTTTATATTTTTACTCTGATAAAGGGTCTAAGCTACACAGACTGACCTTGAGCTTGTAATCCTCTTGCCTCTAGGATTATTATAGCTGTGTGCCACTGTACCCAACATTTTGCCCTTTATAAAATCCTAAAGCTTTAGCAATTAAAATTCGTAGCAAAATAATGGTAATGATGTACAAAAATGCCAAAGTGCTGGGCATGATGGTGCATACTTGTAATCCCAGCATTTAGGAGGCTGAGACGGGAGGACTAACATTGTCATAACAGCCTCCACTATGTAGTAAGCCCCTTTGCAACTCAGTGAGACCCTGTTTCAAAATAAAGAATAAAAACTAGGGCTGGGGATGTAGGTCGGAGGTAGACTGCCCCTGGACTGGTTTCCAGTCCCAGTACGGCAAACAAAACAAAGCAATCAATTTAACTTTAGTTAGCAATTAATCATGTTTTTTATTTATTTATTTATTTATTTATTTATTTATTTATTTATTTATTTTTTTTTTTTTTTTTTTGGTGGTACTGGGGTGGAACCCAGAGGCTTTCTACCTCCGGGCTATACTCCCAGACCTATTTTCTATTTTTATTTGGAAACAGGGTCTCACTAGTTACTGAGAGCCTCACTAAGTAGCTGAGGCTGGCTTCGAACCTGTGCAATCCTCCTGTCTCAGCCTCCCAAGCGCGGGGATTACAAGCGTGCGCCACCACGCCGGCTTATATTTTGTTTATTCTTGTTCCTGTATATATCTTATCTCTTTAGTGTACTTAATACCTAAAATACAATACCTAAAATGCACTTAATATCTAAATTGCAATCTATTTTATCATTTTAAACATTTCTAGTATTTACCTCCCCCCTGTCCTGCTGATAAAACATATTCAACATATGCTTAACAAAATCATTTTAGGATTTAAGTGAATTAATCAGCTTACCTAAATAAATTAATTTGGAATTGATAAAATAGAAAGATCATAAATGATCTATTATTTTTCATGACAGGGTAGAATTTTGCTTTTCATAGCTAATACTTAATAATTTTACTATGCATTCCTTGACAAGTCATGTAGTCCTTCTGTCTGGTTTGTTTCCTAAATTGTGACCAGTTTACATGAACCAATTTGCAAAATAATCTGCCCTCTCCAGTGACTTTTGGAAACGCTATCGCTTGTGGTTTGTATGAAAATAAATGATGCAGCTTTTCTAGTCACTACTATGTCATGTTCTTAAATACTTGCTACCTATGTTTACACAATTCTTAAAAGAGATTTTTGGGGTGCCACAAGCCAAAGACACAACAAATTTCCATTTTCAACAAGAACAAAATTATACATAAAAAGCCACATTACATGATATCACACACAAAACATATGTAGGAATAAACCTAAGGAGGTAAAATATCTCTTTAAAGTATATTGCATTAAAAAAAAAAAGAAATTGAAGAAGACCTTAGGAGATGGAAATATCTTCCATGTTCGTGGATAGGCAGAATAACTATCAAAATGGCCATTCTTCCAAAAGTGATCTATCTACAGATTCAACGCAATACCCATTAAATTACCCCGGCCATTCTTCAAAGACATAGAAAAATCAGTCCTTAATTCATTTGAAACAACAAAACCCCCAGAGTAGCCAAAGTACTTCTTAGCAACAAGAACCATGCAGGAGGCATCACAATACCTGAATTCAAACAATACTGCAAAGCCATAGTAATAAAAATAGCAGACATTAGCATAAAAATAGACACATAAACCAATGGAGCAGAATACAAGACTCAGAAACAAATCTTCACTCTTACAACCAATTGATTTTTGACAAAGGAGCCAAAACTATATACTGGAAAAAAGATAGCCTTGTCAACAAATGGTGTTGGCAAAACTGGTTAACTACATGCAGAATGGAAATAAACCCCACTTTCTCATCTTGCACAAGAGTCAATTCAAAATGGATCAAAGACTTGGAAATCAGACCAGAGACCCTGCAGCTCCTTGAAGAGGGCATAGGTCCAACCACTTCAACACACAGGCACAGGTAAAAACTTTTTCAGCAAGACCCCAAAGGCATAAAAAATTAAAAGGAAGATCAATATGTGGGTTTGCATTAAACGGAAGAGCAAAGAAAACTATCAAAAACTTCAATAAGAAGCCAAAAAAATGGGAGAACATTTTTGCCAACTACTCCTCTGAGAGATAATTAATATATAGAATATATAGAGATGCAAAAAACTGTTAAGAAAACAAAAAACCCAGTCAAAAACTGGGCAAGTGAACTAAATAAAGAAATTCAAATGGCCAATAAATGTAGGGCAAAATGTTCAACAGCATTAGCAATCAGAGAGATATAAATCAAAACTACCCTGAGATGCCATCTAACTCCAATTAGAATGGCAATCATTAAAAACACAAACAACAAATGCTGGCAAGGATGTGGAAAAATGGGAAATCTATTACATTGTTGGTGAGATTGCAAGTGAGTGCAACCACTCATTTGGAAAACAGTATGGAGGGTCCTCAGAAGAATGGAAACAAAATCTACCATATGATCCAGCAACACCACTTCTGGGTATCTACCCAAAAGAATGGAAACCAAACTACCAAACTAATGCATGGGTATCTATGTCCGTAGCCGCACAATTCACCATAGCCAAACTATGGAACCATTCATCTGTTCTATGTCCATCAACAAATGAATGGATTACAAAACCATGTGATATGTATACAATGCAATTTTGCTCAGCCATAAAGAACACAATTACATCATTTACAGGGAAATGGATGGAACTGAAGAACATTATGCTAAGATTAGCCAGTCACAAAAATTAAGAAGTCAATGTTCACCCTAATAGACGGAAACTAGAGAGAAAAAGGAGGCATCACAATACCTGAATTCAAACTATACTACATAGGAGAAACTCTAAAAAAGAAGAAACCACAAATGAAAAAATAAGGAGGGGGAAGAGGGAAATTCTCTAATGTACATGATATACATTCATAAACATATCAAAGTATATCAGCAAGCCAAACATGGGAATGAGGGAGGGAGAAGGGAATGGGATGGAAATTGGAGAAGGGCTAAATAAGTGATGTGTCCATGTATGTCCCCACCATCTTGTATCTCATTAAGATGTATGACTACAATGCACCAATAAAAAGTTAAAAATAAATAAATAAAAAGACAAACATTTTCCTTGAGGATTATTGTTTGTTTTTATAAGTGTCTCTTGAACAAAGTTTTAATATGTTAAATTAACAATTTGTAATTGTATACTTAGGAAGTAACAGTGATGATTCCTGAATACAATATAAATTTTTTTTTTTTTTTTTTTTTTTGCAGTGGTGGGAATGGAACCCAGGGGTATTTTACCTCCAAGCTACACCCCCAGCCTTACTTTCTATTCTTTATTTTGAAATATGGTCTGAGTTGCCAAGGGCCTAAGTAGCTAAGGCTGTTGGCAAACCACGATTGTCCTGTCTCAGCCTCCCAAGTGCTGGGATTATAAGCATGTGCCACCACAGACAGCTCAATATGAAATTATTACGTGATTATTTTCTTTTTTGTGTGTGGCACGGGGGTGGAACCCAGGGGCTTTCTACCTCCGGGCTATACCCCCAGACCTATTTCATATTTTATTTGGAAACAGGGTCTCACTAAGTTGCTGAGAGCCTCACTAAGTAGCTGAAGCTGTCTTGAAACTGTGCGATTCTCCTGTCTCAGCCTCCCAAGCATTGGGATTACAAGTATGCACCACCACGGCTGGTAAATGATTATTTTAAAATCTATGTAACATATTCTTATATATATCCTTTACAAATTTTATGCAGTTAAGATTATATACCAGTAATCAAAAATCATATATCTTAAGATATTGGTGTATAAAGAAAAGGTAGGAAGAATTTTCAGCTAGAAATAAAAACAAGTTTTAAGAAGAAACATCCCTCAGAAGAAATTATTAAATTCTACCAGGTATTCATTGAACTTAGAAGTTAAGCACTTTTAATACAAAATGTTTTAAAGGAAGTAAAGGCTTTTGAGGCAGGGAGTATAGCTCAGTGATAAAACATGTACCTATCACATGCTAGGTCCTGGGTTAGGTTTCTAGTAACACACACACACACACACACACACACACAGCCTTTTGAAAATTTTCCATTGTTAAAAACCTCTTGAAACAAAAAATGACTAACGGAGCTCCATATTTGCATGAGATCAAGTACTGTTTTATATGTTTACTATTTGTATTTTATTTTTAGTGGAACTCTGTTCAGTTTTCTTTAACCATTTTATTATAGTAATTATTATTTTATGAAGTTTTTTGATGGAGTTTTGTTTACTTAGGATATTAGCCTTCATATATAATAAGGTTTTTTTTCTGATATTGTTCTTTGATTTCTGACATGGTTTATGGTTTTATTTGAACATCGTGGTAACTTTTAGTTTTACAGGGTATAGAACATTAGAATTTTATGACATCTAGGCTATTTTTATACTAAGAAAATAATTCATTCTCTAAATTAAAATTCATTCTTTAAAAGCATTAAGCTTTTAATTTTCCCTATTTTTAATTCACATAAAATTTGTGATACATTTAGAATTTATTTCAGTGTAACGGGTGATATGGTAGTCTAATATTTTTCCAAAATGACAACCGATCATAAAACTATTATAAAAATATTTATAGAAAAGGTATATTACTTATTCCACCATTACTTATAAATTTGTTTTTATATTATAATTCATATATACATATTAAATATATACTGTATAACAAATTTTTACAACATTTTTATTTTTCTATATATTTGTTATAATAACCTCATGTGTTTTAAATCCAATAAAGTACTTTCTCCTAAAAAAAAAAAAATCAGCTGAGAGTGGTAGTGCATGCCTGTAATTCCAGTACTTGCTGAGAATGAAGGACCACAGGTTTGAGGCCAACCTCAACAACTTAGAAAGAGGCTATTTCAAAATAAAAAATAAAATAGGGCTGGGGGTGTAGTACAGAGGTAGAGTGCCCCCTGGGTTCAATCTCAATACCACACATACACACAAATTGACTAGTAAAAATTAGCTTTTAACTTCTAAAAAAAAAAAAAAAAAAATATATATATATATATATATATATATATATATATGTTCTCCAAGTACAAGCATGAAAATATGTGAATATATTTATTTATACTCAGTTTATTTTTCTCTCTATAACTTTAGCTTGTTTTTTAAAAAAAACTGATAGATAATTCACAAAAAAGAGAAAGAGGCAAGGAAATGGAAAAAGAAGAGAGAGGAGAAGGAAGAAAAATACCATTTTCTAAAGGAACAGGCTCGGACAGCTCCATGGTTCTTTCCTCCTGCTCATGCCTGGTGTGATTAGCAGCCAGGCTAGCCCACTGTGAGACCCAACGCCTGCTTCCAGATGAAGACACACTTTCCTGAAGGAGAAAATCACAAGAACAAAGTAACATCATCAGCTCAAATCTCATTCTAATGAAAAACAATTTCACTCAGTCATATTAACATGTCATACTAAGCCATTATTAATCTCACTCTGCTATCATTTATTAAACTTCCTCATATGAAGATTATGTTTCTTTCTTTTCTTTTTCTTTCCTTTATTGCGGTACTGGGGATGGACCAGGGCATTCTACCTCCAAGTTACACCCCTAGCCCTATTTTTCATTCTTTATTTTGAAACAGGGTCTCACTAAGTAGCAGAGGGCCTCAGGAGCTGAGGCTATCTGTGAAACGCGATCCTCTGGTCTCAGTCTCCCTCCCAAATGCTGGGATTACAAGTGTGTACTACCATGCCCAGCTTTCTATATATCTTTTTAATTCCAACTTTTTATTATTACTGTTGATGCAGTATAATTTTCTGAACTTCTCAAATATTAGCAATGGTACCAATCTTAAGCTCTGGAGCTTAAGATTTACTGAGTTGTCTGAAAAGTGCTGGTGTATATCATAAGTTTGTGGCTCTAACAGTAGAGTTAGTTTTACCCCTAAGGCCTATCCCCAAGCCCTCTTTTCAAGCCCTCTAAATAGCTCTAAAAATTCAGGATGGTTCCCATCTCAGGAAGAATTAAATCTGCTAGGTCATCTTCAGGGATTTAAAAAAAACCTCAAAGCTTTAGACTTCTCTCTATAATACTTTGACATTTCCAAAAGGAGCTAGAAGTCACTCAATCTTTGAGTATTTCTATACCAGTTTGAACCTATACCTGTGTTGAGATTTGTCCTTAAGGCAAGTGCTATTCGAACATATAAGTCAAGTGTGGATTGGAACTTAATTCATTGTATCGTTCTATATACTCATAGACATATGCTGGTAATTTTTAAGACCAGAGCAATTTAGTCATTCAATTTGAAAGACATAGGGAGTATAGGAAGGGCATTAAAAGTGCTACATCTTAATAAATAAACCTAAGCCAGGGCTTCATACTGAAACTGAAATGACAACTAGGGAATGAAAAGCGAGGACAGAAAGTTTATTTTGAACCATTCAAAACAAAAACAAATATTTTGTTAAAAGTATCAGTTTACTGTTGCCGGGCGTGGTGGAGCACGCTTGTAATCCCCGCGCTTGGGAGGCTGAGACAGGAGGATCGTGCAGGTTCGAAGCCAGCCTCAGCTGGCTTAAGAGACCCTGTTTCCAAATAAAATATAAAAGAGGTCTGGGAGTGTAGCCCAGAGGTAGAAGGCCCCTGGGTTCCATCCCAAGTACCAACAACAACAACAAAAAAAGTATCAGTTTACCGTACTAATGATGGACACACAAGACAATGAGATTTCACACAGCACATACTGTATGATTTCAAAAATAGCAGGTTAAAATATAAGTATAGAGAATAACACATGCAAAGTCTAAGCACAAAAACTTGCTGAATCCTTGAATTCCTCTTCTAGGTTTTGTGGTACCTGACCACATTTCTGCATACTGAAGGTGGGACTAGGTCATTTGAAACCATGTGTATGTTTCTATGAAGGGTTCTAATGCCTAGTTGTGTGACTCCTATAAAGGCAAGAATACACTGGGGATATATGGATTTTACGTGGCATAGATTGAGGAATAGAAAATTGAAGAAAAAAATCTATTTAAGTTCCTATTAATAGCTTGAGATGTAGCCCAGTGGTAGAGCACTTGTTTAGCATGTGTGAGGCCCTGGGATCAATCCCTAACCAAACCAAAACAAAATTCACATTCACCATAGCCATTCATGGATTATTAAAATATCAACACAGTGCCTTAAATAACTATTACCTACTATGAATAAAAAAAATTAAATATCTTGTAAATTTGAAACCAGAATAAAAATTTCCCAAGTCAAAGGAATAAAGAACACTAAAATGCTTTGAAACTTCTCAGGAAATGGCAAACCATAGAAACAATTTTAACGTTAATTTTAAAAAGTCTTATTTACCTGTGTATAAAAATATTTTACATGTATTTCATACAAATATAAATGAGAAATTATAAGTAAAATGTTATACCTTATAATTATACACACACACACATGTGTTTTTTTTACCCTTCATATATTCTAAATTCCCTCCTTTTCTAAGAGGCAATATAACATGAGTAAGAGAATGAATTAAGAAATCATGATTGCTAAATTTTCAAATTCTGTTTCCACAACTATTAGTTGTAAGAACTTGTCCAAATTAATTTTTTCGTACTTCCGTTTCCTTATTTGTCAAATGGCACACTGAAAGCTTCCATTGTGGAGGAAAAAACACCAAGATCTGTGTGCATGTATATTTTTGTTATATTAAACCTCACTTTAGCCGGGCCTGGTGGCGCATGCTTGTAATCCTCACACTTGGGAGGTGGAGACAGGAGGATCCGCACAGGTTCGAAGCCAGCCACGCTGGCGTAAAAGATCCTGTTTCTAAATAAAAAAGTATAAAATAGGTCTGGGAGTGTAGCCTGGAGGTAGAAGAGCTTCCAGAAACCCCAGTACCACCAAAAAAAAAAACAAAACAAAACTCACTTTGATGTATAATTGCAATTCACTAATAATAATAAAATACTTCTGACTTACATACATGTTTTATTTTCTTTCTAATACATCAAAGTGAAGAGCAATGTTGACACCATAATTATCACCACTAAGCTGTCATCTTACTTTATCTAATTATATCCTGGCTTACCATACTTGCACTTAATGAGGTATAAAGTTATACTATGGAATAATATCTTTCATATGTTTCCTGGCAATATCTTAAAATTACAAATATATCCTAGAAAAAAAATATATTTTTTTTCTTGTTTTGTCTTGGAATGCCAATCAGAACAATGAGCATATAACTCATTAACTGTTTACTAAAATATACTAATTTCCCCATTGACTAGAGAATATTAATATAAAGAACATAATGAAAACTAAGCCTAAATTCCTTAAAGCTTTCCTCAGAGGTAAAAATGTGTAAGCGTTTAAATTTTATAAGTGTGTCACAAAGCAATATAATCATTACTTATTAATGTAATCTGTAAATGGTAAAAATCTACACTTCATGCATATGAAGAGTTAGGTCCAGAGAAGAGATGTATACCTCTGAGTTGCGAAATCCAGGTGTATTTAGTGGTTTTCTTTCTTCCATTACTACTGCAGCAGAACTGAGAGCCCAATCCTTTATCAGATCTTTATGCTTTTCATTGATAATAGGCCTATTATAATCCTGATTGTCATCTACTCCAAACACCTAGAAGGGGAAAAATATTGTACAAATGAAAATTAAAGTGAACATAAGATTAATATGTGAATGTTATGTAACTTCAGAAACAAATAAAAATATTCTAAAATAATTTCAATTTTAATAAGAAAAATTTGTTTAATGAGAGGGTTACATCAAATTTGGAGTGGCAGTCGAAGAAGGAGACAGACTAAACTATTGCTTATACCAGTGTGACTAATTTTTTAACATTTAGCAAATGTCCTGGTTGATAAGAAATAAGAAGTATTCAGGATGAAATTATTCAATTTGTTAAAATATCTGATAATGTTAAAAATTACAATATCAAAGAGGAAAGATGATTTCTTCAGTTTATTTTAAGCTTTTTTCTCTATTATATTTGAAAAACATATTGAAAACCTATAAGCATATGGCTCTTTTTATCTCTTCTTTCCTTATCAAATGTTTAATACTTACATGTGAACTAAATTTTTACATGGAAGTTTCCTAAGGTGTCAAGTAACAGATTTTATTGTATGAGTTTGGTATAGACCACAGCATTATTCTCAAATGTAGTATTTGCCTCACAATCTTTTAAAGACCTCTGCTTGAAATACAGATTCTAGGGCCTACTAACAAAGAGCCTATTGCCAATGAGTCAATGGTCAACACTTCTAAAAAGTTCTAAATACAGAAACAAACACGTGTGTGTGTGTGTGTGTGTGTGTGTGTGTGTGTTTAAGAAGGACCTGAGCCCTACTCAGTTCCTGATATTCTAAAGACCTTGGATATTGTTAAATATACTGGGCAAAGTTTCAGTCATATAAACTTTTAACATTCCATTTTACTATTAAGATTCTACTTTGTTCTCAATGAATATTCTTTACAGCTATTGTTTGTGGCACTAATTATTATAATCAAAAAAGTAGAAAGCTGGGAATGGTGTCGCACGCCTGTGATTCCAGTGCTTGGGAGGCTGAAACAGGAGAACTGTATGTTCATTGCCAGCTTTAGCTACTTAGCGTGGCCCTCTGCACCTTAATGAGACCCTGTTTCAAAATAAAGAATAGGAAACAGGGCTGGGAGTATACCCCAGAGGGAGAATGCCCCAGGATTCAATCTCTATATGAGAAAAACAAGAAAAAAAAAATAAAAGAAAGAAAAGTAAGGCTGGAGTGGGGGAGCCCAGTGTTAAGAACACTTGCCTACCATGTGTAAAGCCCTGAGTTCTATTCCCAACACAAAAAGAAAAAAAGTTTGCATCTGAATTACTAATTTGTAGAAAGGATCTTTAGAACATGTGATGACACATGCCTGAAATCTCAGTACTTGGGAGATCAAAAAAGGAGGATTGCAGGTTTGAGGACAGCCTCAGCATCATAGCGAGACTCAGCAACCTAGAGAGATCCTTTTTCAAAATAAAAACATAGAAAGGGCTGGAGGTGTGGCTCAGAGGTAGAATGCCCCTGGGTTAAACTTCCAGTAAAATCACATACAAAAAAAGGGAAAAACATACAAACAAAAACAATTCAATATTTTGGGGGTCAAGAGTGCTTTCACATCGCCCTCCCTATCCTATTCCAGAATCATGGAAAAAGCCCTCAATTATTACTTCTCAAAATACGCATCTGAGCCGGGAATGATGGCACAAGTTTGTAATCCCCACGCTTGGGAGGCTGAGACAGGAGGATCACACAGGTTCAAAGCCAGCCTCAGCTACTTAGTGAGGCTCTCAGCAACTTAGTGAGACCTTGTTTCCAAATAAAATAAAAAATAGGTCTGGGAGTATAGCCCAGAGGTAGAAAGCCTCTGGGTTCCACCTCCAGTACAACCAAAAAAACCAAAAACAAAACAAAACGAAACAAAAAAACCCAAGATATGTACCTGACATCTGAGATCTGCTATGAATTGGATCTGGACTGCATCACTCCCCAAGAGCCCATGTAGTAAGGCTTAGTCTCCAATGCACCAAGGTTCTTGGGGGGGGAGCATAGCTGGAGGAAGGGGCCATTGGCCTTGAGTACTGTATCAGCCCCTCCCCTGCACTTGCAGTAGCCTAGGGTTGAGATTTCCTCCACCATGCCCCTCTGCCTTAGAGCCAGTTGCGTATAAACTGAACCTCTGAAATCATGAGCCAAATAAATACTCCCTTCTCTAAGTTGTTCTTGTCAGGTATTTTGTTAACAGCAACAAAAAGTTGACTAATATAGAATCTCATTTTGAGATTTCACATCTATATCTCAGTGGCCACTCTAATAAACCATTTTAAAAACTTGTTACTAGCCGGGCATGGTGGCGCACACTTGTAATCCCCTCACTTGGAGGGCTGAGACAGGAGAATCGTGCAGGTTTGCAGCCAGCCTCAGCTGGCTTAAGAGACTCTGTTTCCAAAGTAAATATAAAATAGATCTGGGAGTGTAGCCCGGAGGTGGAAGGCCCCTGGGTTCCATCCCCAATACCACCAAAAAATAAATAAATAAATAAAAACTTGTTACTTAATCCAGGCACGGTGGCACACGCCTGTAATCCCAGCATTTGGGAGGCTGAGACAGGAGGATTGCAGTTTGTGGACAGCCTCAGCTACTACTTAGTAGAGCCCTTTGCAAATCAGTGAGACCCTGTTTCAAAATGAACAATAATTTGGGCGTGGTAGCACATACTTGTAATCCTAGCATTTGGGAGGGTGAGACAGGAGGGTTGCGCAAGTTCAAAGCCAGCCTCAGCTACTTAGTGAGGCCCTCTGCAACTCAGTGAGACCCTGTTTCAAAATAAAGAATAATGCCGGGCATGGTGGCGCACGCTTGTAATCACCGTACTTGGGAGGTGGAGACAGGAGGATCTCGCAGGTTCGAAGCCAGCCATGCTGGCTTAAGAGACCCTGTTTCCACATAAAAAAGTATAAAATAGGTCTGGGAGTGTAGCCCGGAGGTAGAAGAGCTTCCTGGAACCCCAGTACCACCAAAAAAAAAAAGGAATAAAGCATAGGTCTGGGGGTGTCACTCAGAGGTAGAATGCCCCTGGGTTTCATCACCAGTACTGCAAAAACAAAAAATAAAATAAAATAATAAAAATAAAAAATAAAGAATAAAAATAGGGCTGGGGGTATAGCTCAGAGGTAGAATGCCGCTGGGTTTCAACCCCCCCCCCCCGGCCCAGTACCACAAAAGTAGATAAATAAATATATAATTAAATAAAAACCTGTTAATGAACTATGGTACACACTAACTATAGGCTACTGGGGTACTTACTACAGAGGACTGAAATGTCTGTATGACAGTCTTTGCTCTCAGGAAGCTACATCTAACAAGGAAAATTATGAAAAAACCAGGAAGGTTACCTGAAAGAACCATGCATGATTCTTTAAAACTATGCTTAAAATTAACTTTCCATATAATCAGCCTATATTTTTAGATTTAGTTTCATTTATTTATTTATTTATTTATTTATTTATTTATTTATTTATTTATTTATTTATTTCCGGGTCTGGGGATGAAACCCAGAGGCATTTGACCTTCAAGCTACATCCCCTCCCTATTTTTTATTCTTTATTTTGAAACAGGGACTCACTAAGTTGCAGAGTGCCTCACTAAAGAGCTGAGGCTGTCTGCAAACCATGATCCTCCAGTCTCAGTCTCCTGAATGTGGGGATTACAAGTGTGCGCCACCATGCCCGACTAGATTTAGTTTTAGATAAAAAAAAAATCTAAACATTCTCCAGATGATGAGACAATACAAACCAAGCATTCAACAAGTTCTACCTTAGGCCAGGCATGGTGGCACATGCTTGTAATCCCAGCATTTGGGAGGCAGAGACCAGAGGATCGCAGCCTAAATTACTTAGTGATGCCCTTCACAACTCAGTGAGACCCTGTTTCAAAAATAAAAAGACTAGCCGGGCGTGGTGGCGCACGCTTGTAATCCCCGCGCTTGGGAGGCAGAGACAGGAGGATCGCGCAGGTTCGAAGCCAGCCGCGCGTGCTGGCTTAGGAGACCCTGTTTCCAAATAAAAAAGTATAAAAAATAGGTCTAGGAGTGTAGCCCGGAGGTAGAAGGGCTTCCAGGAACCCCAGTACCACCAAAAAAAAAAAAAATAAATAAATAAATAAATAAATAAATAAATAAAAAGACTAGTTGGGCATGGCAGCGCACGCCTGTAATCCCCGTGCTTGGGAGGCTGAGACAGGAGGATCGCACAGGTTCGAAGCCAGTCTCAGCTACTTAGTGAGGCTCTCGGCAACCTAGTGAGACCCTGTTTCCAAATAAAATATAAAATAGGTCTGGGAGTACAGCCTGGAGGTAGAAAGCCTCCTCTGGGTTCTACCCCCAGTACCACAAAAAAAAAAAAAAAAAAAAAAAAAAAAAAGACTAAAAAATAGGGCTGAGAGGTGTAACTCGCGGTACATTGCCCCCTGGGTTCCATCCCTGGTAACTGCAAAAAAAAAAAAAAAAAAAAAAAAAAATTCTATCTTCATTCTTTTCAAAACTGTATTATTTCTTTTGTGTGGTACTGGGGATTGAACCCAGGGGGATTCTACCTTTGTGCTATAGCCCAACTCCTATCTTTTATTTTATTTAGAAACATGGCCTCACTAAATTGCTAAGGCTGCCTGTGAAGCCCTGATCCTCTTGTCTCAGCCTCCCAAGTAGTAGGATCCCAAGTGTGCAAGCACCACCATGCCCAGCTTAACATGTTAATTATCGTCACCATTATCATTTAAGAGCTCAGACTGTATAGAAAAAGCACACAGTTCTAATTCTAAAACTATAACCATGTGGAGAAGGAATAGTAGTATATCAAATCCTTCACAGGGATGAATATTCAGTGACATCAGATATAGGGAGCTTACTAACTGTGACAGCAAGTAAAGACCAATGACAGAGCCGGGGGAGAAAAGTTGCATTTCAAGCACTGTCTGAATGTATGCCATTTTCAATATGGGCCACATGAAAATAAATAAATAAATATGGTAATACAAAGTATAGCAATAGCCTCTTGTTTATTAGTTTAAAAAACATCCAAATGACTTGCAATTTAGAATTCACCTTCCCATAGGGAAAAATAAAAAAGATAAAAAATAAAAAAATAAAAAAGCCAAGCTTTTGTGGGCTTGTTTTGAAATAACAATGAAAGAAAACCAAGGTGTCAAGGTAAAAATGTAATCACATTTCAATCTCAGATGACAAGAACATTTTTCTCCACAGGAATAAGCAAAGCAGAGACTCTCCCAGTTCAGATCAATGTGGAGGTTCCCACATCCTACAAAAATCAGCTGACACAAAATACAGAAGATTAATGCAGATTTCTAGTCATTAGTGTCAAGGAACCAAATCAAGATGATTTAGAGAAGGACTTTTAAATATTTATAATCTTCCATAAAAGTTTAATTTCACTTTTAAAAAGAAAAGTTCCTTAAATTTAATGGAATAAATGATTTTGAATGTTTAACAACTGTGATTTTTGTAACATATTTGTAATCAAATTCAAATTTAAAATTCAAGAAAAAACTGTTAGAAGAAAGAACTCAGAAAGGGGTTAGTTATTTTGTAATTTATAATTTGTCAAGGTGCACCCATAAAAGTATCTATACCCACATTCATAGCAGCATTACTTACAAAAGCCCAATGTAGAAACAAATCAAATGAATACATAAAATCTGGTTTACTCACACAGTGATAAAGGGAATGAAGTACTAATAGATGCTACAATAAGAATGTACCCCCAAAACATTATTTAAGTGAAAATAGTCATAAAAGGCCACACAGAGTGTAACTCTCTGTGAAATGTCAAGAATAAGCAAAACTATAAAGACAAAAAGTAGATTGCCAGTTTCCAGGGGGCTGAAGTAAGAAAAATTAGAAAATAACTACTTAATAAGTAGTTTTCTTTTGGGGGTGATGAAAACATTCTGGAATTAGACAGTGCTGACTATTGCAAAATAGTGCAAATTTATAAAAAGCCACTGAGTTAGTATACTTTGGGTAAAATAACCAACTTTATGTTACATAAATTTTACTCCAGCTTTTCAAACGCACTACATGACTCTATCTTCTATACCTCTGGGTAAAAACATGGTCTTAAATTTCTGTCTTCTCTCTTAACTGGTCCTGTATTAGGGTCAGGATTGGAATTAGGGTCGTTGATTCTCTTCATTCCTTAAAGACCTTACATCTATAATCTCTTCCTTTTTCATCACTTTCTAAATTTTCTCTATTGGCCCCTTCTTTCAAATATACAAATTACCCTCAGATTTCATCTTGTTTCTATATAAAAGATACTATATTTTGTCCTCGTATCATGCATCCCCTCCCTCTACCCCTAAAATCTAGCTGAACACAGATGATCATCGCCGTGTCCTCTCCTTGACAAGCAGATTTTTTTTTTTTTTTTGGTGGTACTGAGGGTGGAACCCAGGGGCTTTTCTACCTCGGGCTATACGCCCAGACCTATTTTGTATTTTATTTGGAAACAGGGTCTCACTAAGTTGCTGAGAGCCTCACTCAATAGCCGAGGCTGGCTTTGAACCTGTGAGATCCTCCTGTCTCACCTTCCCAAGAGTTGGGATTATAAGATTATAAGTATGCACCACCACGCCTGGCATGACCAAGCAGATTTTAAGCTGGAAATTGTTATTTAGGTATTGCTAAAAACTCAGTGCTGACTTTTGTCTTCTACTAACCAAGGCAACTCTGCTGAAACATACACATTTCCTTTTCTTTTGACACAAACTATATTCTGTGTATAGGGGAAGGGGTACTGGGAATTGAACCCAGGGGCACTTAATCTTTCTGAGCTACATCCTCAACCATATTTCATTTTTATCTTAAAACAGGGTCTCAACTACATTGCTCAGAGTTTCACTAAACTACTGTACACTGGCCTTTAACCTGCAATCCTCCTGTCTCAGCCTTCCAAGTATTAGGACTTCAGGTGTGCGCCACCACGCCCAGCTGCAATCTATATTCTTCTGCAACATTTGTACTTACTATTATAAAGCTAAACTTCCACAAGTCAAAAAAGATCATTCCAGAGAGGACAGGTAGAAGGAAAGTAAACAAGGTAGACGTGACATTTATAAAGCCAATAAGCCAGGCATGGCAGTGCAGCATACCTGTGATCTCAATACCTATTGAGGCAGAGATAGGAGCATCACAGTTCTGAGGGCAATGTGAGGTATCTTGCAACACCCTCTTTCACAATAAAAAATAAAAAGGGTGGAGGTGTAGCTCAGTGGTAGAATGCCCCCAGGTTCAATCCCCAGTGGTTAAACACACACACGTGCACATGCGCAGTGATCTGATGGGTAGGATTCAAGAGGTAGAATGCTGGAGTGACTTCAGATAGGGCAGTCAGAGACAGTGTCTTCAAAGTGAATTATGAAATGAGCAGTTTCAGTTTTTTTTAATATAAAAAGAATTATGAGAATGGATGAGAGTGATGGTCATACAACATTATAAATGAATTTAATGACACTAAACTTTCCCTTAAAACAGAAAAGTTTGCAAATTTTATTAGTTATTTTACCACAATAATAAAAAAGAATAAAGTTAATTATCAGAAGCTAGGTATGCCAAAAACACAAGAAAGACCTTACTAGACTGAGGTAAAAGTAAGCAGCAAGTCTCTCGAACAGAAAAATAAATCATATCTCACACAATAATAAAGAAAGAAAAATAAGGGTTCATATGTTAAATATCAGGCTTCTGAATGAAAAACAGGAGGGCATTCTCTCTTGAGGCTTTACAAAATAATTTAGCAGGAAAGGTTTTCTTACACCTAAGAAGGAAATGGAAGTAGTTAAGGATTGGGGAGAATAAATGAGAGACCAAAATTAAATTCCCCTGGTAGAAACCCTTTTTTAAAAAACTGCTCAGTGAAGAAAAAAAAATTTAAGCCAAAATCAAAGTGTTGTTTTGTTATTAAAGCCAAATTTTATTGCTCAAGACTTTTATTTGATCTCCTGCTCCCTTGGTTCCCAAAGTAAATGGTCTCATATTTATTTATATGGGCTCTGGATATGCTCCCTTTTCTGTGCTCCATTTGGTACTGGCCACATAAGTTTTGATCATGGTTTATCCTGCTGTTACCTTCAGGGTCTGGACTATTACCCCTAGACCCACATTTTCTACATTGAGTTTCTTAGGCTTTTTGGCTCACAGACACATATCTTCTTCATGTGGAGTCTCTAATCTGATTGTAATTCTCCTGGTTCTGGACTCTTTCCTACCACCTTTTGCTTCAGAATCAGCACTGACCAGGGGCCATAAGAGAAGAGAATATGCTAACAACAGGCTCTTGGGGGGATATATGTTAATACAATGAACAGTTACCAAAGGGTAGAACAGAAAAAATACTTTGCAGACTTCACAAGTCTGTGGTATAAAATTTAAGAGGAGAAATATCTCTCAAAAGGATAAAGAGTAAAGCCTCTATAATGACATATAATTTTCTTATTCATTCTTTAGCTGTCTGTTTTCACTATAAGTCATTTAGCTTGAATGGCGAGGAAGTAGTATCCCTGACATGGTCTTCCTATTCCCTCAACACTATCTGTTTTGATGGAGGAGTATGGAGAAGAAACTGGTACTGTGATGAGTTCTCTGGGAGGTAGCTGTTAGAGAGGCGGAAGAAGGGAGATGGGGGAAAATTATTACTGTGGAAGATGATTCTCTGCAATTCAAGCAGTCAACAGCATTTTCTTAGTATAGAACATTTCCATGTAAGCTTCGATGTGAAGCATAATACATCTTTAGAAATATCAAGCATGGGGACATACATTGTAATCCCAGTACTTGGGAGATTTAGACTTGGATTGCAGGTTCCTGGCCAGCTTCACCTACTTAGTGAGGCCCTCCGCAACTTAGTGAAAATCTGTTTCAAAATAAAGAATAAAAAATAGGAATGGGAGTATAGCTTGGAGGAAGAATGCCCCTGGGGTTCAATCCTTGGTACCACAGAAAATAAGTAAGTCACCATTATAAAAAGTGAACTTTGGGTCATGCATAAAATACGATTATCCACTGAAAGACACAGCACAGAAGTACAAACTAAAATGCTATAATTTTATAATTTGGGGCCTGGGGAAGAGGAAGGATATGGCATTTTGGCCTGGTCATATCTTTGGAAAGATTATATATATATAATTTCTTCTGAGATAAGTGCAAATACACTTTCCACTCATCTTTAGATACTAAAATACGACGTTATTTGGGGGAAAACTAAAAGGCACTTTAGTGTTATCATCTCAACATCAGTCTCAGCTCTTAATTCTCTCTATTCAATCGCCCTCTATTTTCTAATAATTCCCAAATCTGTACTGTTAACGCACACATCTTACCTAAGATCAGATGATTTTAACTAATGATTACTGGACATGGTAGCAGTTTTTAAATTTAGTTCTCTGATCTAGTTTTTTGAATTTTCAGCCCATACTTCGTACTTCTACCAATGATTGGACCATGTTACTGCCCTACTTACAATTTTTTTTTTTTTTTTTGCGGGTCTGGGGGTGGAACCCAGGGGCATTCTACCTCTGAGCTACATCTTTAGCTCTATTTTTTATTCTCTCTCTCTCTCTCTCTCTCTCTCTTTTTTTTGCGGGTCTGGGGATGGAACCCAGGGGCATTCTACCTCCAAGCTACACCCCCTGCCCTACTTTTATTCTTTATTTTGAAACCAGGCCTCACTGGGTTGCAAAGGGCCTCACTAAGTAGCTAAGGCCGTCCGCGAACCGCGATCCTCCGAATGCTGGGATTACAAGCGTGCGCCACCACGCCTGGCTTTACTTACAAACTTTAATAACTCTCCACTGCCTTTATGAGTCAGAGTAAGATTAAGGTCCTTAGTATACACAGTAGGCACAAGGGACTTCAATATCTAGTCCAATCCCATCTCTCCAAAAGCAACTCTCCTAGAACAAGGGTAATAGTCCAGACCCTGAAGATAACAGCAGGATAAACCATGATCAAAATTTATGTGGCCAGTGCCAAATGGAACTGTGGTCCTCTGAACAAGTCTTAATAGTCATGTACTATTGAATATATTATTCCAAAATTTTGGAAAACCCTAGCGACAATGTCTATGGGATTAATAACACATGATGGAGCCAGGTGTGGTGGTGCAAGCTTGTAATCCCAGAGTTTGGGAGGCTGAGACAGGAGGATCACACAGGTTCAAAGCAAGCCTCAGCTACTTAGTATCACTCTCGGCAACTTAGTGAGATTCTGTTTCTAATAAAATATAAAAATAGGTCTGGGAGTATAGCTCAGAGGTAGAAAGCCCCTGGTTACATCCCCAGTACCAATAAAAAAATAACACATGATGGAAGTTAGTTCAGCTGACAATTAGATTCAGTGTTTTATTTATTTATTTATTTGTTGGTGGTACTGGGGTTCCTGGAAACCCTTCTCCAGGCTACACTGCCAGACCTATTTTTTTTATATTTGCATTTGGAAACAGGGTCTCTTAAGCCAGCAAGGCTGGCTTCGAACCTGCGCCATCCTCCTGTCTCTGCCTCCCAAGCGTGGAGATTACAAGCGTGCCTGGCTAGATTCAGTATTTATTGAAGACAATTTCATATGCTCACACTAGGTTCCTATAGTCATGGAGGTACATTTCTGTCTCTCTCACTCCCCAGCAGGAGTGAGAAGGCTAACAAATAAATGGGGAACTAATGACATAGTGATAAAGCTTATAATTAAATTGAGACAAACTGAAGACAAAAACAAGGGAGAGGTGTCTTTGGAATGGAATGGCTAAAGACTTCTCTCAGAAAGGGGTTTAGCCTAAGGTCTCTTCTTTGAAGCTACTAATACTTTACCTTTCCTTCAATAGCTTCTATCTATCAAAGCATTCAGCATAATGTTTTAATTTGCATCTTTTTTATTTATTTTTTTGGGGGACAGGGTCTCACTATGTTGCCCAAGGTGGTCTCACACTCCTTGACTCAAGTGACCTTCCTGCCTCCATCTCTCTACTGCTAGGATTACAGACATGTATCACCACACCTGGCTTTCACTTATTTGTATTTCTATCCAACTGAACATTCATTTCTTGAGAGTAAGAATTCAGTCTCTTCAATTTGATTCACCCTCTCCTAACAAAAAGCCTTGCTTATTACCACTGAGATAAAGTAGTTCCCAATTATCAAAGTGAAAAAGAGACCCTATGAAAGTTTTCGGGACAAAAAACATTTAAATTCAAGTGGACAACTGCTGATATCCCTTATTCCTATCCTGCATAGCCAAACTCAAAAGGGAGAGCATAGATGACAGAGGTCGTCGAAGGGACTGTCAAGATGCCTGTCTCTACCCCGTCCTCCCAGAGTGCTTCCTAAACCTTCAATCCCCCTCGTCTTGGCCTCTGTTTTCTCTGCTCCCACAGGTTATTTAATCTTCTATAGACATTTGGTTCCTGGATCCCTGCTCCTATTTCCCTAGAGTCTGACTTTAGCCCAAATCTGGTATTTATATGGCTTTCACCATAGCTATTAAAATTTTAAGTTATTGGCCGGGCATGGTGGCGCACGCTTGTAATCCCCGCGCTTGGGAGGCAGAGACAGGAGGATCGCGCAAGTTCGAAGCTAGCCACGCGCGCTGGCTTAGGAGACCCTGTTTCCAAATTAAAAAAAAAAAAAAATGTAAAAATAGGTCTGGGAGTATAGCCCAGGGGTAGAAGGGCTTCCAGGAACCCCAGTGCCACCAAAAAACAAAAAAATAAAGTTATTTTCTTATTCCTTTGGTAGTCACAATATTAATACAGCAATCCTCTAGTTTCTCCTGTAGTATGGTGTTAGTTTTGCTTTTTAGTTTGAACTAAGAACTACAAAATTATTTATCTAATTACATAACTGCCATTATTCCTTTAAGTATCCTCTGTGATTCTCATACCAGCAAGTTGCCTAACATTTATCAGAACATATCTCTGTTGTTATTGTTGTTGTTGTTATTATTATTATTAATATTATTATTTATTTTTATTTTTATTTTTTTTTTTTGGCAGGTCTGGGGATGGAACCCAAGGGCATTCGACCTCCGAGCTACAACCCCTGCTCTATTTTTTATTCTTTATTTTGATCCAGGTCTCACTGAGTTGCAGAGGGCCTCACTAAGTAGCTGAGGCTGTCCATGAACTGTGATCCTCTGGTCTCAGCCTCCCAAATGCTGGGATTACAAGCGTGCGCCACCACACTCGGCTTCATATCTCTGTTACTGTCTGAATCGATAGTGAATGCCCATATTTAGAGAACAATAAAAATGTAATATGGGGCATTTTTAAAAAAGCAAATAAACTCTTGCTAAAATCCTGGGTTTCTCTACCCATCATGTGATCATATAATTTGCTAGCAAAACTGGGGCTGTCTTTCAGAAGGAAAACGTGCTTATAATAATTACAGGCAACAGGTTAATCAGGGGACCTGATTTTATCATCCTCTTTCTATCCAACAGCTTCCTAAAAAGCCTCATCTTCAAAAATTTTTTTCTTGGCTCTCTTTTGTCCTGGCCTGGCTGGTCCCTTGTCCTGAGATCACATTTTGGCTTCACATTTGACACTTATAGTGCTGATAGAACTTCCCAGGATTTGCCAGTACCTTGTGTAGAGATAAACAGGGCTAATCTTTAAAGGACTATCATAAGATAAACATAAAACTTTTATGTTTTATGTTTTTTTAATTCTTTTTAAAACCTAGTAAAAGTCCTTCCTGTTTTTTTTTTTTGGGGGGGGGGTTAACTGGGGATGGAGCCCAGTGGCATTCTACCTCTAAGCTACATCTTCAGCTCTGTTTTTTATTCCTTATTTTGAAACAGGGTCTCACTGATTTGCAAAGGGCCTCACTAAGTAGCTGAGGCTGGCTTCAAACCTGTGCAATCCTCCTGTCTCAGCCTCCATTTGAGAGACAAATAAAACACAGGCTTAGAGGTTAATTTACCCAATGGTACAAATTAGTACATGCAGAGTTTATACTTAACCCCAGATTTTTACCTGCAAGTATACATGTTTTTATTATTGTAAATATTTATTTATTTATTTATTTATTTATTTATTTATTTATTTATTTATTTATTTATTTTTGGTGGTACTGGGGTTCCTGGAAACCCTTCTACCTCAGGGCTATACTCCCAGACCTATTTTATATATTTATTTGGAATCAGGGTCTCTCTTTTTTTTTCTTTTTTGGAACTGGGGATCGAACCCAGAGTGCCACACCTGCAAAGCAGGCGCTTTGCCACTGAGCTACAATCCGGCCCCTGAAAACAGGGTCTCTTAAACCAGCTTGGCTGGCTTTGAACCTGCAATATCCTCCTGTCTCTGCCTCCCAAGCGCGAGGATTACAAGCATGCACCACCACACCCGGCCAAGTATACATGTTTTTAAATACTGTAATATATATATAAAGCAATTGACTGCAAAATAATCTTTTAATGAAAAAAATCAGTATGAATGAAATAGCTAGTGTTTATTAAAACCTGTATTTCTCTTCTTAACAACTATAATATTATTGCTTACATATTACCTATTTCTCTTAACAACTATAATATTATTGTTTACATATTATCTATTTCCTGGACAAAAGGGTCTCTAAAAGTTTAGAGTTACGCATTCCCATAGGAAAATACTTTTGACTATGTACTACTCCATGATAAATGTATATTTAGAAATTATATATGCATACCAATATAATGCCAATGTAGTAATAAATGGCATACACTAGAGAACACACTCCAAAGTATAAATAACAAATATTAAGTCAAAAGTAAACATTAACCCTAATATTTTTCCTGCATTCCAAAGGGTTAACTATCTGGCCCACTCCTTGAGATACCATTCTGGAAACTCATCATCTAAACTAGTGCATCTCCAATGGTAACATGCATAGGAACTGCCTGGTGATCTTGTTTTTAATGCAGAGCATGACTGTGGGAGTTTGCTATGGGCCTCCTAAATGATGCTAATATTGCTTACTCAGGGAGCACACTTTCTTGAGTAACAAGAATTTAAACAAGAGATTAATGTTTAGCCAAACTTATGTTATTTTCCAGAAGGTAAATACCTGATTTTGAAAGTCAACTTTCTACTGCCATGGAAACAATTGGGAAAAATTATTTTGTAAACAATCATTATACACCTTAACCAGTATCATAAAAAAAGTATCTAAAATGTAGATAATCACCATGACTTGGAATAAACCTGGCTAAATATAAAGATAATATAAAACCTTGATTTTGTTTTCTTATGCTGCTTTCCCAACATCAAAAACAGCAATGAATTGAAGTAAATAAAATAAGGACAAAGATAACTAAAACATATGTATTTTCCTCTGCTTCCAATATAAAAGCAGTAGGCAGGAAAATTGTGGTTAACATTTACACTTACGTTATCATAGTCATGGCAGTCTCTTTAGTTGTGATATAAAGAAATGCAAAGTGAGAATGTCCAAAGTATACTATTCTTAAAGCCTACTTTAAATTTACACAGCTTTTGAAGGTCCAAACAATGTAAGTGTACAGGACCTTACATATGAAACTCAGGCAAATTCAGACTGTAAGTAATGAATAAAGTAAGATAGCATTTCAGTCTGTTAGTCTTGCAGCTCCCTTACAAACCCTGAAGTTCCAACATCACTGGCTGCACGCAAACAGCCCATTATTGACTCTCCAGTGATTTCCAACAGTCAAGTATACCACACGACTACCATCACACCCCGGTTTGAGTTATTTACCTTGTCAATCATTTTTCTTGCTTCCACTTCCTCACTGTTGGGATTCTCTAACTCAATGGTATAAGTACCCTTGTCACTTTGGTCATCATCATTATCCTTTTCAGAAGTAGCAGAAGTAGCTTGGTTTTTTAACATATTATCCATCTCCTGGCTTGGTCTGTGCCCAAGACTCCCTGAACTTCTTAATAATGCAGTTTGTAGGAAGGGTATTGACACCGATGGCTCCTCTGATTTCTGTTTTAACAATTTCCCATGTGGAACACCATGCCCCCCTCTGTGATGCGCAGAGCTAGTCTGTAAAGACAAAGGAAACCACTTTGGCATCTGCTGTTGGAGATTTTGCTTTTTCCAAGTTTTGTTTGTGGTGCTGAATAAGTAGTTTCCTGAAATGAGATCCCTATACTTTGAGTTAGAGAATAGGACCTTTTTCTGGGATCGTCTTTATCAAAGAATACAATCATAAAAACAGTTTGACTTACAACAGCCTGGTCTTGATGCTTTTCAGGAGCCTGGACCTTGTGTAGCCTTTTCTGTTCTGAATGGTGGCGCCTTAAGTGTTCCTCAAGAGTAGCACGTTTGCTACAACGCCTGTGAGCCCCAGCATTTTCTGAGTCGCTTTGGGTACCATCATCATGTTTATTTCCTAGACGCAAAAAAGAAATCACATAACAGAGAAGAAAAAAATCCCATGTAGAAAATAGAAAGCATATACAAAAGTGCTATTTGTTTTGAACCCTCCCCCTTTTCGATCCAAAGTCATATGTTCTTTCAGTAACAGGCTCTGCAGACTTCCCTCAATTGCAATGGTTACATTCCAATTTTATCAAGCAACAATGAGAGCCTTTATAGACAACTGAATAGGGTTGCTTTTCTTTCTCTAAATTTTAACTTTATATGATTAATTAATGCCTTAACAGATATGCAATGCTCTATCATCTGTCATAGTTTGTATTTAAACCTTTTTAACAAAAATTTAAGAAAAAAAGCAAGTCAAGGATGATACTACTAATAACTTTTCATCACACAAAAAAAGGAACACAAATAACAAAAATGTGACAATATTAATTTGTGAAAATGTTCAATACTTTCAAAAGTTTAGCAGGCCTTTCTTTTTTAATAAAAAGATTCAAATATTTATTTCCCATTAATAACCACACAAATTTTCCAAGTGCTTTTCTAGCTATGAGAAATTTTGAAAACTGCATTTGTACTATAATTTCTGGTAGCTTAAGAGTTAAATAAAAAATGAGAAGAAGCCTATTAAGAAAAAAATAGTCTTTGAAATCATTAAATAAATCTAAGCACCTACTCAGCATCAACATGATGCCAACAATAAGCAGAAGTTTTCTCCATAAGGCATATAAAGTGGGAATATATTTGAATCTGGAAAATCACATTTTTTTGTGTTACTGGGGATGGAATCCAGGGACATTCTACCTCCAAGCTAAACCCTCAGCCCTATTATTATTATTATTATTATTATTATTATTATTATTATTATTGAAACAGAGTCTCACTGAGTTGCAAAGGACCTCACTAAGTAGCTGAGGCTGCTCGCAAACCATGATTCTCCTGTCTCAACCTCCCAAATGCTAGGATTACAACTGTGTGCCACCTCGCCCAGCTTTGAAAATACCACTTTCCTTTCACCATTAGGTACTTAATTATATCTCATAGTTCTGCTAGAAACTGGAGAAAATTACAAAAAAATTGCTTGATTTTTTTAGTGATTTAAAATTTTCTTTACCTAATAAGTACTTTAGAATAATCACATGATAATTACTGTATTATTATAATTTATAATTACTAGAAAGTCAAAAGTCATTCTATGTATGTTTCAGATGGACTCACAAATCAGGGCTTAAATGATAAATTCTTTCTTTGGAAGCTATAAATGAATCTAGTACACTGGAATGCACACTGGCGTATTTCAATGCTTCCAGGACTAAATCTCATTTTTAAATTTTCTGAGCTACAAATTTTAATGTGAACACCAATTGAATAATATGACAAACAAGAGCAAAAGGCATGTCTAAGGAAGAAGTTGAAGTTACCAATTGTGGTAATAATTTAACACAAAAGACCAGCTGTAAAAATGTGGTAAAAGGCATAAGAAGACTCAGAGAAGAGAATGGGAGAACACACAGGAAAAGGGTAATGTTTTGGAAAAGCAAAAGGAAAGGGAAATAGGGAATGAATAAAATACAAAATATTAGAGTTTAGGGTGCGTTCCCATTAAAGAGATAGTAATCAGTAAAATAAAAACTCAGATATAATAAACAAATCTGAGACTCTATTCGGCCAGTGTAGTGGCATATATCTGTACTCCCACTACTTGAGAATCTGAGACAGGAGGATCTCAGTTTCGAGGCCAGCATGTGGTATCTTTGTGAAACCCTATTTCAAAATAAAATAAAAAGGGTTGGGTATAAAGCTCAGAGGTAGAATTCCCCTGGGTTCAATCCCCAGTACCACAAAAAAGCCAAACAAACAAACAACAACAACAACAAAACTATGAACTACTCAAAAATGTAACCTGAAAAGAAAAAAAATGGAGCTTAATTAATGGAAATTCTGGCTTATATAATTAATCTAGAAATTACAAATTTTCATCTTAGATGGAAAGTAAAACCCAAATAAAACCACTAGTTCAAATACAAAAGTTGTTTAAAAAAATTACAGTTAATATCTATTTTACTAGCCAGGCATGGTGGTACGCGGTTTTAATCCCAGTACTTAGGAGGCTGAGAAAAAGAGGATCTCAGGTCTGAGGACAGCCTCAGCAAGTGGTGAGACTCTCATCAACCTAGAGAAACTGTGTTTCAAAATATAGCTGGGGGTGAGCCGGGCGGGGTGGCGCACGCTTGTAATCCCAGCATTAGGGATTAATCATCAGGAGGCTGAGACCAGAGGATCGCAGTTCGCGGACAACCTCAGCTACTTAGTGAGGCCTTCCACAACTTAGTGAGACCCTGTTTCAAAAATATAGAATAAAAAAACAGGGCAGGGAGTGTAGCTTGGAAGTCAAATACTATTGGGTTCCATCCCCAGATCCGCAAAAAAAAAAAGGGAGGGGGCTGGGGGTGTACCTCAGAGGTACAATGTCCCTAGGTTCTATTCCCACTAAAACACACACACACACACACACACACACACACACACACACACACACACACACACTAAAATTTTAAAACCCTATCTTACTGTTATATTGAATATATTAAAAAGGAAATCAGTTTGTAAGGACTGAAAATAACATAACTATTTTGTATAAGATAAAATAACATAAAAATGGACACTCAAATATTTTAATGAAAATACTATCTGTACAGAATTTAATTTTTAATTCAATATATAAAATTTGGCATTTAGTGCTATCAGATCTTTTCAAGTATATTTACTATAACATAGTTTAAAACTTCTACTGTAAACCAGGCATGGAGATGCACACACACCTACAATCCTAGTACTTGGGAGGCTGAGGCAGAAGCAGAGCAGGTACAAAAGCCAGCCACAACAATTTAGTGAGACCTTATTTCTAAGTAAATTAAACAGGACTAGGGGTGTAACTTGAAGGTCGAATGCCCTGGGTTCAATCTCCAGTACCATTAAATAAATAAATAAATAAATAAATAAATAAATAAATAATAATAAATAAATAAATACTCTATCTCCTACTATAGATTAAGATTAGCTATTTTCTTTTATGGAAACATTTCTTCTTGTATCTTTCAGAACTGCACAGGGTGAGACATCTGATCAGAGCTGCATGGTTTAAATTCAACAAAAAGATCACTAAAAAACTCTCCTCACCAGGAATTTTTTTTTTAATTTGGTCCCTTTTGCCTGTCATTAACCATGCTTCCATGTACTGAACTTCTTTTAATATTTCTTGGGGTAGGTCAGCCGTACCTAGTCAGTAGCTGTAGCCAAAAGAAGCTGCAACTCTCCTAAAGGGTGAAAGTGTATGGGCTTTGTGAACATCATTTTCCTCACTGTCCCAAAGCGCGTGCACTTTACTCTTGTAGGAGCAACGTGTTTTTGTTTTGATTTGTTTACTTTCAATTTTTTAACTGATTTAAACACAGTTGCTGAAATTCTAGTTTCTATAAGATTGTTAATAACTGCTATAAAATTGTGTTTTAGTGAGAGTCTGAGTGTATCCTTTTGTATCCTATATTGTGGGAAATTGTTACCTAATGACAGTAGCTCTGACTTTTGGAGAAAGTCAAATATCATCTCTAAATCTGGAGAAATAAAATAAATCTATCATGGATCAAAAATGAGTTTTACTTACAAAACCATCTTCTTGGATGGCTTATAAAATGGCTTAAAGCAAATCCCAAAGAAGATTTCACAACAATGCACCATACTGAAATATATGTCTACTTATAAATCAACTTTTAAAAACAGTAATTTGATTATTTACTTTCTGGTAAAGTTTTTAAATACCTAATGATTAATGTAGAGATACAGTGTGCATATGATCTTTAATTTTATTTGAAATTAGGATCACAAATGTGCTTTGCTCAGTAGCAGGGAACGTCTTAAAAATGAATATTTCACAAAGGAGTAGCTTTTACTTATAAGTTTTAACTGATACTTACATATCTAGGTCTCACTTATCTACTAATATTGTTTAATAGAATTAACAATCACCTCTCACAAGTACATATGCCAGATAATTGCTAATGACTACAGTTAAATATTGTAATGGGTGTGAACAAAGAATCACATATAAAAATCCTGAAATATCTGATTAGAAGCTAATCAGAAGTATAATAGTATGTGCATGTACAAATATAATATTTATCAACAAATTGGTTATTTATGTATAATCATTATGCACCAATTAAAAAAGAGAAAGAAAAATAATTAAGATTCTTGGGGCAAAAGTTTCTGGATTAAGCTAGGGCAGTCTTGTCACTAGTCATTTCTTCAGTTTATTCAAATTATTCAGTACCCATCACATAACATGCTTAAGTGCCAAATGAAGTAGAATCATAATTTATTCAAAATAATTCCTTCAAAGTAGCTTATTAAATAAACATGTTATTAACAAATCTGTATTCACTGATTTTTTTTAGAAAATTAAGCTGTAAAACCAATGGAAAACACTGATCAACCGATGCCATGAATATATAGGTATAGAGTTTTAATAATTTTTGGCAAAGTGCTAATACCAAAAAGGGATATGTAGTAATTTTCATAAACTAACATTCAACTGATTCTCATAAAGTCTTAATGTTGCAAGTTTTTAAAATTAGATGAATAGATAACTAATAAACATATCTCAGCTAAAAATAAGTGTTTTATGAGTAACCGGTAAGAAAGAAAAGTTGAAGCACTCCTAATCAAAACTGTGACTATATTCATCAAGTGGAACTTTCAGCTCATACCAAATGGCCTAAAATTTCTTCCACAATCTAGATACAAATATTTAATAGAAGCATCATGAAAGAGAAAAGAACTGTATATATATTTCTCTTAAATCAAGAAATGGTTAACCGGATTAAGATTTTTATTTCCATGGGGGGGGGGAAAATATATATATATATATATTTATTGTGTGTGTGTGTGTGTGGGGTGTAATGGGGATGGAACCCAAGGCCTTCTTCCTCTGGGCTATACTCCCAGACCTAGTTTATATTTTATTTGGAAACAAGATCTCACTAAGTTCCTGAGAGCCTTACTAAGTAGCTGAGGCTAGCTTTGAACCTGTGTGATCCTCCTCTCTCAGCCTCCCAAGTACTGGGATCACAAGTGTGTAATCACCCAGCAGAAAAAAAATATTTTAATGGCATAAATAAAAATTCACAAAAATAATTTTTTTGCAAGAGGTTTTGGCAAGAAAATGAAGAAGAAAAACTATTTAGAATGAGTAAATTGGACATGGCAGTGTGGCTTGCTTTTGAGCTTTAAAATTAACTACAAGATTTGAAATGGCAGATGTTTTCTTGGTCTAAGAAGACCAAGGGATTTTTTGTTTTGTTTTTTTTGTTTGTTTGTTTGTTTTTATACACAATAGGGAGTTCTGAAATGATCAATGCGCTTTACCTTTCAACCTTTTCAAGTACACCGGAACATCACTTTTGATGCTTTTGGAATCCTCTTCTGTTCTTTCCCATACCATCTGGGGAGGATTGTTCTGTGCTAGCCAGTCGGCTACTTTGTTTTCCGGAGCCATCATTCCTGTTTGAATCCCTGGCAAATCTTGTGTTCCAGGAGAAGACTTCTTTGACTTGTGGCGCTGATCAGAAGCAAATTTTGTCACATGGTCTCTAATAGTTACCTTCCCTGGGGTACTGTCATCAAATTCAATGGTAAATGAAGCATGCCCTGCACCTGTTGTATGGGAACTTGGTGTGTCTTTTGTTGGGATTTCATGAATAGTGCTTTCTGCAAGTTGTGATGGTTGCTGGAATTCTTTTGTAGGGATCTCAAAATAACTTGGTTCTCTACAGAAAGGAAAAAGTACTTCTTCATTTGCAGCTGCAGACTGTTCCTCAACTTGCTTGGCATCTACGCTGCACCCTAATAAGAAAAATAAGAGAGAATTCAAAATATTTGGGAGCTTTTAGCATTTGAGAAAGATTGGTAATGACCATTTGCATTACTATATAAGAATCAGAAGGGAGATCAGTCTGGATGAAAAATAATGGAATTTATAACACAAGGAAAAAAGTCACAGAGAAGAAAGGATCTTTATTATAAAGATGCCAATTCATTATGCACAAAAGATGCAAGATAAGCAGCAGCAATGGCAAAAGAGATTAATGCAGTTAAGAGACGAACCTTGCACAGCTAAGACTGTAATTTTTCCAACATAGTTCAGAAATCATCAAAGTGCAAAAGAAATAAAATTACATGAAGATGGAGAAGCAGGTTTGATATATATATATGGAAATCATAAATTTCCTAATCAATTCAGCAGAATGAGCTATTTGTACTCAAATGAGGTTATAAACATGAAGTGAATTTGTAAATGATGTTCTGGAAATGATGATTCCACTTACCATTCTTTACCACTGCACTCAGAAACATGACTTTTTGGATGACAAAAATAGTATTACTAACGTGTGATCCTTGGAAGAACTTAAGACACATTTGAGGGTGGGTAAAGATAACACATGTGGTCTGCTTTCAGCATGACAATTTGAGCAGGAGTATGAAAGAAATATGTAAAAATAGAAAACGCAGTTCCCAGCCAGTAACTCTGGAAGAAAATTAGTTTACTATTTTACATAGACCAGAATATGCACAAGTGTAAAAGCAGTGCTTGAAGGAAGGCTGAACTGTAAGTCGCAGATCATTAACACAAGGAACAAGCAACTTTGGAACACTATCAAGAGTCTTTTGTTGCCTCAACACCAGGTATAAAATTTGATGTTTTTACAAATGAAACACATTAAGCTACACAAATAAAAACAACTAAAATGCTTTAAGTATTTGTTATTACAAAGTACAAATGTGAAAAAGAAAAATTAAAGATTAAACTGCCCATTGTGAAGGAAGTGAAAGAACCATGTCTATTATCAAGATGGTCTACTATCAAGGAGTTCAAATGAGATGATGTTCTCTAAGCTCAAAAATCCATTGTTTTTAAGCAGTTTGGTAGAAAACTCATTCCCTGACAACTTGTATTAAGAAAAGGCAATACAAGACAACTAGGTTGTTTCTAATCATTTCCTTATATTATGTCAAGTGTTTAATATTTTCACCTAACTTTCCAAAATTCAATTTTAGTGCATCAGGTAATATCATTAACTTGTCAACAACATTCTGAACATTAAATAATCATAAAACTATCTGCCTGTAGATTACAGAAAAATAGGACAGTGAGCCAGGCAGGATGACACATGCTTATAATCACAGTATTGGGAGTCTGAGACAGGAGGATAGCAGATCAAAGCCAGCCTCAGTAACTTAGCCAGGCTCTTATTAACCACGTGCAACCCTGTTTCCAAATAAGAAATAAAATTGGAAAGCCAGGCATGGTGGCTTGTAATCCCTGTGCTTTGGAGGCTGAGACAGGAGGATCACAGAGGTTCAAATCCAGCTTCAGCTACTGAGTGAGGCTCTCAGCAACTTAGTGAGACCCTATTTCCAAATAAAGTATAAAATAGGTCTGGGAGTATAACCCGGAGGTAGAAAACCCCTGGTTTCCACCCCTAGTACCACCAAAATAAATAAATAAATAAATAAATAAATAAATAAATAAATAAATAAATAAATAATTGGTCCAGGGATGTAGATTGAAGGTAGAATGCCTCTGAGTTCAATATTCAATACCAGAAGAAAAAAAGAAAGAAAGAAAAAGAAAAATGGGTAAGTAACATCCCTATACGCAAACATGTGGGATATAATAGTAAGTCAAGCTCCATTTTTAAAATAAAAATAATGAATTATGAAAAAAATCTAA
Organism: Muscardinus avellanarius; assembly: GCF_963383645.1. Taxonomy (NCBI): domain Eukaryota; kingdom Metazoa; phylum Chordata; class Mammalia; order Rodentia; family Gliridae; genus Muscardinus; species Muscardinus avellanarius. Next base: position 60,238,747 of record NC_137793.1, on the reverse strand, counting down.
GAACGAGGCAAAGAGAATATCTGAAAACAATTTCCAGTGTAAAAATTATTCTTTTCAAAATCTACTTAGTTTTGCTAATATAAAAATGAAAGAATGATATTGGAAAAACTCTACATTATCAAAGCAAGTGCTAGAGACACAGACAACAACAAAAAAACCCCCACACAATTAAAAACAACAACAACAAAAAAAACCCTTAAAAACATTGCTCTATTACTACTCAGTATACTGGGCAACCTTATATACCTCAAAGGTTCCTGAAGACATCATTTTAAGATATTGTAGTTCAATAATTGATACTCAAAATTACAATTTTGAGTCATAAAGAAAAAAAACTTAAATTATACTCAGCCTTCTCTGTTTCCTAAGAAAGCAGTGATATGAGTAATGCTTTAACAGAAACTTAGAAAATGGTTAAACTTTTATAAATTGTCACTTGTACAAGTTAAAGTTCAATCACCTTGAAATGCATTATGTGAAGGGGATTCATTTTCCTGAGGATGATAAAAGCAGATGGAAGTATGGTCCTAATGAAGTACCTGCTAAAAAGATGATTAGTGGTCTTCAAAATTAAGATGAAAAAAACCCAGCTTTCCTTTCTTAGAATACTGATGACATATTCTGTAATTTACAAATCTAATCTTCAGTTCTCTTCAAAACTTTTGTTTACACCAAATTAAACTAGATGACATACTAAATATTTGTGTGCATCATCATCATCATCATCATCATCATCATTATTATTATTATTATTATTATTATTCTGGGGATGGAACCCAGGGGCATTCTACCTCTGAACTACACCTCCAGCCCTATTTTTTATTCTTTATTTTAAAACGGGGTCTCACTGAGTTGCAAAGGGCCTCACCAAGTAGCTGAGGCTGTCTACAAACCATGATCCTCATCTCATCCTTCCAAATGCTGGGATTACACGTGTGAGCCACCATGCCTGGTTTCTAATATTTTATTATTAATCTCAATGACTATATTTTAAAAAATGATTTAATAACTTAATAAGCTAGAATTGAATTCTGCTTATCTAAAACAGAAGAGAAACTGATGCTGATCTGCTCATGTTTCTAAGGGATTTTATGATTATGTGACTTTTTTTTTTTTTTGCGGGTCTGGGGATGGAACCCAGGGGCATTCGACATCCGAGCTATACCCCCTGCCCTATTTTTTATTCATTTTTTATTTTGAAACCGGGTCTCACTGAGTTGCAGAGGGCCTCACTAAGTAGCTGAGGCTGTCCGCAAACCATGATCCTCCGGTCTCAGCCTGAGTGCTGGGATTACAAGCGTCTGCCACTACGCCCAGTTTGATTATTATTTTCAGGGTTACTTATAATACACATAATCCAGAATATATGTTCACTTCATTCTTCTACACTAAATATTCAACCTTAACCCTAAATATTCAACTAATTCAAGATGACAAAGACTGTAATTACCATGGCTCATTCTGCTTAAGACATCCACCCAACACAGCCTAGTGAAGTACTTCAAATGAGGACTTCTACAAAACTCCTTTTGCTAAAAAGAATTGAAAGCTTCCAAATTTATTTGATTGGATTAAAAATCAATATAAAATGAGCCAAGCATCTACTACTTACAGTTACATGCCTTTTCAAAATGTATACAACATTCATAGGCCCTGAAGGCAACTTATAACTTAATCTTGATACTTTAACAGAAGAACTCATTAGCTAAAATGAGGACAAACTTTCCTTAGTCTGATTCAAAACTTACACATTTTCAGGAAAGCTTGGTTATTCTAATGTAAATATTTGCTTTTAAGTTTTTTTCAGGCTTTATGTTGTTAAGTGAATTCTGTATATATGTGGACCCACAGAGGGAAATACAAAAAATGACTAGGTAGCAGACACTCTATAATCGTTTCTAGAAAATGCACCTTTCATAGTCAGTATTAAAGAAAACATGCCTCTTCTCTTTCTGTGCTTGGCTGATCTCACTTAACATAATATTCTCCAAGGACTCCAGATAATGGAGGGGAAACCTCAGCAAAGCTAGAATGAAAGGGTAAGAGAGGTTGAATAATGGAGGAGTTACATTCAAATATGTGTAAAAGTATGAACGTAGCATGGTCAATCTGGACACTCATTGTTGGGAGGAGGGAAGGGTAAGTAAGGGGTGGGAGAGGGCACCAAGCACAGTCTGAATATATGCAATTTTCAGTATGATCCACATTAAAAAAAATAGCCAGCATTAAGGTTTTTTTTTTTTTGTTTTGTTTTGTTTTGGTGGCACTGGGATTCCTGGAAGCCCTTCTACCTCCGGGCTACACTCCCAGACCTACTTTATTTTTGGAAACAGGGTCTCTTAAACCAGCTCAGCTGGCTTCGGACCTGCGCGATCCTCCTGTCTCCGCCTCCCAAGAGCAGGGATTAAAAGCATGCGCCACCACGCCTGGCCTTAAGTTTTTAAATTCTAAAAATTGGTAACCAAGATTGGAAGGCTGAGACAGGAAGATTGCAGTTCATGGCCAGCCTCAGCCTGCAACTTAGTGAGATCCTGTTTCAAAATAAAGAAAAAATAGAAACTGGGTGTGGTGGCACATGCTTGTAATCCCAGCATTTGGGAGGCTGAGACAGGAGGATCACAGTTCGAGGACAGCCTCAGCTACTACTTAGTGAGGCCCTTTACAACTCAGTGAGACCCTGTTTCAAAATAAAAAATAAAAAATGTAGCTTGGAGGTTAGAATGCCCCTGAGTTCCATCCCTAGTACCATGAAAAAGAAAAGAAGAGAAAAGGAAAGGAAAGGAAAGGAAAGGAAAGGAAAGGAAAGGAAAGGAAAAGAAAGAAAGAAAGAAAGAAAGAAAGAAAGAAAGAAAGAAAGAAAGAAGGGCGGCCTGGAGGCATAGCCTGTAAGTAGCCCTGAGTTCCATTCCCTGACCAGAAAATAATAGTAATAATAATAATAATAATTCTTAAAAATACTTTAACATCAAGATGATAAAATTAAACTTTTGGTATACATTTCAAATCTGATTCCATAATTTTTGCTGACTTGATAAATTATTCCAGGTAAATAAACTTTTTCCTTCATCTTGTATTTTAATCTACAAATTACAAAAATGAAGCAGTAATATTCTCATAGTAATGAGAAAACAAGTAGAAACTTCATTGGGCTATTGGTCAGCAAAACTTGATAGAGCACAAGACAGAAATCACTTAATCCAGCCTGGCATGGTGGCAAATGCTTGTAATCCCAGCATTCGGGAGGCTGAGATAGGAGGATCATGGTTAACGGACAGCCTCAGCTAACTTAGTAAGGCTGTCTACAACTTAGTGAGACCCTGTTTCAAAATAAAGAATAAAAAATATGGCAGGGGTGTAGCTCAAAGGTCGAATGCCCCTGGGTTCCATCCCCAGACCCGCAAAAAATAAATAAATAAATAAATCACTTAATCCCTTATTCCCAAAGCCATCTCAAGATTATAAGACAGTTTTCAGTCATCTGAAATGACACTTAATGAGACAGTATGAAACTTACTGTATTATGCTGAGGTATGAGGGGTCAATTTTTAATGCCTGTGTGTTTTTAAAGTTTAAATCTGTGCACTGTATGAAGTAGACTCCTTTTGGAGAGGTGTGTATATAGAGTAATAATGATCATTAAAATTTTAATTGCTTATAATTAAGAGCAATGGCTTCTAAGTCGGGCTACCCGAATTCAAATTCCAGCTCCATTATTTGCTAGCTGGAGACTGTGGTAGTAAATTAACTATCCTTAGGTATAATGAGGATTAAATGCATACAATGCAGTTAGAAATGTTTCTGGGTAAGTAGGTACCAGGTAAATGGGAACTATTCTTATAAATCATAGCTGTGTCTACTATACAATATTTATACATACTCTAAACCATAAAATTTATGGGTTTCACACATCCAAAACCTATATATTTTAGAATCAGGCTTTAAGACTTTGGTATCATTTAATATCTGTGTTTATATGTCCCTCTTGAAGAAGAGGAAGCAGGAATCAGCATAATTTGTATGGGGATGCATTGGGAGAGAACTCTGAAAACAGAAAAGGCCCACAAGGGAAAGTGGGGCAAAATGAGAGAATGCTGACATGTAAGACCTGAAAAGAAAAAAATCTTAAAATTTGGTAAGCAGAAGGGAGTCACTATTGTTTCTTGAAAAAAACTGAAAGATCAATTTAGAATTTTTTATGTAAAATAAGCTTCAAGAGGACTGAGGCTTAAGGTAAGCTCAATTGTGGCTCCGTGGGAGAAAAAAAAGCAACATAAGTAGGTAGGTAAATAGATAAAGTGAAAGGAGAGGAAGATGAAAACTTTTCAAATAAAGTAGGCATTCTTGATTGCTTTCTACTATCTTTTTCCTTCCTGTAAGGACTCCAATGTTCTCTAGTATCCACTCTTCCCTGACACAGCTCAAGTGCCTTAGAGAAAACTCAGCTTCAAGGTAAACAGGAGCAGTGTGTGGATAATGCTGTACGCCTCACCAGGTTCTGGTTAAGAGTGGTATATGGATAATGCTGTATGCCTTAACAGGTCCTGGTTCTGAAATAAGCAGGTGATGTATCCCTGAGCCTGTGAGAGGCCAATGAGAGATGGGCTGAAGACTTGGCAACATTCTTCTTTTACATTCGGGGAGGTCTTCTGGAAGCAACCTTTTCTTTTTTCTGCCGGATGTGCTCAAAGTAGAGGCACCCCTGACTGCTGTTGGTAGGCAGTCTTTTGAGTGTGAGAGGAAACTCCCTCAGTATGCAACTGCTGTGGACAACCAGCTAGATAACAACAGCCTGAGATGCTGCACTGAACAACCTGGAAGACCTCAGACATATAGGTAGGTAGAGAGCAGTTCTGTTATATCTGAAGGCATGCTGAATAATACTAATACCGCGTGCTTGGGCATGAGGAACACTGTGTTGGTGAAAGAAACAAGTTGTGATGAAATTTATTTGCAAAGTTGACAGCTTCAGTTTGGGACCCATAAGAGCAAGTTGATAATGTCAGTTTTTTTAGACTTGTATCCTGGTATAATCAGAGAAAATCTAAACAAACAGCATTCTTATTCTCCAGCTAAGAAAACTGTCTTATTTATCTTGTAGAACTAGAATCAAAGGTCAAAAATTGAGAAGAGTTCTGGTGGAATATATCCTAAGTATGCCATACTGATCCCTGAGGCCTGTACTTAATTTCTCCAGTTTTAAATCCTTAGTTGCAGATGTCATGAAAACTGGCTGCTTTGTCCTTCTGGTGTCTTTTCAATGTCTTTACATCACAGACAACTTGTGACCTCCATTTATTTCTTGGAAATATTGGTTTTCTGGTTTATGGACCACTGAGCCATTCCATCAACTAAAGAATATGTTCCTTGACTACTAATTTGAGAATGTGACTCAGAAAGATTTCTTCATTCTGGCTAAACTCAGTAATGTTGTTGTTACCATATCCCAACAAAATGAACATGGTGAAGTTTTAAAGAAGTTGTAATTTTATTCCATTTCTGAACATGATAGAAATTATTTTAAATTATGATTCTATGCTTATAAAATAAATAAAAACATAAACTGTGTAGCTGCCATTTTGGTGAACTCTTTTTTTTTTCTTTTCTTTTTGGGGTGGAACCCAGGTGCATTTTACCTCTGAGCTACACCCTCAGCCCTATTTTTTATTCTTTTTGTATTTTTAATAATTTTTATTGTTACATTGTAGTCATACATCTTAATGAGATAAAAGATGGTGGAGACATACATGCAATCATAAGCCAATTAGCCCTTACCCAATTCCCAGCCAATTCCCTCCCCATCCCTCTTTCCCATGCAAACTCTTTTAAATAATCATTTTAAAATAATTAAAATGTCATTTATATAATTACAAACGCATAAGTTGGAAAAATACTTTAAGTGAAAGTACTTTATATTGAAATTCAATTAGTATTTTATGTGAAAAATAAGGCCACTAAAACATTCTTTTAAAAAATCAAGTTACAGAACAATGGCTCATCTCTTTTCAGGGTAGACAGATTTTTGCTTAGATTATAAGACTAAATACTTTCACTGAGATGTGTTTACCTGACGTCCTGGTCTCGTGGTTTTTGTCATCAGGCTTGCAGTTTGGCTTGCCATCTCTTTTCTCATCCACCTCATCATCCCCCCACCATGATGGCTGCCCATACAATGGAGTGCCACGAGGCATAGTAGAAACATCTGGAAAGAGATGGGGGAAAAAAATCTGTCTAAAGCCAATGAAGCAACAACAGAAAAAGTATGCTTTTGCAGAATGTTAGAACTGCCTGATTAAGAAAAAAAAAGTATAGTCTAGATAGCTCTACATTGACTTAGTATTTGTGCTAAGCCTTACACAATGCTGGATATGACTAAGTAAATGAAAATTTGTACAGGGCTGCTAAGAAATGAAAGCTGACATATGTAATCAAAAGCCTGCACACACAAACTCTCTCACCCCCCCCCCGACATGCATGCATGCACGCACGCATTGCTGAGTATACATATAAAGGCACTTATATATAAACAGCTTTTTGTTAAAGAATCTTTGGTACATAACTGAACCACTTATATTGGCCTTTGACTTGAAAATTTAGGCAGGAAGTGACCTCCATAGAACACATTTGTTGAAACTAGGTAATAACAAAGAAACAGCCTGATCAGAAATGTAAGGCTAAATATAATATATATAAGTTGAAACTAAAGCAAATATTGGCATGATTAGTCATTTTTTAATTTTTCTAAGTCTAGGGACACAATTTTTTTTTTCTTTTTGCAGTACTGGGGATAAAACCCGGGGCATTCTACCTCCAAGCTATACCCCCAGCCCTATTTTATTCTTTATTTTCAAACAGGGTCTTACTAAGTTGCAGAGTGCCTCACTAAGTGGCTGAGGCTGGCAATTCAACCTGCAATCCTCCTGTGTCTCAAGCCTTCTAAGTACTGAGAGTATGCCACCATACCCAGCTTAGTAAATAAATTTAAAATAGTTGTGAATAGATTTTTATTGAAGCAAATGTAGTATCTATCAATTTAAATGTTTCTATTTGAATGGGATTATTTACGTAAAGAATTTTTATAGTTTTTAGAACTATAATTGTTATAATGATGTAGCATCACTGAGTTAAAATTTCCTTTTATTTTGGCTGTTAAATGTAAATAAGCATGAAATAATAACAATATTAGTAGAAGATAAACTACAGTTGTAAACTATAGTTCCATCAAGCATTTAAATTATATTATTTCACAGGGCATGGCGATGCAAGCTTGTAATCCCAGTACTCGTGAGGCCGAGATAGGAGGATGGCAATTAGAGGTCAGCCTCAGAGCTACTCAGTGAGGCTCTCTGCAACTTAGTGAGAACCTGTTTCAAAATAAGGAATACAAAATAGGGTTGGGGGTGTAGCTTGGAGGTAGACTGTCCCTGGGTTCAATCTCTATTACCACAAAAATGAAAAAAAAAAGTATTTCCTTCAAATATATAAACCTAGTAAGTATCCCTACATATGGAAAGCACTGGTTGCATTACGATGTACTGGAAATCATCTTTCTTATGAGATACTTTTATATAGACATGACCACGTCTTTGAGAAGGAAAGCGATCACATCTTTAAAATCAAGTGTAGCCATGCAGTACTTTCTGAAGCTAGCTCACCTACGGCTTTCTCTTCGGACTTGAGTGCTTCTGTGGGCTTGTGCTGCACGTCTGCAGCAGCTTCTGCTGCCTTTGAATCTGTGCTTTTGGCACTTGCAGATTTTGATAATTCTGATTCTGAAGATTTCTGGGACAACTGAAGCTGAATGGTAAACTTCTCATGCTACAAAACATTTAAAAATGAAAGTGAAATATCTACTAATGAAATCAACACTAGCAATGGCAAAATCACAAAAGAAGGAAAAGCTTTTACCTTAAGAGCTTCTTCAGGAACTCTCATTTCTCCTCGTACCACAGTAAAAAGATTTGTATGTAAACAGGGCTAAGGAAGAATATAACTTAAAACAGTCATCAAATATAATTTAGAAATTGTCCTATTTCAGGGTAATTAGAGCAGAATTCTATATCTCTCTTAATTGTAAATGGTAAAATATACTTAAAAGTATAAAAGTTTTCATTTTTAAACACTAAGAATCTTAAAATCCAGGAAGTATTTCTAACTTTAAGTAATAATGACCTTTCAGCAGCAAGTATCTGAGTAATTAATGAGAACACAAAGACATTTTTAATTTTTACAAAGGACAATATGACATAAATGCAACGAAGAAAAGCCAGTTGGATCAAATTACACTGAAAACTAGTTACAAAAATATAAGAGATGTATCTCACAAGTGATTACCAATAGCAATTTTGAGGTAATTTGATTACTCACTTTCATAAACTGATAAAAATGAAGTTCATTTTGCAAGTGCAAAGGAAATGCTATAATTAGGATCCATATAGCAACCACAAGTACCGCGTTTCTCTATGTATTGCAATCAAGATCATATTATCAAACAGAGATCCTATACAGATTACAACCAAGTGGTAGATATAATGAATGCTTTCATTATTATGCCACAAAGAACAACGATTCTGTGTATTAAAAAGAACTATTCACTAAAAAGTAGAGGTCACATTTCCCACCATTACTTAACCCTATAATGAAAGGCCCTTTATAATCATGTACTGAGTTCTACTTTTTTTTCCCTCAATTTAAAGCACTCATCAATCACTTCAAGGGTAGAAAACTAGAACTACTTGGGGGAAGGGGACTTCCCAAAAATAACATAAAGTGATCAACTTTTTAACACAGTCTATGTTAAAATACAAACATGGAAATGTTTAGAATTATAAAAGAGCTTTGGAGAATATCCTGATAAATTCTATTCCACGAATGCTTCTTCCAATCTACAGGTAAAAAATTTGGGTAGTGCAAAGATGTAACCCAAAACAAGAATCTAGCTATGGAATCCCAGTTCAGGGCTTTTCTATCACTTTTTATTGTTTATAGCTTTAAAATATTATTTTTTCCTTTTCTGTCATGTACATAAGTAGACACATATTTGCTGGTACATAAAAATCATAAATATATATATTGTCTGGTAACTTTGTTTTAGCCCCCAGAAATTCATTAACACCTGGAGAAGATTCACAGAATTCCTATTTTTCCAGTGGAAATAATAGTACTTTTTAAAAATTGACAGACATTTCCTTTTTTCAGTGGAAAACATAAGTGATTTTAAATATAAATGATAAATTTTGTATGTGATGAAGGCTAAAGATCAGGTTCACCTCCTGGAAGTCCTGGAAGGTTATTCCCCAGGGCTAGAGCGCAGTATCCCTTAGACTTACATACATTTCAGGATAGGGAAACCTTGAAAGAGTCATCCTTCTTAAGTTCAAAGATTCCTGTGTGTGGAAATGAAGATGATCTCTTGTTTAGGTCATGAATTTGCCTGAGAACTCTGGTGTAACTCTTAAGATTTTGAGACTGCTCTAGCCCAAGGTTGACCTCCAAAGATACCATCTTTAGTGGTACAGACTAAGGTGAGTTGTTTCTAACTTGTTACCCAAGAAAAATGACAAATTGAGGCACCTGTGGTATTAGTAAGTTATAAAATGTTTAAATTCTTACTTATTAAAAAATCACAATTTTAACCTGTGGTGGCCCATAATCCCAGTACTTGGGAGGCTGAGACAGGAGGATCATAGTTGTGGTTGGCCTTAGCAACTTACCAAGACTCTCAGCAATCCAGGAGAGACCCTATTTCAAAATAAGTCAAAAAAGGGTTGAGGGTGTAAGGTCAGAGTTAGAATGCCCCTGGCTTCAATCTCTAATACAAAAAAAAAAAAAAAAAATTGTAATTTTCTAAATTATTTTACCACTTCTTTTTATGACGATGGTTGCTACTCTAAATCATTCCATGCTCAATTTATTTAAGCAAAGTTTATCTAAAAGTAGGATAAAGCCAGGCGCAATGGTGCACACTTAAAAAATCCCAGTATTCAGAAGGCTGAGACCAAAGGATCACAGTTCGCGGACAGCCTCAGCTACTTAGTGAAGTCTTCCACGACTTCTTGAGACCCTATTTCAAAATAAAATAATAAAATAATAGGGCTAGGAGTGTAGCTCGGAGGTAGAATGCCCCTGGGTTTCATCCCCAGTACCGCAAAAAATAAATAAATAAAAAATAAATAAATAAAAGTAGGATCATGGAAACTCACCTGCATAGTGGTAATCTGATTTTAAATATCTCCCTTTTATCTTAATGACAATTAAGGCTAAAAGCAAAGCAAATATTTAGAAAGTTTTAATTAGCTGGGCATGGTGGCACACGATTGTAATCCCCCGCTTGGGAGGGGAGACAGGAGGATTGCACAGGTTTGAAGCCAGCTGTGCTTGCTTAAGAGACCCTGTTTCCAAATAAAAATATAAAATAGGTCTGGGAGTGTACACCGGAGGTAGAAGGGTTTCCAGGAACCCCAGTACCACCAAATAAATAAATAAATAAATAAATAAATAAATAAAATAAGAAAGTTTTAATTATCCCTAGAGGTATATCCTTAAAACATAGAGTATCAGATACTGTATACACATCTATAAAAAATAATTTAAAATCATTGTTACTCTATTTGGGATATACTGATAAGAAATGGAAAAAATTCCTTTTTAATATATTCCTGATATTACATAATAAGCCCTTATTGATGAGAATAATTTCCAGTAACAAAACATTTGAAAAAGTACTAAAACTGGGCTTGGTGGAACATACTTGTAATCACAGTACTTGGGAGGCTGAGACAAGAGTATCACAGGTTCAAAGGACAACCTTGGCAAGTAATGAGACTCTTATCAACCTAGCGAGCCTGTTTCAAATTAAAAATGAATAGGCTGACGTAGCTGAAGGCAGAATGACCCTGAGTTCAATCCTCAGTACAAAAAATATATATATAAAAGCACTGTATTCACAAATAATTTAGATGAATACTAATACAATCTTTTCTAAAAAACTACCACTCAGTAAAAAAAAATCTCATTCCCATGGGTTGAAGGTACTGTTGCCAAGTAAGAGAATATATGATTAAAATTGCTTCATGTAGCTGGGCGTGGTGGCGTACGCTTGTAATCCCCGCGCTTGGGAGGCGGAGACAGGAGGATCGCGCAGGTTCGAAGCCAGCCGCGCACGCTGGCTTAGGAGACCCTGTTTCCAAAAATGAAAATGTAAAAATAGGTCTGGGAGTGTAGCCCGGAGGTAGAAGGGCTTCCAGGAACCCCAGTACCACCAAAATAAATAAATAAATAAAATTGCTTCATGTAATGGGAATATGCGTTTTTATAAATTCACATATTTTATATGTGACTTTAAACAAATATAAAAAGGCAATTATTTAAAAAATTATCTCTTAAGGTACACAAAAACCTTTTTGCATCTACTCACTAGCAATATGGGAGATTTCATTTACTTAACTATAACTGATTAGAAAATATACAATTATGCCACACTCGACAGGCTTTAGGAGGTTCAAAGGTGTAAAAATGTTAATGGTAGAAATTTTCCCCTACCAAGGGGGAAATTTTAATCTAGCTATTTACTTTTGTCATACTTGAAAAATGTCATTTTATTTTTGCAGATAACATCTTTCCAACTTGTATAAGATCCTGTTCTATAGGAAGATAGTTTTCAAACAACTATTTTAAATTTTCTTCTAAATCACTCACTCCCTTTTTTCAGTAGTCATGTCTATTAGTTTCTTAAGTTTGGTTATTTTCAGCTTTAAGAAATGTCATATAAACCAGGCGTGGTGGCACACGCTTGTAATCCCCATGCTTGGGAGGCGGAGACAGGAGGATCACGCAGATTCGAAGCCAGCCGTGCTGGCTTAAAACATCCTGTTTCCAAATAAAAATATAAAAAAATAGGTCTGGGAGTGTAGCCCAGAGGTAGAAGGGTTTCTAGGAACCCCAGTACCACCAAAAGAAGAGAGAGAAAGAGAGAGAGAGAGAAGAAAGAGAGAAAGAAATGTCATATATTTTTGAAATTTGTAAGTATGTTCTGATTTGTTGAGGATATTAACCACATTAATTAGAAAAAAATTTAATTTCTTTGAAAAAAAAAGTCCTTCATTTGTAATTGTATTTACCCTCGTATACACACAGCCTTGACCGCTTTAACACCCATTATCTGGATTGCCCAGCAAACTGGGCTACATATAATAATTTAACAATATTTGGCTTTTGATTTTACTGTGTTTCTAGGATAATTATCTTAAATCACTTTGCGAACCATTGTGCAGTAACACAACTTCTCCTCTGAGAAGAAATGAAACCCAATTTTAGAAGAGAAGGTATAATAATAACTTATAATAACTTACATGATAGGAATTATGGTAAGAAAAGACCTTGAGATTTAAAACATAGGCAATGTTTAAGTATTTCCACTAATGGTGTAGGCATGGAAATACCCTGGTTTCCTCCTAGCTCAGGAGTGGCTCCTGCCCAGTCTATTGTATTAGTCCATCTCATCAACCTCTTGATATTGCAATGAATCAGGTTTCAGTTCTTGGAACTCTTACAATCTACATACACTGCACTCATTCAGTTTCAAGGTTTCAAGTATTATTTATAAAATGAAAACTAAATTCTCATAGCCCACACTTCTCCCCTGGATTAACTAACATAATGCAACATGCCCAAAATCAACCTTTCAGACTTCTGCTTCTAGACAAGATAGAGTAAAAGGAAACAAATTTACTCTCCTGAAATAATAAAAAAGTGGACAAACATAGTTTACTAGAATCTAGCATCATATCAGGTTACAAAAGAAAATGATCCATGAGAGAAGAGAAACAAGTCAAGCTGAGCCCACAAAGTGCCCTAACACAGTACTCTTAGAGTTTCTAGGTCACACTGCAAGAAGGAATAATCCAGGCAGAACCTTGGCAGACTCCCTGAGCTGTGGAGGAAACAAAGATGAGGAACTGAATACATAAGCTACACAGAGAGAATTCCAGACAACTTCAGAGGTTCTCACTGAACTACTTAGTTGAGACTGATCAGCTTATGAGAAAACTACCCAGGGCTGCAGTAAGAGCCCCTGAAAGTTATTAGAAGTAACAGTCTCCAGTTCTGTACCTGCACCCAACAGCCATGCTGGAAAACCTCGATTCATGAACCACTGGGTAGACAGAGGTCCATAAGCTTTTTCTGTAAAGGAAAAGTAAATATTTTAGGCTTTGGGGGCCATATGATCTCTGTTGTAAATACTCATTTCTGCTGTAGTAAAGTAAAAGCAGCTATGAAAGTATGTAAATTATCAGACAAAGCTGAACTGTCATAAAACAGGCTAAAGGCCAAATTTAGTAACGTGTAGAGTTGGTAAGGTCTCAAGTAAGTAGTGATGAATAATTATCCCTGATTAACCACAGAAGCCAAACACATCTTAAAATATACAGCATGATAAAACTGCACCAAGTAACTTGTGTTCCAGAATACTCGAAAATATTTATAGAAATACAAAAGTATGTATACAACATTCAACAGGGTGAAATTAGTAGTAGCTAATAAAAAATTACCACGTATAAAAAATTGAAATCAACTCACTGCTGATAAAAATGTTAAAAAGTTTTTTGTGCTGCGTGCGGTGGTGCATGCTTGTATTCCTAGTGCTTGGGAGGCTGAAACAGGAAGACTGCAGGTTTGCGTCCAGCCTCAGCTACTTAGTGAGACTCTCCGCAACTTAGTGAGAGCCTCTTTCAAAATAAAGACTAAAAAATAGGGCTGGGGATGTAGCTTAGATGTAGAATTCCTCTGAGTTCAATCATCAGTGCCACAAAAACGTTTTTTGCTAAAGCAGTTATTAAAATCATACTTCATATGTTCAAAAGGTTAAGTCGAAATTTGGAATATAAAAAAAAACAAAATCCAATTCAAACTTCTAGAGATAAAAACTACATTGTGTGAGATGAGATATATACTCAATGAGTTAAGGTAGATTAAATGTTGCCAAAACAAAAAAGGATTAGTGAACTTAAAAACACAGCAACCAAGTCGAATTACAGAGGATTAAGATAATAAAAATTAAGAAATGAGCTTCAGTGAGCTACAGGATGAATTTAAGCACTCTAATATACACTTAATTGGAGTTCTTGATGAAAAGTATACAGGACAGCCAGGCATGGTGGTGCACGCTTGTGATCCCAGAATCTGGAAGGCTGAGACCAGAGGATCGCGGTGCACGGACAGCCTTAGCTACTTAGCAAGGTCCTTCACAACTCAGTGAGGCCCTGTTTCAAAAATAAAAAAGACTAAAAAACAGGTTTGGGGGTGCAACTTGGAGATACAATGCCCCTGGGTCCCAGGTTCCATCCCCAGTACCACAAAAAAAAAAAAAAAAAAAGAAGAAGAAAGTATAGAGGAGAGAAAAGATATTTAAAGAAATAATGGAGAAAAAAATTTATAAATTTGACCAAAACTATGAGTTCACAGATCCAAAGAAATTAACAAGTACACAAAAAATGAAGAGAACTGCACCAAAGCATATCATAATTAAAAGACTCAAAAACCAGAAATGAAGGTAAACAATAAAAGGAAGAATTCAATGGAGCAAAATCTTGAATATAGTAGAAGAAAAGAAATGTTAACCTAGAATTCTACACTCATTATCTAACTAACTAACTAAACAACTAAGGACAAATACTTTTCCAGAAAAGATGGAAGAACTCATGGTCAGCAGAGCCATGCTACAAGAAATGTTGGAGGAGAACAATGACACCAGATAAAAATATAGGTCTATGCAAAGGAAGAAAGAGTACCAGGAAGGCTGGCTTCAGAGGTACAAGATGACAATGGAACAAGTTAAAAATGTTATTCTAAAATCAAGTCTCCTAAATAACTGACTTTTCACTCAGAACAATATAGTATGAGATTTTTAACATGCAAAATACTAGACTACAGCACAATGATCAGGAAAGAAAATACCACAGTATACTACTTAAATTTACTTAAAATGGTTGTCAACTGAAGATGTAACTTCAACTTAAAGATTTAAATCTAAAGCTACCATTAAAATAGCTTTAGGAGGGAATGATTATAGTTAATAAGCTAAAAAAGGAAATGAAATGGAATAACAATATTTGAATAATCTAAAAGTAAAAAAAAAAAAAAGAAAACTTAACACTGACAGGACAAATATAACACAAATGTCAGGATGATAGATTTAAACCTAACCATATCAGTTATCAATTAAATGTGAATAAACTAGATCCCTAAATAAATTATATTGAATTAAAAAAGGGCAACTACATGCTTCCTGCTTTAAATGTAAAGACATAAACGGGTTAAAAGAACAGAAATAGATATATTAGGCTAATACCAAGAAAGCTGGAGCATCTATGCTAACATCAAAACAAATGAGATTTCAGAGCAAAGAATATTATTGGTAACATAGATAATTTCATAATAATAAAGGCAGTGAATTTATCAAGAAACCATAATCCTAAATACATCACACACCTAAAACAATAAAGCATAGAAAACTTACCACCAAACTCACTTACCCTAATGAACATTTATAAAACATTCAATCCTAAAGCAGTGGGATGCATATCCTTTTCAAGTTCATATGGAACACTTACAAGTATAGAACAACTTCTGGGCCACAGAACAAGTCTCAATTCAAAAGGCTGAGATACAGGTTTGCTCACTGACCACAGTAACGTTAAATTAGAAATCATAACAGAAAGATGTCTGAAAAACTCTCCAAATATTTACAAATGAAATAACATCTAGCCAGTCATGGTGGCGCATGCTTGTAATCCCAGCATTCGGGAGGGTGAGACCAGAGAATCGTGGTTCAGGGACAGCCTCAGCTACTTAGTGAGGCCCTCTGCAACTTAGTGAGATCCTGTTTCAAAATAAAGAATAAAAAATAGGGCAAGAAGTGTAGCTCAGAGGTTGAATGCCCCTGGGTTCCATCCCCAGACCCGCAAAAAAAAAAAAAAAAAAAAGTCACATCTATAACCCATGTCTCAAAAAAGACATTAAAAAGAAAAACCAGAAGGTGTTCATAACATTAAAGCAGAATTTAGAGGAATTTTTATAGCACTAGCATCTGCATTAGAAAAAGTCTCAAATGGCCTTAGCTTCCACCTAGAAAAATGAAATAATAAACACAACAGAATATAAATAGCAAATAGAAAATAGAGATAACCAGGTGTAATGGTGCATACTTGTAATCCCTATACTTCAGAGGCTGAGACAGGAGGATTGCAGGTTCCCAGCCAGCCTCAGCCACTTAATGAGGTCCTCCACTCCTTAGTCCATTTTCAAACTAAAGAATAAAAAAAGAATTATGGCTGGGGGTGTAGCTTGGAGGTAGAACGCCCCTGGGTTCAATCCCCAGTACCAAAAAGTCAGTTAAAAGCCTGGTTTTAAGACAATGTTTTCCATTTTTCCCACAAAACCAGATCTGCCCATATAATTCTGGCACTTAATGACTTCATTTTTACAATTGCCATATGCTTGGATTCATCCTTGATTCGTCTATGCCTCTCATTCTGCATCCAATGTAATTAGTAAATCTTACTGGCTCCACCTCCAAAACATACACAGAAATCTATTATGTTCTCACTACTTTCACATCCACTCCCCTGGTTCCGACTTCTTTTATGGACTGGGACTTCTGCAAGAGAACTGCTCTCCCTCTCGCTACCCCTACTCATCTCCACCCTTAGTCTTCTCTGAATAGGAGTAGCTTGAAGATCTTTTCAGACATATAAGCTATACCTTGTTATTCTGCTCATTAAAAACCTCCAATGGCCTATTTCATTCATAAGTGAATTTCTTCATAATGGTCTAATAGGGTTGTTGGTCTAGCCACCAATTTTCTGGTGTTTTTCTCTGGCTCCAGCCAATCCCCCCCCTACCCCCTGGGCCTGTTGTTCCCCTGAAGAAAAGACCACCATGAGGCCACTCCAACGTCTGGAGGAGCTCTTTTCTCTCTCTCCGGGTAAAAAAAGTCACATGGATAAAACCTAGTGTGACCATGCAGCGTGAAGAGACCACACTTGCTTTTACATGCTGTTTCTGGTGCATTCCAGACACGCTTATACATCGAGTCCTGTGCACAGCACTCTTCATTTGGCCTGAAGAGCAGTTTCTTCAGAGAGCCACATGGCCACTCCTTCCTTTTCACCACCTCTTGGCTCTACTGATGGCTTCTCAGTGAGGTCTTCATGAATATCTTTTTTTAAATTGAAACTTCACACTCACCAGTACTTCCTGTATCCCCCTTTGACTTTTCCATAGAACTCATCCCTCTCTAATATCCCACTTCTAGTGCGTGCTGTCTACCTCTCCAGCCCCGTTAAAGTACAAGCTCCAGGAGGACAGTGACTGTGACCTGTTTTATTCACTACTATACCTCAAACCACTGGGACTATGTCTGGTGCACAGCAAACAGCTAATGAACATAAAATGAACCAACTTGGACTTTCTTAACCTGCCCCAGTTTTGGTCACTTAGAGATTGACTAGAACTTTCTGTAATTTACCTTGGTTACTGCAGCATTTTAGTACCCCTAATAAGTTTATTATCATTCTGTAATTTTGGATATTTCATTGAGTATGTAATTTCCCGAATTATTTAATTTCTATGGTTAGGAAAAGTCTCAGTCTATCTTAATATGTCCTTCCTATTAGGTGGCTTTTTAAAAAATGTTTTGTGGTACTGGGGATTGAACCCAGGAACATTCTACCTCTGAGCTACACCTCACCCCTATTTTATTTTTATTTATTTATATTATTTATTTATTTATTTATTTATTGCAGGTCTAGGGATGGAACCCCCTGCTCTATTCTTTATTCTTTACTTTGAGACCAGGTCTCAATGAATTGCAAAGGGCCTCACTAAGTAGCTGAGGCTGTCCAAGAACCACGATCCTCCCGTCTCAGCCTCCTGAATGCTGGGATTACAAGCATGTGCCACCACACCTGGCTTTATTTTTATTTTGAGATAGAGTTCTCACTAGGTTGATGAGAGTCTCACTACTTGCTGATGACCTGCAATCCTGTCTCAGCCTCTCAAGTACTGGAATTATAGGTATATAATACCACACCACACTGAGGTAGCATTTTAATTAGTGTTTTCCCAATCTAAGGTATAGCAGTTTGTATACTGGGTACTAAAATTAATTTAATTATGAATAGAACAACAATTTATTTTGCTTAGGTAAATACAAACATATAAAAAGTTCTTAAAATTTCATCCTATGTAATAAAATTTCTGCCACTGTTAGTCATTTGGGATGTTCATTTATAAAAAAGACTCAGAATCATAAGCAACACAAGATGTCACTTTAAAATAGAATTAAATAAGCCTTGCCTAGGCATTTGAACAGTAGTTCTGGCTCAGCACTGACTGTATATCCCTGAGGAAGTCCGCTGGGACAAAACACTCGCCCAAGAAATTTTAGACATATTAAGAGCTTGCATATAAGAAAAAAGTTACTTCGCTATTACAAAACTGCTGTATAATCTATACAAGTATGGGTTATTTCTCAATTTTTTTAGGGACAAGAAGTCATGCCATATTGCACAGGCCGGCCTCAAGTAATCCTCCCATCTCCTACTGAGTAACTGAGACCACAGGTACATCCCCTTAAGCCAGTCTAAACAGTTTTCTCCTTAATTAAAATTTGAAGCTAACTTCCTAATGTTTTGTTAAAGCTCAAATGTCTTAGTGTTTTCTCATATTTTGAAACAAAAAGATTTCAGGTTTGTTAGAGGTAGTACTTAAATACAAAACACTTGTTTTTTGGTAGACGTTATGCTGGCTGGTCATAAAATGATTCATTCAACAAGGTTTAAATGCTAACACTTTTTTATGCTTTTATTGGTACGTATTCTCTCATATCATTATGTAGTTCACAGGAATAGTAATGTACATGCACAGAGCACGTGTGATCTTTGAAGACTAAAAATATACAAGTTTTAATATTTAATGGTCTGGCTTTAAGTATAAATGTTATGATGTACTGTAAAATTTTATTTTAAATTTTAAAAGTTAAAATTTTCAAATTTTATTTTTATAAATCTGAAATATCAGTAAACCATCTTATACTATGTGCACATTTACTTTAGGCACTAACTTTACTTTAGAATTTTCTGCTAAAGTGGCAAAAGTCTACCCAGACTGCCTATTAAAAATATTCTTTATAATAAAAATGTAAATGTAAAAAGCTGAGCATGACGGCACATGCTTGTAATCTCAGCATTTGGGAGGCCGAGAAAGGAAGATCATGGTTCACAGATAGCCTCAGCCCTTTGAAACACAGTGAGACCCTGTTTCAAAGTAAGGAATAAAAAATAGGGCTGGGGTTGTGTATAGTCCGGAGGTAGAAGCCCCTAAATTTCATCCTCAGTACTGAAAAAAAAAGTAGGACTTCCGGGAAGATGGCGACCGAGAAAAGCGGGGCTTAAGAGCTCCACTAACAACCAATCTCCATTACCACAAAATCAGCGCCTTTCATAGTCAGAAAACACCATCACAAGAGAATCAAAAAAATCACCAGGCTCCAGAGAGAAAGTGGACTGAGAACAGAGCTCAGAGCCACAGAGGAGATACACCGGCCTCACGCCCGAGGACGCGGCAGACGCGCCATACTGCCGGTGGCAGCGGCGAGTTCACCGGACGGCTACAGCAAACCGAGGTGAGCCGCCGTGGAGCAGCCAGGTGGGATTTTTCAGCGCAGGGAGCATCTAAAGCTCCCAGTGGCTGAGCTCAGCACACGCTGCAGGGACTCAGAGTGGAACTCAAAACCAAGAAGAAATAAGCCAGCTTCACGGCCGAGGGCGTAGCAGCGGCGCCATATTGCCACCGGTGGCAGCAGCAGCAAATTCACCGAGTTCAGTACAGCTACATCTGCGAACTCAAGAACAGTGAGTCAAATTGCGGGCCACAGAGGAAAAATCCCAGTACTGTACTCCCTGGGACTTGACCCAGTGGGGGAGGGGCGGTGGCAGAGATATCACACCATAGGAGAACGTGCAACCTGGCACCCCCCATAGTTTAAAGCAGCCTCTATCGACTCCCTGGGTCGGAGACTCAGTGATACAACCCAGTAAAGGAGTAGTGGGGTCTGGGATACTACAGACTCGAGATCCAGAGCACCTTAAGTAAAGTCATAGTGACCCAAGGGAAGAACCCAGAAAAGGCACAAACTTCCGAAATCATGGGAAAGAGGAATAATACTGGAGCAATGAATGCCCACAACCCCACATCAGAACCCGATAAAACAGAAAATCAGAGATTTCTAGAAGATCAAATCAGGAAAATAACTGTAGAAATAATAGAGGTGCTTTGAAAAGAACTCAGAGAGAGCCAAAAAGAGATAAAGGATGCAATTAATGAAGTAAAGGCCTCAATTCAAAGCACAAACAACCGATTAGAACACATGGAGAACAGAATCTCGCTCTTAGAAGATGAGCAATCCAAAAATGAACTCATAGTTTCTAATCTAGAAAAAAATATCCTACAGCAGGAATCTGACATTGAAGAAATATGGGCCCATTTTAAGAGAGCTAACCTAAGAATAATTGGAATAGAGGAGGGAAAAGAAAGTGAAACCAAAGGGATCAACAATCTCTTCAAGGAAGTAATAGCAGAAAATTTTCCAGACATAGAGCAAGAGGTTGATACACAGGTCCAGGAAACTTATAGAACTCCCTTTAGACAGGATCAGAAAAGAGGATCCCCACACCACATAATTGTCAAAATGACCAATGTGGAAGCCAAGCAGAGAATCTTAAAGGCAACAAAAACAAAGGGCCAAGTGACATTCAGAGGCAAACCAATTAGAATCACTCCAGACTTCCCAAACCAAGTCATGAGAGCCAGAAGGGCTTGGAGTAACATATTCCAAACTCTGAAAGAAAACAACTTCCAGCCAAAAATTTCCTATCCAGCAAAACTTTCTATCAAATTAGATGGAGAAATAAGAAGCTTCCATGACAAACAGAAACTGAAGGAATTTATGTCTTCAAAACCAGCGCTAGAGAAAAGACTCAAAGAGATTAACTACAAAGAAGAAATAGGTAACACACACCAGAACCAGAGAAACAAGATTTTCCATCCAACATTCAACTAAGATTGGTTATTGTGGAGATTCATTATTTATGTTAGTCTTTTATCTATCTCTAAATGGTATTGTTTGCCTTTATTGTTGTTAATTTTTAGGATTTCTAGTTGGAATATTAATATACCTTCAGATATAGCATTTGGAAATATTTTATCCCATTCTATTAGTAACTGTTAACTCTGTTTACATTGTCTTTGGATATACAATATTTTTTTATTTTTTAGGGAGTTTGTATACTCTTCTGTTGCCTGTGCCATTGAAATCATATCCAAGAAATCACTGCCAATTTCAATGTTGTGAGGTTTTATGACCCAGATTTTCTTCTAAAAGTTTATAGCCTTAAGATTTATATTTAGGTCTTTTATCTATTTTGAGTTAATACTTGTATATGGGATTAGGTAAGGGTCCAATTTTATTCTTTTCCATGTAATTATTATTTTTCAACAATATCTAGTTAAAAGATTATTATTTCCACCACCAAATGTTCGTGGAAACCTTGTCAAAAATAACTTGACAATATATGGAAGAATTTAGCTCTAGGCTTTTATTTAACTCCAATGGTTTATATATCTGCCTTTAGAACAGTACTACACTGTTTCAATTATTGTAGCTTTATATGGTGTGAAATCAGAAAATATATATCTTCTAGCTTTGTTCTTTTTCAAGATTGTTTTAGGTATCTAGAATCCATATTCCATATTAGGATAGATTTTTTTTTCTGAAAAATAAATATATAAATATATGATAGTTTCACCTAAAAAAATAGAAAAAAATATTCTCTGGTAAGAAAGAAAGCAAAAAGAAATATTGAAATGTTATCTTTAAGTCATCAAAAATTTGGTATCAGACAAATGAAACTGTTATGGGAGATTATCATTTTTAATTTTGGATAAATTGCTATAATACTAGATGTCAACCACTAAGCCAAGCATGGGAGGGAGGGATGGGGAGAGAATGGGATGGGGATCGAGTGGGGGCTGACTGGGTGATGTGTGTATGTATGTCTACAAAAGTTTGTGTCCCACTATGATGTATGAATACAGTGCACCAATAAAAAAAATTAAAAACAAAATAAATGTAAGCCCATCATGGTGGCACATACCTATAATCCCAGTACTTGGGTGCTGAGACAGGACCATCATAGATTCAAGGATAACCTGAGCAATGTAGCAAGACTCTCAGCAATCTAGCGAGATTCCATTTCAAAACAAAAACAGGAAGGAGGGACTAGAAATGTAGCTTGGAGGTAGAATGCCCATATGTAGAAATTGAAAAAATCTAAAACTTAAGAAAAACATTCAGTTTAATGTGAAATATATGTATTTTAATTAAATATAAATAAATCTTTTTTAAGACAAAGCTTTTTGTATAAACATTTCTTCTTCAACTATGTTCTTTCTCTTTGTATGACATAGTCATGCTTCTGTTGGGCCTGGCTTAGTGGTGCAGCATGCCTGTATTCCCAGTACTTGGAAAGCTGAGACAGGGAATCACAGGTTCAAGGACAGTCTCAACAACTCATTAGCTTAGCCAGACCCTGTTTCAAAATAAAAATAAAATAGGGCTGGGAGTGTAGCTCAGAGGTCAAATGTCCCAGGGCTCACTCCCCAGTACCACACACACACACACACACACACACACACACACACACACACACAGAGAAAGACTGATTTTTTTTTTTATCTAAGGAACTTCATTTACACACTAAATACATGATGCAGTTAACCAAGGAGTGTCAATCTTTGAAGACTTAGGATATTGGAAAGTTTGAATTAAATAGGCAACACAGACATAATACATAAAACAGAATAAGGATAGGGATTGGAAAGAAAGATTTTTAACTTCCTACAGTCCTCCCAGAAAGTTGATTTATATCAACATAATCCCCCTGAAAGGAGCCCCAGGGCTGGACAAAATGACACACTCCCCAGTCACATACTTGGATCTCTAAATCACATATATAACGGCACTGTAGGGAGACTGCTGGTGAAAACGCACAAACAGTAATAGAGGAGGGGAAGAGGATCTGAGTCCATCTAATATTCCAGAGTTATTTTTGGAAGTGACATAGTAACTAAAAATATATATTTTTAAAACATGTAGCATTTTAGAATATAAAGGTAACCATAAATAAAGATTTCTAGGATACCTATAATGTGAATTCATATGTTTCAAGAAATGTTAACTTACACCAGAGTATTTTGAATAAATTTAATAAATGCACAAAATCATATAAGGATATCATATCCAAATCTCAGTTTGTCTTCAAGTTTCAAGGTGATATAAGTCTGCTCTGGAATCCTTACATCATTCACAAAAGTCTACAAGGAAAAGAAAAGGATGTTAGGTTACATATTAAGTATTAATTCTCACATTCCTGACAACCAAGTCCTCAAAACTGTAACTTAAAAAGACATACTGTATGGTCGTTGACACCGTTTGTGTATTTTTAAGATGTGTTATGCCTCCTACAGCATAAATTATTTTATAATAGGCTCTTTATCATTATTATTGGTAACCCAAAGAACATAGTGCTGCCAAGACAGACTGAGAAAATCAAAATCACTTTGAAAACAATGTCAAGAAAAGCTCTTAATCTGAAGCTGAAAGACTATAAAGGATGAAATGATTAACTGACTTAGCATCAGAGTTCACTGAGTCTAATTTTAGCTTTTTGAAAAACTCTGTACAAACACTACTACTTCATTACTTTTTTTCTTATTTCAAAGAATAAAAATTTACTTAAAAAATTGAATAATAAACTGGATATGGTGGCATATGCTTGTAATCCCAGTACTTGGGAGGCTGAGATAGGAGGATCACAGGTTTGTGGCCAGCCTCAGCAACTTAGGCCCTCTGCAACTTAGTGAGACCATTTCCAAGTAAAAAAATTAGGGCTGAAGGTCTAGGCTGGAGGTAGAATCCCCCCCCCATACCTAATCCCCAGCCCCCCCCCCCACAAAAAGACGGAAACTATTCTATGGTAAACAATTGCCATATGGGCCCTTTGGATCTTTTTATGAATCTAAGATGTATTATGGAATCTCAGTGAACTAATTTTTACTGTTTCTTGAGATTCTGCTAATTCATCATCATAG
This sequence comes from Muscardinus avellanarius, assembly GCF_963383645.1. Taxonomy (NCBI): domain Eukaryota; kingdom Metazoa; phylum Chordata; class Mammalia; order Rodentia; family Gliridae; genus Muscardinus; species Muscardinus avellanarius. The sequence continues at coordinate 60,214,540 of NC_137793.1, read as the reverse complement.
TAATTATTTCATCTTTAATCATTTCCAACAATGCTGAAAATGACTAAAATAGCAAGATGACGAAAGAATAATTAAATTACTTAGGACAGCATTATCCATGAAAAAATAAACTTCATGCCACAAATCAAACCACATATAATATCAAAATTTTTAATGTACACTTAAAAAAGGTAACAAGAGAAAGGTAAAAATAGTTTTAATAGTGAATTTTATATATATATATATAAATTATTTTGGGGGAATACTAAGTCTTTAGAACTTCAACAAGTTACATTTCAAGTACTCAATGACTACACAGGCTGAGACATGAGGATTCCAAGTCTGAAGCCTCAACGAGTGAGTGAGACTCAGCAATTTAGTGAGCCCCGGCTTCCAAATAAGAAAAAATAAAATAGGGCCAGGGTGTAGCTTGGAGGTAGAATGTTCCTAGGTTGAATCACCAGTATCACAAAAGGGCAAATCAAAACAAAATGACACACATGAAGTTTCTCCTCCATTATCTGAAGTCCCTCTGGTATCCCAATCACTCCCTAGCTTCCACATATGAAAGAAACCATAATACCTTTCACTTTCTGTGACTGGCTAGTCTCACTTAGCATACTGGAGCCAGGAAATGGTATAGGGGAAGGGAAGATCAATGAAGGAATCACTTCTGATCCACATATGTACCTTATGTCCATATGTGAGAACACCAACACCAATTTTAGATCCTGCATGGAGAAGGTGGGAGTGGGGAGGGAGCCAGGGGAAGCCCACCATGTGCTTTGTACATGAAAGTCCCTATTACTGTAAACTGTATTATGATGTGAGACTACAATGCACCCATCACACACACACACACACACACACACACACACACACACGCACGCACACGCACACACATGCACGCACACGCATCTGGTAGATACCATAGTGATATTGCATTAACTTTCCAAGAAAATATAAATATCTGGTGACACTATGTTATTAGTAGTTTTTAAGCTATCAAAGAGCATAACCGAAAACTTAGAATTTTTAATTTAATGTCTATAAAGGCAAAGAGAAAATATAGGAAGATATTTTTTAATTATAAGATGTCCACAAAGAGATAGCAATACTCTGGACTATGGTAATAATGACAAAACTGAGAGCATAAGCAAATTAGTTCATGAATCTACAGATAATTTCTAATGAATTATCCTTTTATGTCAGAATTGATGAAAACATGTTTTTAAAGGCATAAAGGTGCCGGGTGTGATGGCGCACGCTTGTAATCCCTGTGCTTGGGAGGCGGAGACAGGAGGATCGCGCAGATTTGAAGCTAGCTGTGCTGGCTTAAGGGACCCCATTTCCAAATAAAAAGTATAAAGTAGGTATGGGCGTGTAGCCCGGAGGTAGAAGGGTTTCCAGGAACCCCAATACCACCAGGAAAAAAAAAAGGCATAAAAAGGTGTTTTTTAATTCAGTCATTCTGTGAAAATCATGTAATATTTTACAGGAAGAACCTAATCTGTTTTGTATTTTTTAAATATGATAATATTTTTCTTTTTTTAAATTTGTGCTCCAACATAAATAATGTTTCTTATGTTTGTTAGTTTGTGATGGACAAATACAGCAAGTACCTATATAAAGGTGATAGAAGAAAAAAAATGATGTAAAAATAAAATTACTGGATTAATCCTCTACTTGCTTATAAATCTAAAAAACATTATGCAATTACAGAAAAATATGGCCATTCCATTACCAAAATTATAAGGTGCTAAAAGGTTTTAAAAATTGTGTGCGTGCACAATACTGAGGATTGAACCCAGGAACATTCCACTTCAGAGCTATACCCCCAGCTCTATTTTTTATTCTTTATTTTAAAACAGGGTCTTACCAAATTACAGAGGGCCTAAGTAGCTGAGGATGGCTATGAACTTGCACTTCATCTGTCTCAGCCTCGCAAGGACTAGAATTACAAGTGAGCACCACCACACCTGGCTATGTTTATTATTTTGAAATAGGGTCTTGCTAAGTTATTCCCTCAAACCTGTTGATCCTCCTGTCTCAGTCTTCCCAAATTCTGGGATTACAGGTGTGTGCTACTATATTCATCTTAAAGAACCAGAAGCAAGCTAAAACCAACTGGAGATGTACACAACATCCAGAATCCACATTTATAAAAGTGGATATATGTTCTAGGTAAATACATAACAAATGATGAGAACAGTTAGCTATTTTTTAAAAAAAACACTGCCCTTTCTATCATCCTTTTATTCTTACTTCTGAAGAGTGTTTGTAAAGAGTTGAATAATACTTATATAAAATAAAAAAGGGTCTATTGGACATATATAATAAAATGACAATTTTTCTTGGCATTCTGGGGGTTAAAAACCTAGAAATTGCCAGAATTATGAAGCACAGAACAAATATTATCTTTCATTGTCCAAAATGTAAATATGATATACAAAATAAGATTCTTTGGTATGATGAAACTTCTATTAGTCTTTCCTCTTTCCTCGTTAATTCTTTTTGTTCCATTCTATTTCATCAGGCCATACTATTTTGGGGGGAAGGTTCTCTCCATGGTGAGGAGGTTTAGAAAGGCCCTGAAGGGTGCAGAAGAAAGTCCTTAAGAGTATGTTATTATGGCTATATTCTCAAATTCCTCAACACAATTAACTCTTTGTAACATGTCATAAAATAACAAATTCAGAGTCTACAGTAATTAGAAAAAGTGGCTATCTTAATTTCAGTCACAAACACATGGAGACAATTAAATACCACTAAAACTCAAGATCACGCCTTAGCATGACTCACCAGTAACTTAGTAGTAGTAGTAGTAGTAGTAGTAGTAGTAGTAGTAGTGCTGGAGATTGAACGCAGGGGCATTCTACCTCTGAGCTATACCCCCAGCTCTATTTTCTTTTTATTTAGAAACAGGGTCTGACTAGGTTGATGAGTCTCACTACTTGCTGAGGCTGTCCTTGAACCTGCAATCCTCCTGTCTCCTTCCAAGTACTAGGATTACAAGTGTGCACCACCATGCCTGGCTCCCCAGTAACTTTAAATCACAAGCTTCTAATAAGATATGCAGAAGGACTAAAGTGGTAATGTAAAGAAAATGCAAAGGTTTCTGGGGTTTATAACTTCCAATTTTAGCTTTATTTCCAAAATAAACATTTAAAAACTTTTGAGTTTATCAAAATATAAAGCTTTTAAAAGATGAGAAAAATGAAGGCAAGAAAAACTAAAATATTAATTCCTGATATTTGGTACACACATGGTAAAGAGCTAGGTATACTGTGTAAGAGGAATGTAATCATTTTGATCCAATTTTATTTAATACTGTCTAAAAACATAAAACACCATATTTACTAAAATGGCACAAGATGAGCTATCAAACCCATTTAAAGTCTATGATTGCTGAACTCTCTTAAATTTAAAGCTCCTACCATGTGTTTAATATATGTATTAGGCATTTTTCAGAGATCATGAAACATTTTAATTCTAACATGCTGTCATTTATTACAGAAATACTTCTTAGGGTCTAAAAAGGCTTAGTAAATAAGCCAGACCGAAAGTTTCAGCTTACAAAAATGTAAGGGAAAACATCTGGAAGAAAATAGTCTCCTACAGGACTAAAATTACATAAGGAAGAGAAATTTCAAAAAGCAACAGGGATAAATCATTTTAGTAAATCAAATCTGAAGCATGTTAATAAATCACACATGGAAAGAAAGACAAGTTTCGTTTCTATGCCAGTGGCCTTGATCACACCTCTTCCTGGTGTGCAGGGCAGTGAGCAAAAGGAGGCAAAGAGGAGAAGCAACAAGACTCAGTGGTCACAAGCGGTAACCTTGGGTTTAAACTCAAGTCTCTGGGGCTGGGATGTAGCTCAGTGGCAAAGCGCCTGCTTTGCAGGTATGGCGCTCTGGGTTCGATCCCCAGTTCAAAAAGAGACCAAAAAAAAAAAAAAAAAGAACCCCTTTAAACTCAGGTCTCTGAACTGCAAGTCGTATTTCTTCTCCACATCAAGGAAGATTAGGTGCCCAAACCAGCTCCAAATTACCCCCTACACAAACCACTATCACACAGAAGTACAGAATATCAATATTAAATTTATATATAACTAAATTATACAAATGGTAGTATCAAATCAAATCATATAACCACCATGTTCTGGGAAACTAAAGGCAGTGACTCCTACGTATCCCCCCCTAAAGTTCTAGGGAGAAGCACTTGTCACTCTCTGCCACACAGATCTGAAGCTGGCAGGAGCTCCAGTGTGCGAAAGGGATACTGCAGAAGCTCAAACAGACTGCTGAAGAGAGACACAAGCAGGACTGGAATAGATGGGAGCTGTGGGGTAGATGCCATGACGGTTAGCTAAGCAGTAAGAGCTCCAGTGGAAGGAGGAGGCAGGGAGCGGTGAAGGCAGACATGGGTTCCCATAAAAAGCTTCAACAGGCTCGCAGAAAAATGGCCCACTAAAACACCAGCAATAAGAAGCAGTTCCAGCTTCCTTTGGCTTCTTTTACTCTCAGTTCTGGTGGCAAATAACAAGGTATGAATTTAGGTCCCTTGGGACTATATTTTGGAGTAAGGTAAAAGGGAGTAGGAGTGGAAGTGATCATTTTAGTTAGGTTTAGTTGGTAAGGGCTTTTCTTTAAAATGTAACAGTGTAGCCAGGCGTGGTGGCGCTCGCTTGTAATCCCCGTGCTTGGGAGGCAGAGACAGGAGGATCACGCAGGTTCGAAGCCAGCTGCGCGTGCTGGCTTAGGAGACCCTGTTTCCAAATAAAAATGTAAAAATAGGTCTGGGAGTGTAGCCCGGAGGTAGAAGGGCTTACAGAAACCCCAGTACCAACAAAAATAATAATAATAATAATAATCTAACTGTATTCTTTAAAAAATATATAGGGTACAGGATGCTAAATGGGTATGTGGTCCTAGAGATTGAATCCAGACACATTCTACCACACTACATCTCCAGCCCGTTATATTTGTGTTTTCAAACAGGGTCTCATTAAGTAGCTGAGAGTCTCACTAAGTTGCTGGGGTTAGCCTCAAACCCGTGGTCCTCCTGCCTCAGCCTCCTAAAGTACTGGGATTACAACTACCATACCCAGCTTCTTAGCTGCTTTTTAAAAAATCATAACAACTTAATATTTATTGAATATTTATTATGTACTATTCTAAGGGTTTAAATTTAACTTATTGATATCTTTACAACAAATTAATATTAGTACTAATTTATTATTTCTTTCTTTCTTTCTTTTTTTTTTTTTGTGGTACTGAGAGTGGAACCCAGGGGCTTTTCTACTTCCAGGCTATACTCCCAGAATTATTTTATACTTTATTTGGAAAAAGGGTCTCATTAAGTTGTTGAGAGCCTCACTAAGTAGCTGAGGCTGGCTTCAAACCTGTGTGATCCTCCAGTCTCAGCCTCCCAAGCCCTGAGATTACAAGCATGCAACACCATGCCTGGATATTATTTCTATTTTTTTAAATTGAGAACAGAGAAATCAAGTCATTTGTCCAAGACTATATCACTAATAAGAATTAAAACTGGCTCATAATCACTCCAATGAATCCCACCTAATTCTGAAATTACTATTTCTAGTCTGATGCCCAAAATTCTAGGATGACATAAATATTAAGAGTAAATAGGCTATGGCTGGGTGCCTTGACACACGCTTATAATCCCAGTACTTGGGAGGCTAAGATAGGAGGATCATAGGTTTGTAGTCAGTCTCAATAACTTAGTAAAGCTCTCTACAACTTAAGGAGACCCTTTTTCAAAATACAATAGGGCTTGGCATGTAGCTCAGAAGTAGAATGCCCTGGATTCAATTCCTAGTATCACCAAATAAAATAAAATAAACATGCTATAAGTAAAAGGCATATAATAGCTGGTATTTCTCAGATTTTTTTTTCTTTCTTTTTTTTTTTTTTTTTTTTGGTGGTACTGGGGGTGGAACCCAGAGGCTTTCTATCTCTGGGCTATACTCCCAGACCTTTTTTATATTTTATTTGGAAACAGGGTCTCACTAAGTTGCTGAGAGCCTCACTAAGTAGCTGAGGCTGGCTTCGAACCTGTGCGATCCTCCTGTCTCAGCCTCCCAAGTGCAGGGATTACGAGCGTGCGCCACCCCACCCGGCTTCTCAGATTTTTTTTTTACACTATTTGGCTACCAAAGTCCTTTCTAGCACGTTTCCCAGGTTGTCATATGCGTGGAACAGAGCTCTCATTTGTGCCACTGTAAGCTCTGTAGTAGGCACACCCATTCACATTTCATCTTTGTAACAATACTACAGAAGTCGTTACAGTATTTTATAACCAAAGCAAGGCACTACATTTTACATTGCATCTGTACTTTCATAAATTCCAACTTGTTACCTTTTTACACACCTCAGGAGACTATATCTATACAAGGAAATTGCTTTTTTTTTTTTTTTTTTTTTTGCCGGCTGGGGATGGAGCCCAGGGGCATTTGACCTCCAAGTTACACCCCCTGCCCAATTTTTTATTCTTTATTTTTGAAACAGGATCTCACTGAGTTGCAGAGGGCCTCACTAAGTAGCTGAGGCTGTCTGGGAACCGCAATCCTCTGGTCTCAGCCTCCCGAATGCTGGGATTACAAGCCTGCGCCACCCACTTTGAAGAGATTAACGAATCTGCTCAAGTTATATCAATGGTAAACTTCAGATCTGAGATTCAAACCCAGGTCCTAAATCAAGGTTAAAATAGAGAAGATATTCTACATGAATTATTATCTTTCATAAAATTATTATGTATAACCATATAATAGAACTATCACTCTAGAAGTTCATATTTCATCTAATTTTTTTTGTGTGTTGGGGTCTGGGGATGGGACCCAGGGGCATTCGACCTTCTGAGTTATACCCCCTGCCCTATTTTTTATTCTTTACTTTGAAGCAGGGTCTTACTAAGTTATGGAGGGCCACACTAAGTAGCTAAGGCTGTCTTCGAACTGCGATCCTCTGGTCTCAGCCTCCCAAATGCTGGGATTACAAGTGTGCCCCACCATGCCCAGCTTCATCTAATTTTTAAACAACTAACACCAAATAATTTTCATATTTGATCACACTCTTGTAATTTCCTAAAATTATAATGTAAAGACACAAAAGAGCTGGGTGCAGTGGTATATCCCTATAATCCCAATACGTGGAAGGCTAAGAAAGGAGAATCGGGATCACAGGAGACCAGCCTGAGCAACTTGGTAAGACCTTTCTCAAAACAAAAATTAAAAAGGGCCAGGGTATAACATAATGGCAGTGTTCCCCTGGGTTCATCCCTAGTATCACACATACACAAGCACATGCATACATGGTGACAGACATAAGAATAGTATTGTGTCAAGATTAAACTTTCTGGACTCAAAGGCAAAATATAACACTGTTAAAATATTTTACATAAAGCCGGGCATGGTGGCGCTGTGACTTATATATTGAGGCAAAGAAATATTAACTATTCAGAATAGACAGAGATATAAAAATACATTTAACAGAAAACCAATAAAACACTCAAAATAAGAGTTAAAATGTTATAGGTAGCCAGGCGTTGTGACACAAGCTTGTAATCCCTGTTCTTGGGAGGCGGAGACAGGAGGATCACGCAGGTTCAAAGCCAGCCGCGCTGGTTTAAGAGAGCCTGTTTCCAAATAAAAAAGTATATATATAAAAAAAAGGTACTGCGCCGGGCGTGGTGGCGCACGCTTGTAATCCCCGCGCTTGGGAGGTAGAGACAGGAGGATCACGCAGGTTTGAAGCCAGCCGCGCGCGCTGGTTTAGGACCCTGTTTCCAAAATGAAAATGTAAAAAAATAGGTCTGGGAGTGTAGCCCGGAGGTAGAAGGGCTTCCAGGAACCCCAGTACCACCACCAAAAAAAAAAAAAAAAAAAAAAAAAAAAAGGTACTGGGAGTGTAGCCTGGAGGTAGAAGGGCTTCCAGGAACCCCAGTACCACCAAAAAAAAAACCAAAAAACAAAAAAAGTCATAGGTATAGAGAAGGGAAAAAAGTAATCCTAACATAAAGAACTTAGAAATCAAAACTGCTGATTTATATTCTTCGTATTAAATAACAATTTCTACCTTCTCTGTACATCTCTTTTTATTTTAATCTTTTCAACAGTTCAACAACATCAGCAAGTTACTATTCCTAAATTCAAGAATCTTCTCTTTGATCCCTTCACCAATAAGTGGAATTTAAGCTTTCTTTTTAAAAGTAAGTAAAAGTTCTATAAATGGCAAGGGAGATAGGAAAAATATTAGGCTGGAAAAAAATGTAACATCTATTTGGAAATCTATTTGAAGGAGGAAAATAAAAGACTACAGTTTTGAATGTGTAGCAAGGCAAAGTATAGTGGAGCACAAGTATGGAAAAGTGGCTAATGCCAAATGTGAGGAATTTGAGTGCAATTTTGAAGAATATTGACTTAATTCATAGAAAGAAACAAGGACTTAAAACAGCAAAACATGCATATTTTAAAAAAAGTATGTCAAAGAATAAACACAAAAATCCTTCAGAAGCAGGTCAATTTAGAACGAGAAAAAAACTTTTACCTTATTTGCCAAATTTCTGCATGTTTTCCATATAATATTAAATGCATACTGTGAAAACCAGTAGCAGCCTGAAGTAGCTGGAATATATTTAATTTTTGTTAAATTAATTTTAATAATTTCAAGAGGTTAGGAATGTGGCTAAGAAATCAAGATAATTCAATATGTCACAATACTTCAACATTTTCTTATATTCTCTGGTTATAAATGTAGAAAGACAAAATTAAGAAATAAGGGAAAATTCACTGCAGTAACACAAAAAGTATGAAATCAATGAAAGAATGAACAAGGTGCTATGGTAATGTACTACATTTGATAAGGAAGATGGTTATTTCACGGTGTTTTTAACCTTGTTATAGGTCCTCCACTATCTGGCACCAAACCACATATCCATGTTTATTTCTTAAAGTGAGTCCATATTTTTTTATCTTTGAGAGTGTTTTTGCCTTCTCACTGTCATGACTGTATTCTGTTTCCTACATAAACTGCAACCACATAGTGAGGTCAAGCTTAGTTCTCATTTCCAGAATAAAGTCTTTAACTGTTACACATAATACCAACTAACCAGTTTTGAGTTTTGTTTTGCAGCACTGGGGGTGGAAGCCAGGGGTCTTCTATCTCCAAGCTACACCCCCAGGCCTATTTTTTATTCTTTATTTTGAAACAGTCTCACTGAGTAGCTGAGGCTGTCTGCGAACCTGGATCCTCCTGTCTCAGCCTCCCAAATGCTGAGATTATAAGTGTGCACCACCACACCCAACTCCAACCAGTTTTTTTTTTTTTTTTTTTTTTTTTTGGTGGTACTGGGAATGGAACCCAGGAGCCTTCTACCTCCGGGGTACACTCCCAGACCTATTTATATTTTATTTGGAAACAGGGTCTCTTAAGCCAGCTGAGTCTGGCTTCGAAACTGCGCGATCCTCCTGTCTCAGCCTCCAAAGTGTAGGGATTACAAGCATGCTCCACCATGCCCGGCTCCAACCAGTTTTTTAATTCCTATTAAGTGTTTATTTCTAGTTTCTTGGGAGCATGAGCTAATTTCATATTGTTATATGACCCCCTCACAAAGAGCAAAATGCCTAGCCAATATATAAAAGTGTCCTACATCTATGCATGGTGGTACAGGTCTATAATCTCAGTACTTGGAAGGCTAAAACAGGAAGGAGGTCTGCAGGTTTGAGGTCCCTGCATGGTAACTTAGTGAGACCCTATTTCAAAAGAAAAAATAAAAAAGACTGGGGGTGTAGTTCATAAGTAGAATGCCCCGGGGTTCAATCACCAGTGCCATTCACAACATAAAAACAACACAAAAATGTTTTTTCATAAACTACAAAGGAAAGGAAAATGAAATGTAATACAAATAGGAAATGCAATATGCCTTCTCTTCTTATAATATTAAACAAATTTTCAAATAAGAAAAACTAAACTTGTCAACTTACCCCATTCAGGCTGCCTAAGTCTTTCACCAAATGTTCATCTGTAGAGGCATCATAATTGATGACTGCATGTTGCTTATCCACGCTTCGAGACTGAAAGGAAGTTTTTAAGTTAATAAATACAAGAAAACACTAGAATATACCCCCCAAATTGGGAGTTAGATACCCAACGTTAATAGGACAGTAGATAAACATGGGAAATATCAATGAAAAAGTAGATTAAGTTTTACTATATAACACAAATTTGGCATCAGTCCTTACAGAGGAAAGAAGCCAAATTTTTGAAATAGTCTTTCTACAAATTTACATGTTCTCATTCTGAAAGAATTTAAACTGGCTAACTTTACTGAATATATTAAATTACAATGTTTTAGATTTTGAAACTGTAAGATGGGAATCACATAAATTATGTTTTACAAATCATTATAAAATATTTATCCTGTAGGGTTTTCTTTCGAGTATTTTTTTGGGGGGTATTTGGGATTGAACCCAGAGACACTCAACCACTGAGTTACACCCCTAACCCTTTTGGTTTTATTTATTTTTTATTATTTTTTTATTTTTTGGTGGTAGTGGGGATGGAACCCTTCTACCTCCAGGCTACATTCCCAGACTTATTTTATATTTTTTATTTGGAAACAGGGTCTCTTAAGCCAGAGAGGCTGGCTTCGAACCTGCGCGATCCGCCTGGGTTCATGTATTAGAGACCTGTAAGAAGTGCAAGGTGACCTTGTCACTGAGGGCACCGCCATCAGAAGGGATTAAGTAGCTCTCCTGGGATGCTGGTAACTTCCCTTCACAGTGGGTTGTTATAAAAAGCAAGACTAACTCCTCCTAGCTCTCTGGCTCGTGTTCGTTCCTGTGCTCTCTCTCCAGCCATGGGATCATCTACCACGTGATGACCCTTACCATTCAAGCAAATATTAAGTACCATGTTTTTGAACCTCCAAAACTGTGAGTTCAATAAATGTCTTTTCTTCATGTATCACCTAGCCTCAGGTGTTTTGTTCTAGGTACAGAAAACTGACTAATCAGAGTAGGGCGTGGTGGCACATGCGTATAATCCCAGTGCTTGGGAGGCTGAGACAAGAGGATCCCAGGTTTAAGGACAGTCTTAGCAAGTAAGACTCTCATCAACCTAGCAAGACCCTGTTTTAAAATAAAAATAAAATAGCCATGTGTAGTTGCACACGCTTATAACCCCATCATTTGCAAGGCTGAGACAGGAAGATTGTGGTTCATGGGCAGCCTCAGTTCCTTAGTGAGGCCCTTTGAAACTCAGTGAGAATTCTGTTTCAAAATAAAAAATAGGGCTGGCGGTGTAGCTTGGAGGTAGAATGCCCCTGGGCTCCATCCCCAGTACCGCAAAATAAATGAATAAATAAATAAACAAACAAACAAACAAACAAACAAACAAATAAATACAATAGAGCTGGGGGTATAGCTCGGAAGTAGATTGTCCCTGGGTTCGATCTATAGTAACAAACACAAAAAAGGACAAATCTATGTAGGTTCTTAATAAATATTAACCAAATCATGGCAAATAATCTCTCGGTAAGGAAAAGAATATATAGAAAAAGTAGAAGTCCTTACAATAGTGCACTTAAAGGAAAAAATCTCTAAGGTGAGAAAAAGAAAATTCCTTGGGAAAGTTATCATTAGATTAGGAATGTAGAAATTAAATGGCTATTCATGGAGCCAGGGAATTATGCCATGGTATGGTCAACACGGATCAGAGATACTGAAGAAAAAATATGATTTGGGGAGAAAATAATTTAGGGACACCAACTTAACTAATTTCACAATTTGCCTGGATATTCTTAATCTAATATGCATCCTGTTTTACAATTTTTTATGGTGGTAAATAAATACCTGAGTATAACAGAAGAAAGTGCTAAAGACATAGAGAACAAGAGAAGTTATTGATATAAGATATTTTCCAACTCTAGGTACTGGAAAATGAGGAAGATGTTACTTAGGATGGAAAAGCATTGTGCTATAATAGGAATTAAGGCAGAAAACCAAGATTACAGAACAAAACAGTCTAGTGAGTGGTCAAGGAAAACTGGGGGAATAAGGAGGGTAAGTTATTGACAGCTGACTATACAAGCCATAAAACCATTCTATTTCTAGATGACCAAATTCACATTTCCTCTAGATTAAACTAAGCAAAGAGAAACTACATTGTGACTTAATTTTCACAATCCATTTGCATACTTCTTTTTATTCCTTCTGTATCATCCATGATAACTTTTTAAATATTTATTTATTTATTTTTTATTGGTGCATTGTAATCATACATCACATTGGAATGCAAGACTTGAGAGCATATACAAGCACACATCATCCAATTAGCCCTCATCCACTCCCCATCCCATTCCCTGCCCGTCCCTCCATCCCATGCTTGTTTGGTGATTAACTTTAATACAATTGTTTACCTACCTACTGAGTTTTAAAGAGGCTCCATCCTCCCCTATCTCATACCCTCTGTTTGGTCACCTTATTTGCTTCGCTATAGGGCCCTTTCTATACCTTGACCTCTTCCTGTTACCACTTTCCTCCTAGTTATTGCTGATTAGGGGAAGCATCAGTTTTTCATTTTCTGCGATATTTCTCTGTGCATGCCGCGTTGCAAGTACCTATCCCAGTAGTGGCCTGGCTATCCGGTGGACTGATCCAGACCTCACTGGCTCAGGCACTGGCCTTGCCTCCTGGTAGGCCCCGATTCTGGCCTCACTAGCCCCCACACCAGCCTAACCCCTCGGCTGACTCCAATCCAGGCCTCAGAGGCCCCAGCACCGGCCTTGACTCACAGCAGGCTCCGGTTCCGACCTTGCTGACCCCGGCACCGGCCTAACCCTTCGGCAGGCTCTGATCCTGGCCTCGAAGGCCCCAGCACTGGCCTTGCCTCTAGGCAGGCTCCTGTGCCGGCCACTGGCCCCAGCACCGGCCTACCCCTCGGCAGGCTCCCATCCTGGCCTTGGAGGCCTCAGCACCAGCCTTGACTCACAGCACTGGCCTAACCACTTGGCAGGCTCCGATCCCAGCTTTGCTGGTCCCAGCATCGGCCTACCCTCTCAGCAGGCTCCGATCTTGGCCTCGGAGGCCTTAGTAGTGGCTGTGCCTCATGGAAGGCTCCAATCCCAGCCTCGCTGACCCCCGCACCAGCCTTACCCCTTGGCAGGCTCCAATCCAGGCCTCTAGAGCCCCAGCAGCGTCCTTGCCTCACGGCAGGCAACAATCCTGGCCTCGCTGGCCCCAGCACCGGCCTAACCCCTCAGCAGGCACTGATCCCCGCCTCGGAGGCCTCAGTAACAGCCTTGCCTCAAGGCAGACTCCGATGCCGACCGCTGGCCCCAGCACAGGCCTACACCTCGGCAGGCTCGGATCCCAGCCTCGGAGGCTCCAGCCCAGGCTTGCCTCACGGCAGGCTCCAATCCCCAACCTTGCTGACCCCGGAACCAGACTAATCCTTTGGCAGGCTCCAATCCCGGCATCGGAGGCCCCAGCACCGGCCTTGCCTCACAGCAGGCTCCGATCCCGGCCTCGCTGGCCCCAGCACCAGCCTACCCTCTCAGCAGGCTCCAATCCCAGCCTCGGAGGCCTTAGTAGCGGCTGTGCCCCATGGTAGGCTCCAATCCCGGCCTCACTGGCCCCGGCACCTCAGTAGTAGCCTTGCCTTACGGCAGGCTCCAATCCCAGCCGCTGGCCCTGGCACCGGCCTAACCCCTTGGCAGGCTCTGATCCCGGCCTCAGAGGCCTCAGTAGCGGCCTTGCCTCATGGCAGGCTCCGAAGCCAGCCGCTGGCCCCGGCACCGGCCTAACCCCTCGGCAAGGCTCCAATCCAAGCCTCGGAGGCCCCAGCATCGGCCCTGCCTCACGGCAAGCTCCGATCCTGGCCTTACTGGCCCCGGCACCAGCCTAACCCCTCAGCAGGCTCCGATCCCGGCCTTAGAGGCCTCAGTACCGGCCTTGCCTCACGGCAGGCTCCGATGCCAGCCACTGGCCCCGGCACTGGCCTAACCCCTCGGCAGGCTCCAATCCCGACCTCGTTGGCCCCGGCCTAACCCCTCAGCAGGCTCTGATCCCAGCCTCGGAGGCCTCAGTAGCAGCCTTGCCTCACAGCAGGCTCCAATGCCGGCCTCGGAGGCCCCAGTGGCGGCCTTGCCTCACGGCAGGCTCCGTTCACAACCTTGCTGGCCCCGGCACTGGCCTCCATTTGCATATTTCAACATAAATTAATAATCATCATTCAGAAACAATTCAAATCTGAGCAAGATTGCTAAATTCATCAAGTCTCTGGACTAATGAAAAACCCATAGCTGACCCAATCTTAAATTGCAAAGACAATCAATTTTGACAGGGCCCTTCCTTGTTCCTGTCACTTTGAGCTTTAAATAAAAATGCAAGACTCTCTACTCACTGTCTGCTTGTGGTACTTTTTCTCACAAGAGTCTATGCTTCTTTCCTCCTGAGTTTTTCTCTTTGTTTTAGTTTTTACTCTTTCCAAGACCATGTAATGTACTCTTCAGTTTGCCTTATTTCAAACTCCTTTTTGTTTTTAAGCTATTCGTAGATGGTTATTTCCTATACCCTTCCTTTAAAATCTGGCATTCCCTCTGAACTCTAATTCTACTGCACCTCTCCTAAATCCCACATCCCATTAAAATAATGGTGTAAGAAGTCTCCAAGTTTACTATGACTTCTAGACCATGACTCATCCCCTTCAATAAAAAACACTTTATTTTCTTATAAAGGTCCATTTATATTACAAAGCTAGTGAATTTTCAAGGAAAACTGAGCGAATAGATACACAAAACAGAGGAAAAGAATGGAGAACCCAGAAATAAATTTAAATATATATATTCAACCATTTTGAGAGTGTACCAAGAGAACATAATTAAGACAGTATCTTCAACAAATGGTGCTTAGAAACTAGATTTCCACACCCAAAAGAATGGAATCAGATCCTTATTTTATACCATATACAAAAGTAAATTAAGACTTAAGACAGGAAGCTATAGAATTCCTAGAAAGGAACATATAGGAAAAAACTCCCCAGACACTGGCTTTGGCAATGATTTTTTGGATATAACAGAAGCCCAAGTCACAAAAGCAAAAATAAATAAAAGGGACTATATTTTTATAAAACCAAAAAGCTCTGCACAGCAAAGAACAAAATGAAAACTACAGCCTTTAGATAAGAAAAAAAAGTATGCAAATCATGTATCTGATAAGGGGTTAATATCTAAAATTTATAAAGAACTCATACCATCCAAAGTGGAATAAGAACCCAATTTTAAAATGGTCAAATAACTTAAATAGACATTTCTACAAAGACATAAAAATGTTCAACAGGTATATGAAAAGGCACTCAAACATCATTAATCATTAGGGAGATGAAAATCAAAATCACTGAGATACCAGCTCACATCCAATAGGATGACTACTATTAAAAAAATCAAAAGACGCTGGGACCCGGACCAGACCCCTGGAGAAACCGGGCCCAGTACCCTGGGTCCCAGGCGGGGGTCGCGCGGGGAACGCCAGCCGGGTCCCGGGTCGCAGGACTCTGGGCCCCGGGCCGAACTGCGCGTAGCACACCAGACACCTAGAGAAACCGGGCAGAGTACCCTGGGTCCCGGACGGGGGTCACGCGGGGCATGCCAGCCAGGGCCCGGGTCGCGGGACCCTGGGCCCCAGGCAGAGTAGTGCAGAGCACTCTGGACCCATGGGGAAACCGACCAGGTCACAGTGCTACTGAGTGCCTGATCCCACTACCTCCTCAAACCACATATACTGTCTTCTCTTATTTAAAAAAAAAAAAAGGAAAAGAAAAAGAAAAATATCGAAGAGGAATTAAGAAAGCCGCTGCGGATGCCAGGACGCTGGACATGCAGACAAAACTTATCTAAATGCACTGGAACTTATAGAAAAATTCCCTGTGAAGGAGGACTGCTGTTTCTCTATAATGTTAAGAATCTTGGACATCACCTGTAAGGAGAGAGTTTAGCGGAGACCACGGAGAAAGGCAGTGTTGAAAGTGGTCTCCGTGATGGAGGTGGAGACTTGTATTCAGGAGAAGCAGAAACCGGATCCTACCAACCTTATTTTTTTGGAGAAATTACACCAAATGTCGAATGCTACCATCACGCATGCTTAGGAACACTGGACAACATTCAGAGTGGAAAAAGAGCCTAGGAAGGATTTGAAATGGTGGAGGCAGTGGTAATGGCAGTGGCTAGTACTCAGGGGAGGCAGAGATCTGATACATTACACCTAGAACCTTTGAAATAATAACCCCAGAGACAGTGATCGGAGCCTGCTGAGGGGTTAGGCCGGTGCCGGGGCCAATGGCCGACATCAGAGTCTGCCATGAGGCAAGGCTACTACTGGGGCCTCCAAGGCCGAGATCAGAGCCTGCCGAGGGGTTAGGCTAATGCTGGGGCCAGTGAGGCTGGGATCGGAGCCTGCCTTGAGGCAAGGCCGGTGATGGGGCCTCCGAGGCCGGGATCGGAGCCTGCCGAGGGGTTAGGCCAATGCTGGGGCCAACGGCAGGCATTGGAGCCTGACAGAAAACAAGGCCACTACTGGGGCCTCCGAGGCCGGGATCGGAGCCTGTAGAGGGGTTAGGCCAATGCTGGGGCCAACGGCCAGCATCGGAGCCTGACAGGAGGCAAGGCCGCTACTGGGCCCTCCGAGGCTAGGATCGGAGCCTGCCGAGGGGTTAGGCCAGTGCTGGGGCCAGAGACGCCGGGATCGGAGCCTGCCGAGGGGTTAGGCCGGTGCCGGGGCCAATGGCCAGCATAGGAGCCTGCCATGAGGCAAGGCCACTACTGGGGCCTCCAAGGCCGAGATCAGAGCCTGCCGAGGGGTTAGGCTAATGCTGGGGCCAGTGAGGCTGGGATCGGAGCCTGCCTTGAGGCAAGGCCGGTGCTGGGGCCTCCGAGGCCGGGATTGGAGCCTGCCGAGGGGTTAGGCCGATGCTGGGGCCAACGGCAGGCATCGGAGCCTGACAGAAGACAAGGCCACTACTGGGGCCTCCGAGGCCGGGATCGGAGCCTGCAGAGGGGTTAGGCCGATTCTGGGGCCAACGGCCAGCATCGGAGCCTGACAGGAGGCAAGGCCGCTACTGGGCCCTCCGAGGCTAGGATTGGAGTCTGCCGAGGGGTTAGGCCAGTGCTGGGGCCAGAGAGGCCGGGATCGGAGCCTGCCGAGGGGTTAGGCCAGTGCCGGGGCCAATGGCCGGCATAGGAGCCTGCCGTGAGGCAAGGCCACTACTGCGGCCTCTGAGGCCGGGATCGGAGCCAGCTGAGGGGCCAGGCCAGTGTCGGGGCCAGCGAGACCAGAATTGGGGCCTCCCATGAGGCAAGGCCGCTGCTTGAGCCAGCAAGGTCTGGATCAGTCCACCAGGTAGCCAGGCCACTACTGGGGCCGTCAAGTGTGGGATCGGTACTTGCAATGCGGCAGAGAAATATCGCAGAAAATATAAATCAGATGCTTCCCCTAATCAACAGGAAGAGGATGAGCTATAGAAAGGGCCCTATAGTGAAGCAACTAATGTGACCAATCAGAGGGTATAGAATAGTGGA
Source organism: Muscardinus avellanarius (assembly GCF_963383645.1). Classification (NCBI taxonomy): domain Eukaryota; kingdom Metazoa; phylum Chordata; class Mammalia; order Rodentia; family Gliridae; genus Muscardinus; species Muscardinus avellanarius. Next base: position 60,196,966 of record NC_137793.1, on the reverse strand, counting down.
GGACAGAGCCTCTTTAAAACACAGGAGGTACATAAACAACTGTATCAAAGTTAATCACCAAACAAGCATGGGATCGAGGGAGGGGAAGGGAATGGGATGGGGGATGGATGAGGGCTAACTGGATGATGTGTGCTTGTATATCCTCTCAAATCTTGTACTCCAATGTGATTGATATATGACTACAATGCACCAAATAAAAAATAAATAAAAATAAAAAATAAAGCTTGTAGAATTCAACTGGGAAAAAAAATCAAAAGACAACAAATATTGGCAAAGGTGTGAAAAAGAAGCTATTTACACTGCTGGTAGGAATGTAGATTGCTGTGGCCATATAAAAATGATATAAAAATTTCTAAACAAATTAAAAATAGAACTGCTGCTGGGTATGGTGGCGCACGCTTGTAACTTCAGCATTTGGAAGGCTGAGACAGGAGGATTGTGGTTTGCGAACAGCCTCAGCTACTCAGTGAGGCCCTTTGCAACTCAGTGAGACCCTGTTTCAAAAAATAAAGAATAGCCAGGCGTGGTGGCACACGCTTGTAATCCCCACGCTTGGGAGGCTGAGACAGCCTTAGCTGGCTTAAAAGACCCTGTTTCCAAATAAAATATGAAATAGGTCTGGGAGTATAGCCCAGAGGTAGAAGGCCCCTGGGTTCCATCCCCAGTACCACCAAATAAATAAATAAATAGATAGATGATAGACAGATAAGAAAGAAAGAGAAAAAGAAAGAAAGAAAGAAAGAAAGAAAGAAAGAAAGAAAGATAGATAGATAGATAGGGCTGGGGGTGTAATTCAGAGGTAGAATGGCCCTAGATTCCATCCCCAGTACCAAAATTAAAAAAAAAAAAAATGCCATTCAACCCAGCAATTCTTCTGTGCATAAACCCCAAAGAAATGAAATTGTCACTGTCTAAAGATAATCTGCACCCCCCAAGTACATATACACAATGAAATAGTAGCCCTAATAAAGAACTTCTTGCCATTTGCCCCAACATGGAAAAGGAATTTGGAGAATATTATGCTAAGGGAAATAAAGCCAGACACAGAAGAAAAATATTATCTGATCTCATTTATAAGTGAAATCTTACACACACACAAGTTCCCAGAGGCTGGGGAGATGGATGCAGAGGATGGGAAGATACAGGTCACAGAATACAGAGCAGCGGATATGTAAGATAATGAGTAAATCTAGAGATCTAATGTATAAAATGAGAAATAAAATTGTCCTGTATATGCAACTCAAGCTACATGAGTATATTTTATCTGCTATTATTTCAATAATAACAAAAAATAGGCAACTACATGAGAGGATGAATATGTTAGCTATTACTTATATGTATCCTACAGTGTCCTGTTTTGTACCTTAAAAAATATATATATATATACAATAAAAATTTAGTATTTTTAAAAACTAACAATCGTTTTGCTCAAACTAATAGCAGCATAGTAGGAAAATTTTATATGAATTCTAAGTTCTGAATAGACACAGAGAATGCAGTACAGTTACCTGCAACATGAGTTCACAGTCATCTCTTCCAACAAAAATCATTTCTCGTGGCAGCCTGTGGCGAGTGCCTCCACTGCTCACCAAAAACCACGATGTTAAGCTCATTTTCTGCTTAGCTTCTAGTCTTTGGCAAAGCTACGTCATCCTGTAAGATAGGAAGAAAAAAAGATACATTTGGGCATTTTTAACTTTAGTAACCTACAAGTAGGCCTAGGAATAGAACTGCATTCATCAACACTTACATTGGATTAATATATGCCAAATTTTCACCAGTGAAGTAAGCTCACAAACTCTACTAAGAGTCAAGTTAAAAGCAGAACAACTAGGTTAAGCCACATGGCACAAGCCTATAGTCCCAGGTAGTCAGGAGGGCAAGACAGGAAGATTGCTTGAGCCCATCAATTCAAGACCAGCCTGAACAACATAGCCAGACTTGCCTTCTGAATGCCCTGGATTCAAACTGCAGTACCATTAAAAATAAATACACACATAAATAAAACAAGCCAGGCATGGTGGTGCATATAATCCCAGCTCCTCAGAAAGGTGAGTTAGGAAGATCACATGTTTGAGACAAGACCCTGCCACTCTATCTCAAAAAAAAAAAAAAAAAAAAAACTTAAAAGGCTAGAAATGAGCTGGGCTTGGTGGCACAGGGTTGTAATCTTATGGGAGGCTGAGACAGGGGAATCACAGGTTCAAGGACAGCCTCAGCTACTTAGTGAGACCTTGTTTCAAAATAAAGAATAAAAATAGGGCTTGGGGGTGTAGGTCAGAGGTAGAATGCCTGTGAATTCAATTCCCAGTACCTCAAAAAAAAAAAAAAAGGGCTAGGAATGTAGCTCAGTAGTAGAGCACTCCTGGAGCCAATCCCCAGTAGTATGTATAAATAAATAAATAAATAAATAAATAAATAAATAAATAAGAAAGATAGATAGGAGGTAGTAAATTTATACTCCTGGAAGGCTTTTAGAATAGTTTGTAAAGATCTATAATCCCAGAGCATGGCATGGTGGCACACGCCTGTAATTCCAGTACTTGTTAAGCTGATAAAGGAGAATCAGAGCAACTCAGCAAGACCCTATTTCAAAATAAAAATTAAAAGAGAGTAGGGTATAACTCAGAGGTACAATGTCCCTGGACCCAATCCCCTACAAACTCAGGCACAAACATAAAAAAAATATAATTCTCAAATGTTAACATTAATATAATCTTATCATAGAACAATAAATCATAGCTGGGCATGGTGGTACATGGTTGTAACCCCAGCATTAGGAAGGCTGAGACAAGAGGATCGTAGGTTCAAGGACAGTTTAAAAAATTAGTGAGCCTCCTGTCAACCTAATAAGGCCTTGTTTTAAAATAAAAATAAATAGGGCTGGGGGTGTAGCTCAGAGATAGAATGCCCGAGTACAATCTCCAGTACCCCACGAAAAAAGGAAATTTTATTGCTCTTGCCTTGCATGCACTTTACTATATTTTCCTAGAGCAGTAATTCTTGAACTTTTTGTTCTTGTGATTCTTTTATACTTCTAAAAAAATGGATTGCTAAGAACATTTGTGTATATATGGGTTATAAAGCTATAACCATATTCTAAATGAATTGAGAAACATTTAATTCATGTAAACTAATAATCAATTTTATTTAAAAGTTACTAACATTTCAATGGAAAAGTAACTACATCTTCTAAAACAAAAATGATAGTGAGAAGAGCAGTTGTATTTTGCATTTTACAAATCTCCTGAATACTGGCTTATCAAAAGGTTCTCATGTGCCTTTTATTCACTCCATTGCCACATACTGTTGAACTTGAACAAAAGAAAGAAAACCTGGCTTATATATATTTTTAATTTTTTGTGGTCCTGGAGATAGATCCCAGACCAGAGCCTTTACCTCTGGGCTACACCTCCAACCTATATTATATTTTATTTTGAAACAGGGTCTCACTAAGTTGCTGAGAGCCTCAGTAAGTAGCTGAGGCTGGCTTCGAACCTGTGCAATCCTCCCGTCTCAGCCTCCAAGAAACTGGGATTACAAGCATGCGCCACCATGCCCAGCCAAGGGAGACATAATTTAATAATTTTTTCAAATAATTACAGTCCCCTTAGATATAACATCAAATTGTCACACATGGCAGTTTTTTAAGGGTAATATTGCAATAAGGATTCTGAATCTCATCTCTCACATTGTGTCACATAAAAACCTGTCTTCCACTTCTATGGGATTATGCAACATCACATTGGTCCTTTGGAAAATACTGGTTTACAAAGCTATGCAGACCTTCTAGATGTTGGCATGTTTCACTATACCATTTTAAAACACATTTATTATTAACACCACCCATCTCAAGAGAAATCTTTAAGTATCAGGGAGCTGTTAAGCTCACAGTGGCAGAATTTCCTCTTCAAAGCTCAAATTTTATCATTGTTAAAAAAAATTCTGAACCAGGCATGGTGGCACACACTTATAATCTCAGCATTCAGGAGGCTGAGACAGGAGAATTGAGGTTTGCAGGCAGCCTCAGCTATTTAGTGAGGCCCTCTACAACTCGGTGAGACCCTGTTTCACAATAAAGAAAATAGGGCTGGGGGTGGAGCTCAGAGGTAGAATGCCCCTGGGTTCCATCTCCAGTACCGCAAAAAAAAAAAAAAAAAAAAAAAAAGAAAGAAGGAAGGAAGGAAGGATTGATTCTGTCACTCCATTCCTCAGGTTCACTTGCCTAAAAATACCCGTCTACACAACTATAATTTGTCTGTCTGTAGTGGAGTAAAAATAGTGTTTTATGAAACTAAATATCTAGTTGAGATCACAATTCACACAATGACAAATCCTTTTCCTAGAGACAGCCATAGTACTTTGGTATACATCATAAGTGCTTTATCTATACTTCATTTAGTCGTACAGAGCATTAAAAAGATGAGACTCAAGAGTCAAGTTTAATAAAATTAATATTTTTCTACTTATCAGACATTCTTAGGTGGAACTAGCCTTTTAAAATTATTATTATTTTAAGTGTATCACAGTGATAAGCACAACTTCTACTAGTAGAGCCAGGTGTCGCTGCCTAACCCATGCTAAGGACAGTGACTTCACTACCATTGTTTTTGTATGATCAGTGTAAATATCAATATAACAATAAATGCAAATACTGCTTTTATATTTTGTAAAAAAAAAAAAAAAGGTACTGACTCCACTGAACCCTGAAAATGTGACAGGAACTCTCAGAGGCCTGTGAACTGAACTTTGAGAATGCTGTTCCTACTGACAGTAAGTCTTAATCCTGGTCCCAATGCTGTTAAGACCATTCTGCATGGCTTTAGCCAAGTTATTTATGCCATACCTAGCTCCTGTTCTGTAAAAAGAGAATACTAGTATCTACTCATGTTTTTTCTTAGGAACCAAATAACAGTATTTGTGACTAGTTTCTCCATAAAATGATATACTGTGCTGTACTTGAATTAAAAGTAAATTATATTATGGTGGAATTAAATATTATTTTTAAAAAAACCCTGTAAAATGTAAAACTTTATGTTAAGGTAAAAATCCTATATAGACTCATCTATACATACATAAAACAGATTTTACCAAAACAAGCCAATCATTTTGTGTAAAAACAAAGCCTTACTCCCTTCTCAGCTTATTTAATAGATATGATCAATTTATGAGGATTAGTAAGATCTTACTTAGCTCCTTCATGCAAATGTTTTTTAGTCTAACATCTACTTTCTGTCAAATTGCTTTTTAGGATTTCCACCCTCCTCCCTTGAGCTCATAAAGTGGTCCTCCTGGTTACATTATCAATCAAGAATCAAAATTTCCTCTACCATCTTGTACCACATTAAGATGTATAACTACAATGCACCAATATGAAAATTTTAAAAAGTCAAAATTTTACTGGAGAAAAACCTCCAATCTAAATACTGTATATAATTTACATACTTTATTTTCAAGAAAAAAGTTTTAAAGTACTATGTAACTGAAGTCAATAGTTATAAACTTATTCTAGGAATCTGGAAAAAAAATTTCAGTAGAACATGTTAAAAAGAAACCAAATCAGCCTGGCGTGGTGGCGCACGCTTGTAATCCCCACGCTTGGGAGGCAGAGACAGGAGGATCGCACAGGTTCGAAGCCAGCCTCGATGGCTTAAGAGACCCTGTTTCCAAAAATATATATATAAAAAAAAAGAAAGAAAGGAACAATCTCAACACAGCAGAAAAGCACATAGTTACAAATAACCATTATTCATATGCTGCAAATAATTCTTTACGCATTTAAACAATATTAAGCATAATCATATAATATATAAGATATAATATGTAATTCTGATATAAATATATAATTACATTTATATAGTTACATAAAATAACTTTTTACAGATTTAATCTTGACTTTCAATGAGGCTTAAAATTTAAGCAAAAGCATACATGTTTTCTGAAAAACAAAACACAATATTCAAGATGGAATATTTGAGTGGTAATGTGATATAACATAGAGCTACTACTGTCTTTATCTAGGATCCCTCTGTAATACAGCTTTCCAAAACACTGTTCTCTCACTTTTAGGAAATTCTTTTTCTACTAAGTATTCCCAATACCCACATATGGATAAAATGAAATCTGGTTTGATAGTTTCCTGAGATCCCAAGGCATATGCTTCAATTCAGGTTCCTTTAAAATGTGGTAGGCCTTTGGGGTTTGAAATTTGTATAGAATATGATCAGGTCTTAAATGGAAATGAAAGCAGTCACATTTCTTCCCAGGGCTTTTAGATTAGTCAAAAAACTTAAAGTAAATTTTCTGAGTCAAAATCCCAGTTCCTCACACTTTTTAAGTACACATATATTTATATAACATTTTTGCACTTTAGGTATCTCTCCATAAAAAGATTTTTTAAAAACCCACAAAACACACATAAGTGATAGGAACTAGATGAAGTAACTATTTATGGTAAATTTCAATCTTTCCCATGGTAGAAGTTACTATAATCCATTTCCCATCCACTATCCCAGTAGCTGCAAACCATAGCCTGGAAGCTGGGTATGGTGGCATATGCCTATAATCATAGTACTCACAAGGCTGAAATAGGTTTGCAGGTTCAAGGTCATTGTGTAGTAACTTAGTGACTGCAAGTTTCAAAATTTAAGAGTGGGAACACCGGGCATGGTGGTGCACGCTTGTAATCCCTGTACTTGGGAGGCTGAGACAGGAGGATCATGCAGGTTCAAAGCCAGCCTCAGCTGGCTTAAGAGACCCTGTTTCCAAATAAAATATAAAATAGGTCTGGGAGTGTAGCCCAGAGGCAGAATAATAGATCTTCCCCTAGGTTCAATCCCAAGTACCAAAGCAGCAGTAGCAGAAGCCTGAAGACAATCTTCTGAATTCCTGGTATAGCTGGCAAGAGCCAGGATACATAGTAAGGACCTAGTTAACCAGATATCAGATTGTATATCTTGACTGCTGCCTCTGATGATCAAGGTTCTAGCACAAAGGCTGGTCACCACTATTTCAATCCTCATAGGCCTAAGCAGCTGCCAAGGGATACATAGGAACTGTTTTTCTTTCTCCTTTTTGGAGCCATATATATATTAATCTTTATCAGGGCAATGGCTAAAAGCAGAGATGACAGAAAACACTTAAGTGGTCCTGGAAGATGGCGACCGAGAAAAACAGGGCTTAAGAGCCCCGCTAACAACTAATCTCCATTACCACAAAATCAGCGCCTTTCATAGCCAGAAAACACCATCACCAGAGAAACAAAAAAATCACCAGGCTCCAGAGAGGAAGGGGACTGAGAACAAAGCTCAGAGCCACAGAGGAGATACACCGGCCTCACGCCCGAGGCCGCGGCAGCAGTGCCATACTGCCGGCGGCAGCGGCAAGTTCATCGGATGTACAGCAAGCCGAGGTGAGCCGCTGCGGTACAGCCAGGCGGGATTTCTCGCCGCAGGTAAAATCTAAAGCTCCCAGTGGCTGAGCTCAGCACACACTGCAGGGATTCAGGGTCGAAATCAAAACCAAGAAGAAATACACCAGCCTCACGGCCGAGGGCGTAGCAACAGCGCCATATTGCCACCGGCGGCAGCAGCAGCAAATTCACCGAATCCAGTACAGCTACATCTGCGTACTCAAGAACAGTGAGTCAAATTGCGGGCCACAGAGGAGAAATCCCAGTACTGTACTCCCTGGGACTTGACCCAGTGGGGGAGGGGCGGTGGCAGAGATATCACACCATAGGAGAACGTGCAACCTGGCACCCCCCACAGTCTAAAGCAGCCTCTATCGACTCTCTGGGTCGGAGACTCTGTGATACAACCCAGTAAAGGAGTAGTGGGGTCTGAGATACTACTGACTCGAGATCCAGAACACCTTAAGTGAAGTCATAGTGACCCAAGGGAAGTACCCAGAGAAGGCACAAACTTCCGAAATCATGGGAAAGAGGAATAATACTGGAGCAATGAATGCCCACAACCCCACAACATCAGAACCCGATAAAACAGAAAATCAGAGATTTCTAGAAGATCAAATCAGGAAAATAACTGTATAAATAATAGAGGTGCTTCGAAAAGAACTTAGAAAGAGCCAAAAAGAGATAAAGGATGTAATTAATGAAGTAAAGGCCTCAATTCAAAGCACAAACAACCGATTAGATCACATGGAGAACAGAATCTCGCTCTTAGAAGATGATCATTCCAAAAATGAACGCATAGTTTCTAAGCTAGGAAAAAATATCCGACAGCAGGAATCTGACATTGAAGAAATATGGGCCCATTTTAAGAGAGCTAACCTAAGAATAATTGGAATAGAGGAGGGAAAAGAAAGTGAAACCAAAGGGATCAACAATCTCTTCAAAGAAGTAATAGCAGAAAATTTTCCAAACATAGAGCAAAAGGTTGATACACAGGTCCAGGAAACTTATAGAACTCCCTTTAGACAGGATCGGAGAAGAGGATCCCCACGCCACATAATTGTCAAAATGACCAATGTGGAAGCCAAGCAGAGAATCTTAAAGGCAACAAAAACAAAGGGCCAAGTGACATTCAGAGGCAAACCAATTAGAATCACTCCAGACTTCCCAAACCAAGTCATGAGAGCCAGAAGGGCTTGGAGTAACATATTCCAAACTCTGAAAGAAAACAACTTCCAGCCAAAAATTTCCTACCCAGCAAAACTTTCTATCAAATTAGATGGAGAAATAAGAAGCTTCCATGACAAACAGAAACTGAAGGAATTTATGTCTTCAAAACCAGCACTAGAGAAAATACTCAAAGAGATTAACTACAAAGAAGAAATAGGTGACACACACCAGAACCAGAGAAACAAGAGTTTCCATCCAACAGTCAACTAAGATTGGTTATCTGTGGAGATTCATTACTTATGTTAGTCTTTTACCTATCTCTAAATGGTATTGTTTGCCTTTATTGTTGTTAATTTTTAGGATTTCTAGTTGGAATATTAATATACCTTCAGATATAGCATTTGGAAATATTTTATCCCATTCTATTAGTAACTGTTAACTCTGTTTACATTGTCTTTGGATATACAATATTTTTTTTTATTTTTTAGGGAGTTTGTATACTCCTCTGTTGCCTGTGCCATTGAAATCATATCCAAGAAATCACTGCCAATTTCAATGTTGTGAGGTTTTATGACCCAGATTTTCTCCTAAAAGTTTATAGTCTTAAGATTTATATTTAGGTCTTTTATCTATTTTGAGTTAATATTTGTATATGGGATTAGATAAGGGTCCAACTTTATTCTTTTCCATGTAATTATTATGTTTCAACAATATTTAGTTAAAAGATTATTATTTCCACCACCAAATGTTCGTGGAAACCTTGTCAAAAATAACTTGACAATATAGGGAAGAATTTAGCTCTAGGCTTTTATTTAACTCCAATGGTTTATATATCTGCCTTTAGAATAGTACTACACTGTTTCAATTATTGTAGCTTTATATGGTTTGAAATCAGAAAATATATATCTTCTAGCTTTGTTCTTTTTCAAGATCGTTTTGGGTATCTAGAGTCCATTTTCCATATTAGGATAGATTTTTTTTTCTGAAAAATAAATATATAAATATATGATAGTTTCACCTAAAAAAATAGAAAAAAAATATTCTCTGGTAAGAAAGAAAGTAAAAAGAAATATTGAAATGTTATCTTTAAGTCATCAAAAGCTTGGTATCAGACAAATGAAACTGCTATGTGAGATTACCATTTTTAATTTTGGATAAATTGCTATAATACTAGATGTCAACCACTAAGCCAAGCATGGGAGGGAGGGATGGGGAGAGAATGGGGTGGGGTTCGGGTGGGGGCTGACTGGGCGATGTGTGCATGTATGTCTACAAAAGTTTGTATCCCATTATGATGTATGAATACAGTGCACCAATTAAAAAAAAAAGAAAGAAAGAAAACACTTAAGTGACCACACATAGTAGTATGCACTTGAAAAAATAGTTTGCAAAGCCAGGCATGGTGGCCCATGCTTATTGTCCCAGCATTTGGGAGTCTGAGACAGGAGGAGGATCTGGGTTTGCAAACAGCCTCAGCTACTTAGTTGAGGACCTTTGCAATTCAGTGAGAGATCCTATTTAAAACAAAACAAAACAAAAAGAGCCGGGCTTGGTGGTGCAGACTTGTAATCCCAGCATTTGGGAGAATGAGCCTGGAGGATCAGGTTCTTGGAAAGCCTCAGCTACTTATCGAGGCCCTCCGCAACTCAGTGAGACCCTGTTTCAAAATAAAGAATAAAAATTGAGCAGGGTGTGTGGCTTGGAGGTCAAATGTCTCTGGGTTCCATTCCCAGACTCGCAAAAAATAAAATAAAAATAAAAATAAAAATAAAAATAGGGCTCTCGGTGTAGCTTGGAGATAGAATGCCCCTGGGTTTCATCTCCAGTACTGCAAATAAATAAAAATAAATAAATAAATAAAATAAAGAATAAAAAAATAGGGCTGGGGGTGTAGCTCAGAGGTAGAATGCCCCTGGGCTCTATCTCCAGTTCCGCCAAAAAAAAAAAAAAAAAAAGGTTTGCAAAAGGCATAAACAGATGGCTACAGCACTAACAAGTAAGATTCAGCAATAGTAGATTTATAATGAGAAAAAACTTTGCAAATCTAAGGAAAGACAGCAATACACAAATACAAGAATCTCAACAAACCAAGCAAAATAAATTCAAGACACATGATAGTCAAATGTCAAAACATAAAGAAATGAAAATGACCCACCATATACAAGCGATCCTTAATAAAATTAAACGCTGATTTCCCTCTCAGGAACTATAGAGACCATAAGGCATATTTAACATCCTTAAAGAAAAATCTTTCAAGCAAAAATGCTATATCTAGCAAACCTATGTTTCAAGAATAAATCAGAAATTAAGATGTTTTGAATGAAACCAAAGCACAACAGTTTCTTATTAGGAGGATGCCCGACAAAAAATGAAAAGGAGAAAATACTTTCAGGCTGAAATGAAAGGTTACTACACAATAACCTAACACCACAAATAAAAAGAATAATATATATAAAGATAAGCACATAGCTAAATATAATCCAGTGTTGTACTTTTGATAGTTTGTAACCCCTCTTTTACTTGTATGATTTAATAAGCAAAATGCATAAAGCACTAATTACAAATCTATGTTCTGGAAATACAATGTAAAAGATATAATCTGTGACAATTATAAAGGAGAGGAAATGGATATTTACAAGAGTATTTGTATATTCTTTAAATTAAGTATGTGTTAGTCTAGATTTATAATTTTAAGATATTAACTATAGTATCCAAGGTAACCACAAAGAAAATAACTAAAAAATAAAGAGAAAATGAAATAAGAAAATCAAGATGCCACATTATAAAATATCAACTGAAATTTTTAAAAGGCGATAACGGAAGAATTTGAGAGGAAAACATATAACAAAACAACAGATAAATATATAACAAAACAAAATAAATGAAATAAAACCTTATCAGAAATCACATTAAATATAAATGATTATTTTCCTGTAACAGAAAATAACATTGTAGTTAAAATAACAGGATTTATCTAAATGCTGTATACAAAAGACTCACTATACACAAATATAAAGACAAAAAGAGGTTAAAAAAAAGATAAAGATAATAACCAAAATAGAACTGAGGTGACTACGTTTTTTTTGTTTTGGTTTGGGTTTTTTTTTTTTTTTTTTTTTTTTGGTGGTACTGGGGTTCCTGGAAGCCCTTCTACCTCCAGGATACACTCCCAGACCTATTTTATATTTTTGAAACAGGGTCTCTTAGGCCAGCGTGGCTGGCTTCAAACCTATGCCGATCCTCCTGTCTCCGCCTCCCAAGCACAGGGATTACAAGCGTGCGCCACCACGCCTGGCAGTGACTACGTTTTTATTGGACAAAACTAATTTAAATTAAAAAGCTTACATGAAGCCGGGCATGGTCGCACACACTTGTAATCCCAGTATTTGGGAGGCTGAGACAAGAGGATTGCAGTTCATGGCCAGCCTCAGCTACTAAGTGAGGCCTTTCGCAACTCAGTGAGATTCTGTTTCAAAAATAAAAAAGACTAAAAAATAGGGCTGGGGGTGTAGCTCAGAGGTAGAATGACTCTGGGTTCCATCCCCAGTACAGCAAAAAAAAAAGTTACATGAGCTAAAACTATTGATAGTAGGTTCAATATAGCAAAAAGATATAAAAATTGAACCAATAACACATGTACCAGAATGTCACATCTATCTGGAGCAGTCAAAGTATATAAAACTGAAGGAAAAATAGAGTTCTAGAAAAATGGAGACTTTAATATACCACTTGCAGTGATGAAAAGAATAAAGGACTTGGCAATATTACAAACCAAAGTGATTAACAGGTACATATACAACTCTCTAATAGATTCAAAGCAGAACCATTTTCTTCTCATGTGTACATGAAACATTCTGGAAGATAGATCAAATGTTAAGCCCAAAACAAGAATTAAACTTTAAAAAACTGTGATCTTACAAAGTAACTTTCCCAATCACAATGAAATGAAATTAGAAGCCAACTAGAAATCAAGAAAACAATCCTACTTATAATAGCTACAAAAATAAAAAAAAAATACTTAGGAATAAATATAACTAGTGAAAGATCTCTATAGTGATCATTATAAAACATTGATGAAACAGAAGAGGACACAAAAGAATCAGAAAACGTTCTGTATTCATTAATTAAAAAAATCATGTCTATGCTATCCAAAACAATCTACAGATCTAATAAAATCACCATCAAAATACCAACGACAGTCTTCTAAAAGGTATAAAAAATCCAAAAATGTATATGAACCCCCATACACACACTAGCCAGTCATATGAAGTAAAAATAAAACCTGTAGGCATTATACTACCTGACTTCAAAATATACTACAAAGCTGTGGTAATCAAAACAATGTGATAATGACATAAAAACAGACACATATATCAATAGAACAGAGTAGAAAGCCTAGAAGTAAACCCACATGCCTAAAACTAAGGAATTTTTGACAAGGGTGCTAAAAGTACAACGGAAAGAACTATCTTTTCAATAACTGGTGCTGAGAAAATTGGGTATCTACATGCAGAAGATGAAATAGGCCTTCTCTATCCCATCATTTATAAAAATTAGCTCAAAAAATTTCATATGAAATAATTAAATGTGAAGCCTGGAATGGTGGCACATGCTTGTAATCTTAGTACTTAGCAGGCTGAGACAGGAAGATCGCAGATTTGCAACCAGCTTCAGCAATTTAGTGAGGTCTTGTTTCCAAATAAATAATAAAATAGGGATAGAGGTAGAGCTCAGAAGTAGAATACCTCTGAGTTCAATCCCCAGTACCATAAATGAATGAATGAATGAATGAATGAATGAATGAACAGTGATTAATAATATACTATAGCAAAACTCTTTCACTGTCCATACCAGCAACCCTTATCTTTTTAACACTGTAGTAACTTGATCTTTTAAAAGCAAATTGAGCAGGGCTTGGTGGCTCACACTTGTAATCCCAGCATTTGAGAAGCTGCGACAGGAGGATCTCTGTTCACGGACAGCCTCAGCTACTTAGTGAGGCCCTTTGCAACTCAGTGAGTCCCTGTTTCAAAATAAAGAATAAAAATAGGGCTGGGGGTGTAGCTTGGATGTAGAATGCCCTTGGGTTCCATCCCCAGTACCGGAAAAAAAAAAAAGCAAATTGGATCTAATACAAAATTATACCAGTCTATCTTCTACATTTATTAAAGTGCTTAAGAAAGAAATATGAGAGTGTGACAAAGTACTAAAGTGATTTGCCTTCTTCTTTCCCCAGTTCCCTAAGGCAAAGTTAGCTATTCCTTTTTCCTGTCATCCTACAATATTTTGGTCATTATGCGATAATTTAAGTTGTAACTTTAAGATTAATGATATTATACTATAACTATATTATGTCTCTAGCCAGTGAGCTTGAAAAATTCTGCCTTCCTTCATCATGCTCTTCTTTCAACAAACACATATTATGAAGCCCACTAGCTGAATGTGGTGGCCTACTCCTATAAACCCAGTACTTGAGAGGCTGAGACAAGAGGATGGCAGGTTCAAGGAGAGCCTCAGCAATGTAGCAAAACTCTCAGCAACTTAGGAGAACTTGTATCAAAGCAAAAATAAAAAGGGCTAGGGGTATAGCTTACAAGTAGAATGTCCCTGGGTTCAACTTCTAGTATCAAAAAAATAAAATCAGAAGCCTAGTAAATCCAGGCACTCAGCTTGGAGAGCACACATAGGCAAACAAAAGAATCTTGCATCAAGGTGCTCAGTCACATAGGTAATGGCTATTAGTAGATGCCTTCACAGAGGTAAGCTCAAAGTGGTATTAGAATAAATTGAAAGTTAAGGTTATTCCAGACTAGAATGGGACACTGAAGACAGTTATTTCCAGTTAGCACAGAGCTGAATACTTATGACATTTCTTCATCTCTATATCCCCAGAGTTTCCATCTATAGTGAATTTTTTAATGAATGAATGAGTAGTTCTGGAGCTGTCATAAGTCTTGAAGTGAAAATAAACTGGAAATCTCCATACGCAGGGCAAGAGGTGAGAAATCGGTCATCTAAACTTTGCTAGCAATTAGATCTAGACATTAAATCCTAGGCAGGCTCCTCTTCAATCACTTCTCATTCCTTATTCCTTGTTACGTCAGACTGTTTTCAGCAGTTATTTGACAGAAGTTTAAAGCTCAAACATTTGGAAGTCAGACAGATGTGAATGTTGGCGGGCATCACAGTTTTACATGTTCCTAGAATTACACTAACTTTAAAAACTGACTCTCCTGAGGAATTCCCAGATAGAAGGTGGAACTCAACTCATGACAGCAAAGTCTTTGACCTATGTGATTGAAAAGAATTTTGGCACATTTCAGTAGAGGCACAAAGATTTTCTCAGGAAAGCAAGGAATACACATATACAGAAGAATGCAGGGCATTTTGAGAGAGAGGCCTTTAGGGTAAAGTGAGAAAATACATTCAAGGAAGAATGCAGGCCATTTCCAGACTGAGCACCATGTTTTGGAAATTCCTACCTCTTTTTTCAAAGGAAACATGGTGAAGGGTGGGTACAGGAAGGTAGGTGAGAATGACATCAGTCTAGTCATCACAAATAAATTTATGGTGATCTGCTCATCATCTTCTGGATCCATGACATGGTCTCCACTCTCTAATCAATAGATAATGCTGGAAAGTCCCCCAAATTATGGATTTCTCAAGATATCTCTTTGCTTAATTGATATACTCATGAGATAATTAACAGTATACCCAGTAATTAGTCTAATTAATTTTTAAGATTTACAGATTTCCTATGAATCTGAGAATGACAAAACTAAGAGAGAGAAGTGGCTTGGGGCTGAAGGTATGAAGAAGTTTACAGCACAAAGCTTTCATATTAAAGCCATATTTTCCTGGTCCTTCCTTTATGACTCCTTTCTATCTATTTCTTTTATTTCTTCTATCCTACCTCACCAGCAGGCATGTAAGAGTAACAATGATCTCCATGTACCTAGCCCACTGATTAGCACTTTTTCCTGAATGATATGATTTTCCTAATAAAACAAAACTTAAATGCGAATAAAATGATCAACTTCACCTTCCAAAATTATCATTTGAAACCAGGCATAATTTCACATGCTTATAATCCAGTACATGGGAGGTTGAGACAGAAGTATGGCAAGTTCAAGGACAGCCTCAGAAACTTAGTGAGGCCTGTTTCAAACTAAAAAATAAAATAGAGCTGGGAGTGGAGCTCAAAGGTGCCCCTGGGTCAATCCCTAGTACCCATCCTCACAAAATGTAATTTGAACCAGCAGTAAGGCTTATAAACTAAAATGAACTAAAGTACTGCATGAAAGAGCACGTCGGTTTCTAAACTTGCACCGTATCTTTTTACTCCATCATGCCAAGAACCTAAAAAGATTAAAAAAAAAATTTAGACAAATGCATACATCCAAGATTCTTATTGCATATTTACCTCCTTATGAAGTCCCTGACAGAAAACATCTCTGATAGCTGAGTGCGGTGACACACACCTATAATCCCTGTACTTGGAAGGCCAAGACAGATGATCGGAAGTTCTAGGACAGCTTCCACAAGTAGTGAGACTGGAATCAACCGAGTGAGACCCTGTTTCCAAATAATAAAAGTGGGCTGGGGGTGTAACTTGAAGGAAGAATGCCTCT
Source organism: Muscardinus avellanarius (assembly GCF_963383645.1). Classification (NCBI taxonomy): domain Eukaryota; kingdom Metazoa; phylum Chordata; class Mammalia; order Rodentia; family Gliridae; genus Muscardinus; species Muscardinus avellanarius. The sequence continues at coordinate 60,180,754 of NC_137793.1, read as the reverse complement.
GGGTTCAATCCCCAGTACTACACACACTAAAAAAGTATCTCTGACACTAAAAACCTTTCTATTTTGGAGACAGATGAGAGGGACTCCATGTTCCTCTTTTTATTCCTTTTCTAACTTCCATTTTTGACTACTATGACTGTCAGACAAGCATTGTGGCCATTTGTAGACTTTTGATTTGGCTGTGAAAGCTTTACTAGCAGATATATTCCAGAAGACTCGGCTCCCTTAGCTGTCCCCAACCTGGTTCAGGAGGAGACCCTCCCCTATCCATGACTAAGTGTGCGGTTAGCTGGTGGAGACTAGGCAGACATGAGTTTTTCTTTTGGATTCTGTTAGTAAGCTTCCCCATAGTCTGACTGGAAGAGTCTAAGCACTGCCTCCTCTTAGGTTGGAACCTAAGCACTAGGTTCCAACCTAATTGATTGGTTCCAACCTAACTTGATTTCTAGCTCAAGTACAGCAGGCTGAGCTGCTTACACTGAGAGATGGTCACACTAATGGCTGCTAGCACTGAAAGCATCCAACAATTGGGGCTGCTAACACTGAGGTCGGCTAACAGCCAAAGAATGGCAGGAAATGATGGAGAGCAATGAGACCTGCTAGCTCCAACTGCTGGAAGAGTTCCAGAAGGTTGAGAGCCTGCCCATTCAAAGCTCAAGGCCGCTAACTAACCCTAAGAAGTAAGAGCAGCTAGCCATCAAAGCTCAGATCTGCCAACACGAAGGGGGCTGTACCTTCACTATTGTGATTTCTATCAGAATGGAGAACTCTCAGCCAATTATTAACATTTTGACACTATGAATTTCTGAATATGAAAAAAATTAAGTTGCATTTCAGCTAAGGGCTAAGAATCATATAATGTATTGATTATATGTTATAAAAACAAATAGGCATAATTGTGTATAATTATTTAACAGGTGGTACTTATTGACACTGTTCTTATAGAACACAGTGTCTTATAAGACACTGTTCTAAGAACTTTGTTTTATATATATATAGGTATATATTATGTGTATATACACACATACACAAATAGGTATGTAAATATATACATATAAAAGTTGTTTTAATTACAAAAATTTCACAAGTTCTGTGAAATTGAAATAAACATTATACAGTCAAGTAAAGAAAAAGATTCCAATTTTATAGAATATCATAATATAAATTAATTTTTCTTCAATTCACAAGTACTATAGAGTGAGGTTCAAGACAGAAAAAGCTACTAATCTGACAGAAACAAAAATAAATAGTTGAATAAATGAATAAGATAACTTTAGTGATAATGGGAAGGAAAAAACAAAGAGAAAAGAATGATGTAATAATTTTAGGTGGGCTCTTTAGTCTGGGTAGTCCTAGGAAATATTTTTGACAAAATTATATATGCTTAGAACATATTTAAAACTTCAGTTCTGCTGTATTTTAATTTGTAATTTGACCTGAGACAGATAATGAAATATACTCTTGTGAAAAATCTATTTAAGTCCCTACCCTTGTTTGTACAGTTATAAAAAAAAAAATGAACCCACAGCTGTGCTTTATTTGGATTCCTACCAAGATAATGACTCCATGCTCATGTGAACAAACTCAGAATTGGGAAATCTTTTACTCTCTTATATTCATGATTATTTTGGAATGAATGCTCTAAATTTCACCTTTATCATCTGCCACATAGATTATGAATTCTTTATTAAAGGACAGCTCAAACAAATATGATCAAGAATAATTTATAACTCAAACCCAAAAAGCATTAAAGATTTAAAAAAATACTCTTATAAAAACAAGTAAAAATGACATTCCAAACACTGAGCCATTTTGAAATAACATGTTCTATATGATTTTTATATTTCCTTTTTGTGTGTGCATGGGGGGGCACTGGGTATGAAACCCAGGGGCATTCTACCTCTGAGCTACACATCCAGCTCTATTTTGTTATTTTCTTATTTTAAATAGGGTCTAAGTTGCAGAGGGCCTCACTAAGTAACTGAGGCTGACTGTGAATCTTCGATCCTCCTACCTCAGCCTTCCAAGTACTGGGATTACAAGTATGTGCCACCACACCCAGCTTGATTTTTATATTTCAAAAGAAACTTAGATTTGATGAGAAAAGCTAGAAATTTAATTAAATATTCCTTCATAAAATTATTTTATAAAACACTCAGAAAAACCACCTAAAACATATTACACTTTTACGTATCTTAGAATTAAAATCCTTGCCAAGTTTTCTCTGCCAGTTTATCAAAAATATAAAGTCTAACTGGGCATGGTGACACATTCCTATAAACCTAGTACTTGGGATGCTGAGACAGAAGGATCACAGGTTTGAGGCCAGCCTCATAACTTAGTGAGACCCCATTTCAAAATAAAAAATGAAAAAGAACAGAGTATAACTAACTGAGAGGTAGAATGTCCCTGGATCCAACACCTCCCCCCTATATGTAGATATATACAGATATACCACCCCCCCCACACACACACTTTCTTTATGAAGGCTGAAGTTAAAGGCTTACTCTAGATCACAAATCTAGTAGTTGTTAAACAAGAACCATTTATATTCAAGCCAGACACTTCTGATACTATCAGCCTTTTTCGACAATGACTATCTCCTTTGTCTTAAGAATACCTTAAAATGATGTGGGTTTGGGTATGGTGATGCATGCTTGTAATCCTAGTACTAGGGAAGTGAGACAAGAGGATTGTGGGTTTGAGGCCAGTCTGAGTAACTTAGTGAGGCCCTCCACAACCTAGTAAGAGACCCTATTCCAAAATAAAAAAAGGGCTGTGGGTACAGCAGCTTGGAGGTAGGATGTCCAAGCTCCATCCCCGGTATTACATACATACACACACGAGTTTGAGAATGACTGACAAGCAATATATTTTTTGCTGGGCAATATATGCTAACAGTTCATGAAAATTCAGTCTCTTTTCAGTCTCCCTCTTAGCCTTTTGGTTGGCCATGAGTAGGCTTCAAGATTCTCTACCTGCTAAGTCCACAGACTCAAGTTATTAAAATTAGAGACTAAAATTCCGCTGACCAACTTAGAAGAATGAAACAAATTTAGTAAATTAGGGTACTTCAATCTGAAATCTACAACCTGAAAGAACTGTAAGCTATCTCTAGATTCACTGAACAATTATGAATCTCAAAAACTTTGGCAGAAGCTGAGTGTGAAAGCACATGCCTGTAATCCCAGTACTTGGGAGGCTGAGACAGGAGGATTGCAAGTTTGCGGACAGCCTCAGAAACAGTGAGATCTTCAGCAACACTCTGTTTAAAAAAAAAAAAAAAAATGGCTGAGGGTATAGCTCAGAGCTAGCATACCCTTGGGTTCAATTCCCAGTTAATAACAAAAAAAAGTAGTGTAAAAGTATCTTAGAAGATTTAAAAACAGAAATAGTGAGCTACAAATAGATTATTTTAGTTTTATCATATAAATGTGTATGTATTTTCTAATCCTTCAACTGCCTCATCAGCTTGGATTGAATAAATTGACAACATGATAGGGTAGAAGTGAGGGGAATGGGCTATAATTATGAGAAGATGAAGAAAATGGAAAAAAAAAAAAAAGGTTTGAAGCTAGCCTGGGCAACTTAGTGAGGCCCTATGCAACTTTGTGATACTGTTACAAAATAAAAAACATAATGGTAGGACTGGGGGTGTAACTCAAGTTAGACTGGCCCTGGGCTCCATCCCCAGTACCACAAATAAATAAATGAGTAAATAATTTTAAAAAATGATGCTAGGGTACAGGAAAAACACAATATGTTGATTCAAAATGCAGAGACAGGAGGAATGCACAAACTGGGCTCAAGAACAAGAGAGAAAAGAAAGAACAAGTAAGATATTAGAAACTCCAGTGCCAGGTGTGGTGGTGCAAGTTTATTTATTTATTATTATTATTATTTTTTTTTTTTTTTTTTTGGTGGTACTGGGTTTCCTGGAAGCCCTTCTATCTCCGGGCTACACTCCCAGACCTATTTTTACATTTTTATTTGGAAACAGGGTCTCCTAAGCCAGCGCGAGCGGCTAGCTTCGAACCTGCGCGATCCTCCTGTCTCTGCCTCCCAAGCGCGGGGATTACAAGCGTGCGCCACCACGCCCGGCGTGGTGCAAGTTTATAATCCCAGCATTTGAGAGGCTGAGACAGGAGGATGGAGATTCACAGACAGCCTCAGCTACTTAGTGAGGCCCTTTGTAACTCAGTGAGACTCTGTTTCAAAATAAAGAATAAAAAATAGGGCTGGGAGTGTAGCTTGAAGGTAGAATGCCCCTGGGTTCCATCCCCAGTACCGCAAAAAAAAAAAAAAAATAAAATAAAATAAAATAATAATAATAATAATAATAATAATTCCAGTGACAAAAACTGGTACCTGAAAGGTAAATGAAGGGAACAGTAAAGACAGAGCTCTGAGGAAATTTGTTTGCCTCTCATATGTTTGAGGGGCAAGAGATGTTAACTTGAAATTAACCTAATATCCAATAGCAAAAAGATGCTAGACTCTATTAACGATTACGTTGTAAATATTACTCACAATAATCACTAGGCCTGCTTCTGTCAGCCACCAAACAGCCCCATCCTCCAGGCTACACTCCCCAGTCAGAGTTCTAAGCTTTAAGTGCACTTCATTGAATTAGACTCTATTTGTTACTACCTCTCCAATTCTCAAATTTTGAATTCTTGAGTCTTTATAGCATCCTTAACACTCTGGAATGGTTACACACTACTTAGAGTAATAAAGTCACGTTCTTTCACTTCAAGCTAAGGCTGTTACTTTTATAAAACAGACCAACACAGAATACCTCACATAGGTGAATAAGTGGAAGGGAATAAGATACAAAATTTAGAAGAAATAGCTCACTCCTGAATCTGCAACTAAGGAAAACAGTAGAACTTCTCTAGATTGGAGAAATTGTGAACATTTCCTGAAATAGCTCTTGAGCTTAAACCAAAAAACTCAATTTATCATTTTTCTTCAACACACACACACTGTACCTGCCCCCAAAGAAAGGATAACTCATTGTGTCAAATATCATTTTGGTTAGCAAACTATTTAGAAACATAGAGGTCACCACTGCTATTGAGGAAGAAAACAATGTTTTGGGGGGATTTTTTTTTTTTTTTTTTTTTTTTTTTTGCGGTTCTGGTGATGGAACCCAGGGGCTTTCTGCCCCCAGGCTACACTCCCAGACCTATTTTATATTTTATTTGGAAACAGGGTCTCACTAAGTTGCTGACAGCCTCACTGAGTAGCTGAGGCTGGCTTCGAACCTGTGGTCCTCTTGTCTCAACCTCCCAAGTACTGGGATTACAAGTGTGCTGCATTTTATTTTTTTAACTGTCATTTGTTTTAGGTAGCAGAGGTGGTTGGAAAATATTTCAATGGTGCTGTTGAAAACATTCAGAAAACAACTGAAACATAACTAACTTCCAATAATTTATGAGTATTCTTAATCATGAAATATATTGGTAACTGCAATTTGCTCTGAAATGTACCAAAATACAAGATGAAGCAGGGCACAGCATGAGCAATATCACTAAGTACTCCCAGTCCCTGAGTTTTCAAGCTATAGTCCTATTGCCTCAAAAGAGCTTACCACAGAAAGTCCTCTATTTGCACTGCTTTTTTTAACCAAAATAAATATGATACCCCATACCACCAAGTAGGCTCCACATCCCCTACCCTCGTTTCCTCAAATCAGTTTTCAAGCCAGCTGCCTGGGGTACAAAATGCCTCATCAATCTCTATGTTTTGAATTTGCACTTTTCCGATTCCAGGTCACATATGGCAAGCAAACCTTTATCCAGTAGAATAATTTCCAGGAAAAAAAAAACAATTAAGAGAAAGTTTTCCTTGTTGGCCTTGAAAAAAAAGCAAGTAGACTTGCTTACTTGCATTCTTTTTTTCTGCCTTAACTCTCATTATTTAAGATACTCTGTTCAGAATTAACGGATGAGTTTAGGCTTGGAGAGTAATATCATCTCAAAGCCTTATTGTTCTTTTTATTTTCTTAACATCATGTCCTTTCTTCTACCCCAAGAATACTTGTAAAATGATGTGCAAAACTGCCTAGGGGGATAGAATCCACAGGAAGTACAAAGCTATTTCTACAGAGTCAGAATGAAAAGTATTTTTACTTGTCACCAAGCCAACATATTTCTTCAAATACAACCACAATGAAGTAGTGCCATATTTGTGACAATAAGGGAAGAAAAGCCTTAACTCCAATTATACTTTTCATCTGCTTTTCTATCTATCTCATTTGGTTACTACAATAAACCTCTGATATAACTGGTCTATCAATAGCTTTATTTTACAAATGAAGAAATGAAATTTCTGATACTGAGTGACATACTTATATCACACAATTAGTAACACTGGGACAATTTCGGAAAAAATTCCTCTCACCGAACATCACAGCCTCTTCCATAGTGCCTCACCTGCAGCAGCCATGCCCAACTATCTAGGAAACAGGAATGGCCTATTTATGAAAACTTTGTTCAGGGATTTAGATTCAGTAGTTTTCAGGGGAGAACAATTGTGAACAGTGCTGCATCGACAAGTCAGAATACAGAGAGGTCTATCAAGTTTTCTCAGAGACTGTTCACAAGAGAACACTACTTGACTTCCTAAGGAGTAATTAGGTGGCCAAAGATGAGGCAGGCGATGCCGAGGGGTTAGGCTGGTGCTGGGACCAGCGAGGCCAGGATTGGAGCCTGCCACGAGGCAAGGCCGGTGCCGGGTTCTCAGAGGCCGGGATCGGAGCCTGCCGAGGGGTTAGGCCAGTGCCGGGCCAGCAGCTGGCATCGGAGCCTTCCATGAAGCAAGGCCGCTACTGAGGCCTCCGAGGCCTGGATCGGAGCCTGCCGAGGGGTTAGGCCAATGCCAGGGCCATCAGCTAACATCGGAGCCTGCCGTGAGGAAGGACGGTGCTGGGGCCTCCGAGGCCGGGATCGGAGCCAGCTGAGGGGTTAGGCCAGTGTCGGGGCCAGCGAGGCCAGAACTGGGGCCTCCCATGAGGCAAGGCCGCTGCTTGAGCCAGCGAGGTCTGAATCAGTCCACCGGGTAGCCAGGCCACAACTGGGGCCGTCAAGAGTGGGATTGGTATTTGCAACGTGGCATGCACAGAGAAATATCGCAGAAAATTAAAACCAGATGCTTCCCCTAATCAGCAATAACTAGGAGGAAAGGGGCAACAGGAAGTGGTCGAGCTATAGAAAGGGCCCTATAGTAAAGCAATTAAGGTGACCAATCAGAGGGTATGGAATAGGGGAGGATGGAGCCTCTTTAAAAAGCAGGAGGTACATAAACATATGTATCAAAGTTAATCACCAAACAAGCATGGGATCGAGGGAGGGAGAGGGAATGGGATGGGGACTGGATGAGGGCTAATTGGATGATGTGTGCTTGTATATCCTCTCAAGTCTTGTATTCCAATGTGATGTATGATTACAATGCACCAATAAAAATAAATTAAAAAAAAAAAAAAAAGATGAGGCAGGTGAGGGACGGCTCCTGATCTCTAAAACTACTCTCTCCTTAGCTTCTGGAGCAACACAGTCCTCTAGTTTCTTCATGCCTCTCTGGCCACATCTTTCAATCCTTCCTGATGATTTCTTCTCTTTTGCTAAGCTTCTAATGTTGACAGTATCAGGACTCCATTCTTGCACCTTTTCTCAATATTTAACTCTATAAGTAATCTCTTTCAGACTACTGGTAATGCTTAAAATACAAGTATCTTCAACCCAAACCTCTCCACTGAATTCCTGACTTACATGTCTCATTGTCTACCTGGATATTTAATAAACATTCCTAACTTTACATCCAAAACTCTTAATTTTTTTAAAACTAGAGGTTGAGTAAATTTCACTCTCCATCGCCAATATCACTAAACAATAACATGACTTTGTCTAGATCACTCCAATGACATTTCTTAACTCATTTCCCTCTTTCCATACTTGTTCCCGTCCAGTCTATTATCCACAAAGTAGACATAACTATCCTTTAAAATTACAATTTAATTGTCATTCCCCTGCTCAAACTCCCCAATGAATCCCAGAACAATTAATAAATAAAAAAAAAGTCTCTATGCAATCTCCATTCCTCCAATGGTTCCCTTTGCTCAGTCACCTACAGTAACATTGGTCTCTATTCTCTAAACTCACTCATCCCCTTCCTCTGGACCACTGCCTCAGAGTAGAATAGTCTCCAGCCAGATGCCTGTGTGGCTTGCTTCCTTATCTACTGCAAATTGGCTAAATATCTTCTCAGAAAGACTTCCCAATCAGTTAAAAAAGTGATCTTCAAGATGTAGTTTGTGGGGGGAAAAGAAAAATGTAGTTTGTGTTAAAGAGAGCGAAGAGTTAAGAATACATATATGGCCATTTATGGTAGTGCACACCTGTAATCCCAGTACTTGGGTGGCTGAGACAGGAGAATTGCAGGTTCAAGGACAGTCTAAGCAGGTAGTGAGACTTTTATCAACCTACTGAGCCCTTGTTTTTTAAAAAAACTGGGCTGGGAGTATAGCTCAAAGGTAGAATGCCTCTGAGTTCAATCCCCAAAACCACCACCAACACACACACACACACACACACACACACACACACACACACACACACTGTATGTGCTTGAATTGAAAGATACAGAAGAATTTTTTAAAAGTTGCTTATTGAATAAGGGAAAGTAGTAAAAGCACAAAGGAATTTTTATATTATTTCTTTTCAAAATACTAAAAAGAGACCCAGTTGTCCTAACTCTTTCTGTCCACCTAATTTGTTCTTTTCCTGAGTCCTTTCCAGCTTATCCCAAATTCCAAGAACAACTAGCCCTAAAGATGACCGGAACTGAGGCTGCCTCCAATAGATAAGTGTATAGAAGTGACCCTCAAGCAATACAACTTTCAGGCCCCAGCAGAACCTTGCAGAACCTAACCTCACATAATCAACTACCCCACAGTCTGACTGAGGCTGATTGACTTATGCATAATTTTTGCTCCTAGCTTTTGTCTTTCCCCCATATATCCCTGAAGCACTTGCCAATACCCCAAGACAGCCAGGCGTGGTGGCGCACACTTGCAATCCCAGCATTTGTGAGGCTGAGACTGGAGGATCACGGTTCACGGACAGCTTCAGCTACTTAGTGAGGCCCACCGCAACTTAGTGAGACCTTGTTTCAAAAATATAGAATAAAAAAATAGGGCTGGGGGTGTAGGTTGGAGGTAGAATGCCCCTGGGTTCCATCCCCAGTACCGCAAGAAAAAAAAATACCCAAGACAGCAAGACAGGGCTTAGGATGCTTGTCCCGTTATTTCTTCCCAGTATGGCCATAACGAAAAATAAATTCCTTTGGGACTCACCACCACTCTGCCCTCTAATTAGACTCTTGAGGCAGCAGGTGGCCAAATCTGGTATATGAACCAGAGTCAGGCCTCTGGCCTCTGACTGATAGAAGTGTTATTTTGATTATTATTTAATATCAATAGGGGGCTATCCAGGAGCATTCTACCTCTGAGGTTGTGGAGGGCCTTTGCTAAGTTGCTGAGGTTGGCTATAAATCTGTAATCTTCCCATCTCAGCCTCCCAAGTACTGGGAATACAAATGTGTGCCACCACACCCAGCTTAATATGGATTTTTTTTAAGCACATGAATACATTGACCCCTTGAAGCTTTTTTTTTTAAAGCATTCTTCTATTATTCACTCTTTACTCTTTAATATTTCTAGCACTATCCTTATTTAACTTCATATCATTTTATTATATATTTATCCATATCCCCCCACCAAACTTTTAGCTTCACCCATTTTTTTTAACTACTTGAGGATTTAATAGTTCTCTCCTAAAAACAAAACTATCCAATGTATCCCAGTACATTTTGTTTATGTAATATTTATTCTATTTATAAATCTGCATGGCTTTGTCCTTGGCTATAGCCAGTACATCGCCAGGATGAAGACATCAGAGGTCTGGCTTGTTAAATTTGTAAATGTCAAAAAGCCAGGAAGGGAAGCTAATCCCCTGGATGACAGAATCATGATTCCAGAAGATCTCAGCAAGTTTTAACTGTACTACATATATTCAAGCAGATGAGGTTTAACTGGTGCAAAGTCAAACAAGAGCTTCAAAAGCACCATCTACGGCTGGGTGTGATGGTGCACCCTTGTAATCCCAGCATTCGGGAGGCGGAGACCGGAGGATTGTAGTTTGTAGACAGCCCCAGCTACTAAGTAATGCCCTTGGCAACTCAGTGAGACCCTGTTTCAAAATAAAAAATAATAATAATAAAAAAAATAGGGCTGGGGGTATAGCTTGGAGGTAGAATGCCCCTGGATTCCATCCCTAATGACAAGTTGGGTCCCTCTCCCCTTCCCCGCAGGAGGCGAACCCTGGAGAAGGAGGAGGAGACTCTGCTAGGCAGGCAGGCAATACCGCTAGGCAGGCGATATGGCGAGAGGAGCAATGTTCCCATGCTTAGTCCCACCCCCCAAAGTACTGGCTTAAAAGGACTACTTCCACCGTGGAACCCAGATGACTCCAATGGCCTATTGGGACTGGCCCCTTTCCAAGGCCGGTGGACTCATCCCGAAGGGGGCTGAATAAAACAGATCGCTGGCTGATTGTCTCCTTCTGTCTCCCTCGTAGTTTTTGCATTTATCAGAGACCTAACACCTTGTACCGCAAAAATAAAAAAGCACCATCTATTGTGTGTACACAGAATGTGTGACCCACCTATATGTAAAGATATTGGTTTATGTTGACCACATTGGTAGTTTCCAAAATTTTCCAAAGAGAAGGAACATAAGACTGTTAATTTTTTATTAGTTAGTTAAGAACACTAAAATATACCAGGTGTTGTGGCACATAAGTGTAATCCCAATACCTGGGAGGCTGAGAGAGGAGTATCACAGGTTCAAGGCTTGCCTCAGCAACTTAGTGAGAACCAGTTTCAAAATAAAAAGAGCAGAGGTAGAATGCCCCTGGGTTCAAAACCCCTATAAAAAGAAAGAAAAAAAGAAAGAACACTAAAACAATTGGAAAACCCACAACCAGTATCAAAAGCACCTACTAACAATATTTCATTAAAAAGGCTACTTTAATATTAGAAAAACACAAGTACAGAATCTCAAAAAATAAACTTTTAAATAACATAAATATAACTTTTAAAAAACTATGCAATACTTTTTTTCTTTTTTCTTTTGCTTAAAACTGAGAAAGACATTAATGCTGTTAACTGACGAAACTTTAGATTGAAAACACAAGTGTATGGCTTAAAATAAGTAAAGAAATAGTTTTACTACATTACATTCAGATCATAATTACATAATTAAATACGGAAACGAGATTAGAACAAAAATAACAGCACTGACAAAACTCAATGAGTCTAGTTGACATAGCATAGGAAGTTGTAAGGGTAGAACATTTAATTTAGAAAAGAGAATATCTAGTATAGACTTAATATATTGTGAAAAACCTCACTCCTAAAGACAGAACTGCAACTCATGGAAAGAAGTTAGACAGGAAAGAAGACATTTCCATTCTACTTTGTGTGTCTGTGGTAGGGGGAAAATGCAGATGGAACCCCTGGTGCATTCTACCACTAAGCTTCCCTCCCAGACTTTTTAATTTTTTGAGACAAGGTCTTACTAAGTTGCTGAGTTTGGCCTTGAACCTGAGATCCTCCTGCTTCAGCCTTCCCAGTTGCTGGGATTATGTTTGTTACGCCTAGCCCATTATACTTTTTGAAAGCTAAGAAGGTTTTCTCCTAGTCTCTGGGAGAGGCTAGACTGAATAACATCTCAAGTATATTAATAGTGGGTGGTATATTGTTTGACTTAAAAAGCTTTTTCTCAATTCTAAAAGATGAGCGAAAGAACTTTGGCTTTGGTTAAAAGCTAAAGGTTCAGTTAAAAGCTCTACCTCTGAGTAATATGTGACAAAGAAACAGATACCTTCTATCTATGTAAAAATTTTCACTTTAAATGTGGAATTAAATGTGTATTATTTTATTTTCTGGTACTGGGGATTAAACTAGGGCATTTTACTTCCAAGCTACAACCCCAGCCCAATTTTACTTTTTAGTTTTTTTTGGTTTTTTTTATGTTTGGTTGTTGCTATTTTGTGGTCCTGGAGATGGAATCCAGTGGCATTCTCCCTCTGAGCTATACCCTCAGCCCTATTTTATTTTTTACTTTGAAACAGGGTCTCCTTAAGTTGCTGATGCTGGCTGTGAACCTGTGATCCTTCTGTTTCAGTTTCCCAAGTATTAGGATTACAAACATGTGCCAACTCACCTGGCTTTATTTTTTAGTTTGAAAGAGGTTCTCATTAAGTTACTGAGTCCAGTCTCCAACCCAAGATCCTCCTGTCTCAGCTTCCCTAGTACTGTGGGAACCACCACGCCCAGCATATTTTATTTTCAAAAAAAATGTTACATGAATTACACACACACACACACACACACACACCCCGCCTGGCACTTAGTAGGTATTCAGTATGTGGTAGATATTATTCACTTATACTATCTCTCAAAGGGTAATATTTTCTATATCACCATTAATTATTACTATACTTATTTGTTTTTCAAATCTAAGTAGTGTATGCTTGGGATCATCTTCTACTTTCATACAATCCCTATTTGTAGTAAGCAATTTTTGAGGTTTCCTTTAACCTTTTGTTTGTTTCTTTTTTACCTTTGTTTGGCACAAGAACAGACATATATAATGGCTATGTTATTCACTCTGGCAAAAAAAATGTATACTGTTGCACAATCATTTCAACTAAATGGGACTGTATATCCAGTTTAATCAACTACAGATGCTTTCTTCTTTTTATACATCAAAATGGCTAACTCATCACTGAACACATCCCTCATAAAATATTTGTGTAAATAAATCAAAACCCAATTCAGCAGTGGTAGTTATTAGCAATTTTAATTAACAAAAGTTTAATGAAAAAAGATGGCCTGAGATTTCTTCCCATTAAAAAGTAAGCTTATTTCTTACTGAAAAAGATCAACATTTAATGCCCCATCCATATTATCTTCTCATTAAGTATTTTCAGATGGCATATAATTGATCTTGTGTTTGTATTTCCATAATAACTTGCAACAGTATAGATATTTTAGTTTCAATTAAATATCATGGTGTCAGACACTTATTAGCAACCCAACATTAAAGATAGAGAAAAATTCATTACACATTAATTACAATACCAAAAAGTACTTTTCAGGAAAGGAAATGTGTTGAATAAAATAAATGCTGACAAGAAGCTTAAACACATATAGTATTTAGTACTGGGTAGGCGCTTAGATCTGATTGCTGTAAGATGCAACAATAAAACTAGTTCTTTTGCTGGGCACAGTGGCACACAGTTGTAATCCCAGCATTAGAGAGGCTGAGACAGGAGGATTGCGGTTAGCGGACCACCTCAGCTACTTTGTGAGGCCCTCCACAACTTAATGAGACCCTGTTTCAAAAATAAAGAATAAAAAATAGGGCAGGGGGTATAGGCTGGAGGTCGAATGTCCCTGAGTTCCATCCCCAGACCCACAAAAAAAAGAAAAAAGAGTTCTTTTTTCCCCCCAATAGCTAAAAGGTAACAAGAAGCATACTTAGAACAAATAAGACAAATTATTAAGCATAGAATTTTAAAAAGCACCTTGATATTTGCATTAATATGCAGAATGATGCTAATATTTACAGTGTACATTTCGTTATTCTAATTCTAAAATAGAAAACATGTTGATTACTTAGTCCCATACAAAATAATTTTAGAACATGAAATGTACTAGTAAGATACATTTAAAGTAGGACTGAATATAGTTCCACATATTAAATTTAATAATAGCTTATGTTTAAGTTCATTGAAATTTAAGGGAAATAAATTTTTAAGAACATGTCTAGTAAAATACAGTGTTAAATGAACAGTTTAAAGCTATAAGGTGAGCTGGGCCTGGAAAGAAAGGCTTGAAATCCTAGTACTTGGGAGGCTGAGACAGGAGGACTGCAGGTTTGAGATCAGCCTCAGAAACTAGAGCAAGACGCTCAACAACCTAGGGAGGCCCTGTTTCCAACCAAAAAATAAAGAGGTCTGAGAGTGTAACTCTGAGGTAGAATGTCGGTGGGTTCAGTTCCCAGTGCCACCAAAAAAGTAAAAAATAAAAATAAAATAAAAGCTAAGTTCTAGTTTAAGGTGAAAATAATGTAATAGAAAAATAATCTTCATAACTTTCTATTATGTAGAAATTTAATTTTAAGTTATGTAGTTCATTATACTATTAGAAAATGAATTTCAAAACTATTAAAGCATGTTAATTACTAAGGAGAGGGAAAACATTCCAACAATTTCTTTTCATAAAAAGCATGTTAGGGCATCATTCCTTATACAATAAGTCACTTTTTAAAACTCAAGTCCCATTTTAGTAGAATTGCTACTTTTACATCACAAAGACAAGGACTAAATAAAATTTTGATAATCAAGTTCACTGATACAGGCAACTCAGAATATGTAAAGAAGTTTCCCATAGAGTTTTGCAGGGTATGAGGACTAGGGGTTCACAGGAGAGATCATGCAAAATAGACCTTGGTTTTATTTGGCTCTGCCTTCCATTAGTTTGGCTTGGGCAGACAAGTCAGTTAACTTTCACAGCTTGTTTAGTGCACTTGGACTATCCTGTTTTAAAACATCAAAATTCGACAGTATTTTAAAAAAGCCAGAAAGAACCAAATGCAGCCCTAGTTTTTTTTAAATAATGGAAGAAAAACAACAAAATGTTCTTAACGCTATTTATCAATGCACCCATTTCTAGCGCTGAATTCCTAAGTCTTCGAAGCATAACTAGTAGAGTTCTATCAGGAAATATCGAAGTGCTATGTTCATAATGCAACTCTTGGGTCACACATTATTCCTTCTCATGCTCCTCCCCATCCTGCTTCAGCGCTGCTACGGCAAAGGGCTGTAAGCATTGTACGCTGAAGATTCAGATCATTTTAAAAGATGCATTTTCAACCGAATCTACCATCTGCTCCAACAAATTCTTTCCAAGTATATGAATTTTCATTAAGAGAATTAAAAATGTACAATGGGAGGAACAAACATATCGGGCCTATTTTTTGTTCTGATTACTTAAAAAATAAACCAGAAAGATGTATCCTAACCTACTCCCTTGGGTACACAAATGCACTACCCACCCAATGGGGGGGAAAAAATTCTGCTGGTTCATTTCCCTGCTACATAACAGCTCGGCTGTCAGGCCCTTTCTAGTCCAGGTTTCATCGTCACCTAGACATTTTATATTGATCACCTTGGCCGACTTGGGCTTCATTGATGGATACAGGCTCTGTCTTCTTTCTATTTGGTGGGGGAAGAGGCATAAGTAAAACTCTGGTGATCACCAGAAAACAGATTATACGACTGTGGATAATAAAGCCCACGCCTTCCCGCACCGTGTCTGGCAGCTGCTCATATCTTCCCCCTGGCACAAAATGCAGGGAGCCGTCCCCACCGCCTGCATTTGCATCTCAGGACAATGAAGCCGACAGGAAGCGACGCTCCGGGCCGGCGCACTACCCAGCCGGGGACCCGGCGGGAGCGGGAGCGGGCGCCACGTCGCGCCGGCCGGCCAGCGGCCCCCGCCGCCGCACCCCGAAACCAGCACACAAAGGGGGAGGCACCGGCGGGCCGCGGGCGCGGGAGCTCCGCGGCCACCCCGACTCCGCCCGCGGCCGCGCGACGCTGCGGCGCGGGGGCCGCACAAAGCCGGGCGGCGCCGGCGGCCGCGCGAGCATCCGGGCAGCGCCCTGCGCCGCCCCGCACCCCGGCCGCGCCCGGCCGCCCCGGGCGCATCACCTACCCCTGGCCAGCGGGAGGAGCGGGCGGGCGCGGGGCCCGGAGTCTCTAGCACGCCGTCCTGCCCCAGCCCGCCGTCCCCGTCGCCGTCGCCGTCGCCGCGGCCGAGCCCCTCAGTTGCGCCGGGCAGTAACGTTATTCCACACACGCCCCACACATAGCGGTAACGGCGAGGAGCGGGCGCCCAGCGCGCAGGCGCCTCGGCGAGGGCGAGCGGCCAGGACTCGCCCCGCCCGCCCGGCCGGCGGCACTCCAACGCGCAGGCGCCAAGCCCAGACAATGACCGGGGTCGCCCCACGCGCTGCCCACTGCGCAGGCGCGCCCTCAAGCCCGCCGGAACAACGCGGGGACCCGCACTGGCCCGGCCGCAGCCTGAGGGGACTACAGTTCCCAGCGGGCAGCGCGTCAGCTCCAGGAGGTCGTCGCGGTGCCTGGCCTGCTAGGTGTGGTGTCAGCCGCTTCACCGGCCAGGCGGCTCGCAAGATTGTGAGGCGCCTTTTACTGAGACTTCATTAGACCTTTGGACAAATGTCGCAACTGAATCAGGCCCAGAACTAGTGGCTTTGCTTCCTCGAGAAGCCTCGGACGTCTGCTGCAGAACAGCGCGCACTGGAGCGCCTCGGCCCCAGAGCCCTAGCTGTCAGCCCGGGGTCTGCGCGGACGAAGGATGGGAGGAGGCAGGACGAAGCGCGACCGGGCTGGGGAGGGGCGGGGCCTTCTTGCCTGTCTCTAGGCAACCGCGGGATTCGCCAGCCGCCGCGGGGCTCCTGGCCGCGCTGCCCTCTGGGAGTTGTAGTGCAGCCCGGGCTCTGGAGGCTACGAGCTTAAGTTCTACGAACTACGACTCCCGACATGCGCCTCGAGGTCCGGTGGGTGGGAAGATTCCATGCGTGCTGTCCAGGGCTCCAGGCTAACCTGTGACAGCCGCGGCAGGAGTGGGCTAGTGTGCGCGGCGCCGGCCGGTTCTCTGAGAGAGTACCGTGGACGTTTCCCCACCTGACTGCCACCTCGGAGCCCAGAGTCTGTGCATGGAGAAGTTCCCAGGGAACTCCACCCTGGAGGAGGTTCTGGGGCAGTATCAACGGAGTCTCCGGGGTGAGTCGCTCCGAACCTCCTTGCCTAGGTCCTGGGTACCCAAGGCCTTTGGGCGGGAGCAGACCAGGCGCCTTTCTAGAGCACCTGCTTTGGGCTCCAGGAGGCTGCGGAGGAAGAAGATGGACGTTGCTCTGACCTCTCAGGTGTATGGATTCGTTTTTGTTTTTACGGTTTAGCAGCCTTGTTTGCTTCAATGTCCGTAGTTACTCAAGCCAACAAAGCTTCCTGATCTTGATTCGGGCATCTTTTGTAGCCAGTTCCAGCAGAAACTCTTGGGCGGATCTCAGCCATTTATCACCTATTCCTGTACTTTGCTGTTTAATCCAATAAATTTCTGATTCATACTTTTGTTACAGTTTCCAGTTACAGTGTAGTGGATTGAATGTGATTTACAGAACCAGAGGGAAAACACTAATAGGTACTTTAATCGCAACAGCTTCTATTTGTTGGCCTAGCGTATTTACACAGTAAACCATTTAAAATTAACAATAAGCTTATGAATATCCCTGTTTAACGTGGGGAAATCGAATCTCAGAGAGGTTTGGTTATAAACTAAAGCCCACACAAGCCTGATGTGGTGGCACACACCTGTAATCCTAGTACTTGGGAGACTAGATAGAAGAATCTCAGGTTCAAAGCAAGCTTCAGCAACTTAGCGAGGCTTTCAGCAATTTATGGGGGAAAAATAAAAAATGTCAGGCGTGGTGGCTCACACCTTTAATCCCAGTACTTGGGAAGCTGATACAGGAGGATTGCAGGTTCGAGTCCAACCCCAGCAACTTGGTGAGGCCCTCTGCAATTTAGTTAGACCCTGTTTCAAAATATAAAATAAGCCTGGGAGTGTAGTACAGAAGTAGAATGCACTTGGGTTCAATCCCCAGTACCACAATAAATAAGTAAATAATAAAAATGCCCCTCAGTTCAATCTTCAGTATCACAATAAATAAATAGCCAGCCAACCGCAGAGCTGGTTAAACGTGGCAGATATTCAATTCAGCTTTTATTAACCAAATAATTTCTACTAATGAAACCTTATTTAGTTAATTCAGCTTTTACTAGTATAATGCCCATGACTGACTATCTGTAGGTGATAGCAATATTTGTAGGTGTCAGGTTAGACACCACGAAAAACCTCTAGAAATCCCAGTTCTGTTATGTGGAAGTTATCTATGGGGTTTTTGCGTTGAGCAAATGAAATAATTCACATAAACCAGTATTTCCAGACTTTTAAAAAAATTGTTACTTATAGTAAGAAATACATTTTAAGCAGGGTGTGGTGGAGCACATCTGTAATCCCAGTACTTGGGAGGCTGAGACATAAGGACCATAGGTTCAGCGCCAGTCTCCACAACTCAAACTGATCAAACTCAGTGAGGATCACATCAATTTAGTGAGACCCTGTTTCCAAATAAAAAATAAAATAGGGATAGGGGTATTTTAGCTCAGAGGTAGAATGCCTCTGGGTTCAATTCCTAACACTACACACACAAAAAAAAAAATATTTTAGGTGGGAATATGCCTTAGTAGTGGACTCTTGATCTGGTATGCATGAGGTCCCAGATCAATTCCCAGTGCCACAGGGAAAATAAAAAAAAACTTTTTATATTGAACACATAAAGTGCAACTTTTAGCAAAAATTTTTATTTTGGTATGTTTAATATGCTCTATTTTCTCTTCTATTGCATTTATGTGTAGCCTGCGTAATAGTGAACATTTAAAAATATTTAAAGCTTTCAGAACTGTAGTTTATTCAACAGATACTAATTCAGTGCCTACTATGTGTTATGTGTTAAGCATACTACATGCTGGGTTTGCAATAAGGAACAATATAAAGCCTTTGTCCCTGTGTAGTCTCTGGGTTAGTGGAAAAAATAAAATACAGATTACTCATGAAAATAAGGATAGGAACAGTGCTTGGCACATAGACACTCATTAAATATTAGCTGTTACTTATCATTTGTATTTGCAGCAAATTGAAGATTTAAAAGGCGATTAGAAAGTTTATCTTCTCATGGCGCTAGACTGTATAGGGTTTTTATTGTCTACATCTGTCAATAGTATGGCAAACTCAACATTCTCAGTATTCAAACTGCAAGAGTAGCCAAATGTGAATGTGGAGGCTCATGCTTGTAATCCCAGCATTTAGGAGGCTGAAACAGGAGGATCGTGTTACCTGGACAGCCTCAGCTACTTAGTGAGGCACTTTGAAACTTGATGAGACCCTGTTTCAAAATGAAGAATAGAAATTAGGGCTAGGGATGTTAACTCAGAGGTAGAATACCCCTAGATTCCATCCCCAGTATTGCAAAAAAGAAAAAAAAAAAAGGTTGGGATATAACTGAGAGGTAGAATGTTCCTGGATTCAATCCCCAGTACCAATGAATCAATATAAATAAATAAGATAACCACTTCTAACTTTTCATTTGAACGCAAGAAAAATACTGTGCACAACAATGTGATTTTTTTTTAGCTTGGAAAATTGTTTTGTTTGTCATTATGTTTTTTTTCAATGCTTCTCCTCTTTTGACCTGATTTTAATTTTTTCTGTAACCTTTGGGGGATTATATAATAGTAGGATCACAGGTTTGAGGCCAACCTCAGCAACTTAGCAAAACCCTCATTTTTAGAGGTGGTGGGCACTAGGGGTGGAGCCCAGGGGCCTTCTACTTCCAGGCTACATCTCCAGACCTCTTTTATATTTTATTTGGAAACAGGTCTCACTAAGTTGCTGAGAGCCTCACTAAGTAGCTGAGGCTGGCTTCAAACCTGTAGAATCCTCCTGTCTCAGCCTCCCAAGTACTGGGATTACAAGCATGCACCACCATGCCCAGCCAACAAGAACATCTTTCAACATTAAAAAAAAAAAAGGGAACCTTGGAGTGTATCCCAGACTAGAATGCCCCTGAGTTCAATCCCCAGTGCCAATAAATAAATAAATAAATAAATAAATAAATAAATAGAATTATGTTACCAAATTGTCTTACTTAATCAAAGGCTAATAAAGTGAGTCTCACCTTACTGGTTACTTCTATGATTTTTAAAATAACTATATATAACCATTACCAATATCTCCTGATTTTATTCTGAAAGGAAGCAGCCATGTAAAAATGCAAAATACTTTCATCTTTTCTATGATATTATGTCCAATTTTAATGGATGTACTTGTTTATTTAAATATAATTTTGAAGTGAGTATGGTGGCACAAGTTTGTAATTTCAGTACTTGGGAGACTGAGACAGGAAGACTGCAGGTTCAAGGACAGTCTCAGCAAGTAGTCTGAGACTCTCATTAACCTATTGAGACCCTGTTTCAAAATTAAAAAAAAAATTAGGGCTGGAGGTACTGCTTAGAGGTAGAATGCCTCTGGGTTCAATCCCCAGTACCCCCCCCCACACACACACAAAATAAATTGGTGCTATTGTGGTATATTGAGAATTAAAAGTGTTGATATGAAAAGCACAAAGTTTATTGTCTTGTTTTGAAATTTTGAGAGGAACCCCTGTCTCTCCTTGACTGCACTGATGGGGAAGCAGTCATGGAAACAGGAAGCCCATGTGCAAACAGCTCATCCACCTTTCATCCTTTCCTATACTTTTTCTTTGTACTAGGGATTGAGCCCAGAAACATTGTACACCCCAGTCTTTTTTATATTTTATTTTGAAACAGGGTTTCACTAAGTTAATGAGACAGGCCTTGAACCTGCAATCCTCTAGTCTCAGCCTCTTAAGTACTAGGCTTACAGGCAGGCTTACACACAAAGTAGGAAATAAGCTAGGTTATAGCCAAGAAAGAGTGAGAAAAGCTAGAATAATAGGCAACCCTGACTTTGTTATGCGTGTGTGTGTGTGGGGGGGGTACTGGGGATGAAACCCAGGGGCAGTCTACCTCCAAGCTGCACCCCCACGCCCTGGTTTTTATTCTTTATTTTCAAACAAAATGCCTCACTAAGTAACTGAGGCTGTTCGCAAACTGTGATCCTCTTGCTCAGCCTCCCTGAATGCTGGGATTACAAGCGTGAGCTACAATGCCCAGCCTAACTCAGTTTTAAGTATGCACACTTGAGTGTAGAAATATATTATTAGAAAGGAGGAAATTGCCATAAAGGGTGACCTAACATTGGGAACAGAATTATGTCGTATCTGTTGCTGCAGTGTTGTGTATGGACACAACTTAACACCACCATGTTTAAAAGTCTCACCTATTCATGTTGTTCCAAGCTATGTTTGGTTGGGTGGGCAAAGAGAAAAAAAGAAATGTATGTGTAATATGATAGGACCACTTAATTCTTTTCTATATACATTCTGTATGCTTTCTGTAGTTTGATGTTTCAGCCTCTAGATGGAATTTGTGGGGAGAGTATGATGAAGTTAGCTGAGAGGATATACAACCGGGAGGCAGGACATTGACTGTACTGCTGCTTTGCTGGTCACTCTCTATGTGACCTACCATTTAATAAGCTGTTCATGAATTTCTGTTTCCTCATCTGTCAAGATGACTACATGTGAGAATTACTGCCCTTAGGACAAAGTGAAGGCTGCAGGCTGTGGTAGACACTAAGGAAGGTGAGGCTCATGGCCAACCTGGGCAATTTATGTTTTTTCTAAATGTTATTCCTACTTCTTTCTTGCTGTCTTCCTTTTTTTCTTTTTCCTTCCTCCTTCCCTTTCTCCAAGAAGAGATCTAAGCCCAGTACAGCCAAGAGCCTTTTTTTTCTCTAGGCACCACGCCCTGGCCCTTGGATCACTAATGTCCCAACAACACTGGGTTGGACCATGGTAAATGATACAGGCTGTATTTCTATCTTGTGAACAGAGTTAACTCGCTACCTTGGAAGAGAGAGGGTCACTGTAGGAAGGAAATATATAATCTTTGGGAGGGTAATTTTCATTGTAAATTGCCCTAGCTCAAGAAGACTAGAGATAATGTTGATGTTTCTTGGTATCTGGTCTCTGACTGCCACATCTCCTCAGTTCCTGCAAAGTGTTTTTCTCCTTCCAGAGAAGGGCTCACATCTGTAGAAAGGCAGTGGTAATCTTCCAAGCCAAGAATTTGGCTAGTGTAATAGCCAACAGTGATATCATTGGGACCTTTGGCCGACTTAGGAAAACATGTGTTTGTATAACTTATGTAAAAGTTCCTCTTTTTCTCAGATTTACTTATAAAACCTACATTTCTTCTTTCTTTTCTGAAATGTTTATGGGATATTTTACATTATTTACCATAATATATAAACTATATATATATATATATATATATATGTATGTGTATATATATATACATATATGATTTTTTTGCTGAGTTTTTGTTGCTGTTGTTGTTGTTGTTGTTGTTGTTGTTGTTTTTGGTGGTACTGGGGTTCCTGGAAGCCCTTCTACCTCCGGGCTACACTCCCAGACCTATTTTTACATTTTTATTTGGAAACAGGGTCTCCTAAGCCAGTGGGCGCGGCTGGCTTCGAACCTGCGCGATCCTCCTGTCTCTGCCTTCCAAGCGCAGGGATTACAAGCGTGTGCCACCACGCCCGGCTTGCTGATAGTTTAAATTGTATTTTTTTTTTGTTTACATACTCATGTGGCTTTTCTTGGTAGTTAGAACATTAAATTACTTCTTATTTTACTAAAAGAAAAATTAAGCCAGGAGCAGTGGCACATGCTTGTAATCCTAGTACCTGGGAGGCTGAGACAGGAGGATCACAGGTTTGAGGACAGCATCAGGAAGTAGTGAGACTCTCATGCATCCTAGCACGATTGGTTGATAAAAATAAAAATAAAATAAGGCTGTGAAGCCAGGCATGGTGGTACGTGCTTGTAATCCCAGTACTTGGGAGGCTAAGAAAGGAGAATCGCAGGTTTGTGGCCAGCCTCAAATATTTAGTGAGGCCCTCACAACCTAGTGAGATCCTGTTTCAAAAGAAAGAATAGGCCGGGCATGGTGGCACATGCTTGTAATCCCAGCATTTAGGAGGCTGAGACAAGAGGATTGCAATTTGCAGCCAGTCTCAGCTACTTAGTGAGGCTCTGGCAACTCAGTGAGACCCTGTTTCAAAATTAAAAAAAAAAAAAAAATAGGGCTGGGGGTATAGCTCTGAAGTAGAATGCCCCAGAGTTCCATCCCCAACAACAAAAGAAAAAGAATAAAAAATAGGTATGGTGCCGGGCGTGGTGGCGCACGCTTGTAATCCCCGCGTTTGGGAGGCAGAGACAGGAGGATCGCGCAGGTTCGAAGCCAGCCGCGCGCGCTGGCTTAGGAGACCCTGTTTCCAAATAAAAATGTAAAAATAGGTCTGGGAGTGTAGCCCGGAGGTAGAAGGGCTTCCAGGAACCCCAGTACCACCAAAAAAAAAAAAGGTATGGCAACAACAACAAAAGAAAAAGAATAAAAAAATAGGTATAGGTATGGGGTTATAGCTTGGAGGTAGAATGCCCTTGAGTTTAATCCCCAATTCTGCAAAAATAAAAATAAAAATAATTTTTTTTTTTTTTTTTTTTTTTTTTTTTTGGTGGTACTGGGTTTCCTGGAAGCCCTTCTACCTCCGGGCTACACTCCCAGACCTATTTTTATATTTTTATTTGAAAACAGGGTTTCTTAAGCCAGCGCAGCTGGCTTTAAACCTGCAAGATCCTCCTGTCTCCACCTCCCAAGTGTGGGGATTACAAGCATGCACCACCACGCCCGGCAAAAAAATAAAAACATTTTTTTTTTAATTTTAAAATAGAGCCGGGCGTGGTGGCGCACATCTGTAATCGCAGTATTCAGGAGGCTGAGACCAGAGGAGAATCTCGGTTCGTGGATAGTCTTAGCTACTTAGTGAGACCCTCCTTAACTCAGTGAGAACTTGTTTCAAAATAAAGGATAAAAAAGCCGGGAATGGTGGCACATGCTTATAATCCCCTCGCTAGGGAGGTGGAGACAGGAGGATTGCACAGGTTCGAAGCCAGCCTCTCTGGCTTAAGAGACCCTGTTTCCAAATAAAATATAAAAAAGGTCTAGGAGTGTAGCCAGGGTTCCACCCCCAGTACCACTAAATAAATAAATAAATAAATAAATAAATAAATAAATAAATAAATATAGGGCAAGGGATGTAGCTTGGAGGTAGAATGCCCCTGGGTTCCATCCCCAGACTCGCAAAAATAATTAATTAATTAATTAATTAAAAATAGGGCTGTGGTGTAGCTTTCTGGATTCAATTTCCAGTACAATAAATAAATAAGAATCCCAATTTTTCTTTTCTACTATTTATGAGGTAAAATAGGCAAAAGGCAGGATTTAATAGCAAGAAAAGAGTGTGTTACAAGTAAGTTGCCATCTGGTAATAATGTGGAACCAAAACTCTGGCTTAGTGTTATGAAATTGTGAAGCCACTTTCACATGAACAGGAAAAGGCACAACCTATTGGGGTGCTGAGAATAATTACATTCTCCCTTGGAATGTGTAGAAAAAATTTCAATTATATCACTAGTTTGTGCTAAGGTTTTTGCCTTTCTACTTAGTTATAACTCTTTTCAGAGTCCAAAGATAAGAGAAGATAGCTTGAAATGCACTTTCAGGCAAACCAAAGAGATGATTCTGAGAGAACTTCATCGAAGCTCTAGATATTTAAAGGAATGATCTTAGAGAAAATATTGCATCACATGTTAGGTCTTGAAACAAAATTAAGATAGCATGCATTCTGACCTCAATTACAGTGGCTATAGCAAATGTCCCTGAAACCTGTGTTAGAAGTGAGCCATCGTGACAGTGATGGCCTGGGTTATGCCCTGCCCACCACTTCTACTATGGCAGAATAGCACACTGGTCAGCCCACGTTGCATCAGGAGGCAGTGGGAGTTACAGTGCAATAATCGGCGACTATATCAGGAAGTATCTCCTCAAGACTAATGAACGCTAGCTATCACATTTTATTGATCTCAGCAGTGATTCTCAGCCGAGAGACTTTTTTTGCCAAGCAAACATTTAGTGATATCTAGAGACATTCTTGATTATGACTTCTAGAGTAAAGGGGGAGTGCTGCTATCCTCTAGTGAGTGGAAGCCAGGGATGCTGCTAAGCATGCATGGCCCCATCTCTTATAACGAAGGATTAGCAGGTCCAAAATGTTGGCAGCACTGAGGTTGAGAAACTCTGATCTCAAGGTAACAAGACTTTGCTCACACCTCTTGCCCTGCAAGAATCATACTCGAGAGCAGTTGTAATTAAGGAAGGAGATTTTATTGGCTGGTGATTTTACCCACATTCTTCTGCCAGCCTAGCTAGAATTACTTCTTTATCAGTGGAAGTGACAAGTGCATAAGTCCTCTCAGTTGGTGCCAAAGAAATGCCAGATGTATCCTTCAGAATGGATCTAGCCAGTCTTTTGGATTTGCCAACTCTCACACATCATTAATGATCTTCCAGACACTGCTTTCTTAAGATGTTTATATTCTTGCTCAGATTCTCTTCTGCTCTTGGCCCCAAGCACTTTTAGTACATTTTCAGCTAGGAGAGTCTTAGGATAGTATCTTCTTTGTTTTTTTTTTTTTATCTTTTTCATTTCTGTGCCGTACTTTTAATGTCTTTCACTATTGTAGTTGCTGTTCACAGAGCTGACATTGTCAGACTTTGGATTATTTCTGTGTTATCTTGGTTTTAGCTACCTGTCATTGTTTTAAACAACTGTGACAGCCACCTTCTGAACAAGGCTGTGGCCCAGTTCAGTGTGGACAGGCACATGTTTCTCTTATCATGCTGTGGCTTTGTTTTTTCTGTCCTGAGCTTGTGCTGGGAACTGCAGTACATCTGGTATCTCAGCCTAGGGGATGGTTTATTGCACATTTTCTCAGAGGCAGTGGGCACTTCTCCCTCTCTGTCTCTAAGGAAATTCTCTTTCACACTTACCAGGACAGATGGAGAATATAGAAATTAATAATGCACAATATGTTTATAGCTGGTGATCCTTCCTAAATAGAGACATACCTGCTTTTTCTTCAAATACATCTTATTGAATAGAAGATATAATGGTGAGCTGGGAGTTAGAACATAGGGAGTAGGGAAGCTGGACTGAGGAAACCAGAAAGACTTGTCAGTAGTCATCAGCTTGAGAACCTTCTTAAGTGTTTGTTGTACTGAATGATTGGGATAATAGACTAGCAGAAATATTATTGATTTGGTGTTATGGTCGTATGACCTATAAGACTCAGATGTTCTGTTTATATTTGTATTCATAATTAAGTAAATGTTCAGCCTGCAGTTGGTGCTGGGGAGAAGAAATCAGGTTGCATTTGGAAATACTCCACTGTCCTCAAAGGAGAGAAGGGGAAATGAATGTTCTATCTCTTGGTTAGGTAAATCGTGCCTCATTAGCAGTGAGATAGACAATGACAACAGGAACCTACTGTCTAATCTGGTTTCCTTAAGGTTTTTAGAGCAATTGGATTTCATCTGTCTTGAATCACTTGATTCAAGATTATCCCTCAGGATTGACTGTTTGTTAAAATGTATATTGATGTCTCTCTCTCTCTCTCTCTCTCTCTCTCTATATATATATATATATATATATATATATATTGTTTTTGTTTTTAAACACTTAGCATGTTTTGAAATGTTGTATTGAAATGACTTTCCAAAGCGTGGTGGCACACACTTGCAATCCCAGTACTTGGGAGGCTAAGACAGGAGGATCGCAGGTTTGCCGCCAGCCTCAGCTACTTAGTGAGGCCCTCAGCAACTTGTTTTAAAAATAAAGAATAGCCTAGCGTGGTGGTGTACACTAGTAATCCCAGCATTTAGGAGGCTGAGACAGGAGGATCACGGTTTACGGACAACTTCAGCTACTTAGGTCCTTTGCAACTCAGTGAGACCCTGTTTCTTTTTCCTTTTTTATTTAAAATATTTTTATTGGTGCATTGTAGTCAAACATCTCAATGGAATACAAGACTTGTGAGGGTATACAATCACACATCATCCAATTAGCTTTTATCTGATCCCCATCCCATTCCCTCCCCATCCCTCGATCCCATGCTTGATTTAGTGATTAACTTTGATATATTTGTTTACGTACATCATGCGCTTTAAAGAGATTCCATCTTCCCTCATTACATCCCCTCTGATTGGTCACCTTAACTGCTCCTCTATAGGACCCTTTCTTCAACTGGATTTCCTTCTATTACCCATTTCTTCCTAGTTTTTGCATATTAGAGAAAGCATCTGATTTTTTATTTTCTGTGATATTTCTCTGTGTATGCCACATTGTAAGTTCCGATCCTACTCTTGGAGGCCTGGCACCAGCCTGGCCACCCAGCAGTCTCTGATCTTGGCCTTGCTGGCTCCAGCACCAGCTTTGCCTCACGGCAGGCTCCGATCCCTGCCTCGGAGGCCTCGGCACTGGCCTTGCCTCATAGCAGTCTCTGATATCAGCCTCGCTGGCCCTGGCACTGGCCTCATCCCTCGGCAGGCTCCAATCCCGGCTTGGGAGGCCCCAGTATTGGCCTTGCCTCACAACAGGCTCCAATCCCAGCCTCGCTGGCCCCAGCACCGGCCAGGGAGACTCTGTTTCAAAATAAAGAATAAAAAATAGGGCTGGGGATGTAGATTGGAGGTAGAATGCTTCTGGGTTCCATCCCCAGTACTGCAATAAATAAATAAATTAATTAAATTATATAAAAAATAGGGCTGGGAGTGTAGCTTGGAGGTAGAATGCCCCTTGGGTTCCATCTCCAGTACCACTGGTACTGGAGAAAAGAAAAGAAAAGAGAAAAGAAAAGAATGACTTTCCAATATCATTTACATCCTTGATCTTAGCTTCAGGACAGAGTTTTTTGCAAATTCCTTCTCTTCTCTAACCCTTATAAATAAGTAAGTGGTTGCAAAAAAATCCTAAAGCCTTGTGGATCACTTTTCTTTGGGGTAATTGTTAAACTCAGTATCTCATTACTTTACATAATATTATTTTCATAGTACAATATAGCATGAAATCTATTGTTTCAGTCTGTATTCTCACTGCTTTTACCCAACTTTCTGATGACTACAACTTAGAGGAAAGATTTATTTGGTCATAATTCTGGAGATTTCAGATATTGTAGTCCATGTTAAGCTGGTTATGTCTGTGGAGCTAAGGGAATAGCAGCAGGAAACAAAGAAAGAGTGCACAAGCAGAGGAATTCTGCTCTCACATCATGGAGTCTAGATGTAGAAACAGAAAGCAAGTCAATTTAAAAAAAATTATATATATATATATATCTCCCAGGCGTGGTGGCACACTCTTGTAATCCCAGCATTTGGGAGGCTGAAACCAGGGGATCACGGTTCACAGACAGCCTCAGCTACTTAGTAGTGAGGCCCTCTGCAACTCAGTGAGACCCTGTTTCAAAATAAAGAATAAAAAATAGGGCAGGAGGTATAGCTTGGAGGTCATATGCTCCTGGGTTCCATCCCCAGACCCGCAAAAAAAAGTATGTATGTATGTGTGTGTGTATATATATATATATATATATATATATATATATATATGAATAGCCTAGCGTGTATACACACACACACACACACACACACACACACACACACACAGAGTCCCCAAGTCCCTCGGGGACTCCTTCCTAACAACCAAATTCCACTTCAACAAGGCTCCCTTGTCTATGACATAAAGTCTGGAGTACATTCTAAATCCAAATCATAATATTCCACCACTGGCCCCAAAGACATGGCCATTATACAATGCAAAATGCAGTTATTTTATCTCCAAGAGTCCCATAGTTTTAAAAGTTTCAGTATCACTCAAAAGTAAAAAATATCCTCAGAGACTCAAGGTAAACCCATGGCTGTGAGCTCCTGTAAAAATAAAAAGCAAGTTACATGCATTCAATGTACAGTGGCACCAAGTAAATATTTGCATGCCAAATGGGAGGAGTAGAACCACAGAAAGAAGGAATGGGACCAAAACAGGATTAAAACCCAGAAGGGCAAACATTAGGTCTTGTAGCTCTGCTTCTGGCATCCAAGGCACTTGGTGTTGAGATGCAGTCTCCACAGGGCCTTAGCAGCCCAGTGCACAGTGGCCTAGTGGTTTGCAGTTGGCTTTATACTTACTCTTGTAGCTTTGCTCCATGGTTTATATCTTGAAGCCTTTATCAGTCATTATTTTACATTTCTTTCTTTCTCATGGTACTGGGGATTGAACCCAAGGGCATTCTACCTCTGAGCCACATCCCACCTTTATTTTATTTTTTATTTGAAAACAAGGTCTTGCTAAGTTACTGACAGCCTCACTAAGTTGCTGAGGCTGGCTTTGAACCTGCGATTATCCTATCTCAGCCTCCCAAGTACTGGGATTAAAGGCATTCACCACCATTCCTGATTGCATTTCTTAATCTTGGGGGTTTTTCTTGCACTTTTGGCTTCACCCTCAGTTTTACAAATTGCTCCATTTAGGCCTACTTGCAACTTAGTAAGACTCTGATTCAAAATAAAGAATAAAAAAACCAATAGGGCAGGGAGTGTAGCTCGGAAGTCGAATGCCCCTGGGTTCTATCCCCAAACTCGCAAAAATAAATAAATAAATAAATAAATAAATAAATAAATAAGAATAGAAATAGGACTAGGGGTGTATCTTATCTGT
This sequence comes from Muscardinus avellanarius, assembly GCF_963383645.1. Taxonomy (NCBI): domain Eukaryota; kingdom Metazoa; phylum Chordata; class Mammalia; order Rodentia; family Gliridae; genus Muscardinus; species Muscardinus avellanarius. The sequence goes on along the minus strand of NC_137793.1, from coordinate 60,151,228 downwards.
AGAATGCCTGAGTTCAATCTCCAGTACTGCAAAGAAAAAGGAAAGAAAGAAAGAAAGAAAGAAAGAAAGAAAGAAAGAAAGAAAGAAAGGAAGGAAGGAAGGAGTGGGAATGTAGCTTGGTGGTATAGTGCCCTTGGGTTCAATCCTCGATATCACACATTTTTAAAAAGGGACTGGGGATATAGCTTAGTGGTAGAATATTTGTCTAGCATGTGTGAGGCCCTGGGTTCAAATCTAGCACCACAGGACCACAGCCATGCATGGTGGCTCATACCTGTAATCTCAGTACTTGGGAGGCTAAGACAGAAGGATTGCAGGTTCAAGGACAGCTTCAGCAAATAGTGAGACTCTCAGCAACCTAGTGAGACCCTGTTTCAAAATAAAAATAAAGCTAGGTGTGGTGGTGCACACTTGTCATCCCATCATTTGGGAAGCTGAGACAGGAGGATCACAATTCACAGACAGCCTCAGCTACTTAAGTCCTTTGCAACTCAGTGAGACCCTGTTTCAAAATATAGAATAAAAAATGGGGCTGGGGGAATTGCTTGGAGGTAGAATGCCCCTGGGTTCCATTCCCAGTATTGCAATAAAATAAAAATAAAAATAAATATAAATAAAATAGGGCTAAGGTTGTAGTTTGGAGGCAGAATTACCCTGGGTTCAATTCCCAATTCAAAGAAAGAAAGAAAGAAAGAAAGAAAGAAAGAAAGAAAGAAAGAAAGGCCTATCATGATTGTAATTTAGTGAAAAAAAAAAAAAACTCTACCTATGGAAATGGTCAACTTTACAATTTTATATTTCTGATTTTTTTAAAAAAATGTATTCATACATCATAATGGGGTGAAAAACTTGTGTAGACATATATGTACACATCACCCAGTTAGCCCCTACCCAATCCCCACTCTATTCCCTCCCCAACCCTCCTTCCCATGCTTGGCTTAGTGGTTGACTATGGTATGAATAAGTACATTGTGTGCTTTAGAGCGTTTCCTTCTTCCCCCCTCCCATTCCCTCAGTTAGGTTGTCTTATTCTTTTTCATCTAGAGCTCTTCCTATGACCCATTTCTCCTTGGCTTTCGCATATTAGGAATTTTTTTTCTTTCTATAGCTTATTAGTTTTTATCCAGACAAGGCACAAATAAATAACTACTCTTTGTTTTAGAGGTAAAATCATTTGCTAGCTCCATGGAGCACACTTTTTAAAAATTTTTATTGGCGCATTGTATTCATTTTAATGGGATAAAAGATGGTGGAGACATACATGCATACATGACCCAATAAGCCCTTACCCAATTCCCACCCCATTTTCTCCCCATCCCTCCTTCCCATGCTTGGCTTAGTGATTGACTCTGAAATGTTTGTTTAAGTACATTATGTGCTTTAGAGAGTTTCCCTCTTACCCTTCTCCCATCCCTTCAGTTAGGTCGTCTTATTTGCTCATCTATAGAATTTCCTTCTTCATCTAGAGTTCTTCCTGTTACCTATTTTTCCCTAGCTTTCACATATTAAGGAAAGCATCCGATTTCTTATTTTTTGTGACTGACTAATCTCACTTAGCATAATGTCCTCTAGTTCCATCCATTTCCCTGTAAATGATGTAACTGTGTTTTTCTTTATGGATGAGTAAAATTCCATTGTGTACATATCCCACAGTTTTATAATCCATCTGTTGATGGGCATCTTGGCTGGTTCCATAGTTTGGCAGTGCTCAATTGTGCACCTATGAACATAGACACACATGCATTAGTTTGGTACTTTGGTTTCCTTTCTTTGGGGTAGATACCAGAAGTGGTATTGCTGGATCAAATGATAAGTTCGTTCCCATTCTTCTGAGGATCCTCCATATTGTTTTCCAAAGTGGTTGCACTAATTTGCAATCCCACCAACAATGCTTTAGAGTTCCCACTTCTCCACATCCTTGCCAGCATCTGTTGTTTTTTGTGTGTTGAATGATTACCATTCTAAGTTGGAGTTAGGTGAAATCTCAGAGTAGTTTTGATTTGCATTTCTCTGATTGCTAATGATGTTGAGCATTTTTTCATGCATTTATTGGCCATTTGAATTTCTTCATGAAGTGTTTATTTAATTCACTTGTCCATTTTTTATTGTTATTTGTTTTCTTAGTGCTGAGTTTCTTGAGTTATCTATATATTCTAGATATTAGTCCTCTATTGGAGGAATAGTTGGCAAAAATCTCCCATTCTGTTGGCTCTCCGTTGAGGTTCTTGATAGTTTCCTTTGCTGTACAGAAGCTCTTCAGTGTCGTGCACTCCCACGTATTGATTTGCATTATAGTTTCTTATGTCTTTGGGGTCTTGTTGAGATAGTTTTGATCTGTGCCTATATGTTACATTGTTGGACTTATGCCCTCTTCAAGGAGCCTCAAGGTCTCTGGTCTAGTTTCAAAGTCTTTGGTCCATCTTGAATTGACTCTTGTGCAGGGTGAGAAAGTGGGATTTATTTCCGTTTTCCTGCATATGGTTAACCAGTTTTGCCAACACGATTTGTTGAACAGACTATCTTTTCTCCAGTGTATGTTTTTGGTCCCTTTGTCAAAAAACAACACTTTTAATATTAATCAAGCCTTCCGTTTTATATCTAATGGATGCAAGAAAAATGAGCACTTTATTCATAGAATTAAGCACATAAATCTAAGGTCTGTGACCTAAATTGCATATCATATAACACTTTGATTTTCCTTTTTCACTGATAAGTTTCTTTAGAAAATACTGAGTTACTGGAAAAGTATTCTTGCCCCTCACATTGCTAAAGCCAGGAATGTATCTTATCTAGACTTCCTTGAAATCATGATGAGTAAGAGGATACCAGACCTAGTTAGTAATAAGAAGGAAATTCTGTCAAAGAAAGATCTGTATGGAAATAGATGAGGATGGAGAAAAATGTACTGATAAATTCACTGGGTCTCTTGTGTAGAAGAGTAAAAGAACTTCATTGTTTAGTCTAGATGGAAAAAAACCTGTTCTCTTTAGTTAAATCAAGGTAGTAAATAAGTTGTTGTAAGCAAAGAAACTATATTACCTTTCTAATAAGTAATGGTTACTGTTTTCTGTTTGTAACTTTAAAAGTTAAATGGAAGAAGTTAAAAGAAAATAGAATCAGTTCTCCATGTTCTTTATACAAATTTGATAATAAACCAGGTCTTTATCATGCCATTCCATTTTTTAATTTTGATTTTTAGTTTTTTCTTGTAGTACTGGGGATGGGATCCATAGATGTTTCACGTCTGAGCTACACCTATTTTATTTTATTGTTTTATTTTTGGGGGGTGGTACTGGGGATGGAACCTAAGGGCTTTTCTGAGTCTGGGCTATACTCCCAGACCTATTTTATACTTTATTTGGAAACAGGGTCTCACTAAATTGCTGGGAGCCTCACTGAGTAGCTGAGGCTGACTTCGAACCTGTGTGATCCTCCTGTCTCAGCCTCCCAAGCCCTGGAATTACAAGGGTGTGCCACCACGCCTGGACTTTGTCATTTTGAAACAGTAGCTTGCTAAATTGCATAGGCTGGCCTCCAATCTGTGATCTTCCTGTGTCTGTCTTCCACATACTGAGATTATAGCTGTGCACCGCTGTAACTGGCAGGAATCTTAATTACTGAAGGGAAGGAGAGCACATCCCCTGCTTAAGGGTCAGGGAAGCTCTGCTATTCAGTCTTTTTTGCTGATGGTACTATGTATACAGTGACTATCAAGAAACCTGAGGGTGCAGTTTAGTGGTACAGTCTCTGCTTAGTATGTAAGAGACCCTGGGCTCAATCCCCAGCATCTCCACCCCCTCTTCCAAGTAGAATTCTTCAACTGCATGCAGTGACAGGGAACCTTACAGATGATCAAATCTAACCTCCAACCCATTAACTTTATCTTCTCTCACTTCCTCTGGCACAGTCCTTAGCAAACTAGAAACAAAAACCCTTCTTTTTCCATTGAGTACCAGAAATAACTGATTCTTCTTTCAAGACTGCCTTCTTGAGTAAGCATTCCTGTGATTGGTCACATTTTATTGGCCCTGACCTTTATCAGATTTGTGTTTGCAGAACGTGCTAGTAGAAGCATTCACCAACTGAAATGTGCCGTGAGAGGAGGTGAGGTCACCATTGAGGAGGAAGCACTGGATCCTTCCTTGAGCAGCAGTGTTGGGAATGAGGACACTGAGAAGGCCTGGCACGAGCTGCAGCATAGCCATGCTGGTGAGTCACGACTCGGCCCTATCACAGATGACACACAGTGAGGATCTAAAATTCCATGGAATCATGACTCCAGTCCATCCTCCTTCTGCTGCTAGGATATTATTCCTGAACCACAAGTCAGGCAATCTAGTTCCTTTGCTTAACTTTATTCCTTTGCTTTATAATGCCTATAGGCTAAAGTCCAATATCCTTAGACAGAGTTAACAATATTGTTATAGTTCTTTTTTTATTTTTGGTCCCTGTGTCCAAAGTGCCTGATAGGAACAACATGGTGGAGGAAAGTTTATTTGGCTCACAGTTTCAAAGGTACAGTCTATAGTTGACCCACTCCAAGGCAAACATCTTGATGGCATGGTATGGTAGAGGGAAGCTGAGCAGAGAGACCAGCTAAAAGTAACCAGGGACAGATACAGTCCCAAAGGCCACACCCCTAGTGACCTAACTCCTCCAGACACACTCCCATTCCCTAAGTTACCACTCCATAAAACCACTTAAATTGTTAAGCCTTCAGTGGATTTATCTACCAATGAGAACAGAGCATTGATTCAATTATTTCACCTCTGAACATTTTTTCATTGCCAATACACAAGCCTTTCCAGAGGATATTTTCTATTTGATTCATAATACATATTTTATTAAGATAGCTATAAATTCCCTTTCTAGTGTCATTTTTCTATCCTCTCATCGTAACCATTCATCTCATAAGCCATATTTTAGTCATACCAACCTCCTTGTTATGATTCTGTGCCATGCCTTCTATGTTTTTGTTTGTTTGTTTGTTTGTTTGTTTGTTTGTTTGTGGTACTGGGGTTTCTGGAAACCCTTCTACTTCTGGGCTGCACTCCCAGACCTTATTTTTTATATTTTTATTTGGAAACAGGGTCTCTTAAGCCATTGCGGCTGGCTTTGAACCTACACGATCCTCCTGTCTCCGCCTCCCAAGCGTGCGCCACCACGCCTGGCAATGCCATGCCTTCTAAATGTAACTTTTCTAACCTTTTCCTGCCTGGTCAACCCCTGTTCATCAGACAGTGTTAGCTCCTCTGTGAAAACATGCATAGGTGGATATTTCCTCATCTAGTAGCATTATGCATAACTTTAAGTCTGCATATAAACTTGTTATATTGTTTTATATCTTTTTTGCTCACTGAATTCTTACCCTTTGGGGGATATTTTTTATGTTTGTCTTTGTATCCTCAGTCAATAGCATAGTTCTTGATGTATAATAAAAGTTTAAGCAATATTTGTTGAATGGTTGGAAGAACAGATAGATGATGATAAACTGTGTAAGTTTTCCATCACTATAACAAATACTTGAGAGAAATCAACTTATAAAGAGAAAAAGTTTATTGTAACTCACAGTTTTGGAAGTTTTAGTTCATGATTAGTTGGACCTGCCCTAAGACAGTGGTGGAAGTGCTTAGAGAAGTGAAATTTGCTTGCTGCATGGCAGGGGAATGAAAAAGGAAGGGGCTGGAATTGGGGCAAGTCCCCAGTAACAGAAAGACTTCCCCCTAGATCCCACCTATTAAAGGTTCCATTACTTCCCAATAGCCCCAAGCTGGGGATTAAGCCTTTGATACATGGGCCTTTGGGGGACATTTAATATACAAACTACAGCATAAATCATGGCTCTCAAACAAGGTTAGTAAACCCATCTGCTTTTGCTCTGTAGTTCATCAGCTCAAAGCTTTGTTGCATCAACAAGAAAGTAAGGAAAATGAGGAATCTCCATCAAGAAGATGCAAAATGTCCCATTTGGTAAGTATCAACTTTTGCAATACAACAGAAATGTTAGTGTCCTAACATTGTTTTATTTCATGGTCATTTTAGTAGCATATGCAATAGGCAATTCAGAGAGAGACTTCCATGGCAGAGGGTATCTTAGTGATTTTGTTGTTGTTCTTGTTGTTGTTGTTTGTGGTACTGGGGTGGAACCCAGGGGCTTTTCTACTTCTGGGCTATGCTTCAAGACCTATTTTTATACTGTATTTGGAAATAGGGTCTCACTAAGTTGCTGAGAGCCTCACTAAGTAGCTGAGGCTGGTTTCGAACCTGTGCGATCCTCCTGTCTCAGCCTCCCAAGCACTGAGATTACAAGTGTGCGCCACCATGCCCGGCTATCTTAATGTTTTTAATTAATTGTTTACTTGAAAACGTGGATGAGAAAAAAAACTTAGATAATTTTATTTACAACTTTCAGCACATATGTAAAAGGGACAAGTGCAGAAGTACACGGTTGTAATTACTTTTCTACATTAAATGTTAAAACTGAATTTTAGTCTACATTTTAAAATATATGGTTGTAGCCATGCATAATGCTAGTACTTGGGAGGAATACAATTTTGCAGCCAGAACTTTTAGAACATTTTTTGGAATCTCTTCATTCTATTTTTGGTGAGGGTGGAGGAGTACTGTGGGTGGAACCCAAAGGTATTCTACCTCTGAGCTATACCCTTAGCTTTTTTATTTTGTAGTTCGAAACAGGGTCTCACTAAGTTCCTGAGACTGTTCTTGAACCTGCAAGCCTCCTCTCTCAGCTTCCCAAGCACTGGGGTTACACACTTATGCCACCACGCCCAGCTGGAGTGTCTTCATGGGGACCCTCAGTGCAGTCTACCACTCAGTTTTGTGTTCCTCTGCTCTAGGTCTCTACTCTAGGAGGTTCTAGAAGCCTCAGAACAGCACAGTTCTCAATTCCCTGAGTACTAGTGTCAGATATTTAAAAAACCCAACCTGTTTTTTAATGTATCCTTTTTGAGATGGAATTCTATCTCCTTGAAACACATTTGCCATCAACACTTAATCTGGAGAGTTTTCTGCAGTGAGCCGAGCTGCTCTACAGCTCACAGTTCTCCGTGGCACTTTCATGGAGAGAGTTGTTCCGTGTCTCAGCATTACTGAATAGGATGTCACGTTGTCAGTGTGAACATACTGTTCATCCCAAGGCAGTTATATCACTCTAGCACTTTTCTACTTATTATGTGCTTTTTATAATGACTTTCAGTTTCTAACTTTAGAAAGTACTCATATCCCTGAATCTTATGTATTAGTTCAAGTTATAGAATAGAGAAGTAAATACTGTTATTGTATCACTTCAGTGCTAAATTGAGTATGGAGAGAGAGTATTGGCTGATTCTTTGTGAAACCCAAACTTGCTTAATTTGCTTTTTTTGCTGTAGAGGTCATCAGAACATGAGGAAAGCAGTATGCCAACCGTGCACAATCTTGTTCCTATCATCAATGACCAGTCTCAATACATTCATCATTTAGAGGCAGAAGTCAAGTTCTGCAAGGTAAGTTTCTCCTTAAGAATTTAAACTGCAATAAATTAAAGTTTATGTCAATTGTCCTTTATATAAACATTTGCTGTCATCAACCTTATGTTTCTAGCAATCCATTGAGAGTTGCTGATATTATTGAAAGATCAGTGCATTACAGAAGCTTGTCAGATGAGTCAGAGGCTTTTTGCCGAGGTGGGGGTACTGGGGGTGTAATCAAGAGGCCTGCTACCTCCAAATTATACCCCTAACCCTGTTTTATTTTTTATTTTGAAAAAGGGTCTCAGTAAGTTGCAGCGGGCCTAGGTAAGTTGACAACACTGGCTTTGAACCTGCAATCCTCCTGTCTCAGCCTCCCAAATACTTGGATTACAAGCATGGGCTACCGTGCCTGGCTTGACCTACCATTTGTGACTGCTCAATTTCCCAGCAGACCATAACTGTGTCCGCAGTGATTATATAATATTCTCTCGTCTTCCAGAATTCTTCCTCTCCTCTCCATTTACCTTAGCCTAGAAAATGGCAAATGCTTTGAGAGACGCTAATGTATATCGCTCTCCCACACCTGGCAGTGTACTGAGCCTCTGACATGGCATCCAGGGATTCTAAGCTACAGACTGACCCTGTTCCATCATCAGTATTAAGGCTCTTACCTGAAACTTGAGTGACAGCAACTCATGGGATGCTGATAGTTATGACTAAGCTATAGCTTGTGACTTTGGAATGTTATATTGCTTGACTATATAGTTTACTAATATCATTAATGCCATTGCAGCCTTTCTGATTTCCTGAAGTAGGTTAGTGTTTTAGTATATTGTTTTCATCCTTTTGTGTGTGTGTGTGTGGTACTAGGGATTGAATCTAGGAGGGTTTCACCTCTAAGCAATACCCCCAACCCTTTTTTTTAATTTTTATTTTGAAACAGGGTCTACTAGGTTGCTGAGAGTCTTGCTAAGTTACTGAGGCTGATCTCAAATCTGTGATCCTCCTATCTCAGCCTCCCAAGTACTGGGATTACAAGTGTGTACCACCACACTTGGCTTATTTTCATTCTTCTTTTTTTCCCCATTATCAGAATATCAGATAATTGTATGTATAATAATTTATATTATATAGAATGTAAGTATTTGCATATAATATAGCATAAATATATAAGAATATATAATAAATTTTATATTTAATTATAACCTATGATATATATAAAATTATCTGATGCACCGATAATGTATATGTACACAAAATACATATGTGTATACCTAATATACAACTATATATGTATTCATATACATGCATTATATATGTTATATATACATATATATAATCTGGCAGATTATATGTATATATATTCTTGGTTATATAAATATTTAGTTTAATAATAATGTAAATAACCTCAGAGATAACAATAGGTATATATTATATAATAAATATATAACATAATAGATATATAATAGATTAAACATATATATTACTGAATAAATTACATATAACCTATGGTACATATATAAAATTATCTAATGCACCGATAATGTATATGTACACAAAATACATATGTGTATACCTAATATACAACTATATATGTATTCATATACATGCATTATATATGTTATAGATACATACATATAATCTGACAGATTATATGTATAATATTCTTAGTTATATAAATATTTAGTTTAATTTAATATGTGTAAATAACCTCATAGATAACAATAGGTTTATATTATATAATAAATATATAAAATAATAGATATATAATAGATTAAACATATATATTACTTAATAAATTACATATAGATATAGTTTTGGATATATCTGCCTTTAGAACAGTACTACACTGTTTCAATTATTGTAGCTTTATATGGTTTGAAATCAGAAAATATACATCTCCTAGCTTTGTCCTTCTTCGAGATTGTTTTGGGTATCTAGAGTCCATATTCCATATCAGGATAGATTTTTTTCTGGAAAATAAATAAATAAATGTATGATAGTTTCACCTAAAAAAAAAGAGAAAAATATTCTCTAGTAAGAAAGAAAGCAAAAAGAAATATTGAAATGTTATCTTTAAGTCATCAAAAGCTTGGTATCAGACAAATGAAACTGTTATGTGAGATTATCATTGTTAATATTGGATAAATTGCTATAAAACTAGATGTCAACCACTAAGCCAAGCATGGGAAGGAGGGATGGGGAGGGAACGGGGTGGGGATCGGGTAGGGGCTAACTGGGCGATGTGTGCATGTATGTCTACAAAAGTATTTTCTTTATACCATTATGATGTATGAATACAGTGCACCAATAAAATAAAAATAAATAAATAAATAAATAAATAAAAGATATAGTTTTGGGACATTTATTTGATTTGGTACCAGGGGTTGAATTATATAATATCTTAGGGACATTACTGATACCTTTTGTACCATGTATTATATTTTTAATACTTTAAGTAGTTTTGATAAGTACAAGACTAGTGTGCTGGTAATATAACTGAGCAAACATTTACATGTTCCATTATCTTAATTATACAAGGAAGTCCCTGATCTTTTTTTTTTTTTATGGTACTGGGGATGGAACCCAGGGGTATTCTACCTCCAAGCTGCATCCCCAGCCCTATTTTTTATTCCTTATTTTGAAATGGTCTCACCAAGTTACAAAGGGTGTCACTAAATAGCTGAGGTTGTCCATGAACTGCGATCCTCCTGTCTCAGCCTCCCAAATGCTGGGATTACAAGTGTGCACCACCTCACCCAGCTCCCTGATCTTAACATTTCTATTTTTTTTATTTTTTTTCTTAGAGGACATAATCATTAGTATATAGGCATTCTTGGACTATCAGTAAAGCCAAAATAACATCTTGTAATTATACCATTAATAAGAATCTATTTATCTATAACATGTTATGGATGAGACTTAAAAGATGCAGAGCAGAATAAATTTATAGTTGAGAAGACAGAACAATTGCTTTTGAGCCCCTAGCACCATGGTAGAGAATGTAATGTAGTCCTTTACTGGTACATAAGCTATACTTACAGTAGAATAAGGTTAGATATTGAAATGGTCCTAAGAAAAGGGGTAGTTTGGCTTTGAAGGAGGGAAATGAAGGAGTTGTGTAGAGATAGTAGCAGTGACATATTCTAGAGGAATATGGCTTATATGTGGGGGCTATCTTCTAACATTGGAGCATGTCTCAAAAATAATACTAGATTGATAGCATGGAAGATTAAGAAGCCTTGGAATCAAATAATGTGTAAATCTGATAGGGTTTAACAAGAGAGGAGCAGAATGAAAATAATGTCTAAAAGGTTTAGAGCCGGTGTGGTGGCACATGTCTGTAATCCCAGTACTTAGGAGGCTGAGACAGGAGGATTGAAGTTCCAGGTCAGCCAGCAATTTAGTGAGACCATGTTTCAAAGTAAAAAATAAAAAGCGCTGAGGGTATAGCTGAGAGGTAGAATGCCCCTGGGTTTAATACCCAGTATCTCTCTCATCATGAGGACTCACACACACACCAACACACACACATACATACACACACACAGAAATTTAGAGCTGGGCATGGTGGTGCATACTTCTAATCCCAGTACTTAGAAGACTGAGACAGGAGAATTGCAGGTTTGTAGTCATCCTCAGCTGCTTAGTGAGACCTTGTTTCAAAATAAAAAGTAAAAAATAGGGCTGGGGCTATAGCTCAGAGGTAGAATGCCCCTGGGTTCAATCCCCAGTATCACACACACACACAATAAAAAGATATCTTGGAACACGAGTTTAACTCAGGTTAATATCAAGAAGCACAATTGAGCAGGGCATGGTGGCACACACTTGTAATCCCAGCATTCGGGAGTCTGAGACTGGAGGATCGCGGTTCGCAGACACCCTCAGCTACTTAGTGAGGCCTTCCGCAACTCAGTGAGACCCTGTTTCAAAAAGAATAAAAAATTGGACAGGGGGTATAGCTTAGAGGTCGAATGCCTCTTGGTTCCATCCCCAGCCCCCCCCCCCGAACACACACACACACAAAGAAAATAGAAGCACAATTGTTGAATCATATGGTGAGAGTATATTTATCTGTAAGAAATTGCCAAGCCAGGTTTGGTAGCGGATACCTCCGATTAATTACCTTCACTCTTTTGTGAAGTCCAGTCCTAGTACTTGGGAGGCTGAGACTGGTGGAGCCTAGGTTCTAGGCCAATCAGGAACTTAGTGAGACCCTGTTTCAAAATAAAAAGGGATGGAGTATAGCTGAGAAGTAGAGGCCTCTGGGTTTAATCCCCACTATCAACAAGAAAAAAAGAAACTGCCAAAATGTTTTCTAAAGTGTTAATACCATTAATTTTTCCAAGTAGCAATGTATAAGGGTTCCTGATAACCAAAACCTCATCAGCATTTGATATTGTCAGATTTAGCCATTCCATTAGGTGGGTAATAACACCTCATTGTTGTTTTCATTTCAGTTTTTTGATGACATATGTTGAGCATTTTTTCAAGGGCTTACATGAAATAGATATGTTCACCTTCCCCTTGGTGCAGTATCTTTTGGCCTTTCGCTCATTTTTAAATCAGTCCTTTGTTTTTTTATTGTTGATTTTTAAGAATTCTTTGTATATTTTTTATATCAGATCTTTATTAGATATGTCTTTACAAATATTTTCTCCAAGTCTGTGATGTGTATCTTGCTCTCTTTCATCTTTTACTTGTCTTAGCACAAAGCACAAATTTTTAATTTTAATGAAGTTCAGTCTCTTAATTCTTTCATCAATAAATCATGCTTTTGGAGGTATATCTAAAATATCCTAACCAAACCCTAAATCATTTATATTTTTCTTGTTTCTCTTTTAGTTATTTTGTAATTTTGAGCTTTACTTTGTGTGTGTGTGTGTGTGTGTGTGTGTGTGTGTGTGTGTGTGTGGTAGCTGGGAATGGAACCGAGGGCCATTCTAGCTCTGAGCTGTACCCCAGCCCTCTATTTTTAGTCTATTTATTTATTTATGTACTTATTTATTTGCGGTACTGGGGATGGAACCTAGGGGCATTCTACTTCCGATCTACACCCCAAGCCCTATATTTTTAGTCCTTTATTTTTGAAACAGGGTTTCACTGAGTTATGAAGGGCCTAAGTAGTGAGATCCTTCAGTCTCTGTCGCCCTAATGCTGGGATTACAAGCATGCTCCACCATGCCTGGCCTAGTCTTTTTATTGTATTTATTTATATGTATGTATGTATGTATGTATTTGTGGTACTGGGGATGGAACCCTTCTACCTCCAGACTCCACTCCCAGACCTATTTTTATATTTTTATTTTTGGAAACAGTGTCTCTTAAACCAGCAAGGAACCTACACAATCGTCCTATATCTGCCTCCCAAGCTCGGGGATTACAAGCTTGCGCCACCACGCCTGGCCTAGTCTTTTTATTTTTGAAATAGAGTCTCACTGAGTTGCAAAGGGCCTCAGTATGTAGCTGAGGCCGGCAGCATGATACATCTTGAGTTAATTTTTTATGAGGTATAAGATCAGTGTCTAAGTTCATTTTTTTCCTTGCATGCAAGTGTCCAGTTGTTCCAACACCATTTCTAGGAAATACTATCTCCAATTAATTACATTAACTCTTTGGTCAAACAATAGTTGACTGAGTTTGTGTGGATCTATTTTTAGGCTATATGGTTTTTTCCATTGTTTATATAGATATGCCCAGATCACTCTTTCCTCATTGCTACAGCTTTATATTATATTTTGAAGTCAGGTAGTGTCATTCTTCCAACTTCATTCTCCACCCTTAGTATCATGATAGAGATTCTGGATTTTTTTTGCTTCACTGTATAATTTTAGGATTGGAGCTGGGCATGGTGGCACACCATGTATTTGGGAAGCTGAGACAGGAGGATCACAGATTTGAGGCCATCCTTAGCCTCAAATAGCAAGACTGTCAGCACTGTTGTGATGTCTATTTCAAAACAGAATTAAGGCCGGGCATGGTGGCGCACGCTTGTAATCCCCGCGCTTGGGAGGCAGAGACAGGAGGATCGCGCAGGTTCGAAGCCAGCCGCGCGCGCTGGCTTAGGAGACCCTGTTTCCAAATATAAAAAAATGTAAAAAGAGGTCTGGGAGTGTAGCCCGGAGGTAGAAGGACTTCCAGGAACCCCAGTACCACCAAAAAAAAAAAAAAAAAAAAAAAAAAAACCAGAATTAAAAAATGGGCTGGGGATATATCTTGGAGGTAGAATGCCTTTGGATTCAATCCCCATTACTGCCTACCTCTAAAAAGGGTGTGTATGTGTGGGGGGTATTATTGGGGCATTCTACCCACAAGATGCACTCCCAGCCCTATTTTATTATTATTATTATTTATTTTTTTTGTGGTACTGGGGATGGAACCCCTCTACCTCCGGGCTACACTCCCAGACCTATTTTATATTTTATTTGGAAACAGGGTCTCTTAAACCAGTGAGGCTGGCTTTGAACCTGCGCGATCGTCCTGTCTCTGCCTCCCAAGTGCGGGGATTACAAGCGTGCGCCACCACGCCCGGCTTATTTCATTATTTTTTAAACAGGGTCTCGCTAGTGTGATGAGAGTTTTACTACTTGCTGAGTCTGTCCTCAAACCTATAATCCTCCTGTCTTAGCCTCCCAAGCAGTGGCATTACAAAGGTATGCCACCATGCCTGGCTTAAAAAAGAATTTTGATTGGAATTGTGTGGATCAGGTTTGGAAGAACAGACATATTTGATGATATTGGATTTTCCTATGCATATATCTAGAAGAGCTTGCACATATTTTGTGAGATTTATACCTAAGTATATTTTTGGTGTTAATGTAAATGGTACTATATATTTTTTTCTTTTTATTTATTGGTACTGGGGCTTGAACCTAGGGCCATTTTACCTCTGAGCTTCAACACCAGCCTAATTTTTTTTTAAACAGATTGCATTACATCACTACATTGCAGAGGGTCTCACTAAGTTGCTGAGTTGGCTGCAAACCTGTGATCCTCCTGTCTTAGCCTCTCAAGTACTGAGATTAAAAGCTTGTACCACCACCATGCCTGGCCCTTTTTTGTTTTTGTTTTTGTTTTCTGGTTTGTTTGTTTGTTTATTGGTACTAAGGATGGAACTCAGGGACATTCTACCAATGAGCTACACCCCTAGCCTGATTTTATTTTATTGTGAAACAGGGTTTCACTAAGTAGCTGAAGCTGGCCACAAACCTATGATCTTCATGTTTCAACCTCCCAAGTATTGGGATTACAAGTGTGTGCCACCATGCCTGGTACCTGCCACATTCTTTATTTTAAAATAGGGTCTTGTTAAATTTCTGAGGGTCTTGCTAAGGTGCTGAGGCTGGCTTTGAACAGAATATTTTCGATATTCTTTTCTACCTTTTTTGGGGGTGGGTATTGGGAAATGAACCCAGGGACATTCCATCTCTAAACTATATACCCGGCCTTGTTTTTATTCTTTATTTTAAAACAAGGTCTCACTAAGTTGTTGAGGGCCTTGCTAAATTGCTGAGGCTGTTTGCAAACCTATGATTCTTCCTTCTCAGACTCCCAAGTACTGGGATTACAGATTTGTACCACTGTTTCTGCTTTATTTTTATTTGGAAACAGGGTCTTGCTAAGTTCCTGAGGCTAAATTGCATGCTAAATTGGGCTCACTAAATTGCTGAGGCTAGCCTCAAACCTGTGATCCTCCTGTCTCAACCTCCCAAGTACTAGGATTTTAGCTGTGTGTCATCATGCCTGATTTAGCTTTTTTTTTTTTTTAATGCTTTGAGTTTCCATTTCTACGCTTATACTACCCATCCATTCTTGCATGATACTTCTGGCATCTTGGACCCATCTGAGATTGTTTGAATGCTTGCTTAGTCTTTTTACATTTTTTCATTATGTAGTATGTCTCTTTTTTTTTTTTTTTTTTTTTTGCAGTATTGGGGATTAAACCCAGGGGCATTCTACCTCTGACCTATAGCCTCAGCCCTATTTTTTACTCTTTATTTTGAAACAGTGTCACACTAAGTTGTGGGGGACCTCAGTAAGTAGCTGAGGCTGGTGGCAAATCTGCGATCCTCCTGTCTCAGCCTCCCAAATACTGGGATTACAAGAGTGTGTCACCATACCCGCTGTCTTTTTTTTTTTTTTTTTTTTTTTTTGAACGGTGTGTAGTGGAGGTTGAACCCAGGGATATCCTACCTCTGAGCTACATCCAAGCCCTTTTAATTTTTTATTTGTAACAAATTCTCACTAAATTTCTGGAGGTCCAAGTGGCTAAGGCTGACCTTGAACTTGCAATCCTCCTGTCTCCACCTCCAAAGAACTGAGATTACAGACATGTGCCACAGTGCCTGGCCCTTTTGGATGTCTTGAAAATTTTTTTTTGTTGAATGCCAAATATGATGTACTAGGTAACAGGAATTGAGTTAAGTGACCTTTAGTGTAGGGTTTTATGTTTATATGGCTGGGAGTTAGCCTGTTTTTCACTGTTTGCTTTTTATAAATGTCAGGGGCTAAAATTTCTTCCAGTGGCCTGATTTTTGTCTCATCTGTTGTCTTTAGGTTTCCTTGGGGAATTCTCCTTAAATCCAGCTTGAGCTATGCAGTTCTTTCGATTGGATGCCTCTGCTATGATCCTGTGATTAGGTGTCCATCTTTTAGTGAGCTTTGCCCTTCACAAGGGCTATGACCTTTGCTACTGCTTCGCAGGATTCTCCTCACGTTCAAAGTAGAGGGGATGTTGGAAGGACGCTGGAAATGGAACTGGGTATTTTCCATTCCCTACTTGAGTTAGGTTACTGTAAGACCAGAGACCATAGACTCTGGTAAAATTGTTTTCCTTGTTCCAGAGAATGTTCTGGGTATATTTTAAAGGGGCTTTTCTTTCCTTTCTTAGTGTAAGGGGATTTTTCTCAAGTCTTTACTGTGAGAACCTGGCAAAAGTCTTATAGATAAAACTTATAAATATGTGGGGGATCCTCCTAAGAGAGGATATCCCTGGAATTTTGGGGGGATTCTAGGGATTGAATCCATTTATATTCTATATCTGAGTTAGATCCCATTCCCTTTTTTGTTTTTTTATTTTGAAATAGGGTCTTAATAGGCTGCTGAGGCTGGCCTTGAATCTGCGATTTTCCTGTTTCCACCTCCCATTATTGGGATCACAGGTGTGTACCACCATGCCCTGCCTCCCTTTAGTTTTTAGCTTATTGCCTCCACTGAACTGTGAGCAATTTGTCAACTTCAGTTTAGCTTCCCTTCCCAACTGGGGCTCCCCACTGTGGCTCCTTCCCACAGGATTTGCACACACTATTTGGCTATCTCTACAACTTTGGGACATCAGTTTTCCCTGTGACCTCAATTCTCAGGTGAATTTAAGAACAGCTTCAGTTTTCAGGCTGGTCGGCTTTTTTCTAGTTGTGAAAATGGGACTTTTTTTAATTTTTAAAGCACTTTTAGTGGTACATTATAATTATACATCTTAGTAAGGTTCAAAGTGATACAAGTATACATGCACACAGTGCCATGGTATACTTCCCTTCCTATCCCACCTGCTCCTCCTGCCTCTGCACACGTTAGGGGGATTGGTGGTGAAACCTTTATGTATGGATACGGCTTATTTCTTTTATCTGTTTCTTCCTCAGTCCTCCTTTTTCTTATCACACCTCCCTTCCCCAACTCCCCTCCACTGTTCTACTGGTCTCTGCTCTCTCTCATCTGAGGTTCCCTTTGTTTCCTGTTTTCTCTCTGGCTTCTACATATGAGAGAAAATATACGACCTTTGACATTCTGAGACCAGCTGATATCACTTAGCATATTTTCTAGTTCTGTCCCTTTTCCTGCAAATGACATAATTTTGTTCTTCTTTATGGCTGAGTAAAACTCCACTGTATGTATATACCATATTTTCTTTATCCATTCTTCTGTTGATGGACAGCTAGGTTGCCTCAATAAATTGGCTACTGTGACATGTGCTGCTATAAACATGGATATAAACTATACGTTTTGACTTTAATTCTTATTTTCTAAGCTCATTACATGTTGGGCTAAAAGTTGAAAGTCTAAAACCTTTTTATAGTTACATCCTTGTTTTTTGGAATCAAATATTTTTCATAGGTTACATACTAGTGTTGATTATAGTAGCAATAAAATCTGTTAGGTTAAGTATTATGTCATTTATACGTCATATTTTTGAGAGAGTGAGTGCCACTCAATAACTTTTTCTTTTTTTGGTGGCATAAGGAATTGAACGCAAAGGCATTCTACCTCCAAGCTATACCTCCAGCCCTATTCTATTTTTTATTTGGCAACAGGGCCTCACTAAGTTCAGAGGACCTCACTAAGTTGTTGAGGTTGGTCACGAACTTGCAAGTACTGGGATCACTTATGTGCACCACCATTCCCAACTTCAATAACTATTTTTTTTCCTCCAGAACTGGGAGTTGAACTCAGGGGCATTCTACCTCCAAGGTACACCCCCAGCCCTATTATTTATTTATTTATTTATTTATTTATTTATTTATTTATTTTTGCAGTACTGGGGATCAAACCCAGGGGCATTCTACCTCCTAGCTACATCCCCAGCCCTATTTTTATTCTTTGTTTTGAAACAGGGTCTCACTTAATTGCAAAGTGCCTCACTAAGTAGCTGAGGCTGTCCATGAACTGTGAACCTCCTGCCTCAGCCTCCCAAGTGCTGGGATTACAAGTGTGCACCACCATGCCCAGCTTCCAATAGCTTTTCTAATTGTTATTTATCAGTAATTCCTTGTAATTATGCCCTGCATGACCAAGGAAACCCTCAGAACTCTCGACCAACTGCTTCACTCACAATTCACTTGCATCTAGCTACCAGTTCATAGATAATCATTGTACCTCCCTTTGCCTTTATCTTAGAGTCTCCTATTTAGTCCTTACAAGCTATAGTACGAATGACCAATATCAATAATTCATAAGGACTAATAGTACCCTATTTTTCAGTAATATATATCATTCTTAAAACTATCTTAGGGAATTTTTTATGAGCTGTGATCCTGTGGGGGAAAAGTTGTCAGAAATGACACATACTTGTGATATGGCTATTAGCAGGCCCATGATCCATGCCCAGTCCTCTTTGTTAGCTAAAGTTTTAGTTTGCTGTATTCTGTGGTGATCAATAAATAAAAGCATTGTTTTAAAATGTTTAAACTGTTTGGTTTCTGCTTTTCTATAGGAGGAACTCTCTGGAATGAAAAGTAGGGTACAAGTAGTTGTGCTTGAAAATGAAAGACTTCAGCAAGTGCTAAAATTTCCAAGACCGGAGGAGACACTGAAGGAACAAACGCTTGCAGAGGTGAGCATTTGGAGACCTGTGAACTCTGCTGTGTGGCATTGTCCCCTCCTGCCCTCTCCTCCAGCCGTGTAAACTGTTGAGTCTCTCCTTGAAGTTGGGCCAAAGTGCAATGCTGCTGTTTGTTTGATGCCTTAGACCTAAGAGTTCCTGAGGTGGATGTGTCCAGATTAGATGGTAGAGTGATGCCTTCTGTTTCCTTCAGCTTCTTCTCTGAGCATTCAATTTGTGCTTTTTCCATATGTAAAGAATAGATTTCAATGTAGGAAGTGTGTTATATGGGAGAGACTTTGTTAAAAACAGAAGCTCTTCAGAATTTTATTTTTAGATCTTTTTTGAAATATTCTAAAACTTTATTGAACTCTAAAATCTAATGTCTAATTTAAAACATGGTGTAACAGAAAGAAGGTTTACCTGAGGGCCCAAGCATCAAAATCTTAGTCTCTAGGTATTTAGCAGGTGGTTTTATAGGCCTTTGCATGGCTTAGCCTCATGGGTAATTCCTTTATTGGTAGTTAGAAAAGATTTATTCATTTTAAGAGTTGATTACACAAGCATGGTGGCTCCTACCTGTGTAATCCCAGTACTTGAGAGGCTGAGACAAGAGGATCATAGGTTGGAGACCATCCTCAGTCACTTAGCAAAATTCTCAGCAACCTAGAAGGACCCTGTTTCAAAGTCCCGGGTGAGGGGGTACAGGGTACAGCTGAGGCTGTCCATGCACTGCGATCATCCTGTCTCCGTCTCCCAAAAGGTGGGATTACAAGCATGCGCCACCGTGCCCAGCTTGGTTTTTGTTTTAATATAGGGTCTTGCTAGGTTGTTAAGTCTCATTAAATTGCTATTCAACCTGTAATCCTCCTGTCTAGCCTCCCAAATGCTGGGATTATAGGTATGCCAACACCATGCCCAGTTTAAAAAATATTTTTATTAGTGCATTGTACTTGTACATGGTAGTGAAATTCCTAGTGATACATTCATATATGCATATAACATTATTTGATCTATTTTTTCTTGTACCTCTTCTTTCCTTGCTTATTCCCGCCCCCATCTTCTTCCAGTATTCTACCATTCTTTCTCCTAATTTTTATTATTATTATTATTATTATTTTTTTTTTTGGTGGTACTGGGGTTCCTGGAAGCCCTTCTATCTCCGGGCTACACTCCCAGACCTATTTTATATTTTTGAAACAGGGTCTCTTAAGCCAGCGTGGCTGGCTTTGAACCTGCGCGATTCTCCTGTCTCCGCCTCCCAAGCGCGAGGATTACAAGCATGCGCCACCACACCACACCCGGCTTCTTTCTCCTAACTTTTATGAGGTCTCTGTTCCTCAAGAACATGAATTTTTACCAAGTTCCATAAAGTGATTGTAGTATCAGTGGCCCACAGTTTGAACCACAGTGGATCAGATGATCTCTATAATTCTCTGACCCAAAATTCTTGTAATTATATCTAACTAGCATTTAAAATTAATATCTTTCTAGCCAGGTATAGTAATACAGTACTTTGGAGGCTGGGATAGGTGGATTGCAGGTTCAAAGCCAGCCAGGGATGTTCTCCCTCGGAGCTGCTCATCCCTAGCTATTTTACTCTTTTTTTTTTTTTTTTTTTTTTTTTGTCTGGGGATGGAACCCAGGGGCATTTGACCTCCGAGCTACACCCCCTGCCCTATTTTTTATTCTTTAGTTTGAAACAGGGTCTCACTAAGTTGCAGAGGGCCTCCCTAAGTAGTAGCTGAGGCTGTCTGTGAACCACGATCCTCCAGTCTCAACCTCCCGAATGCTGGGATTACAATCATGCGCCACCACACCCGGCTCACTTTTTTAATTTTGAAATTGAATCTCACTAAGTTGCTAAGGCTGGCCTAAAACTTGTGATCCTTCAATTTCAGCCTCCCAAATACTAGAATTACAGGTGTGTTCCACTGCGCCTAGCTGAGAAATATCTGATTATTTTAACTTTGAAAAATAAAGAAAGCTGAGTAGTAATTTAGTTTCTTGCAGTTTCATTTAAGTTTTTAACCAATTATTTTCTCCTGACTACTTCTTTCTGAATATTGTGTAATTATTAATTATTAAAAATTCTGTCTAGTTTATTATTTTAATATCAACTGGAAGAAATGATCACATAAAAAGTACTTAGAAGTAGGTCATTTGAAAAATAAACAAGCCAGGCGTGGTGGTGCATGCTTGTCATTCCAGTACTTGGGAGCTGAGACAGAATCATGCAGGTTCGAAGCCAGCCTCAGCTACTTAGTGAGGCTCTCAGCAACTTAGTGAGACACTGTTTCTAAACAAAATATAAAATAGGTCTGGGAGTGTAGCTCAGAGGTAGAAAGCCCCTGGGTCCCATCCCTAGTACCACAAAAAGAAAAGAAAAACAGGCTTTTGCTTTCCTTCTAGTCACTCAGCACACCATGACTCAATAGTTCCTAATCTTCAATATTTAGCCAGTGGTAGAATGGGAAAAGAAGTAAGAAAGGAACTGAGCAGCCAGGCGCATCAAGGGCAAGGGAAGAGAGTGATATGGAGGGAAAGGAAACCGTGGTAGAGGCCTGTGACTCATGACTTGCAGTGTGAGTGCTGGGACCGCTTGTGACAGGACCAAGCTGGCTGTACAGAGGCTTTGCTGTTTTAGACATTCTCAAGAGCTAAGGTGTCATGAGGTACTGACATGACTGTCCCAGAACTAGAGACTGAACCCAGGGGCATTCTACCTCCAAGCTACACCGCCGGACCTATTTATTATTCTTTATTTTGAAACAGGGTCTCACTAAGTTACAGAGGACCTCACTAAGTAGCTGAGGCTGTCAGCAAACCTGTGATCCTCCTGTCTCAGCTTCCCAAGTACTGGGATTACAAGTGTGTGCTACCACACTCAGAATGTAGATGATTTTTTAATACTAAAATTATTTGCAATATTTAATCTTCATTTTTCAACACTTTTTTTTTTTTTTTTTTGGTGGTACTGGGGATGGAACCCTTCTACCTCCAGGCTACACTCCCAGACCTATTTTATATTTGTATTTGGAAACAGGGTCTCTTAAGCCAGCGAGGCTGGCTTCAAACGTGCGCGATCCTCCTGTCTCCGCCTCCCAAGCAGGGGGGGGGGGGGATTACAAGCGTGCATGTGCCACCACGCGAACCCAGGGACATTTTATCTCTGCCCTACAGTCCCAGCCCTTTGTTTTGTTTTGGTTTTGTTTGGTGGTACTGGGGTTCCTGGAAGCCCCTCTACCTTCGGGCTACACTCCCAGACCTATTTTATACTTTTCTTATTTTTGGAAACAGGGTCTCTTAAGCCAACCTGCACGATCCTACTGTCTCCGCCTCCCAAGCAGGGGGATTACAAGTGTGCGCCACCACACCCGGAACAGTCTCAGCCCTTTTTATTTTTTATTTTGAAACTAGGTTTTGTTAAGTTACTGAAGTACTACTGCACGCAGGCCTCCAACCTGAGATCCTTCTGTTTCATCCTCCCAAGTAATGCAATTACAGATGTATGCCACCGTGCCCACTCGTCACCCTTTAGTCTCATAAAATTTCTTCCTGGAAAGCTTTCTTTAGAATACAAAAGTTATAAAATATCAAAACATGCTATTTCTTAGGAATTTTGCCATATATACTCATTCAAAGATCTGAGCTATATATTTTAGGTGGAAAATTTCTGAGTCATTCCTGTGTTTTTTCTCATCTCTACTACTAACACTCCCCTCAATTAAGAAATGAAAGGGTTTTAGTGATGTCAGAGATGTAATATACAGAGATATTTTAAAATCTTGGTGAAAGCTAGGCATGGTGGCGCACGCTTGTAATCCCTGTGCTTGGGAGGCGGAGACAGGAGGATCATGCAGGTTCGAAGCCAGCTGTGCTGGCTTAAGAAACCCTGTTTCCAAATAAAAATAAAAAAATAGGTCTGGAAGTGTAGCCCGGAGGTAGAAGGGTTTCCAGGAACCCCAGTACCACCAAAAAAATTTTTTTTTGGTTAAATAACCATTCATGTTGGTTGTTGTTATTGTCGTTGTTGTTTTGTGGCACTGGGGATGGAATCCAGGGGCATTCTACATCTGAGCTACAACCCCAGCTCTATTTTTTTTATTCGTGTGTGTGTGTGTGTGTGTGTGTGTGTGTGTGTGTGTGTGTTACTGAAGATGGAATCAGGGACTTTTCTACCTACAGGCTATATTCCCAGACCTATTTTATACTTTATTTGGAAACAAGGTCTCACTAAGTTGTTGAGAGCCTCACTAAGTAGCTGAGGCTGGCTCCAAACTTATGCGATCCTCCTGTCTCAGCCTCTCAAGCGCTGGGATTACAAGTGTGCGCTACCATGCCCAGCTTTTATTCTTTATTTTGAAACAGGGTCTCATTGAGTTGCAAAGGGCCTCACTAAGTACCTGAGACTGTCCACGTCGTGATCCTCATGTCTCAGTGTGTGCCACCGTGCCCGGTTTACCATTCATGTTTTTAAAAGCTCTCTGTTAAAGAACAAAGTGTCTATTAGACCAGTACTTCTTTCCAAAGAATGATAGCATTTTATATCATCAATTGGTAATCTGTGGCCTGCATACTTTCTCTGTAGGAAATTTAGTGCCGCCCTCCTTCATTGATCTCATTGACTTTAAAGGCAGTCAGATATTGACAGTGCTGGGCCTTCCTACAAAGTCAATCAGAAGCTCATCAGCTGCTATGATGTACTACTCTCAAGTCCCTTATTTGATTCTGTAGCTGCTGCTGCTTCTTTACTTTATTTTATTTTCCTAGTACTGAGAATTGAACCCAGGGGCATTCTTCCTCTGAGCTACATTCTCAGTTCTATTTTTATTTTTATTTTTTTTTACTTTGAAACAGGGTCTTGCTAAGTTGCAGAGGACCTTTACTGGGTTGTTGAGACTGGCCTCAAACCTGTGATCCTCCTGTCTCAGCCTCCCAAGTACTGGGATTACAGGTGTGTGCTGCTATGCCTGGCTTCTCGCTTTGTCTTCTGACAAATATTAGCTTGAACTACTAATAATGATGAGTTTCTTATGAACCCCCAGCAGGCACCATGTTTTTATACCTCTTTTACTTTTCTCATGAAGTTTCCCCTTCCTAGAATGCCTTTCCCATCTAGATACCTTGCTTGAACCAAAACCTCTCCAGAAAGCCTTTAAATTTAGGTTTATAATATGTCTCCTGTGTTCTGGCATAGCCTCCCACACGCACCTCTGGCCTAGTACTTACCCTGTTGAATTGAAATGACCCACTCTGGGGTTGATCTCCCTCACTAGACTGTAAACTCCGTGGAGCTAAGATGGGTCTTGTTCACTTTTCTGCTGTGCACAGCATCTGAGCACAGTAGCTGCTGTAGAAATGCTTGTGCTAAACTGGGCTTCCAGGAGAGTATGGAGTAGAGCCTCAGCACACTACTGTGGAAGAGGACCGCACACTGCATTCTAACAAGGGGGTCCTACGGCTGTCTAGTCGGCCTCGGACCTGTCATCCCTTATGAGCAAGCAAATGCCAGACCCTTCCACCCCTTAGCAAATGTGCCATCATTATTGGTTGAGTTCAGCTGATAGAAGTATTTTGGTCCTTGTTGCATACATTTATTTCCTAGTTGTTATTGTGTTTGTTTGTTCGTTGGTTGGTTGTTGGTTGGTTGGTTGGTTGGTTGGTAGGTACTGGGAATTGAACCATGGAGATTCTACCACTGAGGTATATCTCCAGGCCAAGAAAGAGAAAGACAGACAGACAGACAGGCATGGTGCCAGTACACCTATAATTCCAGTACTGGGAGACTGAGACAGGAGGGTCACAGGTTCATGGTCAGCCTCAGCACCTTATCAAGACCCTCAGCAACCTGGTAGGGAGAGAGAGAGAGAAGGATGGAAGGAGGGAGGGAGGGAGGGAGGGGGGGAAGGAGAGAGAGAGAGAGAGAGAGTCATTCATTTATTTCAGTGAATGTGGAGAAGGTGGAAGAGGTGGCTAACTGATAATAGATGCACCAGATTCAACCTGAAGATATGTTTGCTTGATAAACTTTGAGAAATATTTCAAATGAAGAAAGAGAATCTGTTTTCTTTAAAAGAAAATCAGAAGATTTTATGGCAATCTGATTTTCCATTCCCACATGGGGAATTGACTGGTACTGAGCAAGGGATGTGTCCTTTCATGGACACAGTTGTATGGATTACCATGAGACCACCACTTCTTCTGAGTCCCTGACAAGCTGCATGTCACCACATGTGTATTGTCTTTCTTTTTTTTTCTTTTAATTTGTGATACTGGGGATAAAACCCAGGAACATTCTACTTCTGAGCTATACCCCCAGCCCTATTTTATTTTTACTTTGAAACAGGGTCTTGCTAGGTTTCTGAGAGTCTCACTATTTGCTGAGGCTGTCCTTGATCCTGCAATCCTCCTGTCTCATCCTCCCAAGTACTGGGATTACAAGTGTGTGTTGCCACCATGCCCAGCTCTATTTTATTTTTTATTTGAAAACAGGGTCTGGCTAAGGTGCAGAGGGCCTCACTACATTGTGAGGCTGGCCTTGAATCTGTGTTCCTGCTAGCTCAGCCTCCCAAATCCTGGGAATACAGGTGTGCACCACTATGCCCAGCTGTGTATTATTTCTTATCAACACATGTATACTATTTTCCTTTTGAATGTAACTTTTTATAAAGAGGTAAGAATATAATGGGCTCAGGAACTCAAGGAAGAAAAAAGACAATTTTATTTTTTCTCCTCATAACATTTCTGGCACCAAATGTTTAGGATTTTTTTCTGCACACCAAACCATTCCCCATTTCTCTTTGTACACCAACTGGGTTTCCAATGATTCAATTAAATTATGATACTACCTATCTAGAATTGGTCAGATCCCACAGTTTAAGGGCTCTATGCCCCATATTTTATCCACCAGTCATAATCTCCAGATTACTCTTAATTCTGTTTGCTGTGGCTGCCAATTGAGGGTTCCCATAACCTCCCCTTTATTGTGGTACTAGGGATTGAACCCAGGGGCCTTTTTCCTATGAGCTACACCCCAGCTCATTTTTACTTTTTTGTTTTAAAACAGAGTCTTACTAAGTTGCTGAGGGCCTCAATAGATTGCTGAGGCTGGCTATGAACCTGAAATTCTCCTGTCTCAGCCTCCCAAGTGCTGGGATTACAGATCTGTGCCACCATGCCCAGCTCTACAATCCTTTCTTCATGTTTGATATTTATTACTTTTGCCATTTACTAGCCACTTTGTACCCTTGTGACCATTCACAAGTTATAAGAAGCCCACAAATAGTGTCTGGCATGTAGTAAACACCATATGTGTATGTAATTATTATTATTACTCATTCTTCTATGAAATGTGAAAAATGAGAGACACACCCACAGAGTGCTGCATGTTTCACAAGTATTTGTCTTCAGAGGAGTGAGAGATCATTTTACTTGCCAAATATGCTGACATCCAGCCCTTCCTGCTCACTCAATTTGGAGTATTCCTAAGGATTACCTATAGGAATCTGACTTTGTAATACCTGTTATGAAATATGAGCCTAATAGCTTAAAAAGGTAAAATGATCTTTGACTTGAAGTTGAAGTGTTTCCCCATTTCATTATGGGTGAGACTCTATATTCCTTTTATAAAGCATGCATGCTTATTTAAAGTTGAATGCCAGTAGCAATTACCAGTACATTTTATTTTAGGAAAATACACAGAATCCTTGGCTTACTATGAGTGAAGGTTCTCGGGTGGATGAAGATGCCAGCAGACCATTTTCCCATGGTGATGCAGTTATTGGTAAATCTGCATCTGTTCATGAGACTGACAAATGGAAACTAGAACTGGTAAGTATTTGGCATCTGCATTTTCCTCCCTTTTTGTTCTTTTTGGTTTGGTTAACATAGAATTTGCCATTTAAGCCTGTGTGTGTGT
Organism: Muscardinus avellanarius; assembly: GCF_963383645.1. NCBI lineage: Eukaryota > Metazoa > Chordata > Mammalia > Rodentia > Gliridae > Muscardinus > Muscardinus avellanarius. Next base: position 60,124,518 of record NC_137793.1, on the reverse strand, counting down.
GTGTGTGTGTGTGTGTGTGTGTGTGTGTGTGTGTGTGTATGTGTATGTGTATGTATGTGTTTTACTGGAGATTGAACCTTGGAGTGTTCTATATTATACCCCCAGTCCTATTTGTATTTCTTGTTTGCTTGTTTTGAAACATGATCTCATCAAGTTGTTGAGAGTCTCCATATATTGCTGAAGCTGTCCTCAAACTTGTGATTCTCTTGTCTCAGCCTACCAAATACTGAGATTACAGGCATGCACCGCCAAGCCCAGTATGGCCAAGTTCCTTTTTATCACTTGTTTTCCTGATTTCCTTTGGTTCCTTGTTCATGTTTTACCTCTGGCTCCTTGAGTATATTTAAAACAGTTGTTTGATGCTCAGTCTCCACTTGTTTATGTGGTTACTCTGGGTTTTTTTTATTTTTATTTTTATTTCTTTGGCGGTACTATGGATGGAACCCAGCAACATTGTTCCTCTGAGCCTGAGCTACACCCCCAGCCCTATTTTTTAATTTTTTAATTTTTTATTTTTGGTGGTACTGGGGATAGAACCCAGGGGCCTTCTACCTCCAGGATACACTTCCAGACCTGTTTTATATTTTTATTTGGAAACAGGGTTTCTTAAGCCAGCTGAGGCTGCCTTCGAACCTGTGTGATCCTCCTGTCTCAGCCTCCCAAGCGCGGAGGTTACAAGCGTGCACCACCATGCCCAGCATATTCTTTATTTTGAAACAGGGTCTCACTGAGTTGCAAAGGGCCTTGCTAAGTAGCTGAGGCTGTCCACGCCTCCCAAATGCTGGGATTACAAGTATGCACCACCATGCCTGGCCTGGGTCTTCATATAGTTGACTTCTAATTTCATTCTATGTGGTCTGAAAAGATTCAGGGGAGTATGTCACATTTTTTGAATTTGCTAGTGCTACCTTGTGGCCCAGGATGTGGTCTATTTTGGAGAAGGTTCCATAAGCAGATGAAAAAAATATGAATTCTACTGTAGTTGGGTAGAATATTCTGTATGTGTGTAATAGGTCTATTTAGTTTATGGTGTTCTTTAGGTATGAGACATCTTTGCTGACCTTTTTTCTAGAAGATTGGTCTAGTGGTAAGAAGAATATTGAAGTCTCCTAGTATTACTATATTGGGATCTATGTGTGACTTAATGTCACAGAGAATTTGTTTTATGAAAGTAGCTGCACCTATGTTTGGGGCATAAATGTTGACTATTGTTATTTGCTTCTGCTGGATTGTTCCTTTTACCAGTAAAAAGTGACCTCTTTGTCTCTTCTAATAAGGTTGGGCTTGAAATCTAACATGTCTGATAGCCTAGTTGCTATTCCTGCTTGTCTTTGAGTTTTATTGACATGGATTTACCTTGCTCCTGCCCTTTACTTTTAGTTGGTGACTATTTTTACTTGTAAGGTATATTTCTTGCAGGCAGCAGATAGATGGATTCTGATTTTTAATCCATTTTGCCACCTTATGTCTTTTTACTGGGGAGATGAGGCCATTTATGTTCAGTGTGATTATTGAGAGATGATTTTTAGTTTGTAATATTTTAAGGTTTAACTTCTGTTTGAGATAGTGTTTGTTCTTTTTGCTTAATTGTTTGATGGAAATTATTGTTTCTCTGGCTCTGATGTTTATTACTTAATTCTTCTTTATAATAAATCTCTGTATTTTCTCTAGAGCTGGTTTGAAAAACACAAATTTTTCCAGCTTCTGTTTTTTATGGAAGGTTTCTATTTCCCCATCAAATTTGAGGGATAGCTGGGTAGGATATTTTTGGTTGCAAGTTGTTTTCTTTCAGAGTTTGGAATATGTCACTCCAGACCCTCCTTGCTTTCATGACTTGGTTTTGAAAGTCTGAAGTGATTTATATTGTTTTGCCTCTTAATGTCCCTTGATCTTTTGCTTTTGTTGCCTTTAATATTCTCTCCTTGGCCTCTGTTGAATGCCACACTGCTGAATGATGAATGGGTCACAGAAGTAGTAAGGGATGAAACTAAGAAATTCCTAGAAACAAATGAAAATATATCAACATATCAAAACTTCTGAGTCAGGCATGGTGGCACACACTCATAATCCCAGTACTTGGGAGGCTGAGATAGGAGGATCACAGGTTTAAAGCCAGCCATAGCAGCTTAGTGAGGCTCTCAGCAATTTAGTGAGAACCTGTTTCCAAATAAAATATAAAATGGGTCTGGAGGTGTAGGTCAGAGGTAGAAGGCCCCTGGGTTCCATCCTCAAGACCACAAACAAACAAACAAAAAACTTCTGGGACACCTTGAAGGCAGTATTAAGAGGAAATTTTATTGCATTGAGTGCCCACATATGAATAGAAAATCACCAAATAAATAACCTAATGACACACCTCAAAGCCCTTGAAAAACAGGAACCATCTAACCCCAAAGCCAGTAGAAGACAGGAAATATTATAATCAGAGCAGAAATCAATGAAGTAGAGAATAAAAACATACAGAAAATCAACAAAATGAAAGCTGGTTTCTCGAAAAAATAAACAAAATGGATAAACATCTAGCTAACCTAACCAAAACAAGTGAATCAATTCATATTAGTAAAATAAGAGATGAAAAATAATATATTACCAGCAACAGTGTGGAAATCCAAAGGATTATCAGAAACTACTTTGAAAAACTATACTTCAACAAAGTAGAAAATCTAGAAGAAATTTGCAGATTTCTACATACATACAACCTTCCTAAAATGAGACAAGAAGATATAGAAAATTTAAACTGACCAATAGCAGTCAAAGAGATTGAAGCAGCTATAAAGAACCTATCATCAAACAAAAACCCAGCCGGGCGTGGTAGCACACGCTTGTAATCCCAGCGCTTGGGAGGCTGAGACAGGAGGATCGCGCAGGTTCGAAGCCAGCTGGTTTAAGAGACCCTGTTTCCAAATAAAATATAAAATAAGTCTGGGAGTTTAGCCTGGAGGTAGAAGGCCCCTGGGTTTCATTCCCAGTACCACCAAAAAAAAAAAAAAAAAAAAAAAAAAAAACCCAGCAACCCAGCACCTAAAACCTTTATAGAAGAGCTAATCCCAATATCCCTCAATCTATTCCATGAAATAGAAAAAAACAGGACTGTCCCAAACACATTCTACCAAGCCAACATCACATTAATGCCAAATTCAAATAAAACAGCTCAAGAAAAGAATCCTATATCATTAACAAACTTAGACACAAAACTGCCAAACAAAATACTAACAACACACATTCAGAACAACATCAAGAAAATCATACACCATGACCTAGTAGGGGTTATCACAGGGACCTATGCGAGGCTAGTTCAAAATACAAAAGATAATCTATGTAATTCATCACATAAACAGAACCAAAGTAAAAAATCACTTGTTCATTTTAATAGATGCTGAAAAAGCATTCAACAAATCCAGCACTCATTTATGCTAAAAGCACTGCAGAGAATTGGAATGGAAGGACTATACCTCAACATTATAAAGGCAACATACAATAGGCTTACAGAGAACATCATATTAAATGGGGAAAAACTGCAAGAATTCCTCCTAAGAACAGGAATAAGACGAGGATGGCCCTTATCACTACTTTTTTTTTTTTTTTTTTTTTTTTTTGGTGGTACTGGGGGTGGAACCCAGAGGCTTTCTACCTCTGGGCTATACTCTCAGACCTATTTTATATTTTATTTGGAAACAGGGTTTCACTAAGTTGCTGAGAGCCTCACCAAGTAGCTGAGGCTGCCTTCAAACCTGCGCAATCCTCCTGTCTCAGCCTCTCAAGCACGGGGATTACAAGCATGCGCCACCATATCCAGCTCACTACTTCTTTTCAATTTAGTACTTGAAACTCTAGCTTGAGCAATAAGTCAAGAGAAGGAAATCAAAGGAGTACAAATAGCAAAAGAAGAACTAAAACTATCCTTATTTGCAGAAGACATTATACTATACTTAGAAAACCCAACAAAGTCAACCAAAAGCTTATAGAACTAATCAGCAAATATAGCCATATGTCTGGATACAAAATCAATCTTAAAAAATCAGAAGCTTTCCTGTAAGCCAACCATAAATCCACTGAAAAAGAAATCCAGAAAACACTTCCACTCAGGATATTTCACAAAAATTATAAAATAAAATACTTGGAATAAACATAGCCAAGTAGGTAAAATATCTCTACAAAGAAAATTATATAACTTAAAAAAGAAATAGAAGACCTTAGGAGATGGAAAGATTTTCCGTGTTCTTGGGTAGGAAGAATAAATATCATGAGAATGGCCATATTTCCAAATGTGATCTACAGATTTAATGCAATACCCATTAAATTGCCAAGGTCATTTCTCACAGACATAGGAAAATCAGTCCTTAAATTCATTTGGAACAACAAAAAACTCAGAATAGCCAAAGTAGTTCTCAGCAACAAAAAAAAATGCAGGAGGCATCACAATACCTGAATTCAAACTATACTACAAAGCCATAGGAATAAAAACAGCACAGTATGGGCACAAACACAGACAAAAGGACCAGTGGAACAGAATACAAGACTCAGAAAGAAATCCACACACTTATAGCCAATCAAAGGGACCAAAAACATACACTGGAAAAAAGATAGCCTCTTCAACAAATTGTGCTGGCAAAACTGGTTGACCATATGCAGAATGGAAATAAACCCCACTTTCTCACCCTGCACAAGAGTCAATTCAAGATGGATCAAAGACTTGGAAATTAAATCAGAGACCTACAGCTCCTCAAAGAGGGCATAGGTCCAACACCTCAACACTTAGGCATAGGTAAAAACTTTCTAACAAGACTCCAAAGGCACAAGAAATTAAAAGGAGGATCAATATATGGGATTGCATTAAACTGAAGAGCTTCTGTACAGCAAAGGAAACTATCAAGAATCTCAACAGCCAACAGAATGGAAAATTTTTTTGCTAACAACTTCTCCAATAGAAGACTAATATCTAGAATATACAGAGAACTCAAGAAACTCAGTGCTAAGAAAACAACCCAATCAAAAAATGGGCAAATTGGGCCAGGTGTGTGGCACACACTTATAATCTCAGCATTCGGGAGGCAGAGACCAGATGTTCGTGGTTTGTGGACAACCTCAGCTACTTAGTGAGGCCCTTCACAACTCAGTGAGATACTGTTTCAAAATGAAAAGACTGAAAAATAGGACTGGGGTGTAGATGGAAGGTACAATGCCACTGGGTTCCATCCCAGTACTGGAAAAAAAAATGGGCAAATGAACTAAATGGACACTTCACAAAAGAAGAAATTAAAATGACCAATAAATGTATGAAAAAACGTTCAGCATCATTAGCAATCAGAGAGCTGAAATCAAAACTAAGATTTCACCTAACTCCAATTAGAATGGCAGTTATTCAAAACACAAACAACAACAAATGCTGGCTAGGATGTGGAGAAGTAGAAACTCTAATACATTGTGGTAGGATTGCAAATTAGTGCAACCACTTTGGAAAACACCATGGAGGATCCTCAGAAGAATGGGAACAACCCACCATATGATCCAGCAATACTACTGGTATTTGGGTAGATACATTCTTCTCTGGAACTAGCCAAGATGTCCATCAACAGATAAGTGGATTACAAAACTATGGGATATGTACACGATGGAATTTTATTCAGCCATAAAGAAGAACAAAATTATGTCATTTTGGGGGAAATAGAACTTGAGAACATTATGCTAAGTGAGATTAGTCAATCACAAAAAGTAGGAAATTGGATGCTGTCTTTAATATGCGGAAGCTAGGGAGAAAAAGGGTCAAAGGAGGAACTCTAGATGAGGAAGGAGAAACCATAGTTGAGCAAATAAGGCAACTTAACTGAGGGAGATGGGGGAAAAGGGAAATTACCTAATGTACATGATGTACATTCACAAACATATCAAAGTCAATCACTAAGCTTAACATGAGGAGAGAGGGGGAGGGAATGGGGTGGGAATTGGGGAAGAGCTAAATGAGTGATGTGTATATGTGTGCCTCTACCATCTTGTACTCCATTAAGATGTATGATTACAATGCACCAGTAAAAAGATCTAGAAAAATAAATAAAACAATTGTTTGAAAGCCTTTGCCTAGTAAGTCTGATGTCTGTGGTTTCTCAAAGATAGTTTTTCAATCTACCCCATTCGTGACCCTACATTCCCTGTTAGCTATCATGCTGCATCTTTGATTTCCCTCAGGCCTACACTTTTCCAAGCAGTTTTGTGTGTTTATATCTCTGTCTCTTATCTCTCACTCTTGCTTGACCATGCTATGACAGAACAAATCCCAGTGATTTATTTCTAAAAGAATACCCATGTATTTTACCTCTGGATCATGATATGTATTTTACTGGGGATGGAACCCAGGAGCATTCTACCTCTGAGCTACACCCCCAGCCCTATATTTTATTCTTTATTTTGAAACAGGGTCTGAGTTGCAAATGGCCTCACTAAGTAGCTGAGGCTGTCCGCAAACCATGGTCCTCCTGTCTCAGTCTCCCAAACTCTAGGGTTATAAGCTTGTGCCACCATGCCCAGCTCTGGATCATGATATGTAACTTTACATGTTCCACAGGCCCCTTTATGTCATCTCCAATCACTGGACCCTCATTTTCTTAAAACTAGCCACTTCCTGACTCTGCGCGCGCGCGCGTGTGTGTGCGTGTGTGTGTGTGTGTGTGTGTGTAATTCTACCTCTGAGCTACACTTCAACTCTGTGTGTGTGTGTGTGTGTGTGTGTGTGTGTGTGTGTGTGTGTAATTCTACCTCTGAGCTACACTTCAACTCTGTGTGTGGTGTGTGTGTGTGTGTGTGTGTGTGTGTGTGTGTGTGTGTGTGTTGTGCCAGGGATTGAACCCAAGGGCATTCTACCTCTGAGCTATACTTCTACAATTCCAGCCCTTTTTTTTTTCCTTGGTGGTCCTGAGGATTGAACCCAGGGGCGTTCTACCTTGGAGATACACTCCCAGCCCGATTTTTTATCTTTATTTTGAAACAGGTTCTCACTAAGCTGCAGAGGGCCTAAGTAGCTGAGACTGTCCACGAACCTTGATCTTCCTGTCTTAGCCTCCCAAGTACTGGAAATACAAGCAAGTGCCACCACACCGGCTCTACTTCCAGCCTTTTTAATGGTTTATTTAATTTATTTCTTCATTGTGGTGCTGAGGATTGAACTCAGGGGCATTCTACCTCAGAACTACACCCTCAGCCTAATTTTACATTTTATTTTGAAATAAGGTCTCACTAAATTGCAGAGGGCTTTTGAAACGTGATCCTCCTGTCTCAGCCTCCCAAGCATTGGGTTTACAGGCATGTGCCACCACACCTGGCTTCAAAGTCATACTTTTAAGGGTAAGATTGATGTATGTGATTTTTGAAAGAAAAATATATTAGTAATCACTATTTTATATCTCAGTAATTCTTTGTAAGCATTGATTCAACAAAATTAGAAAATTTAGGATGAGCTACAGAAAATATTTTCTGAAAGGAAACATTATTTTTCCAGTTAGTGAAAAGAATAAATATTGTGCCTAATATTAATAATTAAAATGTTCTTATAAAAAAACAGTTAATGGAGAAAATGTACTTTTTTTCTGTTCTGTAGGAGAGGCTAAAACTTACATATGAAGCAAAGAGTGAAATCCTGGAATCTCAACTGACATTTTTGAGGTAAAGTGAGATAATTCATTTATGGTACCATAAAAAGTATAATGATTAATTTTTTTAGTTAGGTAATTAATTAATTAAATAATTCATATTTTTGGTATTATAAAACTAGTTTGGGAGTATAGCCCAGAGGATCCCCTGGGTTCTGTCCCCAGTGCCACAAAAAATAAAATAAAATAAAATAAAATAGCCGGACATGGTGGCACAAGCTTGTAATCCCCGCACTTGGGAGGCAGAGACAGGAGGATCGTGCAGGTTCGAAGCCAGCCGTGCGTGCTGGCTTAGGAGACCCTGTTTCCAAATAAAAATGTAAGTCTGGGAGTGTAGCCCGGAGATAGAAGGGCTTCCAGGAACCCCAGTACCACTAAAAACAAACAAAACAAAAAAAGAAGCTTTGGAGAGAAACCTCATCCAGGGGTGAGTACATAAAGTAAAAATAAACAAGCAAAAATCAAATATGTGTGCACACTTTCACACACCAGCCATTCCTTGGCCTTTTTCTCTACTACATTGAACATTCCAGCTAATGGCTGCTACTTATGACTTTCAAATTCTATACAACTGCTTGGTAGCCCACTTTCTTTTGCAATAATTATGTTGAACTTCTGGCTAGATTTTTTCTTTATGTTTTCCTCTTAAAGAGAATAAGGAATAATAAATTAGTCATGGATAAAATCCATGTTTTGTGGGGGTTCTTTTTGTAGTACTGGAAATTAAACCCAGGGTGTTCTACATCTGTGCTACACTCCCAGTTTTATTTATTTTTTTTTTATGATACAGAGTCTTGATAACTTACTCAGGGACTCATCATCAAGTTCTGAGTCTGTCCTTAAACCTGCAATCCTCCTATCTCACTTCCTAAGTACTGGGATTACAGGCATGTGCCCCTGCCAGGCTAAAACCATGTGAACATTTTATAGGCTCGCACTGAAGTAGGGTATTTACCTCACTTTAAAGAAGTTTTTTGATGTTGCCCTACACCTTGATTAAGAGATTTATATGAGGTTTAATGTAGGATGTACATTTGGAGTTTTATTTTCGTTTTGAGGGTAATATAATGTTGATGGATGTAGGATCCTATTAGATAGTAGACTCTAATCTGTATTAAAATCTTAAGAGAGCTGGGTGTGGGTGGAGCACGCTTGTAATCCCAGCATTTGGGAGGCTGAGACCAGAGGATCATGGTTCACGACAGCCTTAGCTACTTAGTGAGACCCTGATTCAAAATAAAGAATAAAAATAGAGCCAGGCATGGTGGCGCATACTTGTAATCCCCATGCTTGGGAGGCAGAGACGGGAGGATCCCGCAGGTTCAAAGCCAGCCACTCTGGCTTAAGAGACCCTGTTTCCAAACCTTAAAAAATGTATAAAATAGGTCTGGGAGTGTAGCCCGGAGGTAAAAGGGTTTCCAGGAACCCCAGTACCACAAAAATAAATAAATAAATAAATAAATAAATAAATAAATAAATAAATAAATATAGGGCAGGGGTTGTGGCTCGGAGGTCAAATGTCCCTGGGTTCCATCCCCAAACCCACCAAAAAAAAAAAAAAAACTTAAGAGGATCTGAGCTAAGTAATGTATTCAAGTTTCATTATACTCAGTGTGTCAATGAGGATAATCCTACATACATTTTAGGTTTGTAGCAGGAATTAATGACACATTGTATGTAAACACCCATAAATAATGGTCATAATTCATTATGATGATTGGCTTAAAAGTAGTATACGTTAGCCGGGCATGGAGGCACATGCTTGTAATCCCAGCATTTGGGAGGCTGAGACTGGAGAAGGATTGGGGTTCGGGGACAGCCTCAGTTAGTTAGTGTGGCCTTTCACAATTTAGTGAGACTCTGTTTCAAAAATGAAAGGACCAAGCCAGGCGTGTAATCCCAGAATTCGGGAGGCTGAGACTGGAGGATCGTGGTTTGCGGACAGCCTCAGCTACTTAGTGAGGCCCTCCGTAACTCAGTGAGACCCGGTTTTAAAATAAAGAATAAAAAATAGGGCAGGGAGTGTGGCTCGAAGGTTGAATGCCCCTGGATTCCATCCCCAGACCCGTAAGTAAATAAATAAATAAATAAATAAATAAATAAATAAATAAAATAGGTCCAGGGGTGTAGCTCAGAGGTAGAATGCCCCTGGGTTCCATCCTCAGTATTGCAAAACCAAAACAAACTAACAAACAACAACAACAACAAAAAGTAGTATACTTTTACCTGGCCATTTCATAGAACTTTTCCCCTTTCATTTTAGGAAAGACTTAGCTGACTATCAGAAAAATTGTGAAGATCTTAAACAGCGCCTGAAGCATAAAGAGTCTCTTCTTGCTGCTAATATTCCCAGCCAAGTTGGTGGGCTTTGTTTGAAATGTGCTCAGCATGAAGCTGTTCTGTCCCAAACGCATAGTAACGTGCACATCCAGACCATCGAGAGACTGACTAAGTAAGTGTGTGTCTACATGCAGTGTGCTAGAAACATAACGTCTTTAGAGGGCTTATGTTCTTTTATACCCCATGCTAAATTACATGTAATTTGTGTGTGTGTGTGTGTGTGTGTGTGTGTTTGTGTGGGGGGGGGGGTCTGGGGATGGAACTCAGGGGCATTCAGCCTCTGAGCTACGCCCCCTGCCCTATCTTTTATTCTTTATTTTGAAACAGGGTTCCACTAAGTTGCAAAGGGCCTCACTAGGTAGCTGAGGCTGTCCAAGAATTGCCATCCTTTTGTCTCAACCTCCCAAATGCCTGGATTACAAGTGTGTGCCACCACACCCAGCGTAAATTACATGTAATTTTAAATTTACAAATAAAGTAGATTTTAACTGGGCTTGGTGACACATGCCTGTAATCATAGTACTTAGGAGGCAGAAACAGGAGGATCATGGTTTCACAGCCAGCCTCAGCAACATAGTGAGGCCCTTCACAACTTAGTAAGACCCTCTTTCAAAATAAAAACAAAATAGGGATGGGGACGTAGCTCAGAAGTAGAAAGCCCCTGGGTTCAATCTCTAGTCCCACAAAAAGAAGGTGAATTTTAAAAGGCTCCTTTATTACATCTTTCTTAAAGAAAGAACTGGTAGTTCTGCCAACTATGGGCAACTATGTCACCTTGGACAAATAGTTTTGTTTCTTGGTTTCAGTTTCATCTTGAATTGAGCTAAGTAACCTTTACGTTCTGCCCAGTTCTGTTACTCTATAATTGCAAATCCGACATTATTCTTTTGTGTGTTACTTTGTTACTATGGATTAAACCTAGAGCATTCTACCTCTGAACTATAACCCTAGCCCTGTTATTTTTTGTATTCAGAGGGTCTAAGTTGCCACGGCTGGCCTCGAACCTGCAACCCTCCTGCTCAGCCTCCCAAGGGCTGGGATCACAGGTGTGCGCCACCGCATCTAGCTAATCCAGCACCATCGTTAACAAAACTGAGTGTAATGCAGAATCCTTCCATTTTACCACTTCAGGTTTCCCTGCTGTGGATTAGGCAGAGTGAGTTCTCACCACATCTTGTTCATGTGCCTATTTTGTAAGAATATTATGAGTACGGTAGAAGAAGGGCTCGATAGAGTGCAGCATTAGTATTTGAGGACTCACTAAGGACAAGGCACAGAATGCTTGTGCTGTCTAAGTTTCCATCGGGCTGACTTCCTACAAGTCTATGCATGATTCTTTACTCCATTCTCGCTCTTTCAGAGGAAGTCTCTGCAAGCTGTGAACCTTTTACTCAGTGGCAGTGGAAAATTGCTATTTATTATAGAATCCAGTATTGGTTTGAAGTATGTGTGTTCCCAGGCCCCCTACTTTTTCCCATGTTCAAAAACACCTTTCTCTGCTTTGTTCATTTCAGTAGCCCAAGCATCACTTCCTTTTAGAAGTGTTCTCTCCCTAGCCTTGTTAATTTTGCCCTCAGCTGACTCAGATTCCTTTCTTCTGTGATTTCCCTTCCCTTCCTCCCTCCTTTTTTCTTTCTTTCTTTCTTCCTTTCCTTCTTTTTTTTTTTTTTTGTGGTACTGGGGATTGAACCTACGGGCATTCTATCTCTGAACTGCACCTCTAACCCTTTTTATTTTATATTTTAAAGGAGGGTCTCATTAAGTTGCTGAAGCTGGCCTCAAACCTTTCATCCTCCTATCTCAGCCTCCTGAGTACTGGGATTACAGGTGTGCATTACTGTGCCTTGCCTTGTCTGTGATTTTATAATATATTGTGTTTACTTGGAGGCAGATTTTATTTTGTTTATTCTGCAGTCCTAGCTCTAGTAGAGTACCTAGCCTGAAGTAGATACTTCATCTGGGATTGAACCCAGGGGCAATCTACCTGTGGGCTACACCCCCAGCCCTTTTATTGTTATTTAGAAACAGAGTCTTGCTGGGTTGATGAGAGTCTCACTACTTGCTGAGGCTGTCCTTGAACCTGCGATCCTCCTGTCTCAGCCCCCCAAGCACTGAGATGACAGGCCTGTGCTGCTGTGCCCAGCTAGTGTAGGCTTTTGAAGCAGACTGTCTGGGCTCATATTGTAGTTCTATTGCTTACTATGTAATCTCACTAAAGTTGCTTAACCTCTTTGTGCCTCAATTCCTTCATTTCTAAAATGGTTGTAAAGATATCCAGTGCATAGGGCATTTTGGGGGGTCATTAACAGAATAGTGCTTAAAATACTTCCTGAAAGCTGTGTATGGTAGCACACACTTGAAATCCCAGTACTTGGAAGGCTGAGACAGGAGGATTGCAGGTTCAAAAGCCGCCTCAGCTACTTAATGAGGGCCTCTGCAACTCAGTGAGACCCTGTTTCAAAATAAAGAATAAAAAATAAGGCTGGGGGTGTAGCTCAGAGGTACAGTGCTCTGGGTTCCATCCCCACTATTGAAAAAAAAAAAAAAACACCAACTTCCTAACTTTAATGAATGCTCAATGAATACCAAACCCCCTCTCGGCCTTCCATACTCCAGTTTCTTTGATTTGCCCCATGGTTCTGTTTGTTCTTTCATAATATGTTATATTACTACTTGGGCACAGTAGTACATACCTGCAATCCCAGTCTGTGGGAGGCTGAGGCAGGAGGATCGCAGGCTCTAGGAGAACACATAGTAACTTAGTGAGACCTGATTTCAAAATTAGAATTAAAAATAAAAAGGATCCAGATGTGGTGGCGTACGCTTGTAATCCCAGTATGTGGGAGGCTGAGACAGGAGGATCTCGATTCTCAGCCAGCCTCAGCTACTTAGTGAGGCCCTCTGCATCTCAGTGAGACCCTATTTCAAAATAAAGAATAAAAAATAGGGCTGGGGGTGAGGCTTGGAGCTAGAATTCCCCTGAGTTCCATCCCTGGTGCCACACAACAAAATAAAAAAGGGATTGGGAAGCTGAGCGTGGTGGCACATGCTTATAATCCCAGCATCTGGGAGGTGGAGATCAGAGGATCGCAATTCATGTGTGGACAGCCTCAGCTACTTAGTGAGGCCATTTGCAACTCAGTGAGACCCTGTTTCAAAACTAAAAAGACTAAAAAATAGGGCTGGAGGTGTACCTCAGAGGTACAGTGTCCTGAGTTCCATCCCCAGTATTGCAAAAAAAAAAAAAAAAAAAGTGATTGGGGTGTAGCTTAGTGGTAGAAAGGTAGTGAGTTCAGTTCCCACTACCATGATATATATTACATATATGTATAAATAATTAAATATGATTAAATATTAAATATATATCCAGCATAACTATTAAATGTTTTAGTATATTTCGCATTCAATTAACAGTTAACATTTATCATTTGCCAAGGGCTGTGCCATAGGCAATTTAGAAACAATCTCTTTTAATCTTAATAAAGTATTTTGTGAGGTAGATATAGATATTATTAAATATTTCCCTTTACCTTAACAAAATTCAGGACAGTTTAAAAAGCCAAATATAATTCAAACTATAAAAAAATTAGAAGTAAATATGAAAAATTATCTTAATGGCTTTGGGTTTGTGATAGCCCTAAGCATAATGTGCAGAATGGATGTCATAAAGGAAAAAGATTCAGATATCAGGTGTGGTGGTGCATACTTGTAATCCCAGCATTCAGGAGGCTGAGGCAGGAGGATGCTATTCAAAGACAGACTAAGCTACTAAGTGAGGCCCTTTGCAACTTAGTGTGATGCTGTTTCAAAATAAAGATTAAAAAAATAGGGCTGAGACTGTAGCTCGGAGATAGAATAGCCCTACGCTCCATCCCTAGTACCACACACACAAAAAAAAGAATAAATTCAGTGAGGTATGGTAGTGTACACTTGTAATCCCAGTACTTGGGAGGCTGGAACAGGAGGATTGAAGATTCGAGGCCAGCCTCAGCAACTTAGGGAGATCTTGTTTCAAATTTAAAAATGGAGTTGGAGGCATAGTTCAGAGGTAGAATACCCTGGGTTTAGCCTCTGGTACAAATAAAAAATAAAAATAAAAAGAAGACATTCCTAGCTGGGCCTGGTGGTGCACACTTGCAATCTCAGTACTTGGGAGGCTGAGACAGGAGGATCCCAGGTTCACGGCCAGCCTCAGCTACTTAGTGAGGCCCTCTGCAATTTAGTAAAAAGCTTTTTCAAAATTAAGAATAAAAAATAGGAATAGGGGTGTCGTTCAGAGATAGAATGCCCCTGGGATCCATCTACTGTATTGTAAAAAGACGGAGGAGGAGGTGGAGGAGGCATTCCTTCATAATAAGATATTTAAAATTAAGTTGACTGGAAGAAATACTTGTGATTCATAACAAAGGATTGAGACATAAAGAATTTCCTTTGAACAAATAACAAGCTGCCTGGTTGCACAGTCACTAAAGACAAAGAAGGGGTGTGCGGTGAGGAGTGTTGGTGCACGAGAGGACCCTCGTACGCTTAGGCTTCAAAGAAACTGAATCCCAAGAAGGATCGACTCTACAGACAGCCAAAAATGAAGAAAACTGATAATCCTAGGAGGTGGGGTGGTTCTTGAGTGAGTGTTTTCATACCTTGCTGATGGAACTACTAATTGATGCAACTACTTTGGAGGGTAACTTAGCACTGTCCCTTAATATTTGAATTATACATTACTTTTTTGTGTGTGGTACTACAGATTGAACCCAGGGATATTCTACTTCTGAGCTACACCCTCAGCCTTATATTTTTAATTTTCATGTTTGTTTCATTGGTTGTTTAATTACTTCGTTTTTGTTTATTTGTTTGGCTTTTAAAAATTTTTATTGGTGCATTGTAGTCATACATCTTAATGGGGTACAGATGGTAGAGGCACGCATCACTCATTTAGCCCTTCCCCAATTTCTGCCCCATTCCTTCCCCCCCATCCTTTTCATGTTTGGCTTAGTGATTGACATTGATATGTTTGTTAGTGTACATCATGTGCAGTAGAGAATTTCCCTCTTACCCCCTCCCATCCCCTCAATTAGGTCTCCTTATTTGCTCATCTGTACTGTCTCCTTCTTCATCTAGCGTTCCTTTTAGGACCCATTTTATCCCTAGTTTTCTCATATTAGGGAGAGCATCCGATTTCTTATTTTTTGTGACCAACTAATCTCACTTAGCATACTGTCCTCCAGTTCCATCCATTTCCCTGTAAATGACATAATTGTGTTCTTCTTTATGGCTGAGTAAAATTCCATGTGTACATATCCCACAGTTTTGTAATCCATTCATCTGTTGATGGGCATCTTGGCTGGTTCTATAGTTTGGCAGTGCTGAATTGTGCACCTATGGACATAGACACACATGCATTAGTTTGGTAGTTTGGTTTCCTTTCTTTGGGTACATACCCAGAAGTGGTATTGCTGGATCAAATGGTAGATTTGTTCTCATTCTTCTGAGGATCCTCCATACTGTTTTCCAAAGTGGTTGCACTAATTTGCAATCCCACCAACAGTGAGATAGAGTTCCCACTTCTCCACATCCTCGCCAGCATCTGTTGTTTGTGTTTTGAATGATTGCCATTCTAGTTGGAGTTAGGTGAAATCTCAGGGTAGTTTTGATTTGCATATCTCTGATTTGCTAATTATGTTGAGCATTTTTTCATGAATTTATTGGCCATTTGAATTTCTTTTTTGTAAAGTATCTATTTTGTTCACTTGCCCATTTTTTGATTGGATTTTTTTTTAGTCCTGAGTTTCTCTGTATATTCTAGATATTAATCCTCTATCAGAGAAATAGTTGGCAAAAATATTCTCCCATTTGGTTGGCTCTCAGTTTGTTTGTTTTGTGCTAGTGTTATTGGGGATTGAACCCAGGGACATTCTGCCTCTAAGCTATACCTTTAGACCTGTTTTCTTTTTTATTTTGAAACAGGGTCCCATTAAATTGCAGATAGTCTCACTAAGTTGGTAAGACTTGCTTGGAACCTGTGATCCTCCTCTCTCAGTCTCCCAAGTACTAAGATCACAGATGTGACCACCATGCCTGTCTCGCATTATACTTTTCAAAATTTACTCTAGAGCCATGTGTGGTGGTGCACGCTTGTAATCCCAGTACTTATAAGGCTGAGACAGGAGGATCACAGGTTGTGGCACTCCACAACTTTGTGAGACCTTGTTTTAAAATAAAGAAAAAAAATAGGGCTGGGTGTAGCTCAAAGTTAGAATGCCTTTTAGTTCAAAAAGAAAAAAAATTAGAGAAAAAATTCAGGTGCATGCATAATGGGGCAATTCTGTCAGTCATTTAGAAATTAAATTTTTGCTCATTTATTTATTCCTTTATGTTACGGTTTGGGGGGTGAGGGTTACCATCTGGGGGAACTGTCCCCAGGGATCTTTGTTAGACCCCTGGGAATAATTCACCAAAAATACCACAAAAAAAGAAAAACAGAAAAAGTGCGGGTTCTTGTCCTGAGCAAAGAGTAAATACACATTAGCTCAGACTCTTGCTGAAGATTTAAAGAAGTTTATTAAAAAGATAGAAATACAGAAGATAGTTACAGCCCCATGCCAGAATAGCATGGGGGGATGGTTCAAATGAATGCCCCACCAAAGATACAACATGTGGACTGGACTTTTCATACCCATGACCTCCATCTTCTTTAAGTAATTCTGACATAGTAAACGTCCCTGTAAGGTTCCTCCCCCAGCAAGGTGTTGCAAGGTGTCTCCTTTCAGGAAGGTCGACCCCTCCTCCCATCCTAGCTAGGTTATCCAATCATTATATGTAAAGAAGCCTGTCTTTAGAATGAGGATGAGGAAGTCCTAGGTCCCCTCTCCTATGGACTTGCTAATTACCTTTAGCTAGGTTAATTTACATTGGGATAGTTGCCTGCTTCTAGACAGAAACCAATTCCTTTCACAGATTTGCCCCTCACCCAATTTTTGGAATATATTAATAATCATAGCTTTCTCAAATCTTCCTAAGCCATTCCCAATACTGGTACACTTTATCTCTATCCTTAAATTTATCTCAGCTTCTTAAAGTAAATATCAACCTATTTAGTTCAGTTTTCTGCTTGTCAGTGTATTGTCTCATGCTCTGTTCAATAACAATAGAGTGAAAGATTTCTGCTTTTACTGCCAATTAAAATTTTCATCCAGTGTCAGCTACTAAGTAAGGCCACAACTTAGTGATACCCCATTTCAAATTTAAGAATAAAAAATAGGACTGGGGGTGTATAGCTCAGAAGTAGAATGCCCCTGGGTTCATACTGGGTACTGCAAAAAAAGAAAAAATTTTTAGTCTACTCCATTCCCTTGACCTAAGCTTGCCTTCAGTTTCTTCAAGCTTATAAATGAAGAATGTTACTAATCACAGTGACACGTGTCTGTAATCCCAGCACCTTGGAGGCTGATACAGGTAGATCACAGGTTCAAGGCCAGGCTCACCAATTTAATGAGGCTCTACAGCCTAGCTTGACACTGTTTCCAAATTTTAAAAAAAAATAGAGCTGAGGGTCTACCTCAGGGATAGACTGCCCCTTAGTTCAATACCTAACAACACAAATTAAATAAAAAATGCTAACTACTGCATGCCATGCCATGTTATGCTGCCTTTGTAGAGTGGCCAATTATTTTTTTGGTTTGGATTTCTAGTTTTAAGTAATTATTAGAAGCCTGACTGCTCACTAATCTGTTATAGTAGTTTTTCCTGTATGATTTGAAGGTGGAGTGTGTGTGTGTGTGTGTGTGTGTGTGTGTGTGTGTGTGTGTGTTGCTAGGGATTGAATCCAGGAGCAAAGATTCACCCCCAGCCCTATTTTATTCTTTATTTTGAAACAAGATCTCATTGAATTCCCATGTGCTAACCTTGAGCCTGAAGGCCTCCTCTTCAAGAGTCTCAAGCACTGGAATTACAGGCATGTGTCAACTCACCCAGTTTTTAAGATGGAATTTAAAAAACTATAACTTAAGCCAATCATAGAAGCTCAGGCCTGTAATCCCAGTTTTGGGAGGCTGAGACAGGAGAATTCCAGGTTCAAGGACAGACTCAGCAAGTAGTGAGACTCATCAACCTAGCAAGACCTGTTTCAAAATAAAAAATAGAAAATAGGGTTGGGGGTATAGTTCAGAGGTAGAATGCCCCTGGGTTCAATCCCCAGTAGTACAAAAACAAAACAAAACAAAACAAAACAAAAAAAACCCTGTAACTTAATTACGATAAACTGAGAGTTTGTTGGCCTCTTTTGGGGCTTTTTTGCTGCAACACTAGCTTTAAGTCAAGATGTCTTGTGTCATCATTTACTGTGTGCTCTTCTGAGCAAAGACAGGAACATGCCTGGGAGCTGGGGTGTGGCTCTGTGCTGAGTACTCACTCAGCAGCACCAGCCTGGCCTCAATCCATTACCAAGAGAAAAAAATAAGATGAGATGCAAGATGACTCTGTGGCTGACCGGAGGCCAAAGGGTATCAGGCACAACCTGGAGAGCAGACCCTCATGTCTTTGTGATATTTGTTAGGACTTCAGAACTTTTTAGAGAATATATGTAACAACTGTTCTGACAGTGGAAATATTTTTAAAGTTGATTTGAAATCTTCATAGTGTTTCAGAACTGCCTTTTCCTCAGACTTCTTTAGGACAAAAGAGTAACTTTGATGTCTGTGGGCGTGGTGGCACTTGTCTATAATCCCAGTACTTGTGAGGCTGAGACTGAAGGATCACAGGTTCAAAGACAGCCTCAACAAGAAGTGAGTCTCTTATCAACCTATCCAGACCCTGTTTCAAAATAAAAATAAAATAGGCTGAGGGTGTAGCTCTGATGTTAGAATGTCTTTGAGTTCAATTCCCAGTACCAATAAAATGTATATGTATATAAATGTATCAGTGATTTTTTTCCTTTTTTCTTTTGTGCTAAAGGATCAAAATACTTTAGTGGTAATTAGGATAGAACTGCTTTATATAAAATTTCTTTCTGTAGCTCAAACGACTGTGACAAAGTTTTAGTGTACTTTAAAAAGAAAAAGAGAAGTGATTACCAGGTCCTCCTGGGACTTTAGACCAGCTCATGACTTGGGTTGGATTATTGGCAGTGTTCTGTGTAGTTGGCTTATAGAGACCACAGCAGGAACTTTCTAGAAATAAGGAACAAAGAAATGTTGTAGTCAGCCTTCTACAGTTATTTAAAAAAACAGTAATGATAATGCTTATTAGTGATAATAATGCTTAAAATTGGTTACTATGGAATACTTTAGTAATTATAGGGCATTTCTTGGGCATTCCATATTTCAAGTTGAAGCTCATGTATATATATCAGACCCATATTTATTTGTTTATGGTGCTAGGGATCGAATTTAAGGGCATTCTACACCCCCAGCCTTTTTTTTGAAGATTTAAAGAAGTTTATTAAAAAGATAGAAATACAGAAAATAGTTACAGCCTCATGCCAAAATGGCATGAGGCAGGAGGGTGGCCCGGACCAAATCACCACTCCCAAGACATGGACCGGAATTTTTATACCCATGACCTCCATCTTGTTTACATAATTTTGACGTGGTGAACATCCCTGTAAGGTACCTCCCCTTATCCTGTAAGGTACCTCCCCCAGCAAGGTGTGGCAAAGTGTCTCCTTTCATGAAGGTCGACCCCTCCTACCATCTTAGCTGGCTTACCATGTAGATCTGTCTTTAGATAGAGAAAGGCCTAGTTCTCCTCTCCTAAGATCTGTCTTTAGATAGAGAAAGCCCTAGTTCTCCTCTCCTATTGACTTGTTAATTACTTTTAACTATGTTAATTTACATTGGAATAGTTGCCTGTTTTTAGGCAGAAACCAAGTCCTTGCACAGATTTGCCCCTCACCCAATTTTTGAAATATATTAATAATCATAGCTTTCTCAAATCTTCCTAGGCCATTCCCAATACTGGTACATTCCCTCCTCTGTCTAGTAACATCCTGACACCTGTCAGGCCAAAGGTAGATACAGAAAATACATTTTGACATTTATAGTTTTACAAACATTTAACACAAGCTCACTTTTCATTAATTTTTCCTCATTTCTATTGCATGAATGTACCCCTCAGCAAAGGAATAAGGACGTCGAGTCGGTCATAAACTGCTTCGAGCTGAACAGGGGCGAAGTTGGGGGGCCCCAGCATTAGGGTAACATTCATGCATGGGGGAATCAGATGGGTCCATGCCGTGTGTGTCTATGCCAATCAAAGGGCCTCGATAGATGTGGTCAGGTTCTGTCTGTCAGAAAGCTTTAACCTTATGAGACAACACTTACAATACAGGTTAACCATGAAAACCTTAACATAGCACTTAAAAGAGAAATTAAAACCTGTTTTGCTGACTTAGGCTGAAACACACAAAAGTGGGATGTATTAAGTTTATTTTGCACCACATGAATCCAGAAATTAGTGCTGTGGAGACCTAAAATAGGCTTTGGAATAAAGATTTTAGATGATTTCATGAGCACCACGTTACCTGGACAAAACAGAATTTACCCTTTTCCTCTGGCACTGTTTGAAGTTTACTTAAAACTTGCTGGTATGCTGACAATAGGGTAACATTGTTATCTAGGACTATGTCCCAGTCAAAAAAGATCTAAAAGTTTCCCCTGGCATATGAGTGAAACCAAGATGCCAATCTTCACCTGGATATGTGTCTCTAGATTGTTTGCCTGGTGGACTTAACAAGCTCTTTTTTTGGAATTAATTTCTAAGGCAAATTTCGATTCCCTGTATGATATGACTTAGTCTCCTGTAACTTTTTTTTCCGATAAACAACCTTGAAGCCAGTTTTAAAGAATTATTACAGACTTTGGGGTCTCCAGATTTCATTGCCAAAAGTAATCCTCTAGCCTTTCTATCCATAGTACACCCCTGATGCTGAACTTTAGCACTTTTTTGGGGGGAATACACAAGCAGTAGGCTTATTAGAAACCTACACCCTTTTAATAATCCATCTTCATCACACATGCCAACAAACATACCACAAACACTCTGCAACTTACCACAAACCTTCTGCACTTGCTTTAACCCTCTTGATTTTTTTTTTAATCCTGGTCCTATCTTTCCCATTTGGGACAATCTTAGGATAAACCTTACTGATAAGTAAAATAAAAAATTAATGCGAGTAAAATAAAAATAATGTGAGTACGGCGGAGTGTGAAAAACACGAGAGAGGTTCGGTACACATGGCATGTAAAGTTTTAATGGCACGGCTCTCCTGGGGATCAGGGCGAGGCACCGTGGGGCCCGCGCGCCTGTCCAAAGCTTGAGGACGCGGGCTCTCCTTTTCAAGGTATGCATCTCGCGAGAGGAGGGTTTACTCGCGGGAATGCCCAATTCTCGCGGGGGTTTCAGCCCTTCCCTTGCCCTGCAGAGGTCATGTGACACAAAGTCACATGAGTGCAGGACCCAACTTATCATTCCGGCCTTTTGATGGTAGGGATAACGGATGACGATTGGACCCTCTAGCTTCTTCCTGCTGTTAAGGGGCGTCGTCAGGGGCCCCAGGCCAGGAGGAGTCGGGAGTCCAGTCCCCCAGAAGGGGGTGCAGGTGGGTGCATAGCTGCAGTGCGAATTGGAGGTTACCCTGGACAGCTTAGTGATGTGCGCTTGAGGAGGCTTGAACAGGCAAAGGCCTGAGCTGGCAAAGAGGATGGAGGTTGAGGGATCCAGGAGCAGTCAGTCTTCAGCCAGACTGAGTAGGGCCAGCGGCGGGGCCTGGTCTGGAAAGGTGCTCCCCCTGTGTTGAGGCACCTGGGGCTCATCCTTTTCCAAGGGCTCTGTTCCAGTGGCCCTCCTGGCCACACGCCGGGCACAGTCTGATTGGTGGGCGTGGCTTCGCCCCACTTCAGGCAGACTTCAGACAACTTCCTGGAGGTAGTTGTCGTTGCAGTCCTCCATACCTAGGTGGCGCTCCAGAGGGCTGAGCCGCCACCGCCAGCCAAAGGGCAGCTACCAGGGATCTGCTTTTTGGCAAAGTCAGAGTGTACGCTCCATCTCCGCCTGTTTCTCTCTGGAATTAAAACTTTAGATGCCATGTTAAGGTTCTGTCAGCTGCGACAGACCTACACTCACAAAGAGCGCGTCCCGGGGCTGGTGTCCGGCAAGAATGGCAACGCAGACTCCCCATGGGCAGAGGGTGTCGCCCCAGCCCAGGCCCAGCGTTTCCCACAGCACCTAGGGTGCGACGGGCCACCCAGCAAAATTGCAGTCTGGCGCAGGCCAAGATGGCAACTGTGACATCACCAGGCAGCGACTATGCGCCATCACAAAATGGCAGCTGGCAGGAAAATAAATGGCAGCTGATAGGGGAGAGCATTTGGAGGGATACCAGACTGCTTATAAAAGTTCCTAACTTTTCCTGGGCCACCACAACCCATTTCCCAACTCGTATCAAGGAAGACAGGCTCTCAGGGCATCTGCTAGTATAAAGGTTCGACTTCCCATAATTGGTTTACGGGCGGAAATGAAGAACAGGAAATGGGCGTCCCCGATTTCCCTGCTCAGTCGTTTGGAAACGGAGGTTAAGAGATAGGGAAGAACGTCTTCATTCCTTCTCAAAACTGGAGGATGACCTGGTCATCCACAGGGTGGTCCCAGTGGACCAGGGGACAATGGGTCACCAAGCGCTTGGATTTTGGGGTCCCAGTGGACCGGAAGACCCAAGTCCGGAACCCGCTAACCAAGGGAAGGAGGCAGTTTACCGGAGTGAAGTGTTGCCAGCCAGTGCTGGCTGCGACAGAAGCGCTGAGAAGCTGCTGGGGGTGCAGTGGAACTGGGGCACGCAGATGCTGGTGGCTGGTGTGGATGGCACTGACAGCTGGCGCAGGCGGGATCAAACGGTGGCACGTAGGCGGCATGGCTTGCCGGGTTTGCGGCGTGGAGACAAAATGGCTTCCAGGCATGCGGCAGTCGCTGAGGCTGGGCCCCGAGGAGCACCGCCAGTGAGCCTGGCTTGGGCGGGCAAAACGGAGCAGCAGCAGCGAGTAGAGCTACACCTGGCGTGGGTGACTGTGGCAGACACTGAAGCCGGCTGTGCGCCGCCCAATGAGCCTGGATCGGGGCAGGCAGGGCAAACCGGCCAGAGGTCCCGGCGGTGACTGGAGCGCCGAGCTGGAACAGCGGTTTTAGGAGGTCCAAGCGGCAGGCAGAGGTCCTGGCCCGTGCAGGAGGTCGGCAGGCAGAGCAGGTGCCAGCATCACCCAAGGAGCCTGGCTCCGGGCGGGTGGAACTGGCAGCCTGGCGGCCGGCGGAGCCTGCACGCCCCGGCGGTGGTGGCTGCGGCTGCGGTGGCAGTGGAAGATGGCCGCCGGTGCTCCAGAAGAGAGCACGTGGGCGGGAAAAGATGGCCACCAGCTCTCAGCAGAGCTTGGGGCCGGTAAGATGGCCACCGGCTCTCAGCAGAGCGCGGGGCCAAAAAGATGGCCGCGGGCTCTCAGCAGAGCTCAGGGCTGGAAAGATGGCCACCGGCTCTCAGCAGAGCGCAGGGCCAGAAAGATGGCTGTGGGCTCTCAGCAGAGCGCGGGATCAGAAAGATGGCCACCGGCTCTCAGCAGAGCTCGCGGCCGGAGAGATGGGCACCGGCTCTCAGCAGAGTGTGAGGCCGAAAAGATGGCCACGAGCTCTCAGCAGAGCTCAGGGCTGGAAAGATGGCCTCCGGCTCTCAGCAGAGCTCGGGGCCGAAAAGATGGCCGCGAGCTCTCAGCAGAGCTCGGGGCTGGAAAGATGGACGCGGACTCTCAGCAGAGCCCGGGGCGGGAAGAAGGCCACCGGCTCTCCCGGAGAGCGCGGGGCTGGGGAAGAAGGCTTACGGTCCGGGCAGGCACGCGGCGGCAGTGGTGGGAGCAATGCCTGCAAGCGGAGCGCTGGTGTGGGACCTCACAGTCAGCTGCTGGTGGGTTGGAGAGTCCAGGGCTCAAAAAGAGAGTAAAAATAAAAAGAGAAAAAAGGAAAAAAAAGAAAAAGAAAAGAAAAAAATGGGGAGGGACCCAAGAGTTCTCCCGGTTTGGCACCAAATGATAAGTAAAATAAAAAATTAATGCGAGTAAAATAAAAATAATGTGAGTACGGCGGAGTGTGAAAAACACGAGAGAGGTCCGGTACACATAGCATGTAAAGTTTTAATGGCACGGCTCTCCCGGGGATCAGGGCGAGGCACCATGGGGCCCGCGCGCCTGTCCAAAGCTTGAGGACGCGGGCTCTCCTTTTCAAGGTATGCATCTCGCAAGAGGAGGGTTTACTCGCGGGAATGCCCAATTCTCGCGGGGGTTTCAGCCCCTCCCTTGCCCTGCAGAGGTCATGTGACACAAAGTCACATGAGTGCAGGACCCAACTTATCACTTACACCATACTTTCTTAGTCTCACAAAATTTCCTTTCTCTGTATTTACCAACATATAAAGAACTACATCTATAGACTCTCTACATCTGTCTTTTGTTGTTACATACAAACCCCCCAAAAAGCATACCATTTAATAATGTTGTTCATACACCAGCAATTAAAAAACCCATTTAAAAGACTTAAGTGTTACTTTAAACTTTATAAAGTTAAGAACATTTTAAAGCATTACATTTGGCATTTTCTTAACTTAATAAATGAACTATCAATTACATGGAAAATTAAGACATTAGATAAATACCACTAGCACCTTAAAACCTTAATTTTTCAAAAGGAATAATATTAAAGACAATGCATATCTTATTTGACCACACACCTTAAAAACTATCATAAATTAGCACGGAAATCCATGACATCATAAAAACATCCCTAGTGTCTTAAAACATTGATTTTGTCAAAGAAGAAAATAACTTTGTTTAATCACCTCTCACAGGAGTCTAATTGGACAACGTTTCTGAAGTAACCATTTTAGCTAAGACTGATTGAGATTAAAAAAATATGTATCTTTGAGCAATAACTTTAGTGCAATTAGCAAAAGGAAAAAAAAACTTTTGTTAGCAGAGGAGCTGAATTCTCTGGTGAGGCTAGGAATGTGAGAACAGAAGGTCACCTGGGACTCAGCAGGCTGAATCTTGAGTAAAGAGATGGCTCAGGGCTGGCCTGTTAAGCCACCCCACACACACACACACACCCTGGCTAAGCTTTTGGACCTTGGGCCCAGAAAGAAGGGCAAGGCCTTGGATCTAGCCTCCGAGATTTCACTGCGTGATCGCCTAAGGCTCTTTTAGTCAACTCAGGTAATGGTAGTTGGGAGGACTCACTGGGGATATAGGTCTGGGGACCCCAGTTCCCTCCAGAACTGGGGGCACTCAGCCATTTAATGGTTCCCCTTTGCACCATGAGCCAGGCCTAGGAGGTCCTTTTTGGCCTCCTGATTGAGAGCATTACTCCAGAGATGCCCTTGCTCTCCATCCCTAAACAGACTTGAGCTTAGGCTTCTGCATTCAGCCAGAATTCTTAAATGGCTTTTGTCCATCTGTCTTTCCTTTTTCAAGTCCCTGTTAAACCAAATTGGCAGCCTGCAGTAGTAGACTTTGTCTGAGGATGGCCTTCCGTTCTACTGGGTAAAGATTTAAGAATGCCAACATCTATTGTTTGAGTTGGTGATATTGCTCTAAACTCAGCCCATAAAAAGAAGAAAAAAACTGCAGAGGGACAGATTGAATTTTAAACTCTCCCTCCCCACACTACCTTAGCCAAGGCTGCCACAATTGTCTCAACCCTGCAATCATTAAAGAAATCTGGGTGGTTTCTGAAGTTAAAGAATAGCTGAAGATAAGCTACTTTAAACCTCCCTGGCTGGGCCACATGTCTTTGTCCCCCAGCGCATACTGTGGCCATACTTGGATGCAGAAAAAAACAACAAGAGCTTTCTTTAGCGTTTGGGATCCAGATTTTTTCCCCTTGCTTTGGAGAATGCATGCAAGTGGAGATCCGGCTTTCACTTTGGATTTCTGGGGTCCCATTTGTGAGAGAAAGGGTGGGATTTTAGTGGCCTGTCTGGGCAAGGTCGCCCCCCCTTCCCAGAGCTTCCCAATCTAAAACCAATTACCCTAGCACTTAGGATATTGCTAGAATCTCATCTTAAGACAGAGAGAGGTATTCTGTGCTCAGAAGGTCGTCCTCCTGTCCCTGCACCCTGTGTGTGTGTGTGGGCCTTGAGAGTGGCCTCATTTCCCACCAGTTTGCTGCCCACCAGGAGGGTATTAAATGGGAAGGGGCTTCACCACCCTTTCCCCTTGCTCCATATTTCCCTGTCCGATTGAGCTGCGTGGCCCTTCTCTGTCCGGATGAATTTCCTGCATTCTTAAATCTAGTAGCCCAACTGGGGGCGTCCAGCTGGGATGCCTGTGTTGCTGGAGCCATAAGAGTGGCCTCGCCGTCCACCAGAAGGACAGGGTAGGCTTGAAGTTTTGCCACTCTTACTCCTGCCCTACCTCTGAGCCTTCTTCCCTTTGAATCCTTTCCCTTTCTCTGGAGGAGGTTTCCCAGATGAAAATATTGCTGTATACTTTGCCTCTCTGAAAATGTTCTCCAACTTTGGTGTGCCTAAGAATTTCTAGCTGACAAGAAGTTTGGAGTAGCTCTCTCCTGAGGGCTTTCTTACACCAACAGAGCTGTATCTGCCAGCTACCTGCAACCAGACAATGCCTCCAGGTGCGGCCGTTCACTGAAGAGGCATGGCTGGCTGTTATCTGAGATCGACTAGCTGGCTTTTTTTCCTTGAGCTTTCAGAGGTGCTTAGCCATTCAGACTTCTAACAGCTGCTGGGAGTTTTAGGGCTGGCGGGGACTACGACCTGCAATAGTGACATTGCAAATGCAACAGGATGCATGTGGCTGCAGTTGCTAATGGCCACGCTTTCTAGGCCCTGTTGCTAAACTAGCTTATCTCCCTATAACCTGTTCCTAACCACCAAAAAAAAAACTCACTACCATTTGCTGGCTTGCGTCTCCTGTTTGGGGAGCTTTCTCTGTCCATTTACCCTCCTTTAGCTTATTTCCCTAGAACCTGTTTCCCATTGCCGGGGAAAAAAACTCACTGCTATGTAGAAATGGGTGCTGGCTAGCATCTCCTATTTGGGAATTTTTCTGGAGTTGGGCCATGGGCATTTCTTTTAGATTTAACCTTGTATAGGGCTTTTAAAAATGTCCCATCTGTGCTGTGGACAGAATGGACGAGCACTCATTGGGCCTATCAAGCCTACACTATTTAAAGGGGTTTCTTCCTGGAGGGGATTCAACCGTGGGCTAATTCCTTGGCCGGGGGGTCCCCACGAAACCAGAATTGCCTCCCAGACGCCGGATGATCACGGTCATTCTGGGGGAACTCCTTATCGCTCCAGGAAGGTACATACCTTTTGGGGTCCAGTGGTACTAGGACCACCGGCGAGATGCCCTGGAAGTCACTTTGAGAGATGCAGTGACACAAAGGCTGCTCTATAGCTGTTTTAAAGCTCAACAGCTCACCAGCTGGAGCTAAAACTGCTGCTGCCCACTGACCTACTGGCCAAAAAGTCCCATGAAAAAAATACAGAGCTACGTGCCCCATGTTGCCCCAAGACGTTGGGCGCCAAAGCGGTTACGGTTTGGGAGAATATGGTTGTGGGGCAACTGTTCCCCGGGAACCTCTGCAAGGGTCCTGGACACACTTTTCCCCAACCCATAACAAAACCCAAAACGACCAAAAACAGAAAAACCACGGGTTCTTGTCCTAAGAATAAATATGCATAGCTTAAAGAAGTTTATTAAAAAGATAGAAATACAGAAAATAGTTACAGCCCCATGCCAAAATGGCATGAGGTGGGAGGGTGGCCTGGGCCAACTCACCACTACCCAGCCTTTTTTGATTCTAGTATTATTATTATTATCTCTTTTTTTGTGGTACTGGGGATGGCACTCAGGGGCATTCTATTTCCGAAGTACAGCCCCAGCCCTATTTTTTATCTTTATTTTGAAACAGGGTCTCTGAGTTGCAAAGGGCCTCACTAAGTAGATGAGGCTATTTGAGATTCACAATCCTCCTGTCTCAGCCTCCCAAATATTGAGATTATGAGCCTCTGCCACCGTACCCGGCTCCCCAACTTTTTTAATTTTTGTTTTTTTCATTTGGAAACAGAGAGTTACTGAACTGCAGAGGCTAGCCCCAGACTTGAATTCTGTTCACCTCAGCCTCTTAAATACTGGGGAACAGGTGTGTGGCACTCCACCCAGATCCTTTTTATATTTTATTTTGAAACTGGGTCTCACTAAGTTATTGAATGCTGGTTGACCTTGAACTTTTGAGCCTCCTGTCTCCTGTCTCAAGTACCAGGATTACAGGGGAGCACCAACATGCCTAGTGACAAGAATATCTTGAAAAGAGATCAAGTGGGTTCAACATGAGCTTCCTGAAAAAAGCAAATCTGTTAGATTTTAACTTGTTGGGATCTCTCTCTTTGTTTTTTAATACATCATAGAAATTTAAGCTGACTGAAAGGTTGAAAATAGAGTTAGGGAGTTTAGGAGGGAAGTAAAAACACCAGCCAGGTTATCAGACCACTGCTTTATTCAGACCCGGCAGCCTCTGGGGAGTCAGCTGGCTGTAGGGGAAGGGACCAATGAGGCACGCATCTGGAGAGTTGCGCATAGTCCTAATGGGCCAGCTGAATCACATGGCGGATTGGAGGTGCTGATGTTTTTATAGGCATGCCAATTCTCTCACGACATCTGTAGTCTTGTGAACTCTGGAGTCTGTCTCCTGATGTTTGGAGTCTCAAGGCACCTAGATTCTCATGATATCTCCACTTCTGGCTCCTGGGGTTCCGCCTCCTGTTCCTGCTGTGACATCATGTGGGGGAGGGGAGGGACCCGACTTATCACTGGCTATATGATGTTTATATTGATTTGCTTTCATTAAAGATTGAAAATACTCATCAGATGGAGGGTCCCAATGAAGTTCCCAAAGGGAAGGTGCACCTCAACTCAGGTTGGGAGGGTCCTTGATGTTGTCACAAAAAAGAATTTGAGGACAGTCACAATGAGACCCAGATGGATTTTACTGAGAGAAGAAATGAAGTACACACTGAGAGACAGGGTGGAGTGTGGGCATCGGAGAGGACTGCGCTGCTACCTCATAGGTAGGCTGATTTATGCTCATAAAATCTATAACAGGGACCTGACCCAAGAAGATGGTTTTTGTTTCTCTTTATGTCATAGACAGTGCTGTATCAACTCTTTCCTTATAGGGGTTATTTTTTTCTTTGTTCTTGTTGAACAAATTATTGAAAAATAATAATTTCCCTGTCAAGGAGTTTTTTTTGTTGTTGTTGTTTTGTTGTTGTTGTTTTGGTGGTACTGGGGTTCCTGGAAACCCTTCTACCTCCAGGTTACACTCCCAGACCTATTTTTATATTTTTTATTTGGAAACAGGGTCTCTTCAGACAGCGAGGCTGGCTTTGAACCAGTGCAATCCTCCTGTCTCCGCCTCCCAAGCTTGGGGATTACAAGCATGCGCCACCACACCCGGCATTGTTGTTGTTGTTGAACTTAAAAACAGTGTAGTTTGTTGATGTAATGTAGAGGGTTTGGTGGAAGGTGTGACAGGTACATGCAGTCATCGCACAGCCTACGGAGGAGGTCCAGCAATTGATTTAATCATGTTCTTTTCGATCAGAGTATATGAATGTGGACTCTGAATCTGGGCTTGTGGCCATGACCACTCTGGTTTGGTCCTCATGCCTCCCTTCTATCTGTCATTGTGTCTTCTACCTAAGAATCAAAGTCCTATCTCAGTGGAACTCCCCTTATTATGTTATGTGGATTTTTTTGGGGGGAGGTAATGCAAATAAAATACAGATTCAATTTTACTTGCATTTATTTTTTACTTTAACTGGAACAATGTATTTTTATGATTTATTTACTTATTTTGTGATACTGGGGATTGAACCCAGGGAATTCTACCTCTGAGCTATACCCCAGCCCTTTTATTTATTTATTTTTTTGCAATAGGATCTCACTAGATTAGTAAAAGTCTTGCTAAATTGCTAAGGCTGCTTTGGAACCTGCAATCCTCCAGTCTCAGCCTCCTGCATACTGGGATTATAGGCATGTGCTACCATGCCTGGGTTAATTGAAATAATTTGGCTTTACTTTTGACTATTTCACTTTTTCACAAAAGTTTTGTGTTTGATTATATTTACAATTACTTCTTTTTATTTCCTTTTTCTTTGGGGGGTGGCCCTGGAGATTGAACCCAGGAGCATTCTATTTATAGCCCCAGATCTGTTTTATTTCTTATTTTGAAACAGGGTCTCACTAAATTGTTGAGGGTCTCACTAAGTTGCTCAGGCTGGTCATGAATTTAAGATCTTCCTGTTTCAGTTTCCTAAGTACTGGGATTACAGTTGTGTGCCACCACACCTGGCTTTTATTTCATTTAAAAACAGATTAAAGTAACAATTTATAATAGCTAAATTATGGAACCAACCTAGGTGTCCATCGACAGATTAATGGATTACAAAGGTATGGAATATGCACATACTGTAATTCTACTGAGCAATAAAGAACAAAAATTGTGTCCTTTGCAGGGAAATGGATAGACCTGGAGCACATTATGTGAGGTGAGATTAGCCAGTCACAGGAAGTGATGCGTCATGTTCCTCCTCATGCAGAAGCTAGGGAACAATGGGGATAAAAGCAGGACTTTGGACGATGGAGGAGAAACTCCAGCAAAGCAACAGAGTCAGGCTGGGGGAGAGAGAGAATTAACGAGAGAGCCGCTTCCCATGTCACTAAGCACGTGTGTGAGCCCATTAAGTCCAATTTCAGTATCACGTACGGCAAGGGGGAGTAGGCAGGGAGCCGGGAGAAAGCCCAACAAGAGCTATGTGCACGTGTGTCACTGTCACTCTGAACTGCATTATGATATGAGACTGCAAGCACCAATAAAAGTACAGAAAACATTAGTTTTTATCAATTTTGCGTGTGTGTGTGTGTGTGTGTGTGTGTGTGTGTGTGGTACTGGGGGTGTAACCCAGGGGCTTTCTACCTCTGGGCTACACCCTCAGCACTATTTTATAATTTATTTGGAAACAGGGTCTCACTAAGTTGCTGAGAGCCTCACTTAGTAACTGAGGCTGGCTCCGAACCTGTGCGATCCTCCTGTCTCAGCCTCCCAAGTCCTGGGATTACAAGCGTGCGCCACAAGCCTGGCAGTTTTTATCAATTTTAAACAACAACAACAAAAAAAAATCAGGAACTTCTAAAGTGAAGATTATACCAGGCATGGTGGTGCATGCTTGTAATCCCAGTACTTGGGAGGCTGAGACAGGAGGATGGCAGGTTTGCAATCAGCTTTAGCTACTTAGTGAAGCTCTCAGCAACTTAGTGAGACCCTGTTTCAAAATAAAGAATAAAAAATAGGGCTGGGGGTTTAGATTGTGGTAGAATATCCCTGGGTTCTATCCGCATTACCACAAAAATAAATAAATATGCCGGGTGTGGTAGCGCACGCTTGTAATTCCCGCACTTGGGAGGAGGAGACAGGAGGATAGCAGGTTTGCAACCAGCTTTAGCTACTTAGTGAAGCTCTTGGCAACTTAGTGAGACCCTGTTTCAAAATAAAGAATAAAAAATAGGGCTGGGGGTTTAGCTTGTGGTAGAATATCCCTGGGTTCTATCCGCAGTACCACAAAAATAAATAAATAGGCCGGGCGTGGTAGTGCACACTTGTAATCCCCGCGCTTGGGAGGAGACAGGAGGATCGCACAGGTTCGAAGCCAGCCGCGCTGGCTTAAGAGACCCTGTTTCCACATAAAAAAAAAAGTATAAAAATAGTTACTGGGAGTGTAGCCCGGAGATAGAAGGGTTTCCAGGAACCCTATTACCACCAAAAATTAAAGAAAGAAAGAAAGAAAGAAAGAAAGAAAGAAAGAAAGAAAGAAAGAAAGAAAGAAAGGATCACCATGCTTCCATGAATTTTATTTACTATTTATTTTTTAAAAA
Source organism: Muscardinus avellanarius (assembly GCF_963383645.1). Classification (NCBI taxonomy): domain Eukaryota; kingdom Metazoa; phylum Chordata; class Mammalia; order Rodentia; family Gliridae; genus Muscardinus; species Muscardinus avellanarius. The sequence goes on along the minus strand of NC_137793.1, from coordinate 60,092,555 downwards.
GAACTTTTATGAAACTGCTATGAATTGTTGCTTTGTTCAGCATTACATATTTCTTAAAACATAGCTGCTTTGTAAAGACCACAAATAGTTTAGATCATTTTTCCTTTAAGAGATTTTTTAAAAATAGTCATTGGTTAATGCAGAAGCATATTCAGACTTAGTGTTTATAGTCTTCTAAACTATAACTCTTTAAAGTTTGCTGAAAAAATAGAACTTGGCACTGGAAAGGAACCGGGAAGCATTTAATTCAACTGACTCTGAAACTCCAGTTTAAAGCTTGATCTATTATTGCCAGACGTGGTGGCGCACACTTGTAATCCCCGCGTTTGGGAGGCGGGGACAGGGGGATCATGTAGGTTCGAAGCCAGCCGCGCTGGCTTAAGAGACCCTTTTTCCAAATAAAAAGTATAAAATAGGTCTGGGAGTGTAGGCTGGAGGTAGAAGGGCTTCCAAGAACCCCAGTACCACCAAAAAAAAAAAAAAAAAAAAAAAAGCTTGATCTATTGATCTATTTAACAAAGCAGAAAATAGTCCTGAAACAGGCTGTCATCCTTTTTTATCCTTTGTGTACACAGAAAATTTCCCACTTCACTTTTTTCCTTTAGTCGTCTGGGCATTTTTATTCAGTCTATATTATTTATCCCATGAGATTACATCCTTACTTTTTTTATTCTTTTACATGTTAAAGCATCTTGGCATTTCTCTTTCTTTCTCTTTCTTTTTCTCTCTCTCTCCCTCTCTCTCTCCCTCCCTCCCTCCCTTTCCCTTCCTCTTTCCCTCCCTCCCTCCCCCTGTCTATCTGTAATGCTGGAAATTCAACCCAGGGGTGTAATATCTCCTAGCTATACTCCCAGACCTATTTTACTTTTTATTTGGAAACAGGGTCTTCCTAGGTTGCTGAGGCTGGCCTTGAACTTGCAATCTTCCTCTCTCAGTCTCCCAAGTACTGTATCTCTCTGTGTGCCACCACGTCCAGTACTGGTCTCTTCACTTCTATCCCCAGTAAACAGCTTGGCTTTGGATACCCTTGAGAACTGCTGGTGAGGGGTAGGTGTGGCCATGACCAAATTCAGTGAGGTAGAGTGTGGTTAAGCTGTGAGTGTTGTATGCATAACAGGGATCGAGGGGTGCTATAGTACTACCCATGGGAGCAGAAGAACATATTCATAAATAGGTGAAAGAAACTAATAGAAAGAGATGAATGAAAAGGATGATCATAGAGAAAGAAGAAAAGGAAAGGACATATATTTATTCCAGTGAATGAGAAAGGACTAGAGGCAAAAACAAAAGCTTAGTCCCTCCTATATTACTTTATCTTTTGGAAATAATAACATGATATAAGTCTTTTGCCCTTTATTTACCTACTTTTCAACAATGTTGACTTCTAAAAATTGAAAAACTAAAGTAGCTGGGCCTGGTGGCACACACCTATAATTCTACTACCTGGGAGGTCGAGACAGGAGGATCACAGTTTGGAGGCTAGCCTCAGCAATTTAGCAAGACCTTCATAACTTAGCAAGATCCTCAAAATTAAAAAAAAAATAAAAATAGGACCAGAGTTGTTATCTTGGAGACAGAATGTCTCTGGGTTCAATCCCTAGCACCACAAAATTAATTGATTAATTTTTAAAATAAGACTAAAGTTGTAGATCTGTGGTCGAGTGCCCCTGGGTTCAACTCCCAGTGCCAAAAAAAAGCACAAACAAAAATCCCAAAACCATCTATCTTATATAACTCAGATTTTGCATGTAGATTATAAAATAGGTGCTTATTGAATGTATCAAGGCATCAAAAATAAACCCATTCCAAAAAAGCGTTGACTTCTACTTTGAGACACACTGTCTGTCTCCCCTCCTTTGTTGCTTTTCCTTTGAGCTCCCTCCCCTTTCCTAGCTGGCTGGCTCCTTGCAGGCCTTCCCCTGCAGTCCCCCCTGAGCATGCCTTTCCCACAGCAAGTTCTCGCCCTGTAGTGTGGCCCTGGCCAAGGAGGACCGAGGGTCATCCTCTGGGCTGTCTTTCAGTAAGTGCTTTTCCACTAACACTTGCCGACGGGATTTTCTTCCCGACTTGGGAGTACATGATCGTTTCTTGTTCTTTTTGTGCCAACAGAGAGAGAGATGACTTAATGTCAGTCCTGGTTTCTGTAAGGAGCAACCTGGCAGACATGGAGCAGAGAGAAGCAAGTGCCTGCGAGCAGGTGAAACACGCTGTGCACATGACCGAGGAAGCCAACTTTGAAAAGACCAAGGCAAGTCTAAGTGGATGAAAACAAAGGCGTCAAGTTTTTCTTCTAAGCAATTCTTTAGTTACTCTTCTATAACTACACTCTTTTTTCCAAACACAAAGTAAATCCTGATCTGTCAGTGTTGACTTTTCTAAATTAAACAAATTTGCTATTTGAAGAGTTCTTATTCCTCTGCAAATACTCTTGTTATATCATGATTCAAAAATTGTAGTACAAAATAGTAACATACTTTGAGACACTCAGATGCTTTATCTTTTTATTTGCTGATTTTTTTTTTCTTGTGGATTGAACCCAGGGGTATTCTACCTTGAGTTATACCCTCATCCCTTTTTAATTTTAATTTTTTTTTACTTGAAAGCAGGGTCTCACTAGGTTGTTGAGAGTCTCTCTGAGTTGTGAGGCTATAATCCAATCTGCTCTCCCCCTGTCTCAGCTGCTTAAGTACTGGGATTATAGGCGTACAGCACCACACCTGGCTGCTGATGTGAAGTTTTTAGTGCTGTGAAAATATTAACATCCATAGTCACTTTTTATTTTTTATTTTTGGCAGTTCTGGGGGTGGAACCCAGAGGCATTTGATCTTCGAGCTACATCCCCTGCCCTAATTTTTATTCTTTATTTTGAAACAGGGTCTCATTACGTTGCAGAGAGTTTCACTAAGTAGCTGAGGCTGTCCATGAACCGCAGTCCTCCAGTCTCAGCCTCCCCAATGCTGGGATTACAAGCGTGTGCCGCCACACCCAGCACATAGTCACTTGCTTCTATATTTTTATGTTTGGCTAAAGACTGTTAAGCCTCACCCTAGATGAGCCTGGGCACTGACAATCTCTGTCCAGGATTTGTCAATATGGCTAAATTGAGATGCAGATTTTGCTTTATCACAATGAATAGATCACTTGGTGACAGTGAGATGTGTAATATTTTACTCAAGCTAATGAGTGAAAATATGTAATGAGAAAGGTTGACCTTTTTTTGTGTGTGTATGTGGTACTGGAGATTGAACCGAAGGGCATTCTACCTCTGATCTACACCCCCAGCCCTATATTATTTTTCATTATGAAAAACTATCTCACCAAGTTGTGGAGGGCCTCACTAAGTTGCTGAGGCTGGCCTTGAGTCTGTGATCCTTCTGTGTCAGCCTACCAGGTACTGGGATTACAAGAATGTGTCACCACACCCGGTAAGGTTGACTCTGGAGTATTAGAAATGATTAATACATTTAAAAACACATGCCAAAAAAATACAATTGTTTTTGTGTGTGGTGATGGGTATTAAACTTGAAACTACAACCCCCCCAGTCCGATTTTTTATTTTTTATTTTGAAACAAGGTCTCACAAGGTTGTGGAGGGGTTCACTAAGTAGCTGAGGCTGGCTGCAAACCTGGATTCTCCTATCTCAGCCTCCCAAGTACTGGGATTACAAGTATGTACAGCCACGCCCAGCTCACATGCTTTTCTTTTAAACATTTTTAATCATATAGGTAGATATTAATGTTCACATTTTAAGGTATATGTTTGAATCAAACATGCCTAATAATGATGGTGACAGTAGTAGTTAGCCCGGGTGGTAGTGATCTAGGTGCTTTGGATAACAGACTTTACTGTTGACACCTTGCTGTGTCGGGGACACACCTTCATATAGTCAAGGCGCTGTGTATTTCCGTGCATGCTCTCACCATACTTCAGGTGCCCAGTAGCCACGTGTACCCAGTGATACCCTAGGGACAGTGCAGATACAGAACATTTTCATCATCACCAAAAGTTGGACTGGAGGCCAGATCTAGTTCAGGGGTAGAGTGCTTGGCGAGCATGTGCAAGGCCCTGGCTTGAATCAAAGCACCAAAGGGCAAAAAAAGTTGCATTGGCTAGCATTAGTCTAAACCATGACTAGGTTGAGCAACCCCAGTCTGAAATCGTCTGAAATTAGAATTTTTTTTTTTTTGAGTGCCAAAATGACGCTGAAAAAGTTTCAGGTTTTGCAGCATTTTGGATTTGGGATTTTCACATAAAGGGCCTTCATCCAGTATGGTCTATGCAAGTATTACCAAATCTGAAAAATGCCCAAATCTGAAAAGCTGCTGGCCCAGCATTTTGGATAAAGGCAACTCAACATGTAGCAGCACCAGGCCTTTGTTCAAATATTACAGCTGCCACCTGCAATGCCAGCTGCTTTGGAGGTTGATGCAGGAAGATCTCAAGTTCAAGGCTAGCCTGGGCAACTTAGGAAGACTTTGCCTCAAAATAAAATGAAAAGGACTGGGGATGTATCATTGGGCTTTTCTCACACATACATGTTAAAAATCCCCAGTAGTACTTCAAAAAAAATAAAATAAAAAGGAAAGAAAGTGTGTACATATTACAAGTATTCATTTCTGTGTGAATATATTCTCAGCCTACCCATTTGTCTCTACCCAGTTCTTCTGTAATTATTCTCAGGCCACTTCATCCCCATTTATTACTACTTTGATTACCACTGCCTCCCTTTGCTTTTGAAAAGTGGGTTCAGTTCTGACCCAAATCTCCCACTCTGTGTGTGTGTGTGTGTGTGTGTGTGTGTGTGTGTGTGTGTGTGTGTGTTACTGGGGATTGAACCCAGGGGCATTCTGCCTCTGAACTATACCCCCGAGGTTGAAATTACTGAGGGCTTCACTGAGTTGCTAAAGGCAGACCTTGAACTTGCAATCCTTCTGTCTCAACCAGCCTCTTCTCTTTTTGTCCTTCATTTTCTCTGGCTGGACTTCTTCTCTTCTCACTTAAATAGGCATTTTTCTGGGCTTGATTTTGTACCTGTGTAGTCCCAGGACTTAGGAGGCTGAAACAGGAGGTTCATATGAGGCTAACCTCAGCAATTTCAAAACGCTCATTAACTTAGCCAGACCGCTTTGAAATAAAAAACAAAAGAGCTGGAGATGTAGCTGAAGGATAGAATGCCCCTAGGATCAGTTCCCCAATCCCAAGAAGAAAGGAAGGAAGGAACAAAGGAAGGATTTTGTAATCCCAATGGAAGTCATCAGATTCCCCCTCTTCACCCCCAAATCTGCAGCTACTTCTAACTTGCTAACCAACAATTTTCTTCCTCTACCAAATCCTGAATGATATCTCCCTCCTCTGCCCAGCCCTCAACCAGCCACCCAGTTCAAGGCCGAAATTCTCAAGTTTCTCAATTCTTTCGTCATGAACACTTCTTGTAATAGATCTGCCCAACCTGAGAACCTGTCACCATCACAGTATTTACCAAAATATGTTGTTATTGCTTATTTGTGTGTATTTGTCATGAAACTTTCTAACATCTGACAGTAAGAAACGAATCTATCTTGTTCACTGGTTAGCTGTAGCATCCTGCATGGTGCTCGCAATGATAGCAATGCCCTGTGAGGGGATCGCAGCTCTGCCCCCACTAGAATTCTAGAATGCCACTGAGAGCCGAGACATGTGCCTGTACCTAGTACTTGGGAGGCTGAGACTGGAGGATGGTAGGTTTGAAGACAGTCTCAACAAGGAGTGAGATTCTCTTCAACCTAGAGAGACCCTGTTTCCAAAATAAAAATAAAATAAAATTGGGTTGGGGGTACAGTTCTTAGGTAGAATGCCCCTGAGTTGAATTCCCAGTGCCACAAACAAGCAAAAAAAATTATAGAATGCTTTATTCTTACCAATTTACCTACTTTTTATTTATTTACTTTTTTATTCTTTCCAGATTGCCTACTTTGTTACTACTTTTATTACTAACCCAGGAAATACTTTGTTGTTCAGTTCCTTGACATTTGGTGCCACCTAGTGTCCCATTTGTATATTGCATGCTACCCAAGTAGGGGTTATTTTAAAAATTGTATTTACATTAATAGTGGTAGTGAAAATGCCTGGGGAAATAAGCTTAGAATATTAAGAGATGACAATTACAACTGCCTCAGATCAAATCCCCTCTCTTCCACTTTCTAAGTCTGTGATTTGGGCTAGTTATTTAATGTCTGAAAGCCCCTAGTTTCTTTTTTTTTTTTTGGGGGGGGGGTTGTTCTGGGGATGGTACCCAGGGGAATTCTACCTTTGAGCTACACCCCAGCCCTATTTTTTATTTTTTATTTTTTATTTTGAAACATTTCAGTAAGTTGCAAAGGGCCTCACTAAGTAGCTGAGGCTGTCCACAAATCCCTGATCCTCCTGTCTCCTCCTCCCAAGTACTGGGATTACAAGAATACACCACCATGCTCAGATGAAAGCACCGGTTTCTTTAACTGGGTGATAAGAACACTTAAAATGTCTTAAGATAATTAAACAAAGGGATCAATATGAGCCATTTGGCAAAGTTCCTGGCAAATAATAAGTGCTAAATGAATATTTTTGTTTGAAAATTACCAGTTATGACAACTAGAGATTAAAAAAAAACCAGGGTCTCACTAAGCGGCTGAAGGCCTTGATAAGTTGCTGAGGCTGGCCTTGAACCTGCGATCCATCTGTCTTAGCCTCCTAAATACTGGGATTACAGGCATGTGTCATGCTGGTTGGCCAACTGGGAATCATTTTAAAAGAATTTTTTTTTACCTAGAAATACAGTAATGTAGGAGAATTGAGGCTTCCACAGTGCAAAGCTTGTGGTAAAGTTATAAGAAACAGATGCAAAGGCCAACAGCTGAGAGCTGTCTGCTTGTCCTGGGAGGGAAATGTTTAGCAGCATATTGGGGGCATGGAGGCACAGGCTTTGATATAAAATTGCCACAAGCATGTCCACAATGAGATAGCCGTGTGTGTGTGTGTGTGTGTGTGTGTGTGTGTGTGTGTGTGTGTGTGTTTCTGGAAACCCTTCTACCTCCAGGCTACACTCCCAGACCTATTTTACATTTTTATTTGGAAACAGGGTCTCTTAAGCCTTCAAACCGGCGCGATCCTCCCACGTGCGGGGATTACAAGCATGCGCCACCATGCTCAGCATGAGATAGCCTTTTACAGAAATATTTCTCATAATCGAGTGATGTCGTAGTCATTGCCAAGTCTTGATGTGGCGCACTGCTTGTGCTTAAGGTGATGATGGTGTGTGTGAACCTACTATCTGCAAGTCCTATGAAAGTGCACCACATCAAATGTGTTGGGCACACCTGTAATCTCAGTCCCTGAGAAGCTGTGAAAGGAGATTGTGACAGGATCAAAGGTTCCAGGCCAGCCTCAGCAACTTAGGGGGACCCTATTTCAAAATAAAAAGTGAAATAGGAGCTGGTGTGATGGGAGAATTGCAGGTTCAAGGCTAGCCTTAGCAACTTAGTAAGACCCTGTTTCAAAATAAATAATAAAAATAGGGTAGGGGGTATATCTCAGAGGTAGAATGCTCCTGGACTCCATCCTCAGGACTGAAAAGGGCTTTTTTTTTTTAAGAAATTTTATTGGTGCATTGTAGTCATACATCTTAATAGGGTACAAGATGTACAAGCATACATGCACACATCACTTATTTAGCCCTTCCCCAATTCCCACCCCATTCTCCCCCTCCCTCCTTCTCATATTTGGCTTAGTGATTGACTGATATGTTTGTAAATGTACATCATGTACATTAGGGAATTTCTCTCTCCCGTCATCCCCAGTTAGGCCTCTTTATTTGCTCCTCTATGGTTTCTCCTTCTTCATCCAAAGTGTCTCCTATGACACCTTTTTCTACCCAGCTTCTGCATATTAAGGAGAGCATCCAATTTCTTACTTTTTGTGACTGGCTAATCTCACTTAGTATAATGTTCTCCAGTTCCATCCATTTCTCTGTAAATGATGAAATTATTTATGGCTGAGTAAAATTTCATTGTGTACATATTCCATAGTTTTGCAATCCATTCATCTGTTGATGGACATCTTAACTGGTTCCATAGTTTTGCAAATGTAAATTGTGCAGCTATGAACATAGATGCACATGTATTAGTTTGGTATTTTGTTTTCCATTCTTTTGGGTAGATACCCAGAAGTGGTATTGCTAGATCATATGATAGGTTCATTCCCATTCTTCTGAGGATCCTCCATACTGTTTATAGCCAACTGATTTTTTTTACAAAGAGGCCAAAAATATACACTGGAGAAAAGATAGTCTCTTCAACAAATGGTGCTGGCAAAACTGGCTGATCATATGCAGAAGAATGGAAATAAGCCCCACTTTTTCACCCTGCACAAGAGTCAATTCAGATCAAAAACATGAAAATCAGACCAGAGACCTTGCAGCTCCTTGAAGAGGGCATAGGTCCAACACTTAGGCACAGGTAAAACTTTCTCAACAAGACCCCAAAGGCACAAGAAACTAAAAAGCAGATCAATATATGGGATTATCGCATTAAACTGAAGAATTTCTGTACAGCAAAGAAAACTAGCAAGAACCTCAACTGAGAACCGACAGAATAGGAGAAAATTTTTGCCAACCATTCCTCCAATAGATGACTAATATCTAGAATAAACAGAGAACTCAAGAAACTCAGCACTAAGAAAACAAATAACACAATCAAAAATGGACAAGTGAACTAAATAGTCACTTCACAAAAGAAGAAATTCAAATGGCCAATAAATGTATGAAAAAATGCTCAACAGCAGTAGCAATCAGAGAAATACAAATAAAAACTACCCTGAGATTTCACCTAACTCCAACTAGAATGGCAATCATTCAAAACACAAACAACAACAGATGCTGGTGAGGATGTGGAGAAGTGAGAACTCCAAAACATTGTTTATGGGATTGAAAATTAGTGCAACTACTTTGGAAAACAGTATGGAAGGTTCTCCCTTTAAAAGAAACTTTGTGAGGTATGTGAGAACAAGATTAGCCTGCTGAATGCATTTTGTTTGTTTGTTTGTTTGTTTGTTTTGGATACAGGGGATCGCACCTAGAGGCATTCTATTCCTGAGCTACACCCCAGCCCTATTTTTATTATTTTTTTGAAACAGAGTCTCACTAAGTTGCAGAGGGCCTCTGTAAATTTCTGAGGCTGGCCACGACCCTGCAATCCTCCTGTCTCGGCTTCCCAAATACTGGGATTACAGGCGTATGCTCCACCACACCCAGCTCTCTGTTCTTTGGTAATGTGTCCCAAGAAGTTTATGGTGGTCTGGTTCTCTCTAGCCCCTTCAGATTGACATTGTCAGCTCTATTTGGTTAATGGATAACATGTGAAATGTGCCTGTATAATAGATTTCTTAAAATACATCTCTCAAACCAGGCGTGTTGGCACATGCCTGTATTCTCAATACTTGGGAAGCTGAGACAGGAGGATCAAAGGTTTACAGCCAGCTTCAGCAATTTTGTGAGGCCCTTCACAATTTACTTGGACCCTGTTTCCAAATAAAAACTAAAGTAGGGCTGGGGTCATGGCTCAGAGGTAGGAAGCTTTTGTTTATCTAATCTGAAAATGTACCCTGAAAGCTAACAGTACATGTAAGCTTTAACCAAAATAAGGCAATTTTCATAAATGAATACTTTACAGTGACTCTAAAATGTATGGATTTCTCGGGAATTTGGATATGACCAGCCTGAAGGAAACAGGACCTTGAAATAAATCTGACTCTATTGCTTTTAGATTTATATAGTCTCTTTTTCTTTCTCTTTTGTCTTCTTTCCGCCTGTCTTTATTTTTTCTATCCTACCACAGATATTTTATTAGATTCATATAAAACATTTTTCACAAGCACAATTCATTGCATTTTGAAGCACAGAAGTCACTAATTCATATTATTTCAAGCTCCAAGGGCTTCAGTTATGGAAAAAATTATGCTTTCTCATTTATTTATTTATTTATTTATTTATTTATTTATTTATGAGGTACTAGGGATAGAACACAGGGACATTCTACCTCTGAGCTACACCCCCAGCCCTATTCTTTATTCTTTATTTTGAAACAAGGTCTCACTCAGTTGCAGAGAGCCTCACTAAGTAGCTGAGGCTGTCCGTGAATCTCAATCCTCCTGTCTCAGTCTCCCAAGTACTGGGATTATAAGCATGCACCACCACGCCCAGCTTCGCACTTCTTTTAAAATCTAATTTCAAATTTCCTTATCGAGGCATTCTCAACTAGAATTTAGCTTGAAACTAACTTCCTAGGATAATTTTTTTTAGTAATTATATTTGATTTTTTTTGGTTAATCTGACACAATTGAAGTGTATTCTCATACTTTAAGGCTAGGAGTACAGAAAACTTTCTAGAAAACACCAAAAAAGAAGCAAACAGAAAGAGAAACATAGCGCATTCTGGATAAAGAGAGGAAAATTCACATATCCCCAGTGTTTCTTGTCTGTCTTTATTGCAACTTTCACCAGAGGGAAGCAGAGCAGTGCCTAAGACACAGTGATGTGGAGACTGCCTGTCTCCATTACCAACACCTGTGATGATCAAATCTAAAGTCACACTCTGTGGAAGTCATAAGACCAACTTAGGGGAAAAGAAATGTTGGATGAGGTGGATGTTGTAGATAGAGAGCAAATGGGATAAGACTAAGATAGCATATAGTATCTTAATTTTATTAGGGGTTTTATCTTATTTTATTTATTTTATTTATTTTGGTGGTATTGGGGATGGAACCCTTCTATCTCCAGGCTATACTCACAGATCTATTTTATACTTTTTTTATTTTTGGAAACAGGGTCTCTTAAGCCAGCGTGGCTGGCTTCGAACCTACGTGATCCTCCTGTCTCTGCCTCCCAAGCGTGGATATTACAAGCATGGGCCACCATGCCCAGCTATTTTATATTTTTAATTTGGAAACAGTCTCTTAAGCCAGCGAGGCTGTCTTCGAACCTGCGTGATCCTCCTGTCTCTGCCTCCCAAGCGTGGATATTACAAGCATGGGCCACCATGCCCAGCTATTTTATATTTTTAATTTGGAAACAGTCTCTTAAGCCAGCGAGGCTGTCTTCGAACCTGCGCGATCCTCCTGTCTCCACCTCCCAAGTGCGGGGATTACAAGTGTGCGCCACCATGCTTGGTTTATTAGGGGTTTTAAAAATTGTGATTTTTTAAAAAGAAAGGAAAATTTCCAAATTTAATTTTGAAATGATAAGGGAATACATTTATACTTGGAACTGAGTGAATATGGAAGCAGGTTTTGCAAGTGTATAGTTTTTTAGTTTTTTGTGGGTCTGAGGATAGAACTCAGGGGAATTCAACCTCCGAGCTACACCCCCTGCTCTATTTTTTATTCTTTTTTTTTTTTTTTTTTTTTTTTTGGTGGTACGGGAGTTCCTGGAAGCCCTTCTACCTCCGGGCTACACTCCCAAACCTATTTTTACATTTTTATTTGGAAACAGGGTCTCCTAAGCCAGCACACGCGACTGGCTTCGAATCTGCACGATCCTCCTGTCTCTGCCTCCCAAGCACGGGCATTACAAGCATGCGCCACCACGCCCCACTATTTTTTATTCTTTAATTTGAAATAGAGTCTCAAAAAAATAAAATAAAAATTGTGATTTTTTTTTTTTTTTTTTTTTTTTTTTTTTTGGCCAGGCGTGGTGGCGCACGCTTGTAATCCCAGCATTTGGGAGACTGAAACAGGAGGATTGCAGTTCGCAGATAGCCTCAGCCACTTAGTGAGGGAGGCCCTTTGCAACTCAGTGAGACCCTGTTTCAAAATAAGGCAAAATGCCCTTGTATTCAAACTCAGTACCCCACACTCCTGCGCAAAATTTTTTTTCAAAATTTTTTTGGCTGAAAGGAAGTTAGAGAGATTTTATTTCTGGAAATACAGAGTGAGAACTGTAGGCTAAAGAACAATTATGAACATTTACCAGAATTGAAAGATGACAATCCACGTGAAATAAGGGAGGGAATTTTGTCTTGAGTCTTTCTCTATTTTAAATATTATTATTACCTAATTTTTATGGTAATTGTGTGTTTAGGAGTAGGGAACTAGATTTTAGTTATAGTTAAAGAAGATGTTATTAATATAGTATAAGCAATAGATAACTATGCATTGCAATGAAATTCAATATTCAACATCTTATTTAAGATTTTTATCTGTTTATCATTTAAAATATTCCATTTATTTTTGGATACTAGGGATTAAACCCAGAAGCTTTGGGCTTTCTACCTCTGAGATCTACCCCATCCCTATTTTATTTTTTATTTGGAAACAGGGTCTTGCCAAGCTCCTGAGAGCCTCACTAGGTTGCTGGGACTGATTTTGAACCTGCAGACCTCCTGTCTAAGCCTCCCAGGTACTGGGATTACTACTACACTAGGCTATGATTTTACAATTTAAAATACTAGAACATTTGGTTTTTCTGATCCCCTTTTTAAAGTTCTGACTCATCTGTGGCCCTCATCAAAGTCTGTTACATGAACCCTCTAGCTGAGTAGTTAGCATAGCCTTAACTGCCTGGGGCACAGTATCACATGCCTATCTTTGGAAGCTGAGACTGGAGGATCTCAGGTTCAAGACTAGCATCAGCAATACAACAAGATTCTCAGCAACCTAGAGGGAACCTCTTTCAAAATGAAAAATATAAATAAAGGGCTAGGGATGTACTTTGGATGTAGAATACCCCTGGGCTCAATCTTCAGTACCACACACAAACAAAAATTGTGTGTGTGTGTGTGTGTGTGTGTGTGTGTGTGCAGCCTTACTTGTGAATTTTGAAATCTGTGAGTAATATAATATGTGGTACTATTTTAGACCAGTAAGTGGTGTCAGTAAACAAATACAAAATTGTTCTAATAGACTTTATATTAAGTTTTAACTATTATCAAGAAAGTAAAGCTTCATTGTCTCATTTTTCTCTCAGTTTTTCCAAATGCTAACCCATGCAACTCTCCCTGGCAGGCCTTAGTCCAGTGTGAGCAGCTGAAGAATGAGCTGGAGAGGCAGACAGAGCGACTTGAAAAGGAACTGGCATCTCAGCAAGAGAAAAGAGCCTTCGAGAGAGAGCTGATGAAAAAGGAAATGACGAAGGAAAGGGAGGACATGGAAGCCAAGGTGCCCGAGCACGCTCAGGGTCCTTGTGGCGGTGTCACGGGTGGTCGCCAGGCTGCCATTCCTGAATGAACTTCCAGTTTTGTTATTTTGTTTGTCTGTTTTGGTACTGTGAATCGAATGCAGGGGCGTTCAACCTTCAAGATACACCCCCAGCTGTTTTTATTTTTTTATTTTGAATCAGAGTCTTGATAAGTTGCTGAGGGTCTCAGTAAGTTGTTGAGGCTGGCCTGGTTCCTGCAATCCTCCTGTCAGCCTCCAGAGTCCTGGGATTATACACATTACACACACCACCAAGCCCAGTGAATGAACTTTAAATTTTAAGACCTTTATAAGTCGTCTCATTTCATATAATTTAGAATTCACTAAAAATGTTCTATTTTTCTGCATTTCTCAGTAAAGTTTACTCTCTGACCTTTTCAAATAAAATAATTAATTTGCTTCCATATTATGCAATTCGGAATTTCCTTTGATCCTGCCATTCTGTTTGCTTCTCTCTCATGTTTGCCAGAAGAGAACAGGTACTCTGAAGACACCCAGATTTTATTTAACATGGCTAGATCAAGGAGAAATGGCTCCCCCATCTTTTTTTTTTTTTTTTTTTTTTTTGCGGGTCTGGGATGGAAGCCAGAGACATTTGCCCTCTGAGCTACAAGCTACAACCCCTGCCCTATGTTTTAATCTTTATTTTGAAACAAAGTCTCACTGAGTTGCAGAGGGCCTCACTAAGTAGCTGAGGCAGTCCGCAAATCGCAATCCTCCTGTCTCAGCCTCCCGAATGCTGGGATTACAAGCGTGAGCCACCACGCCGGGCTTGGCTCCCCCATCTTATCTCCTACCCCAAAGCAAACATGTATAAAATAAAACATTTTTAAGAAACTGAGTTATTAGAAAAAACTGATTTAACACACATTAGTTCTGACAGATTACATGTTGACTAATGACCATAACCAGATGAATAACTAAAAAGGTGAAAGAAAGGCAAAAGGAACAGATAACATGAAATAGCCGGAGTTTAAGAAATAGTGACAAGCAGGATGGCGGTGCATGCCTGTAATCCCAGGGAGGCTGAGACAGGAGGATCAAGGATTCGAGGCTAGCCTCAAAAATATAGTGAGGCCCTCTGCAACTTAGTGAGACCCTGTTTCAAAATAAAATAATAAAATAGGGCTAGGAGTGGAGCTCAGAGGTAGAATGCCTCAGGGGTCAATCCCCAGTACAAAAGAAGAAGAAGAAGAAGAAGAAGAAGAAGAAGAAGAAGAAGAAGAAGGAGGAGGAGGAGGAGGAGGAGGAGGAGGAGGAGGAGGAGGAGGAGGAGGAGGAGGAGGAGAAGGAGAAGAAGAAGAAAGGGAGAAAGGGACAGAGTAACAAGTTGAAATAGAAAGTTGAGTATGACCTAGCTTTAAAATTGCTACAATAATAAAAATGAGCAAGAAGTAACAACTATTACATGTTATTTATTAGGTGAGCTCATTGCCTTTGCCCAGAATACTGTCATAATACTCCAGTGTAAAATAATTAATTCATAGAACAAATATCTGTATATCTGCTGTGTGAGAGACAATGTGCAGACATAAAGACGTAATAAGAGAAAAGTCACAACTTCTGCCCAGAGAGTTTGAAGTCTTACGGATAAACCGAGGGACTTATTACAAACTGCTTTATCTTCTTACCCTCTTTATTTTGTTTCTGGCTTTTTATTATTTTATTGGTGCAATATAATTATGCATTATAGCGGGATTCAAGTGATGCACACCGTATCTCTCGGTGTGGTTCTGTCCTAACCCCATGGAAAATAGGCGTGGTGGTGCACGCCAGAACTTGGGAAGCCGAGGCAGGAGAATCGCAGGTCCCAGGCCAGCCTTGGAAACTTGGCTAGACCCTGTCTCAACATTTTAAAAAATAAAAAAGACTGAGTATAGATCAGAGGTAGAATATCCCTCAGTTCAGTCTCCAGCACCACAAAGTATAAATGCATAAATAAAGCCTTTATGTCTCCCCGAAGCCTCGGATAGTTCAGGACCCCGAGAAGCTCTCCGTTACTTCTCCTTTCCAGTCTCATCTCCCCGTGCCTCTCCTCCTCGTATCCCCACCATAGGACTGCTTTCCTGCCCCAGCACGGAACGTGCCGGCCTGCTTTAAACCTTCCATCCTGCTGTCTGCAGACATCCAAGTACTGGAATTACAAGTGTGCGTCACCACACCCAGCTCTCTTTTCTTCCTTAACAGTAGGAATACTTGAGAGACTTGTAGAATTTTTCTTTCTCTCTCTCTCGTTCTCATTTTAAAATTCCATTCGTATTGGAAGCTCTGGCGGAACAGGTTCCTTTTCTGGACAGGCTTTCCGTCATTCTCCCACGAACAGTACTTGCGTGAGTGCCCTCGCCTTCCCAATGGTCCTCAGTGGCGCTGAGCCACTGGGTCAGTTCATTTGTTCCTTCTGTGTTTATTTGGACGCCCCCTACGGCCCACACATTTCCTCTGGGTTCCCTTGACCCAAGGCTGAAATCCTCCCTCCTGTATCTCCCCCTGGGAAGTCCTACCTACTTCGTACATTTTCAGAGCACCAGGGACTGCTTTACAACAACTCCCATCAAGCGCTCCCGAGCTGATGTCCTTGTCTCTCTCTTGCCTGTCAAAGTGTAAAGGACTTGCCTGATGTCGACGCCGTGGACACGCAGCCGCGCTGCAGCTGTGTCTGGCTCTGCAGCAGATGTGGGTGGAGAGGCTCCCGCAGTGAGATGCTGACTTCCAGATGGTGGGCGTGGGGGAGAGGAAGGTGTGACCACGGGAGGGGAGGCCTCAGCAAGTGGGTGACAGGAGGCAGCCGACAAGTAGTGGGCTGAGGAAAGACGAGATAGGCGGTAGAGGGACGTCCTGGGTAGAGGAGAGAGTGGTTGCATGTGATGGGAGCTGACTCAGATTTACTATTGGCAAAAAGAGGTCTGTGTATTTGCTTCAAAACTACAATATAAATAATGTACTGTGTGATATTTAAATAGCTGTCATCAAGATTCGTTGCTGTTAAATGATTCTAGAAACCCTTCAATTAATTACATATTCATGGAACAGAGAGTCATGAACCTGAATTCTAAAATCAAGAAAGCTAAACTGATACTTTTGTTCTATTTATCTGCCTTTGACCTTTAATTTAGGTCAGGCTGTGATAAGCGTGGGGATGCTTTGTGGTTGGTTATTAGTAAAGCTCATTTCATGTGTAAATTAGATTTTCAGATAATCTTTTGATGATAAGGACATGTAAATAATCACAAATATATGATTCTCCACAATCTTCAGAAAAGCTAATTAATTCAACTGCCTAAATTAGGAAATAACTACCAGGGCTAATTATTTTCATATGGGTCAACTTTAGCTATTTATACAATTCAAAAGGTAGCAACCAACCTATCTTGACTTTATTGCTATAAAGTTCTTGAGTTCATCAGAACTCCAGTTAAATGTTGACTTTAGCACAAAATTTTAGTGATTTCATTTGTAGAACTGAATTCATACACATTAGCGTACAGTGTTCAATTTCAAGTACTGTTATTATTATATTTCGCAGTGCTTGGGGTTCAGCCTAGGGGCATCCTACCACTGAACCACAACCCAGCTCTTTTATTTTTTTATTTTGAAACAAGGTCTCACTAAGTTACTAAGGGTCTCACTAAATTGCTGAGGCTGGCCTCAAACCTTTGATCACCTTGTCTCAGCCTACCAAGTACTGGTATTATAGGCAAGCACCACCACGCCTGATACAAGTATCATTATTTCTTTTTTTTCTTTCTTTCTTTCTTTTTTTTTTTTTTTTTTTTGTGTGTGTGTGGTACTGGGGGTAGAACCCAGAGGCTTTCTACCTCCAGGCTATACTCCCAGCCCTATTTTATTTTTGAAACAGAGTCTCACTAAGTTGCTGAGAGCCTCACTAAGTAGCTGAGGCTGGCTTCAAACCTACGCGATCCTCCTGTCTCAGCCTCCCAAGTGCGGGGATTACAAGTGTGTGCCACACGCCCGGCTAAAGTATCATTATTTCTAATTTGTTACCAGTTCTTATTTAAGAGATTAAAAAAACTGAAGCCCAGTGTGGTAGCACACATTTATAAATCCCAGTACTTGGGAGCCTGAGCTGGGAGGATCGCAGATTCAAGGCCAACCTCAGGAACTCAGAGGCTGAGACAGGAGGATCACAAGTTCAAGGCCAACCTCACCTCAGTAACTTAGGAAGACCTATTTCAAAATAAAAAGTAAAAGGGTTGGGGGTGTAGCTCAGAGGTAGAATGTCCTGGGATTAATCCTTGGTAACAAAACTAAACAACTAGTACAGCATGGGCAGCAATCATTAAGAAAGGACACAGGTTACGAGTGTCCCAGTGCCTATTAGCTGATATTACAACAACCTTCAGTACGTGAAGAATGGCCTTCTTTGCACAGAGACCTGGAGGTCAAGGAAGATTCCAGAAGGAGAGAAGATAACTCAGCTGGATCCTCTAAGAGAATAGGGAGAGTTCTAGATGATGGGAAAGCAGGTGGAGTTTTACTCACAAAAGGAACTGCAAAGTTGGTTTTGGGGGAGCAAAGCAGGGAAGTCACAGCTCTCTCAAGACACCTTCCTCTCAGCCAGTGTAGTGGCATGTGGCTGTAATATCAGTACTTAGGAGGCTGAGACAGGAGGATAACTGGTTTGAGGCCAACCGCAGTAACTTAGTGGGACTGTTAGCAATAGCAAGACTTTGTTTCAAAATAAAAAGGTCTGGGGATATGGCTTAGAGAGAGAATGCCCTGGGTTAAATCTCCAGTGCCAGAAAACAGAACAAAATAAAACAAAGCTATCTTCCTCTTGAACCCTCCAACCAATCTCCCCCCTCCTCCCCAGTGGAGGAGGACCTCAAAGTTCTCTGATTCATTTCTCATTTATGACAGTCTGTTCTATCACATACTTGGGTGCCTAACACCTGTCACCTTAGGGTTTCAACCAAAACTTATTTCTTATTATACATTTTCCAAAGTAAGGTTAGAGATGAGGAGAGTGAATAAGAGAGATACGCATATTTCAAGTGACAGGATAAGCTGAAGGGGCAGAGAAATGGACAAACCCAATCCACAGAGAAGTGAGTGACTTAACAGAGAGCCTACAGCTATGTTGGGGCTCCACTAAGAAAAAAATTTTCTTTTTGACACTAGGGATTAAACCAAGCTTTTTTTATTTTTATTTTATTTTTTATTTTTTAATTTTTTTAATTTTAATTTTATTTATTTATTTATTTATTTTTTGAAACAAGGTCTCACCGAGTTGCCAAGGCTGGTCTTAAGGAACCTGTGATCCTCTTGTCTCAGCCTCCTGAGTACTGGGATTACAGGTGTGTGCCGCCACTCCTGCCTGTGCAATAAAGTTTTAGTGTTTACTTTGTCAGTTAATTTTATTATTTAAAACTTTTATTTCTCTTTAGATGCTGATCCTGTCTCAGAATGTTGCCCAGCTGGAGGCCCAGGTGGAAAAGGTGACAAGGGAGAAGACTTCGGCTATTCATCAACTGGAAGAAATTCAGGCCCAGCTGGCTTCCCAGGAAATGGATGTCACCAAGGTGCAGATATTTTAATTCCATAATTACCTGACTAAATATTTTCTTTGAGAAAATTTTTCTTACCATACTTGTGCTAACAGGAAAAAGACTGGAGTAGATAGAAAATTTTTGTTAGGTGGCTCACACCTGTATTCCCAGTACTTGGGAGGCTGAGAGAGGAGGATCACAGATTTGAGGTCAACCTCAACAATTTAGCAAGACCTTGTTTCAAAATAAAAAATAAAAAGGACTGAAGGTTTAGCTTGGAGGTAGAATGCCCCTAAATTCAGGGTTCAATCCTCAGTACCCCCCCAAAAAAGAAAGAAGAATAAAACTCTACTCAGTGCTCACTCAGCATTTACTATGCAGCCTTTTTGTTTTTGTTGGTTTTTGGGGGGGGGGGTTGGTCTAGACAACATAAGGTTGGTCTTCACAATAGTTTTTGGAGATGTTAATTTACAACTTGAAAAGTATACTTAACATAAAGAAGTCTTCTCTTCACATCCTTTTTCAGACCTGGCTTCTAAAAGGCTCTAATACTGCAAGTTCTTACTTTATTTATTTATTTTTGCGGGTCTGGGGATGGAACCCAGGGCATTCTACCTCCGAGCTACACCCCCTGCCCTATTTTTTATTCTTTATTTTGAACCCGGGTCTCACTGAGTTGCAGAGGGCCTCGCTAAGTAGCTGAGGCTGTCTGCAAACCGCGATCCTCCGGTCTCAGCCTCCCAAATGCTGGGATTACAAGCGTGCGCCACCACGCCCGGCTAAGTTCTTACTTTATTGATGTTTAAGTTTATATATTCAGATAGCAGTGTCTATACTACGCGATCACTAACTTGTGAGCCAAGAACTAGAACGATTAGTGGTCTTACCTGGCTAAGGTTAGCAAGACCCTGATTTTAAGAACTATTGGCAGTTCACATCGATTTCAAATTAAGCTGGGCAAGGTGGCACACTTTTCTCGTCTCAGTACTTGGGAAGCTGGGACAGGAGATCACAAGTTCAAGGCCAGCCTGTTACTTTATGAAGTCCTCTGCAACTTAATGAGATCCTTTTTCAAAATAAAGAATAGACTTCAAGTTAATTGCTTGAAAACTACGAAACTAAATAAGGGTGTATGTGATATGATAAAGATGATAAAGAGATGTATTGTTCACTGCTAAATATACAGATAATTTTGCTTAAAATGCATGCCCTGTCTCTATTTTTCTTAATTTTGACACATTTTATGCCACTTTGGGTTCATAATTCAATAATTAGAATTAATTTTAACTTAGCCATTTTCTCCTTGCTTTAATTTCTTTCTATAATTCTCTTTTTGCTTTCTAGAATATGATCTATAAATATAGAAATTTAAGAAGCACATATTTGTCAATGTACCCCCTGTTTTTGTATGAACATAGGAGTGGCAGATGTTAATTTATAAATTAAATTTATAGGTGAAATCAATGGTAATAATTTTCAGCTCATTATAGGGAGAGAACTTTCTATTGAAATAGGAAAATGCAAAGAATGAGTTCTTGTCTCTAAAACTATCCAAAAAGATACAAACATCAGAAGAATGAGTAGACTAAATGCCTTAAGATTGCTTTCAGCTCTTGGATACTGTAACTCTGGTTCAATTTAATTGGCAAACTCATTTCAGGTGAAATTTAAGCATTATAGGTAAACATAGTACATTCTACACTGAAAGTAACAGGCAGGGCAAGGAAATTTTAAAAGTCAAATTAAGAAAAAATATTTTTAAATAGAACATGATGCCTATATATTTATTATTGAAGAAGTTTGTATTGTTGAATTTTAAATGTCATGGTTGTATAATTATTATTTTATGATATGATCAATTTGAAATTTTTTCATTTTATTCACAGACATAAAACAAGTAGACTGGAATAGTGATGAATTGAAAAAGCAAATAAATTAGGATTCCTATAATTTTTTTCTGTTACATTTAGTTTTACATTTTTATTGAGATTTATAATTAAAAAGATTTTTGTATATATATATATATATATATATATATATATTTTTTTTTTTTTTTTTTTTTTTTTTTTTTTTGGTGGTACTGGGGTTTCTGGAAGCCCTTCTACCTCCGGGCTACACTCCCAGACCTATTTTTACATTTTTATTTGGAAACAGGGTCTCCTAAGCCAGCGCGCGCGGCTGGCTTCGAACCTGCGCGATCCTCCTGTCTCTGCCTCCCAAGCGCGGGGATTACAAGCGTGCGCCACCACGCCCGGCAAATGTATATTTTTTGAAGTGGGAAGAAGCAATTCTTATACATTGAAGACAACTGATTTTCTACTTGAATTTTCCCTGTTCTTTCTGAGTGCCACTAGGGAGAAGCCTCCTGACTTTTTACTTCTGTCTTAACTGTATAACTTTTGAGCCCAGATTAATTTATTTTTAAAAGATTTAAATTTGAACATAGGAATTGCAAATAGGTTTTATACCCTAGTATATTATTTATTATTATTTAGGGATACTGGGGATTGGGCTCAGAAGCATTCTTTCCCAGCTACACCCCTAGCCCTTTTTATTTTTTGTTTGGAAACAGGGTCTTAGTAGGTTGCCAAGGGTCTAACTAAATTGCTCTGTCTGTTCTTGAATCTGCAATCCTCCTGTCTCAGCCTCTCAACTACTGTGCGTACAGGCATGTGCCACCATGCATGGCTGCCCTAGTAGATTTTAGGACTTCAATAATGTTGAAACGTATTTCTAAAGTTTCCACAAATCATAATTTTGGGGGAAATACCAAAATGGAAAAGTTTTAGGCAGGTATAACCATTAGATAATATAAAATCTTTAAAAACCTGTATTTAAGCTAGGCATGTTGACACATGTTTTTAATCCCAGTACTTGGGAAACTGAGATAAGAGGATCACAGGTTCGTGGCCAGCCTCAGGTACTTAGTAAGGCTCTCTGTAACTTAGTGAGACCCTGTTTCAAATAGAGAAACAACTGCATGCATATAAGCGTGGTGGCGCACGCTTGTAATCCCCGCGCTTGGGAGGCAGAGACAGGAGGATTGCACAGGTTCAAAGCCAGCCGCGCACGCTGGCTTAGGAGACCCTGTTTCCAAATAAAATTGTAAAAAAAAAAAAAAAAAAAAAAAAAAATAGGTCTTGGGAGTGTAGCCCGGAAGTAGAAGGGCTTCCAGGAACCCCTGTACCACAAAAAAAAAGAAAAAAAGAAAAAAAAATAGGGCTAGGGGTATAGCTCAGAGGTAGAATACCCTGGGTTCCATCTCCAGTACAAAAAAAAAAAAAAAAAAAAAAAACACACCTGTATTTATAAATTAGAATCACACTTGTGATTTCATTGATCTCTCTGCAGGTTCTCAGTTATCTCAAAAGGCCTACAATTTATTTATTTAGGTGTATCTACTAGTTTCATTTTCCAAATATACTTCTATGTCTATAGAGGCCCTGGATTGGGAAAAATACTAATTGTATAATAAATTATCTAGAACACTCTAATACTACTTTGTATGTTTGTAACTTAAAAGATAAGAAAATTATTTTACTTAAATGTACATTTGCCTTCATATTAGAATGTTACATTAATAAGTTAGTTTCAATCTGACTTCTGGTAGAAAATATCCCTTGAGTAGTACTGTGCACTTGTTACAATAAGATAGATGGACACTATCCACAAGTTTACAGTAGATGTTGAGTACTATACCTAAATGTCAAGGGAGAAAAAAATCCTTCAAAATTTTTCTTAAATGAAAGTTCAACTGATGAAGTCCTTAAAAGAAAATATCATAATATAGATTTAATGTCTATCCATAAAATTTGAGTGAATAATAACTCAATATTTTAATTATTTTATCTAGTTAAAATGCATTTTGATTGGTAATTTTCCATTGAAATTGTTATTTTGAATAAAATAATCTTGGGAATACTAATTGAATTACTTACTTATGTGTGTTTTTCTATAATTTGAAATTTGTAGGTTGAATAATCACTGATATTGCCTCCAAAATTTAAAAGGCTATACTGCATAGCCATCCTAATAGAAAATGTCATTCTTAGGAAAGTTGTGTTGTATTTTGTCCATATGACCTCTAGGGGGCACCAAAAGATCTAACTGCAGGCATTGCCTGGCCAGTTCATTCCAGCAGCTACTGATCTAGGTTTCATGATCTAACAGGTGTGTGGAGAAATACGCTTTCAGTTGAATAAAACCCAAATGGAGAAGGATGAGGCAGAAAAGGAGCACAGAGAGTACAGAGCAAAGACTGAGCGGGATCTTGAAAGTAAAGACCAGGTAAGAGGGCACAAACACAAGGCAGCCATTGAAGACTTAGCTCACATTCTTTTTCTGTTGATGTGCTTTTGCCCCTAAGGTATTTATTTCTGTGATATTGTTTCTAATTGATGCAGTGATCCAGTTTATTAAAAGCATTTCATTTATAGTTGCCTAAAATTATCACCTTTCACATGATGTGGTGAGAATACAACTGCATGCATATAAAATCTCAATCTGACAGGTCATAAATATACATTTGGATATGTGTATCTATTACTTACAAAAGTAAAAAAAAATGTTCTAATGCAGTTTGAACCTAAAATATACGTACATAAAGTTCTTGAAACATGCCAACTTGCATCCAATTTTAAGTGGAAAAGTTTAAAATGTGTAAGATGAGATGAGTTGATATGTAAATATGTCAATCAAATTGATTGTTGGCAGAGTGAAAGCAATTTTAACTCTGATAACCATGACTGCATTTGCTCAGGAAGCCTAAATACAGTGAAATTAGAAATGTTTGGGGGAATGCTGCTTACTTCAATTTCATTTTGAACAGATGTTTTATGTTATGACTTTGTTGAGATCATTTAAAAACTCTGACTTTAATTGACAACATGGACAAAGTTTTGAGAGAAGCAGTCTTAATAGGCTGGCTTTTGACTTTCTATTTATGCAGTACAGGAAATTCATTCATTTTTATAGCTTATGAAATCAGGTTATTTAATCTATTCTACTAAAATAAGACGAGTTCTTGCTGTCAATATTTTAAAGAAATCATTATAATTTAGAAATTGGTAGTTCCAAATAAGTTTTTTACAATATAATTCTAGTTCAAGGCTGTGTTTCATAATTTTCAACATATTTTCCCTTTTGACCCAGTCAACTATGACAAATGACACAAAGACAGTATTGAAAATAAAAGTGGTAATAAAATTTAGGATAAGAAGTTTTTCAGGTCATGACTGAAATCCTTAGAACTAAGTTAAAATAAAGACAACCAAAATAAAGTTCCACTTTTGCAGCACCGTATTCAAAGTGTTACAACAAGTTTACACTTTAGCAGACTTTTCATCATTAACTTGTACACATAATAAAGCTGTTGATTTTATCCAGCTGGGGGCGTGCCTGATAGTGGAATGGGAGATACTTTCTACCAGGGACCAAAGACCTAGAACCACTAAGTTCAGCACAGAGAATTTTCTTCTCCTGATCAATTTGTCAGAGTTAGTTGGCACTCTCACTAAAGTTATTAACTTTTTGCCTTATTATCCAGCATTCTGACAGCACACTATTTTTGGCTAACTGACCAATAGAAAAGTGAAGCGTCTCTGAGTTATTTTAAATGACATGATAAATGTTTTAGAGAGGAAAACACTAAAGGAACACCACCAGGGTGATTGTTTAAAAGTATTTGTAATATTCATCTTTTGGTGCCACTTCTCCATTTGAATCAACCAGGCATGGTAGAACGTCTCCAGTCACTGGATCTACAGGAGTTTCTACTTCTGAACTTTCCCTGGCAAAAATGAAATGTTAATAGTTTTTATAGTGATTTTTAGTGCTACATTTTAGATAAAGACGTACCTTTTAGAAGTTCATGGCCCTTAGAAATAAAAATCTCTGAACAGTTACAAGATATTTGTGATGTAATGTGCTTGTTACCATTTTTTGGAAGGAATGAGGAAATCTTTTAGGGACTTGTAACTATTTTGTATTGAACACAGCTTCAGAAAAGAAAGTAGTGGTGTCTCCCACAGATTACTTGGAGTAGCAAGGCAGCAATTGTTCTTTGGTCTGTTAGCCATGACCTGACCTTCTGTCCACAAGACCAAAGAACTATTTCACTTGGCTGCCATCTGCACACGAGAGAGAAATTTACATTCCACTTTTAAGAGCTGGATGTGTTGAGCAGTTTTTTTTTTCTTCCTGAAATACCTACAATAATAGAAAGCATGTTTAATATTAAAGTGTTATATATCATACAGTTCTGCACAGCGAGAAGACTAGCTTGTGATTTGCAAACAGGTGCTCTTCATAATTTAGTCACTTTATTCATATAGTAGTTAATCAGAACACTTGATAGGGTTTGAAAGTAGGCTGGAAACTGTGCGACTGGAATGTGGTGAGAACAAGAGCTGTTTTGATGTGCACGAAATGGGGCAAGTGGTTGACCACCAAAATAATTTTCCTTGTGACCTGAGCCTTGAGTCGGGCATAATTAGAAGGAAAGGTTAGGAGGGGAACAATGGCGCTTTCTTCCGCCCGCTTTCTTCTTTTCTTTTTCATATTGTGTCAGGAACCCATGGGCAGATTATCCTCCCCATCACCTCCTTTGTATCTTTGTAGCTTAGAGAGCTGTCGGCCTCGGAAGATGCTTCTTGCACCAAAATAAAACAAAATAAAGACATTTGGTATGAAGGAGAAAGAGAAATCTGTGCCTTGATTTTTATTAGCATTTTTTGCAAGCACTAGGTACACATAGCACACACCGTGGGAATTTCAGCAAAGATGAGAGCACGGAAAATTCGAACACATCCAGGCATGTCCATCCCCTATCGCCCTCATTTTGCTGATCCTGTTCCATTTGTTGCCTGTTTTTCCTCTCAACCACTTTATCTTGTCTGTTGTCTTTACTTTTTCTTTTTAGTCTTCCTTTTCATCTTTTTCCTCCTCTTCTTTCTTTGCATAAATATTCAAAGACACTATTTGTTATTTCACCCACAAATATTTCAATGTGCCTCAGGGAAGGGCGACTTTTACACAACCACTATGCCATTATTAGAGCAGCATTCATAATGATTCCTTAATAAAAATAATACTCAGCTCATAATTAGATTTCTTTTTCTCAAAAGTCTTTTACAGTGGACATGGTGGTGCATACTTGTAATCCCAGTGACTCAGGAAGATGGCAAGGTCAAGGTCAGCCTGGGCAATTTAGTGAGATCCTATCTCAAAAACAAAAATTGAACTGGGGGGTGTAGTTCAGTGGTAGAACATCCCTGAACTCCCTCCCCAGTACTGAAAAAAAAAAAAGGCTTACAGTTAGTTGCTTTTATTCAAATCAAGAAACCAGGCATGTTTTTATATATTAGAATGCTACCCTATTTAAAGTTAAATAAAGGGAACTCTTGAGTGAAATTTCAGCTTTGTCTAGTTGTATCTATTATATTTTCATACATAGCATTTTGATCGTGCTTTCTGTTTATGAAGGGACTCACTGTCATTCTAAAGAAGCAGAAGTCAACTCTCTGGCAGACCCTGGGACCACAGCCCTCTGATCATCCTGAGCATCAGGCCCCTGGGGCTCCTTGGGTGTCAGTGCTCTTCCTCCCTCCACACCACACCACACCACAGCCCTGGTCACATCAGTAGGCAGGCATGATTCTGGAGCCTTATATTTAAGATTTAGGAATTCTGCAGGAAGCCATGGCTGACCTGAACTAAACTGAAGGATGCATATGTGGAATTCTCTGTGTTGATTTCCATTTTGGGAGCTGAATTCCAGATGATCTTTTATAGCCCATAATCTTTGGTCAAGGCCAGGGCAAAGGGAAAAGACAGGATTCTTTGTTCAAAAAGCAGGAAAAAGTGATGCCAGAGACACCAAAATATAAAACTTTATCATTTCTTCTTCAGCCTCTTTCTTCTCTTTCTGGGTCTTTTTATGTGCCATTTAATTTCAGGCCTTCTCTAGCAGAGGGCGATGCATGGGGAAGTGCAGACCCCCACAGGTGCCCCATGATGGGGGTTTTTATGTGGCCGTCAGCTTCTGAGTTCTCCTTTCCTCCAGCCACACAGTATACACACCACGCCTCAGTGGGGAAAGTCAGGTTTCTTTATTCTGACAAGGTCAGACAGGCGACCCCAAGAGATTGCAGCCTCCACAATGGAACACACATGGTTCCTGGTTCAGGGGTGGAGGAGAGCCTTGCTGTGGTGCTGCCAGTCCGGGGTAGACTGCACCTTAGATGCCAGGGTTGTAGCAGCCAACTCAGCCCACCAGGGAGCACTCATGGTCAGGCTTCTGCCAGGGGCAACAACAACACACAGGCCTCCCCAGTGACAAATCTGGGTTCCCCCTCCAGTGGGAGAAGAGAGAAAGGGGAAACTCGAGCAGCGGTCACTTGGCCCCGGTGCAGGCAGAGCTGCTCCTGGTTCTTTTGGTGGTACTAGGGATGAAACTTAGGGGCATTCTGCCCCCAGCCCTATTTTAAATTCTTTATTTTGAAACAGGGTCTCACTGAGTTGCAAAGGGCCTCACTAAGTAGCTGAGACTGTCCCTGAACGGCGTTCCTCCTGTCTCAGCCGCCAAATGCTGGGATTACAAGCATGCGCCACCACGCCAGCTTACTCTCCTTGTTCTTCATGCCCTTTCAGTGCCCAGGGCTCAGCATTCCTGTCCTTGCTCCTCACTCAGAGGGCAGCAGTTGCCAAGGCCTCAGCTTCCCCAGGCCGCATGCCAGACACGGGGTGGGGCGCAGTCTAGAAGACCAGGTCCTGCCCTTAGGGGGGTTATATTCTAGTCGAGTAGACAAGTACAAATTTGAACATGCCTTAAGAACACTTGCAAAGCACCTTATCGACAAGTGCAAATTAATGTAGTGTGAACTTCATGTTGCTGCAGCCTGAGAGGGAGAGTCTGGCTCCATGTGTGATGCAATCAGCTTTTTTGTAGTCTTCTCTAAGTATGCCCAGAAGCATTGTTCAGCCTGCTTAGATAAATCTGTGTTCTTATCACAGCCCCACCAAGAATCCTCAGAGGTTTCTTCCGCCTGGCACATGTCTAATAAATCAGTTCTTTTGTTTTTTTCTTGGGTAATATTTGAGTGAGGTGAAAAGGATTTATTGAATTATGAAAATATCTCCATATAATAAAAGCTTAAATTATTCAACTTATTGTTTTTTAAAAATGCCATGCCAAATTAGTTCCTTTATTTAAAATAATCATCATTATGCTGGTTGGTGGAGTCACAGAATTAGCAGTAAAAAAGTTTTCTTGGGTGTGTATTTTGTTTTGTTTTTGTTTTTTACACAAACAGTTCAAAATCAACCTATGAATAACACCAAGCTGGAGATCTTTTGGACATTTAGCATTAAGTAACCTGTTAATGATTTGGGCAGTTGTTTTGCATAGCATTGTGTGTATGTATATCCCACTCATAGAAACAGTATATATAATTTGCTCAAAAATACTTGTAATTAGATTTTTTCAGAAAAGATGGTAATTCTATTCACCACAATAATTTATTATTTATTGATTTACTTATTTTGTATATGCTACTGGGGATTGGATCCAGGAGTACTACATCTGAGCTACGTCCCTAACCCTTCTTATTTTTTCTGAAACAGTGTCTCTCCAGGCTACTTAGAGTATTGCTAAATTGCTAAGGTGGTCTGGAACTTGCAATCAACCTTTTTAAGCATCCCAAGTATTGGGTTACAAGTATGTATCACCATGCTCTCCACCATATAATTTTATTTTTTTTTTATTTTTTGTGGTACTAGGTATTGAACCCAGGAGCATTCTTCCTCTGAGCCACACCCTAAGCCCTATTTTTTATTCTTTATTTTGAAACAGTGTCTCACTAAATTGCAGAAGGCTTCACTAAGTAGTTGAGGCTGACAGAGAACCTTCAATCCTCCTATTTTAGCCTCCCAAGTACCAGAATTACAAGCATGCACCACCACACCTGGCTATAATTTTATTTATTTATTTATTTATTTATTTATTTATTTATTCATATTTTTGTAGTACTGAAGGTAGAACCCAGGGGCTTTCTATCTCTGGGCTATACTCCCAGACCTATTTTATACTTTATTTGGAAACAGGGTCTCACTAAGTTGCTGAGAACCTCATTAAGTAGCTGAGGCTGGCTTTGAACCCATGTGATCCTCTTGTCTCAGTATCCCAAGCGCGGGGATTATAAGCATGCACCACCACGCCTGGCTCTCTAATTTATTTTTTAAAAAATCAAATGGAGCCGGGCTGGTGGTGCACACTTGTAATCCCCGCGCTTGGGAGGCGGATCCAGGAGGATCGCACAGGTTCAAAGCCAGCCTCGCTGGCTTAAGAGACTCTGTTTCCAAATAAAAAATATATAAAATAGGTCTGGGAGTGTAGGCTGGAGGTAGAAGGGTTTCCAGGTACCCCAGTACCACCAAAAAAAAAAAAAAAAAAAATCAAATGGAGGCAGGCATGGCGGTACACACTTGTAATCAAGTACTTGGGAGGCTGAGACAAGAGGACAGGTTGCAGCCTCCTCAGCAACGTAGCAGAGCCCTCCTCAACTTAGTGAGACCCTCTTTCCAAATGAAAAATAAATTAGGACTGGGGGTGTAGCTCAAAGGTAGAATGCCCCTGGGTTCAGTCCCTAGCACCATAAGGGAAAAATATCAAGTGGATAAAAAGAAGCAATCATAAAATAAGAACTTAAGGTTATTGAGAGAATGCGGCCACAGAGAGGAAACAAAGCATGTCCACTTATAAGTCATGTGCTCTTAAGGAAGGCTCTCTTCTGGACAGGAATATGAAAGTGAGCTGAACTCACAGGATATGTTTGTGTTTCAAGGAATCTATAAGGTTCTGCCACTGGCCCTAAAGAAATATAATTTTTATGTAATTTTAATTTCAGTGGATGATAATATTATAGTCTGTTAAAACTTTTTAAACCAGATATGGTGGCACACACTTGTAATCCCAGCATTTGGGAGGCTGAGAAAGGAGGAACGTGGTTCGATGACAACCTCAGCTACTTAGTGAGGCCCTTTGCAACTCAGTGAGACCCTGTTTCAAAATAAAGAATAAAAATTAGGGCTGGGGCTACAGCTTGGAGGTAGAATGCCCCTGGGTTCCATCCCCAGGACTGAAAAAAAAAAATCTTTTTTACATGCTTATTTTGACTTCAACATTTGACTGATAAGGCTTACCTTCCAGTCTTGTAGAATGTCTACATAGGTATGGAATCTGAAGTTCTGTGTGTGTGTGTGTGTGTGTGTGTGTGTGTGTGTGTGCACGCACGCGCGTGTGTGTGGTACAGAAGCATTCTAACGCTGAGCTTCCCCCCCAGCTCTGTTTTGTTTTTTATTTTGAAACAGGCACTTGCTAAATTGCTGAGGCTGACCTTGAACCTGCAGTCCTCCTAGCTCAGCCTCTTAAGTACTAGGATTACAAGCATAGGCCACCACAGCTCCAGATCTGGAATCCTGATCGCTATCAGGGGGCAGCAGTTCTTTGGATGTGTCCATGCAGTCCTGCAGTCCGGGAAGCTGGGAGGCATTAGACATAGGAGAGCTACATATGTTTTTTAGATAGCCCAGAAATATTGATACCAATATCCAGTGTGAATATTATTAATTACTACCTGTGTATACATTTTTAAACAATGTTTATTGTACAAATATAAACACATTAACAGGAGCCAATAATGTCACCATGTACTAGAGCAAATTGTTTTCGTCTTTCTGTTTTACCTTTTACTTCTCGACCATATTGCATATATACTGTCTGCAAGCAGTAAACATGCCCAGGTACAGTTTGGTTGCTTTTCTTTTTCCTCAGTTGTTTCTTACTCTTTCTGTGGTCCTTTAATATGACCATTTATATACATGTAGGTTTTTTTTCTTTTATCACTAGAGGCTTATTTATTCTTTTGTTGAATTTTTATAGTAATTGGAATTATCTTGTTAAGAAAATTAAAGCAGGTGAGATTTTGAAGAAAACAAAAGACTGTTAGAGATTGAGAACCCTTTTTCCCTAAACTTCACAGGTTGCTTTAATTCAGTGGCCGTATCTCATGTGCATTATGCTGGTCTGTAATGTGTCTATCAAAAGGAACATGTAGCACAGGTGTACACATACATGTCACCAGGAAACAGTAATTGTCAGTAAACTACTAAAGGGTCTGGGGATGTACAAGAGGGAAAGATGGCATCTTTGCAAGATGGTTGGCATAGATGGGCACACAGACAGAAGAGGAGGGCATTTGGTTGGAACATCCACCATGGCAGCTTGAGCAGAAGAACGAGGGAGGTAAGAAAGGATGCCCTCTGTGTCTTGAGATTCTTTAGCATTCTTGTATAACCAGCTCCAATATTCCAAGTGCCAAATCTCTGTTCTAATCGATTGCCCAAAGAAAATGGGCTCCTCCAATGCTCAGAATCCCAGTCTAATTGCCTGTTTATGGCAGACTCCATGCCTTGCAGCGAAGCACAGAAGTCATGTTACAGTTTGGAAAATTTTGCATATGCTTTTCTTTTTTTTTTTCTTTTTCTTCTTTTTTTTTTTTTGCAGGTCTGGGGATGGAACCCAGGGGCATTCGACCTCCAAGCTACACCCCCTGCCCTATTTTTTATTCTTTTATTTTTGAAACAGGGTCTCTCTAAGTTGCAGAGTGCCTCACTAAGTAGCTGAGGCTGTCCACAAACCACAATCCTCCAGTCTCGGCCTTCTGAATGCTGGGATTACAAGCGTGTGCCACCACGTCCGGCTTCCTTGCTTTTCATTTTCTTTGTATTGTTTTCTATGTAAAGTAAAAAACTGTTTTTCTGCACTGCTGGGGATCAACCCCAAGGCCTCATCTCACTGGTGTGAGGCAAATGGTATCACTGAGCTGCACCTCTCTTTTTTTGAGACAAAGTTTTACTATGTTGCCCAGGCTATTCTCCAACTCCTGGGTTCAAGTGATCCCCCTGCCTCAGACTCCGGGTAGCTAGGACTGCAGATATGTGCATGCTACAGCGCCAAGCAAGACATTTTTATTTAGATTTTTATACTTTTACTGGTGTATTATAGTTCTACATAATAACGAGGCATAGAATGATAGGAATACACACGCATATAACACGTGGTGTATTTCCCTCTGGATCCCATCCTTCCCTCCCTGTGCCTGTATATGTCATTTAGATTGATATTCATAATATTACATATGATCATAGCATTTGTTGTAGTACTGGGGAGATTAAAGCCAGGGGCATTTTACCTCCAAGCTGTACCCCTAGCCTGATTTTTAACTCTTTATTTTGAGACAGGATCTCACTAAGATGCACATGGCCTCACTAAGTAGCTGAGGCTGACCACGAACTCACAATCCTCCTGTCTCAGCCTCCCAAGTACTGAGATTACAAGTGTGTGCCACCACACCCAACTGAACATAGCATTATTTAAACTCTGTGTGTGTGTGTGTGTGTGTGTGTGTGTGTGTGTGTGTGTGTACTTTTATTGGTGCACTGTAGTTTACATCATAATGTAGTTCAGAGTGATAGGGACATACATGCACAAAGTTCTTGGTGGGCTTTCTACTGGATCCCTCCCTCCCCCCAAAAAGGATATTGAGATTGACATTGATATTCTCAAATATGCATGTAGTGAATGGAAGTGATTCTTCATTGATCCTCTCTCCCTTCCCCTAGTCTACCTTCCTGGCTCCACTGACGTTTCTCCTCCATGATCTGAAGTCCCTCTTGCATCTCCATTACTCTCTAGCTTCTGCATATGAGAGAAAACATATCCCTTCACTCTCTGAGACTGCCTAGTCTCACTTAGCATGATGTTCTCCAGATCTATCCTTTTTCTTGCAAGTGACATAATTTTGTTCTTCTTTATTGCTAAGTAGAATTCCATTGAGTGTATTTCCCATAAATTCATAATCCACTCATCTGTTGATGGACACCTAGGTTGGTTCCATAATTTGGCTCTTGTGAATTGTGCTGCTATAAACATGGCTCTGCATATATCACTATAATATTCTGATTTCAGTCCCTTTGGAAAGATACCCAGGAGTGGTATGGCTGGATCATATGGTGGATCCATTACCAGTTTTCCGAGGAATCTCTACACTGATTAACTACAGTGGCTGCACTAACTTGCAATCCTACCACAAGTGTAGAAGAGTTCCTATTTCCCCTCCTCCTCACTAGTCTTTATTGTTGCTTCACTTCTTGTGATTGCCATTTTAACTGGGGTTAGATGGAATCTCAATATAGTTTTGATTTGCATCTCTCTGATTGCTAATGATGTTGAACATTTTTTATATATTTATTGGTCATTTATATTTCTTTTTTGTAAAGTGTCTACTTAATTCAGTTGCCTGTTTCTTGATTGGTTTATGTGTTTTTAATATTAAATCTTTTAGGTTCCTTGCAGAGAAATAGCTGGCAAAGATCTCCCATTCTGTACGCTCTCTCTTTAGGCTCTTTATAGTTTCCTTTGCTGCACAGAAACTTTTTAATTTAATGCCATCTCATTTATTCTTATTTTAATTTTCAGAGTTTTGGAGGTGTTATTGATGAAGTTTCTACCAGTGCCTACATGTTGGAGTGTTTATCCTATGACCTCCTCAAATAATTTTAAAATCTCTGGTCCGAGCCAGGCGTGGTGGTGCACACTTGTAATTCCAGTATTTGGGAGAATGAGACAGGAGAATCATGCAGGTTCGAAGCCAGCCTCAGCTACTTAGTAAGCTCTCAGAAGCTTAGTAAGACCCTGTTTCCAAATAAAATAAAAAATAGGTCTGAGGATGTAGCCCACAAGTAGAAAACCCCAGGGTTCTATCCCCAGTACCAGAATGAATGAATAAATAAATAAATAAATCTCTGGTCCAATTTCTAGGTCTTTTTTCCATCTTTTATGAGTGTTTGTGTGTGTGTGTGTGGTGCTGGGGATTGAACCCAGGGACAGTCTATCTCCAACCTACATATCCAGCTCTTTTTGTTTTTTTACTTTGAAACCAGATCTCACTAAGTTGCTGAGGCTGGTCTTGAACCTGGGATCCTCCTATCTCAGTCTCCCAAGTCTTGGGATTATGTTTGTGTGCCATGCCAGCACACCCAACTACTACTGCCTTGCTTTCCACTGTATACCATTTCCCCAGTGCTCTCTCCTTTTTTCTGCTTCATTTTACCCCAGAATTCATTTACTTGGTCTATTTTTGTCTCATCCATCACAATATTTGCTTTATGAGTTACTTCTCTTTGGTACATCCCCTGTCCCCATTCACAGAGCATCAGTGGGCTTCCTTTAGCCTTGGGACATGCTGGAGCTTTTGGACAAACATCTACTTGATATGTTCTTTCCATTCTTCCTCTGCTTAACCAGCCCTTTCTTTCTTTAGAGTTTCACTTAAAAATCTTTACTTCTTAGCCAGGTGTGGTGCCACATGCCTGTAATCCCAATACTCGGGAGGCTGAGGCAGGAGATCTCAGTTTCAAGACCAGCCTCCATGATTTAGCAAGACTCCCAGCAACTTAATGAGACTCTGTCCAAAACAAAATACAAAAGGGCTGAGGGTAGAGCTTGGAGGTAGAATGCCCCTGGGTGCATCCCCAGTTCTTCCATTGGAATGTAAATTGAAGGCTGAGATCTCACCTACTGTTCATTCATGTATTCCTGTGCTCCGGTGCTTAGAGGGTGATTAGGGTCACAGTAATTGTTTTATTCTTGTGGTACTAGAGATTGAACCCAGGGGCATTCTGCCTCCAAGCTACACCTCCAGCCCTTTTTGTATTTTGTTTTGAGACAGGGTCTCACTAGGTTGCTGGGAGTCTCACTACATTTTGAGGCTGGCCTCCAACCTGCAATCTTCCTTTCTCAGTCTCTTAAGCACTGATATTACAGATGTGTGCCACCATGTCTGGCTAGGTGACAACAACTGGGTAGATAAGTGGGTTGGTAGGTGGCTAAGAGCTTAGGCTCCAAAATGGACTGCCTGAAATGAAGTTCTCATTTTCTACCAACTAACTCCCTGGTAAACTTGGATAAATAACTTAATCTGTTGGTGCCTCGGTTTTCTTCTCCATTAAAATAAAGTTAAATACACTCCTGCTTTGTAGGGTTTTAGAAATTAATGTAATCTATGTTAACCTCATAGCACTGTGCATGCCATATTGTATTTGCTCAATAAATATTAATGATTACTATTTTAAATTCTGTGGTACTGAGGACTGACACTGGGGGTGCTCTACCTCTAATCCACACCCCATGTCTGTTTTTTTTTAATTTTGAAACATGGCCTCATTAAGTTGCTGCACACTGGTCTTGCACCTGTGCTTCTCCTGTCTCGGCCTCCCAGGTACTTGGATTACAGGTGTGTACCACCGTGTCCATCAATAATTAGTATTTTTACTAATGTCGTTAGGATGCTTGTTCATAGTTCTGTCCTCGTCTCACTCTCCTGCCTCTGCTCCATCTTATCCAGTTGACTTCTGGAGTCATGGTGGTAGTGACTCTACTTGAGGTATTCCTGGCTGGAGCATGCAGAAGTGGCCTGGCCCAAGCTCACGTCATCTCCCTTCAGAGCCAGTCACTGCTCTGACTGTGTTTATCAGGTGCATGATTGCTCTTACATATACAAGTTTTCATTGTGGACTTTTACTGAGCTTAAATTCAATCAAACCTTTTTTTGGGGGGGTGCTGGGGAATAAAGCCAGGGGCATTCTACCTCCAAGCTATACTGCTAGCCCTTTATATTTTTTTTATTTCGAAACAGGATTTCATTCATCAAAACCTCTTTTTTTTTTCAAAGCTTTTGAATCAGATGAAACTATTTATTTATTTATGCATGTATGTGTGTGTGTTTCTTTGGTGGCACTAGGGATTAAACCAACAGGCATTCTACCTCTGAGCTGCAACTGGAGCCCTATTTATTTTTATTTTTAGTTTGAAACAGGATTTTGTAGGTTGATGAGTCTTACTACTTGTTGAGACTGTCCTCAAACCTGCGATCCTCCTGTCTCAGCCTCCCACGTGCTGGGATTACAAGTATGCACTACCAGATCCAGCTGTCAATCAAAATTTATACTGACACATTCCATATTCGCTGTCTTATGGTTGAACAATAAATGCTCTGTGTGTGTGTGTGTGTGTGTGTGTGCGCGTGCGCACGTGTGCACGCGCACACCTTCATGAGTTTACTGGGGATTAAATACCAGGAGTATTCTACCTCTGAGCTACACCCCCACCTCTTTTTATTTTTTGTTTTAAAACAGTGTCACTAAGTTGCTAAAGTTAGTCTCTAATCTGCCATCCTCCTACCTCAGCCTCCAAGTACTGGGATTACAGGCATGCACCACCACATCCAGTTTAAATACAGTCCTTTGCATCTACCTCCTGAAGATTTGGTCATTTGAGTTGCATCTCCTGCGTCAGTTTGTCTAACCGTTTGGCTCCAGTTGTTGACTCATCACCATAACAAGTGCTTGCTCCGTGTTTCCGTCCCAGGCACCTATGATCAAGGCACCAGTGAATGGTGTCTTCACATCAGCCAGTGGTGCATACAGTGCCGCAGGAAGAGCAGGGTGGGTCCTGTGGCCCAGCGCTGCAGGTGTCAGTGGCACAGTACCTTCTGTTCTCTTCTCCACATGTGATTTGTTTTAACTGGTATTTAAGAACCAAACTCTGTTTTTCTCTTTAAGAATTGGATCACTTCCTGTCTTCAAAATAATTCTAGTAAAACTAAAAAACACTTGCCTGTAATCCCAGTACTTGAGAGGCTGAGGCAGGAGGATTGCAGGCTCAAGGCCAGCCTTGGCAACTTAGCGAGATCCTATTTCAAAATAAAAAGTAAAAACGGGCTGAGGGTGTAGCATGGAGGTAGGATGCTCTGAGGCTCAATCCCCAGTACCTCCCGCCAAGTATATTTTTGTTTCTAGTATGTGTGAGTAGCGTGCTGAAGCATCACTGAGCCACATAATAGAGGATCACATGAATGGCAGGTGACTTGGGAATTGGGCACAGACAGCTGAGAAACCAAAGTGCCTCCGAAATAGAAAGCATTTTGGAGCTGGCAGAATTCAAAGTGTATTGGGAAACTCTCAGAGAAAAGGGAAATGGGGACAGGTCTGCCAGAATTTCCATTTTTCACCTAAATCGTCTGGCTAAATGGCTTCCACTGGAATCTAAGGACTTGGAGTCTCTGAAGTCCAGCCTTGAGATGCCTCCTTCTGACCAATAGCAGTGCTGTGTCCCATCATCGTTGCAAGCCCTGCTGTGTTCTCTTTTTAAAAACCAGTACAGGAATTATGTTAGTTTTCTAATGATCAAAGCATATAAAATCAGCAGTATATATGAAAGTATTTTCTAAACTATGAAAAGCTGTATGCATATATAGAATTATTATGATTGGATAGATGGTCAATACATTGAGTGGATGAATTTACTCCTTTGTGGAGGCTGTTAATTAAAAAAAAATTAAGCTGGCTGGGTGTGGTAGCACACACTTGTACCCAGTACTTGGGAGGCTGAGATAGGAGGATCACAGATTTGCAGCCAGCCTCAGCTACTTAGTAAGGCCCTCTACAACTTACTGAGACCCTGTTTCAAGATAAAGAATGAAAAATAGGGCTGGGATGAATCCTGGAGGTAGAAAGCTCCTAGGTTCAGTCCTCAGGATCATACAAACACATACACGATATATAGTATACATATAGTTATTTATTAAAATGATATATTATTTAATATTATTTATATATTATATATTTGTTATTTGATATTATACAATGGTTTATAATTGTGTGTGTGTGTGTGTGTGTGTCTGGAGATTGAACTCAGGGGTGTTTTACCTTTGAGCTACATCCCAGCCCTCTTTATTTTTTATTTTGAAACAGGATCTCACTAAGTTGTTGAATGCATTGCAAAATTGCTGAGGCTGGCATTGAACCTACAATCTTCCCATCTCAGCCTCCCAAGTACTGGGATTCCAGGCATGCACTCCTATGCCCAGCTTACACTTAAAATATATATTAACTAAATCATCTACTTCGCATTTGAGAGCTGCTTGCTAAAATTAGCTAGAAAATATAGGTTAGTTTTTAGTTAAAACCAAGTATAATAAATTCTCAAGTTCCTCAAATAGAATTTTACAGAAATATTTATATAACCCACAGCTAAAGTGAATTTTCTAAAAACTCCCCATAAGGTGAGATCACGTACACCATGTCTCAGTACAGAAGGCTTTTTTTTTTCCAATCAGTTATGTCTCTATAAATAAACCTAGTTTTGTTGTTAAAATTTGCTATTGCCTCTTCACATAAGAGCATCTCATTAATTTTAGTGGAAAACCTTCCAATAAAATAAGGTTAAATAGTCCAGTTTTCTAGCAGAGGCAAATCCATTTTATATCACCAGTGAGCAGAGAAGCAGCAAAGAGGTGAGTTGAACAGAGGTGTGCTTTCTTTATGGCCAAAATATTTTGAATCCAAGCAAAGTAGTCTGAATTCTTTGGGGATGTTTCAGCAATTCCCTGCTGCACCTACTCTTAAGGGCTTTAGAGCCAGAGCTGATACTGAGGCTGTCTGTAACCAGATGTACCAAGGAATAACAGAAACTGGGCAAGTAAAGGGAGGTGACCTTGAGATGTCTAGTATGTTACATAGCAAAGAAGAGGCACTGTGTGCCATGCTCTGTACTGCTGGTAACCATGATTGTGTAAAGGGGTTTACTTAGTCATTTGAAGTCGATTTAATGAAATATTTCTATAAAAATCAAACTGTTCAGTTTGAGGTGAAAAGTGGGGAGATCTGGAATGGGTAAAATGTTGGAGGTTTCTTGGTTTGGGAGAACAGAAATAGTATATTTGCCCCCAGCAACCTGCACCAAACAGTGATACTAGTAAAAATCAAACCCAAGAAAATGTAGTTTTCTCTTAATTAAGAAATAATATGCCTCGACCTATGAAGCTTGTTGTTTTATAAAAGGAGTCTGAGTCTTAAATTTGAGTCTTCAATCAAATTATAAGAGACTGACAAGATGTAAGGAGGAGACTGCTGAGCAAAAGGAGAGCGCTTGCTGAACGATGCTCATCAGAGGAGAGATGGCTGATGTGTGCTCTTTATTGCACTTAAAGATTAATTAATTGCCAATAGAAGCTTGTTTATGCCTATGGCTGCATTAGCATTGTGATTTTGAATTATTCCAATTTGAAGGGCAGTGGGTGTCAGCAGAGTCGGGAGCCTGGGTTCTAGTGTCCAGTGCACTTGGAGAGATTGAATCCCACTGGACCTGGTTCTCATCTGTAAGTGCGGAGAGAGATTATGATGCTGACCCAGATTATGATCCCTAAGTAGATAGTTGAATCTTCTCTCCTCTCCCTTTATTTCTTTTCCTTTATTTTTTCTCTCCTCTCCTCTCTTCTCCTCTTTCTTTGTGCGATGCTGAGGATTGAACCCAGGGCCTTCTGCATGTTAGCCAATGTATTTTTTTTTCCTAAAGGTCTCTGTTTTTATAACAAACAAAATCTTGTTCCAGAAAGGGGAGTTATTTCCCAAAATTTTTAGGAACTCTTTTGGTAAAAGCATACTTTATAAAAAATATATAGCCAGCACAATATTTGAGGAAGAAGTATTTTATCTGCCAAATTAAAAAATATTCTTGGCCTGTCATCCCAATAGTTGGGGGGCTGAGAGAGGAGGATCACAGACTTGTGGTAAGTCTCAGCAACCTCATTAGGCTGACTATAATTTATTGAGACTCTGTTCCCAAATTAAAAAAATAATTAGGGAGTTTGGGTACATATAGCTCAGAGGTAGAATGGCTCTGTACTCAATCTCTAGTACCACTTCATCTATCTGTCTGTCTGTTTACCTACACACACACACACACACACACACACACACACACACACACTGAAGTCTTGAAAATTAAGAATAAAATAATCTAGTATATTTCCTGGTATATTCCCTTTAGAAATCAGAATATCTAACTGGTGCTGGTGTGGTGGTACATTTCTGTAATCCCAGCAC
This sequence comes from Muscardinus avellanarius, assembly GCF_963383645.1. Lineage (NCBI taxonomy): Eukaryota > Metazoa > Chordata > Mammalia > Rodentia > Gliridae > Muscardinus > Muscardinus avellanarius. Next base: position 60,052,841 of record NC_137793.1, on the reverse strand, counting down.
TTAAGAAGGGAAGACTGAAGGATCACAGCCAGCCTCAGCAACTTGGTGAGACACTCTACAACTTAGACCGTGTTTCAAAATAAAGAATAAAGTAAGGCTGGGGGTGTGGCTTAGAGGTAAAATGCCCCTGGGTTCAATCTCCATTACCACACACACACATACACAGAAAGAATCTCTAATTGGTTATTCCTATTCTCCAGAAAACTCCTAAAAAAAATAACATAGGAAGCAGGGTGTGTGTGTGTGTGTGTGTGTGTGTGTGTGTGTGTGTGTTTTGTTTTGGTACAGGGATTGAACTCAGTGGCATTCTACCAACAGGCTACACCCCCATTCCTGTTTTATTTTTTGTTTTGAAAACAGGGTTGTTCTAGTATGCTGAGGGTCTTGCTACGTTGCTAAGGCTGTGCTTGAAACTGCAATTCTCCTGTCTCAGCCTCTCAAGTACTGGGATTAAGGGATGCACCATCATGCCCATCCAAGAGCTTCAATTTGTGGTAGTAGAAAAGTAATTTTTTAAAAAATATGTGCATTATCTAGGAGATAGAATAGTTTTGCCAGGATATCCTGTTTTTTATACAATAATCTTTAAAAGTTGACACCATAACTGAAAATCTGTGGTTACTATTGGGATGACTAATTATATCTTTTTGCTTTCAAACTCCATTACCACACATACATACAAATTAATGCATATAGTTTTCTTACATTGTTGGGAGAGACTGCTGTTTTATCATACAGGAATCATATAAACAAGTTGCTTAAGTTTAGGAATCCTATATAAAAACATACCTATATCATTATAATAATAATAACTATTATTAGTAGTAGTAGTAGTATTTACTTGCATATTATATTGATAGACCTATAATTATAGTATGTGAGAAAATGCATTTGCAGTTGCAATCCTCCTGTCTCAGTCTCCTAAATACTGGAACTAGAGGTGTGTGCCACCACACCTGGTTCTTATTGTTATTATTTTTTGCAACAGCGTCTAAGTTGCTGAAGGTCTCACAAAGTTGCTGAGGCTACCCTCAAACCTGTGATCCTCATTTTTTTTTTTTTTTTTTTTTGGTGGTACTGGGGTTCCTGGAAGCCCTTCTACCTCCGGGCTACACTCCCAGACCTATTTTTATATTTTTTATTTGGAAACAGGGTCTCCTAAGCCAGCGTGCGCGGCTGGCTTCGAACCTGCGCGATCCTCCTGTCTCTGCCTCCCAAGCGCGGGGATTACAAGCGTGTGCCACCATGCCCGGCCGTGATCCTCATTTTTAAGCCTCCCAAGTACTGGGATTACAAGCAAGTGCCCACACTCCTGGTCTGGTGAGTATATTTCTTTCTTTTTTTATTTGTGGGGCTAAGGATGGAACCCAGAGGCATTCTACCTCCGAGCTACACCCTCTCCCCTATTTTTTATTCTTTATTTGAAACAGGGTCTCACTAAGTTGCGGAGGGCCTCACTAAGTAGCTGAGGCTGTCCGTGAACGGCAATCCTCCTGTCTCAGCCTCCCGAATGCTGTGCCACCATTCCTGGCTTAGTGAGTATATTTCTGACATAAATGTTCTTCTAGAAAATAAGTCAAAGTGTTATTTATCTTGAGCCTTTCTTTGTTTTAAAAATTGTAACACAGCCAAGTGTGGTGGTGCACGCCTGCAATCTCAGTACCTGGGAGACTGAGATAGGAAGATTGCAGGTTAGAGCCAGCAGGGCACAGTAATTTAGTGAGACCCTGTTTAAAAAAAAAAAATTAAAACAGGGCTGGGGTGTAGTTAAGAGGTAAAATGACCCTGGGTTCCATCCCAAGCATGTACGTGCGTGAGCACACACACACACACGCACGCACGCGCACGCATGCACACACTCACTGTAACAGTGAGATTTTCTTTATCTATATACCAAGAGTAGGAATATAGATCCTCATTAATCTTTTTTTACTTATATTCTCTCCACCAGTGGCACTATGAGATGATCATATTTAAATGTTTCAGTATTGAATATTATGGTATATGAAGTAGGATAGATTTCACAGGATTTCCAGCCTTGTAAAACAAGGAGCTACCAATGACTCAAAATGTTTTGAGTGTATTGAGTTTATTAACATAGCACTTGTGCTATATAACTATCAACAAATATAAAAATCTTTTTTGGGGCATAGTTCAGTTAGGTAGATTTGCAAGTGACTGAGCACCACCCATTCCTAGGACACTTAGTCGAATGTAGTACATCTGACTCAGTAATTGTCTAGCCCAGCCAGGGCTTGGGGATCTATTATCTTTGCTGTGACAGCTGCCCCTTAACACTTGTGGAGAAGACACATTCCAGATTTTCACAAATGGTAACAAAGAAATGATTTCTGCCCACTAGATGTGATCCAGTGTAGCTGAGGCCTTCAGCCTCCAGCATGTTTAGAAACACAGAACAAAAACTATTTGTGAAGGTATTCAAGTAAATCTTATTACCAGCCAGAAGTGGTGGTGCATGCTTGTAATCCCAGCACTGAGGAGGCTGAGACCGGAGGATCCGGGGTCTCAGACAGCCTCAACTACTTAGTGAGGGCCTTTACAACTTAGTGAGACCCTGTTTCAAAATAAAGAATAAGAAATAGGGCTGGGGGTGTAGCTTGGAGGTAGAATACCCCGGGTTGCATCCCCAGTACTGCAATAAATAAATAAATAAATAAATAAATAAATAAATAAATCCTATTACCAAAGTAAACGCAGTCTATTTCTTGATAGCAGAGCACCTTTTCAGGAGGGGTTATCTTCTAAATTCATCTTAAAAAGTTAATATTACATATTATCAAAATTGCCCTTGAAAATCTCGTAAATTGCTCATAATTTCATAGTCTAGATTAGTTTGCATGCATTATTTTGAGTGTGCTGATGCCACAGATTTCTACCTCTCTGGAGACATTCAGACCTTTCTTAAAAACTTTAACTCAGCCCGAGTGTGTTGGCATCACCTGCAATCCCAGTACATGGGAATCTGAGACAGGAGGATCACAAATTTGAGGCTGGCACACAGGTAACTTAGTGCGACCTTTTTTCAAAAGAAAATAGGACTGAGATTGTAGTTCAGAGGTAGAATACCCCTAGGTTCAAAGCCCAGTATCACACGTGCATGCACGCCCCCACCCCAACACATACACACACAAAAAAATTTACACATATCATATTCCTTCCATTGTTGGGAGACTGCTGATTTTTCATACAAGAATCAGATAAACAAGTTGCTTATTTTTGAAAATCAGTTTACATAAAAATACCTATTTATTATTGTTATTATTATTATTAAAGACATTGAGAATTGAACCCAGAGGCATTCTACCTCTGAGCTACAGTGACAGCCCTATTTTATAAGTAATTTTGAAACAGTGTCTCACAAAGTTGCTGAGGTTGGCCTTGAACCTGGAACCTGTGGTCCTCTTATGTCAGCCTCTCAAGTACTGGGATTACAGTCATGTACCAACTTGCTGGCCATTCCTGTTTCTTAGATTAAAATTGCACTTAGTATGGTAGAATGCTTTCCCTTGGGAGATGCAAAGGCATCGACTGGCACAAGCTCAATCCATCTTGTCTCTCAGTTCCGGCCCACTTACAGAGTTGAATGGTGAGCAAAGTCACGACGACGACGCTCTTCCACTTGCCCTTGTCGCTCCTCATTGTTACTTAAGTATTCCTCTGATAGTGGTCTTTTGACCTCCGGATTCCGTGATCGTAATGAATGGAGGTAAGAATGAGATGATGCACCATATAGCAGGTGATAGGAGGTCATTCTCAGGGCCACTGGCATCAGACTCTAGGGCAGAAACGGGAGTTTCAGAGCAAACTTTCAGTGAAGGATACATCCTGGGCAGGCAGCAGTGGTAGCTTCTCTCTAAACATCATCATGGTGAATAGCTGCCTTTTTTACAGTTCAATTCTTGATATATTTTCTGATATTGAACCAATGCATAACTTATTCTCAACTGTGTGTGGTGGCACATGCCTTTAATTCCTGTACTTGGGAGGCTTGGACTGGAGAATTCTAAGTAGGGAGATGCTTATGAATCTAGTGAGACTTTTAAAATAAAAATGAAAAGAGATAGGTGTGTAGCTTGGCACTAGAATGACCCTGGGTTCAAACCCCACTAACACACACAAACACACACAGCCAGAGTGGTGGCACATGCTTATAATCCCAGTACTTAGGAGGCTGAGACAGGAGGATTGCAGGTTTGCAGCCATCCCCTGCTATCTAGTGAAGTCCTCTGCAACTTAGACCCTGCTTCAAAATAAAAGAAAAAGCCAGGCATGGTGGTACACACTTATAACCCCAGAACTTGGGAGGGTGATACAGAAGGATTTCAGGTTCATAGCCAGTCTAAGTGAAACTCTGTTTCAAAATAAAGAATTAAAAAAAAATAGTGCTGGAGTTCTAGCTCAGAGGTAGAATGTCCCAGGGTTCAATCCCCAGCACCACATACAAAATAAATAAATAAATAAATAAATAAATAAATAAATAAATAAATAAATAAATAAATAAAAAATAATAAAAAATAAATAAGGGATAAAATAGGACTGGGGGTATAGCTCAGAGGTAGAATGTTCCTGTATTCAATCACCATACTGCAAAAAGACAACTTATTTTCATATCATTTTAAAACTTCACATCATTGATAGATGATAGATGGTACAGTCAACAGAATATTTACATATTGGAATCCTTTGTTATTTTAAGAATTTTCCTTTCTGTCATGGTGGCACACACCTGTATTTCCAGTACTTGGGAGGCAGAGACAGAAGGATTGAAGGTTTGAGGAAAGCCTCAGCGAGTAGTGAGACTCAGCAACCTAAGAGATCCTGTTTCAAAATAAAATGTAACCAGTAGGGCTGGGGGTGTACTTGGAGGTAGAATATCCCTGGGTTCAATCCACAGTACCACAAAAAATAATAAATAAAAATACATAAATACATAAACTTACACTGACAAGATAGCAAACAAGCCCTTGCTCTTTTTGTGGCATGCATACAGCAGCTACTAAACCAGCTCAGTAACACAGACCTGTGGCCTGAACTCGTCTGCGTAAACTGACCACAGTGCTGCAATCATTCTTTTGCCCACAAGTCTCCTGGCATGACAGGACAGTGGTGAGAGCTTGCTTTCACTAGAAAGCCTGCTGTGTTGATATCAGCTTCGTACCAGATGCTTGAGCTCACCTCTTCTCTGGACACACTTTTAGAAGGGCACTTCTTTCCTGCCCTGTACCATCTCATCTGCTTTGAGTATATGTTTGGACTGAGAGTTTCCTCATCTCTGAGAAAATGCTTTTGAATTAAAGTGATTAGTAAAAGTTATTTTTCTCTCTCTCTCTTTTTTCTTTTGTGGTACTGGGGATGGAACTCAGGGGCATTCTACCTCTGAGCTGCACCACCAGCCCTATTTTTTATTCTTTATTTTGAACCCGGGTCTCACTGAGTTGCAAAGGGCCTCTCTAAGTAGCTGAGGCTGTCCATGAATTGTGATCCTCTGGTCTCAGCTGGGATTACAAGTGTGTGCCACCATGCCTGGCTAAATGCTACTTCTCTTAATGTCATCCAAGGGGAGGGGGTGTTTCTTAAAATTCATTTTTATGCTTTTATTGGTTCAATTTAATTCTACATCATAGTGAGATTCAACGTGGTGCAAGCATACATGCACCCATTGTTTGGCGAATTTCCCTTCATACACCACCCTCTCCATACGTGTTGGGAGATTGGTAATGATACCTTCTTGCATGGACTTAGCCTCATTTGAACCCTTTGCTTTCTCAGTCCTCATTTTTTCCCTCCACATGTCTCTCTCTCAGTCCCCTCCCCCTATCCTCTTGGTCTCTCTCCTCATTTAACTGAAGTCCTTTTTCTTTGCTAGTTTTGTTCAAGCTTCCCCATCTGAGAGAAAACATACAACCCTTGACTTTCTGAGAATAGCTGATCTCACTTAGAATAATATTCTCTAATTCTATCCATTTTCCTGAAAATAGTTGTAACTTGATCTAATTTATGGTTGAGTACAATTCCATTGTGTGTGTGTATACCACATTTTCTTTATCCATTCATCTGTTGATGGCCACCTAGGTTGGTCCCATAGTTTGGCTATTGTGAATTGTGCTGCTATAAACAGGTATGAATGTATCTCTGTAGTATTCTAGCTTCCATTCCATGGAAAGATACTGAGGAGTGTTATGATTGGGTCATATAGTAGTTCCATTCCTTGTCTTTTGAGGAACCTCCATAATCATCTTCATTTTGGTTGTACTAATTTATATGCCTCTAGGGAAATAGGAACTCTTAAATTCTTTAAAGAATGCTTGGAGTGTGGATTGACTCATTAGCTCCATTAGAAGCTATTGAAAAACAGCATTTTCGCAAGATATTGTGGATCTGATTGGGAAGGCTGAAAGGCCAAGTCCCATGTTGACTTGCTGATACTGAGCCATGATTTGTAAAAGATGCGGACCATGAGATTACCACTGGGGCTAAGCAAACCCAAGCCGCAGGACCTCCTCAAGTCCCGAACCCTAAAGTGTCATTGAGAAAGGCTTCTTCCACGTGAAACATGGGCAGGGCTTTGCAAACTGAACTCCTTGTGTTTGGTAGCATGATATTTGATCCAGGCCATCTGAGTTATATCTTCTCTCTGAGTCTGTATGTTATTTATACCTTCTATCTACGTCAAATTGTAGGCTACAGGCTTTAGAAAGCAGGCTGTGTGTCATTTCCTCTTTATTTTTTTGTGGCATCTAGGTTTGTTTAGGGAGACAATATGGTGTAATAGAAAGATAATGGGACTTGAAATCAGCCTAACCCAGTTTTGGATCCCAGCTCTGCTATGGCATGATCTTACATAATTACTTTACATCTATGAGCTTTAGTCTTCTCATCTGTAAAATAGAAATAGGATACTTATTTCTACAAGGTTGTTATGAACACAAAACGAGATTTTAAAATACAGAATGCAAGACAAGGCCTGGAGCACTGTACGTGCACAGAAATGATAGCTGCTATCTGTGTTTCTTCTTGGATCACAGTAGAATCATCATAAACCAGTGCTGTGTGCTACCAACAATGAGAGCAACAAACAGGAGGTCTAGAATATATCAGCGACTACGTTCAGAGGGCATGCACTTTGGACTATTTCTTAAATTACTACTTATAATACTCTCCTTTTTTTATTTAGGCTAGTTCCCTAAGAAACTAGAGAATAAGTCTTAAAAATAAAATTTACACCAGGCATGGTGGCTTACACCCATAATCCCAGTATTGGGAGGCTAAGACAGGAGGATCATAGGTTTAAGGCCAGCCTTGGCAACTTTTTGAAACCCTGTTTCAAAATAAAAACTAAAAGAGCTGGGCGTGGTGGTGCACACTTGTAAATCCCGTGCTTGGGAGGCAGAGACAGGAGGATCGCGCAGGTTCGAAGCCAGCCGTGCGCGCTGGCTTAGGAGACCCTGTTTCCAAATAAAAATGTAAAAATAGGTCTGGGAGTATAGCCCGGAGGTAGAAGGGCTTCCAGGACCAAAAATAAAATAAAAATAAATAAAAACTAAAAATAAGGCTGGGGATGTAGCTCAGAGTTAGAATGCCTCTGGGTTCATCAGGCATGATGGCACACGTTTGTAATCCCAGCATTCAGGAAACTGAGACCGGAGGATCATGGTTCGCAGATAGCCTCAGCTACTTAGTGAGGTCCTTTGCAACTCAGTGAGACCATGTTTCAAAATAAATGCCCCTTGGTTCAATTTTTTGTATCAAAATAGGTAAATCAACAAAAAATTACTGTATTATAGGCTAGTGCTACCTAACAGAATTTTCAATGATGATGAAAATATGTTCACATCTATAAATTAATAGAAGTATCAACTGAAGAATACTAAACTTCCAATGAATATAGTCTTTTTATCCACACAGAAATTTATAAAAACTATTATTTATTTCCAAAGTGATAGGTTGTTATGTTTCATTTTTCAGTAGCATGTATTATCTTACTTTTCAAAATACTTGCCCTGACTTTTTCCATTGGTTTCTGAATAATAAATTCACATTGTCACATTTTTTGTTTGTATTTGTGGTACCAGGGATTGAACCCAGGGGCATTCTACCTCTGAGCTATACCCCAAGCCCGATTTTTTAGTATTGAAACAGGGTCTCACTAAGTTGTGGAGGGCCTCACTAAGTAGCAAAGGCTAGCTGTGAACCTGAGATCCTCCTGTCTCAGCCTCCCAAGACTGGGATTACAAGCAAGCACCACCATGCCCAGCTCATTGTCAAATTTTGTCAGCTTCAAAACAAGTTCTTCCTTCTGAATTCCGGTCTTTTTAGCCTTCAAATTCCTCTCTTTCTTTCTTCCTTCCTTTCTTCCTTCCTTTCTTTCTTTCTTTCTTTCTACCTCCAAGCTACACCCCAGCCCTATTCTTATTCTTTATTTTGAAACAGGTCTCACTAAGTTATGGAGAATATTACTAAGTAGCTGAGGCTGGTCACAAACCTGCAGTCCTCCAGTGTCAGCCCTCTAGTACTGAGATTACAAGCATGTGCCACCACACCCAGCTAATATTTAATCCTATTAACGAAACTCTTTATTTGGTTCTACTTATTATTCTACTTATTATATAAAAAATGTACACATTTTTTTCTTGTGCTACTGGGGATTGAACCCAGAGGCATCCTATTGTGGAAAAGTTCATGAAAACAAGAAATAGTTCACAGGAATGAAAAATATGGTAGATTTTTTTTTTAATTCAGTAGATAGTTTGAAGGATGAAGTAAGAGAGTGTTTCAGATAAGTAAATTAGATAGCAGTCCATTAGGGTCAACAACTAATATCCAGGAGTTCTAAGGAAGAAACATTAAAATACAGAGCATAAAAATTTAATTTAAAACCGGGCGTGGTGGTGCACGCTTATAATCCCAGCATTCAGGAGGCTTAAACCGGAGCGTTGCAGTTCGCGGACAGCCTCAGCTACTTAGGCCCTCCGCAACTTAGTGAGCCCGTTTCAAAATAAAGAATAAAAAATAGGGCAGGGGGTATAGCTTGGAGGTCGAACACCCTTGGGTTCCATCCCCAGAACCACAAAAAATTTAAATCTTTTACAGTTTTATTTACTTACTTTTACTTATTATTTACTTACTATGTACCTTTTACTGTGCTAAATGTGTTACATGTGTGAAATTTTAATTATTTAATTTATTTATTTTTTGTGACACTGGGGATTGAACTCAGGGTCATTCTACTTGAAGCCCAGCTCTATTTTATTTATTTATTTTTTGTTGGTGCACTGTATTCATGCATCATAATGGGATAAATAAAACTTGTGTAGAAATACATGCACACATTTTATTTATTTTTTTTTGAAACAGTATTTCACTAGTTTGACAAGAATCTCACTACTTACTGAGGTTGTCCTCAAACCTGAAATCCTCTTGTCTCAGCCTCCTAATTACTGAAATTACAGGTGTGTGCCACCACATCCATCTTGGAAAAAATTTTTTTTGGTGGTACTGGGGGGTGGAACCCAGAGGCTTTCTACCTCTGAGCTATACTCCCAGACCTATCTTTTTATATTTTATTTGGAATCAAGGTCTCACTAAGTTGCTGAGAGCCTCTAATAGCTGAGGCTGGATTTGAACCTGTGTGATCCTCCTGTCTCAGCCTCCCAAGCGCAGGGATTACAAGCACGTGGCCCGGCTATCTTGAAATTTTAATCTTAAAATAGTTATATAAGACAGTGTCTTTAAAGAACATCAGCCTCCAGATTGAAAAGGACCCAGTAAAAACAGCATACAGAAAATGAAAAAGAGCCTATTCCAGGCTCCAACATAGTGAAATTTTAAAATGACAAGGGACAAGAATTAATTATAGTAATTTATAGGAAAAAAAGCAAATCAGAGACCAACTATAAGGACTTAGAATGTCATAGGCTTTCAATTATGTTAGAATCTTGAAGACAGTATAGTCCCTTAAGCATCCTGAGTGAAAATTAATTACAAAAAATTTTATGCCCAGCCAAACTATTGAGTATATGCATATAATAACCACAATTTGGGGCATACATAGTCATAGAATATTATTTTATATAACCTTTTTTTTTTTTGCAGTACTGGGGGTGGAACCCAGGGGCATTCTACCTCCGAGCTACACCCCCTGCCCTATTTTTTATTCTTTAGTTTGAAACAGGGTCTCATTGAGTTGCAGAGGGCTTCACTAATAGCTGAGGCTGTCCTTGAACCACGATCCTCCTCTCAACCTCCCAAATGCTGGGATTACAAACGTGTGCCACCACACCCAGCTTATATAACCTTTCTTATCAAAGCTATATAGAGAATATACTAAAGCCAAAAAAAAAGGTGAGGGGACTTCACACAAGACAGAGATCAAGCAGGCTGTGCATAAAGCAAGGAAATATCCAGGGGAACAAAATTAAAGGAGGAACTTATACTTTATCTGAAACTATATTGAAAAATATCACTGATGAGTACTTGGTAATTCTGTTTGCATGCTTGGGAAAAAAGTCAGTTACCAAGAAAAATAAACTGTTAAAAACAAGGCAGTGGGGTATAGTCACACACACCTGTAGGCCCAGCTACTCAAGGCTGAGGCAGGGTGATCACTGGAGCCCAGGAGCTCCAGGCCAGCCTGGGCAACATAGCAAGGCCCCTCCATAAAACGAAAAAGCAAAGAAAAACTAGGCAATGAATTCCAAAAGTAATAAGAGAATATAATATTCTATAATCATAACCTAAGTAGTTCTATTGACTAATGATCTAACCGAAACCATTTCTATAGGAGCATGAGTTGGATATTTAGGAAAAGAGACTTAAATTTTTACTTCTTATTTCTTTTGAGATAGTCTCACTATGTTGTCCAGAATGGCCTCACATTCCTAGGCTCAAGGGATTCTCTTGTCTCAGCCTCCAGAGGAGATGGCACTAGAAGAATGTACAACCACATTTGGCTTATTACCTTTTTTTTTTTTTGCGGGCCTAGGGGTGGAACCCAGAGGCATTTGACCTCTGAGATACACCCTCTGCCCAATTTTTTATTCTTTATTTTTGAAACAGGGTCTCACTGAGTTGCAGAGGGCCTCACTAAGTAGCTGAGGCTGACCACAAACCACGATCCTCTGGGCTCAGCCTCCCAAATGCTGGGATTACAAGAGTGCACCACCACACCTGGTGGCTTATTACCTTTTTAACACAGAAAATTTAAAAGGGTTAGGATGGGTAGAGAAGTAGCTCAGAAATAGAATGCCCCTGGATTCAATCATCAGTAAAGGAAGAAGAAGAGTAATATGTCTAATATTGCAAATTAAGAACTAACAATATAAGTATGTTATTTAAAAATATGAAGACACATAAAAGGAGAGTTGATCATGTGCCCTTGAGGATTAGGCTTGGAGATGGGTGAGAGATAGAACATGAGCATCCCTCTTATCTATCATGAGCAACTGAATACTATTTGACTTAAATTAGGTACATTACTTTGGTACAAAAATTTAGTCAATAATAAAAATAAAGATACATATGTTCATTGTTAAGAAAAAGCTTCCTACAGCATAAAAGAATACAAGTGAACAGTCTTCACATCTTGTCCCTGGTGGTGTTTCCCTGAGATAACCATTTTTAGCAGTTTCATTCCAATAGCATTGGTGATTCAGTGATAGAATTCTCAATTACCATCTCTAACAATTTCTACTTTCAGTTTGTTTTGGTGGTTATCTGTATGATTTTTTTTTTAGGTGCTAGGAATTAAACCCAGGACCCTGTGCATGCTAGGAAAGTGTTCTACCAATGAGTTACACCTCATGAATACATTCATGTTTCCAAGTGTGTCTTGGTGAGGTGGGAAACCATCTGGACCTGCCTTTGCCCAGCTGGCCAAAAGATGGCCACATCAAGCTGCACTTGGACATACAGGTCACAGTGTGCTTTGGGAGTAACGTACAATTGGCCTATGACTGTTGGCCTCTGGTCCCTGAGCCGTGGTACATGGCCAGGGACGTGGCCCTGACCTAGCTGGGTGGGGTGGAGGGCTGTGGTGCCAGTGGGAGGATGACATTTCTGGCAGGAGCCCTCTAACTGTTGGAGTTGGTGCTGTGGCAGATTTTCCTGACTCCGGAAGTAAGTGTTGAGCCTTCGTCCAGCTGGTTGGAATATTTGTTGGTTTTGATTATCTGCACCAATAAGCTCTTTTGCTGGCATGGATAATCAGAAGCAGGCAGTCATGTTCCATCTTCTCAAAAAAAGTGCCTTTTGCATTTTGAAATTACAGTACATAAAGTTTTATTTGTTCTTTGCTTTGTAGGGAAGGGGAAATTTTTATTGAATTAAATCAAGAACTCCTTAGAGATACTCATACAGCCTCAGGCAGGTCATTTTTTTCTGCTTATCCCTCTGCTGATCTTGGAAGATATTTTAAGTGGGGGAGAGATCAGTGCTAACAATGATATAGCTGTCTTTTATTCAGCTCTGACTATGTGCTAGGGACTCGGCTAAGTACTCATCATCCGTTCAGGCTTCACAAGTCTCCAAAGTTTACTGTAGCTACCACTCTCCTTCTAGGCTGAAGAATGTTTGCCAATCGAGTGATTGGTGGAAGGTCGCAGAGCTGGGCAGTGCCAGCTGAGTCTGGAGCCCTGATTGTGTTGGCTCTTGGGCCCATGTTCTCTGCATCTAGATTTGGCCGGATTTCAGTGCAGCCTCTGACTTTTTATTACATGAGAGTCAAAAAGTGGCTGCTTTATACTTAAAGCCTCGTTCCCACTGTAAGATGACTCTGTTGTTATTATTGCATAGTAGTGACAAGAATTGTTGGATATATTCTTTTTAAGAAGACCTGGGATTTCAGTCATTTTCTATCTCTTCATTGCTTTGTATCCTCTCAATTCACAACTCTGGAGTTGTCCTCGGTCTCTTACTACTTCTCTTTTCTGTTTTCACAAAATCGCCCATGTCCCTTTTATGTATCTGTTTGAAGTCTCCTTCCTCCTCCTGCCTAGACTATTCCAAGTGTCTGTTCATGGTCTCCCTTCTCCCATTTCTTGCCACCTTACACTGGTCACGTATGTCAGTTCAGTTTTGTAAAGCTCAGCTTCTCAGTTGGGCATGGTGGCGCATGCTTGTAATCCCAGTGATTGGGAGGTTGAAACACAGGAGGATCATGTGTTCGAGGCCAGCCTCAGCAACTTAGTGAGTCTTTCAACAATCTAGCAAGTCTCTGTTTCAAAACAAAAATATAAAAATGGCTTGGGGTTTGGCCAGAGAGAATGCTCCTAGGTTTAATCCCCAGTACCAAAAACAAAGAAAAAAAAGCTCAGCTTATATTACATGCCTATGTAAACCATTGTTTCCCACTACTTAGGAACATGTAGCTTTATTAATCTCTAATTTAATAATGTGACATAATCTCTCATTCCATGGTTTCCTGTGCTCTTACCTTCTTTCTCACTTTTCTTGCCTGTGCTAATTTATCCATTGTCTGGCTCTTGAGGCGTGGATTTTCCCTATAACACATTTGCTGTTTTGTTTTTTAATAGGCTGTGTATTTTGTATATGTGTGTACGTAGGTTTCATTATCCAGATGAACTATTAGCTGCAGAGTATAAGATGGGAACTCTCCAAGTCAGTCCCTCATAAGAGTTAGTATATAAGAACTGTGTAAAAAAAAAAAGGAATATGGAATTTTTTAAGCTTTAAAGTCAACAAATGATTCCAATTCTATACTTCTTTGCTTTTGTTAATTTCATAAATGTTAGACAAATAAAACATAAAAGAAAAGGCTTTTTATTATGCTTTTATCTCCAGTTATATTTAATTGTGAGATTAGAAATATGATAGTATAATTTTAATAACTTATAATATTTAAAAGAAATCAGTTCTATTTAGTATTCCAGTCTGAAAGATATAGAAAATCTGCTAGGAATGAAAATAATAAATTTGTTGTATAGCTTTTTAAAAATAAAACAATATTTAAAAACATATTTATTTTGTATTATTGGTGATCTGTAGTTTGGACAAGGATAAACTGATGAGACAGTGTTATGAACATAAGAAAAATATAAGTGAATTATTTAGCTAATCTCAGATGATGTATTAAACATAGCAGGAATCGCTCCGAGTACTGAGTAATGAAGTGACTCAGTGGAAAGATGTGAGCCCCCCAGAGCTGCCGGCCGCCTGGCCCGGCGCTTCTGCAGGCCGTAGCTTCAGCAGCCCTGCTGCTTGCTTTCTGCTCAACCCGAAAACAGTCCGCCCTGTCTTTTCTGCTTTTCTTGTTTTAGTAGTCTAAATTTTTAAAATTCTCAACTCTTTTCTTTTCTCTTGCTTATTTTTATAGATGTTTCATGATAAATATTTTCAGTTGTATAACTTATTTTAAACTATGTTCTTAAGATATTTTTGCTTTGAAATAGTTGAGGTTTTGGTGAGCTAAGGATGATTTCTTTTTGAGACCAAACAATAAGCTATCATTACTTTTCATATATTTATATGTTCATATTCATTATATTAGATTGCTTCTGTTGCCTTTTAAAATGCAAATGTCAGTGTTGTATTGCTTTACCTCTGAAATCTCACACAGTCCTCAGTGCAACATCCTCATGCTGTGTATTTTCCTGAATTATGTTTTTCAAATAATGTTGAGCACCTTTATGCTGCTTTCTTTTACGCCTCACATTTTTCTAAAAAGTACCATAAATTATTTTAACATTTAAATTGTTTTTAACATGCCAAGAAAGCCATAAATCTATTTTTCAGAATAAAAGATTGCATACTTAATGTAAATCATTACATGTATTTGATCAAATCTCTTAACCAAAAAATGTGACATCTTCAAGGTAGCAACATTTTTAAGTTACGATGACTTTTCAAAGGGTCCAGGCCTTAGAATGAAAATGCAGATTTTCCATTTTGACTACTCTTGTTCAGTCATTTCGTCTTTAAAAATCAGGTTTCATTTAATAATCCAAAACAACCTTGGCCATGTGCATTTTCAGATGGGCTGATTTCCTTTTTCGGAAAACAGAAGCTAGCCTAAATTTCTTAATAATTTTTTATCACATTAAAATTCATGGTAAAAATAAAAACAACTTAATTTGGAATCCAAGTGCATATCTATGCTTTTTCTCCCTTTCTATCTACCTCAGGAAATAGAGAGACTGGGACAGGAGCTGACTGACTGCAGGCAGCGCATGGAGCAGGAGCAGCAGAAGGCAGCCCGGGCCGGAGAGGAGAGCCTGCGCCTGGCAGAGCTGCTGGGTACCTCTGAGCGCCAACTGCACCTTACCAGGTACCTCTGCCCGCACCGAGCTCTGCCACGGCTTCCAGCCATTGCGAGAGTCAGTCATTTGCTTCACACACAGCTTTAGGCATATTTTAAGAGAAGTAGAAATGTGGGGAGCAAAACAGCAGATGTGAATGACGTGTGGCAGGGAGTTGCTGATCCATCGTAGACCTTTCCCTCAGAGTGCTCCGATGTTTAGGTGATCCTCTATGGATGTAAGCAGAATGCCATGGCTTCTACCACCACCTCTCCCACTACTTCTGTGCCTGATAAAAATGAAGAAATGAAGGCATGTATTGAAGAAAAGAATCAGATACTGTTCAAAGTCGAAGAAATCTTAAAATGCACATTGAAATAGAGCCAATACAAAACAGAGATCTGTAGCCTTGAGAGGTGTGCTATCCAGAGACCAAGCTAATGGGTCGTTGTCCTGATGGGGCTCGCGCCATCCAGGTTTCAAGTCGCATTGCTTCTACCACAGGCCACTGCTACGTGACTGTCCCTGCAGGCGACCTTAGTGAGCATACAGCTCGGCCCTGGCGTGAAGTCCGACCTTAGGCCGCAAGCAGTGTGGATTCGCTACACTGGAAACACGCACATTCATAAACACATAAATACACACAGGAGACATTCAGATAGAGACAGCCGACACTTGACAGTACCATCTACGTGGCTTCTTCTCACTTTGCATTTTAGTAGAGTTCTTCAGTTTTCAGATCAAGCCTCTAGGTCTGTTCAGTTCTTGGAGTTTTTCAGTTTTTAGAGGGAATTTTGTCTAAATACACATGTAAGTTTATGATATTTGATTTAGTTTGTAAAATAGAAAAACATTGATCTTCCGATTATAGTACAGTGTTGACTTTAAACTCTGAAAGGGGACTGATCCCTTTTACATTAAATATGACAATGTAATTCTGAGCACGGTACGATAACAGATGGAGAAAAGCACCACTTGAACAGCCTGCATTCGGGGAAAAAAAATATTCTGGAGGTTGGTGAACCTCCCAAAGTTTTGGGTTAGTGTTAAGATGCCTGTAGTTCTGTTAAAATCAAACTTTGTTAAGAACATTTTGTTATGATAATAATCCAAATGTTTGACACCTTCCTATTTAAACAGCGAAGAAAAAGAGAGGAAAGGAAGTGAAAAATAAATCATTTACGCATGTATGATATCCAGAGAAAATTTAATAATGAAATGCTCTGTGAGTAGAAATGGCTTAATACAACAGAAGAGTAGCTTTTCTTTTAATGCCTATTTAAAATATTGTGGTTGTGGAGCTGAGAACAGAGTACCGACATCACTCCTGTGGCTGTTAATCTTAGTAGTTTCGGAATTTAGCTTCATTGTAATAATGTGACTATTCTTTCTTTTCTGTCGGACTCCACTGAGAAGCAGTCATTTGTGTGTTCAGCACTCTTAGCCCACAGAAACGGGATGGCTTTCAATGTCTCTGTGTGGCTGAGTTTCAGTAAATAAATATCAATCACGGTTTGTGCTTCTTGCCCTTCTGTCTTACTCAGAGTGTTAATTTCTGTGGTCCAAGTCCAGAGAGAGTTTTCTGAGCAGTATCGATGTCTGCTGTTTGACAGGATCAGTTCTTCCAAGTGGAGCTATTAAGATGCAGGGGCTGCTGAATGGACACACAGTAACTGATTCCTTTGTTCTTAAGAAAAACTGTTTCGCTTGGTTCCATGGAAAGCTATTTTTTCATTCTGTTGAGCTTAATTTACACCAATTCTACAAAAATTTAAACTCAGCTTTATAGGAAATAAAATGCAGTTACTTATTTGCTAAGTGCAGTACTCTTTGTAGCCATCTTGTGTTTAGTTTATGTTTGTGGTTTATAAAATCTACAGTCATAAATTTAAAGATGGCAATTAAAACTATAAGGCATTCTATATATCTCCCTTTGCACTGAAAATGTGACTTGGTCACAGAACTAGATATTCCTGATGTGCTTTTAGTTTTCTTAAGCGTCTGTTAATTCTTGCCGTTCTTTGTTGATTCGGTTTACTTGGGTGTGTGGCTGAGAAACATTGCAGTCTCTCTCTTCCAGTGTGGACGAGCTGAAATGCATTACCTCCACACAGACGGCACCTCGCAATTCAATTTCAAACATCTTGAATGGCATATCTAAACAAAGTTTAAAATTGAATATGAAAATCATGTTATAAAGTAAGGATGAGACAAGAATCCAAATTTGGGGGGGGGGCAAAGAATATTTTAAAACTGGAGGAGAAATCTGTAGATCAATCTGAAAGAAAAATAATCCACATCTACCTTTTGTTTGTTTCTCCTTATTTGAATTTAAATTGGATTTTAAAATGGAAAATATAAATTCAGCATTTATTGTAGAACTCAGTATAATATTCACTTAGTAGATATGCTTTTATTGGTGCTTTGTAGTCTCACATCATACTGTAGTTCAGAGTGATAGGGACATACATACACACAGCACTTGGCAAGCTTCATCCTGGCTCCTTCCCCATACCTGATATTTCTACAAATGGGGAGATAACCAGTTTTCCCAATACCACTTTACTGAAAAGGCTATCTTTTCTCCAGCTTATGTTTTTTGACACTTTTTAAAAAAATCAATTGGTTATACATGTGTGGGTTTGTTCCTGTATCTTCTGTTCTGTTCCCTTGGCCTGTGTGTACGTTTATGTGCCGATACCATGCTGTTTTTATTATTATAACTCTGTAGTATAATTTGAAGTCAGGTAATGTGATGCTTCCTGCATGGTTCTTATAGCTGAGAATTGGTGTGGCTATTCGGGGTCTTTTGTTCTTCCATGTGAAATTTAGAATTGATTTTTCTAGTTCTGTGAGGAGTAACATTGGTAGTTCAGTAGCAATACAGTTTCAGTATGTTGAATCTGTAGATTGCTTTTGGTAGAATGGCCAGTTTGATATTTATTCTGCCTATCCAAGAGCATGAAAGATCTTTTCACCTTCTAAGGTCTGCTTTGAATTCAAAGTTTTATGATTTTCACTGTCGAAGTCTTTTACCTCCTTGGTTAGTTAAATTTATTCCTAGGTATTTTATTTTATTTTTTTGAGGTTATTTTGAAGAGACCTGTTTTCCAGATTTCTTTTTCAGTGGGTTCATGATTGGCATATAGGAAAGCTACTGATTTTTGTAAACTATTTTGTTTCTTGCTACTTTGCTGAATTTGTTGCTCAGCTCTAGAAGCCTTTTGGGTCTTCTAAGTAAGAGAACATGCCATTTGCAAATAGAGATAATTTCAGTTCTTCTTTTCCTATTTGTATTTCTTTTGTTTCCTTTTCTTGCCTTATCTCTCTAGCTAGTTTTGAGTAGTATATTGAAAAGGAGTGGTGAGAGTGGGCATCCTTGTCTTGTTTCTGCTTTTAAAGGGAATTCTTGTAGTTTTCCCCCATTCAATATGATGTTGGCTTTGAGTTTATTGTATATTGCCTTTATGATGTTGAGGAAAGTTCCTTCTATTGTGATTTTTTGCAGTACTTTTAACACAAGTGGGTACTGGATTTTGTCAAATGTTTTTCAGCATCTATTGATATGCTCATGTGATTTTTGTCCTTAGTTCTATTTATGTGGTGAATTATACATATTTTTTTCATATATTGAACCAGCCTTGTATCCCTAGATACAAGAACCAACTTGGTTATTATTGAGTACCTGCTATCTTTTTAAGTGCTTTGGCCATAGGCACAGAGGGAAAAATAAGAATTGGTTTCTATTCCCACCCTTAGGTTTCTCACACTGAAGTAAAAGTACCAGATCTATATATGCAATTATAATAGAATGTGACAAGAGCAAAATGCTAGAAATAAAGATCACCACAGGAATATACAGAAAGAAGAATTGGCTTATCCTTCATTGGGGGTGAAAGTGATAGTCAGAAAAAGCTAATAATGGAAGGCAATCCTTGGGGAGAGGCAGATGCTTGGTAGCAGTCTGTATTTTTGTTGTTGGTGGTGACTGAACCTGAGGGCATTCTACCTCTGAGCTACACTCCCAGACCTTTTATTTGTGGGGAGGGTACTGGGTATGGAGCCCAGGGGCATTCTCCCTTCAAGTTGCACCCCAGCCCTATTTTTTATTTTGAAACAGGGTCTCACTAAGTTGTGGACAGCCTCACTAAGTAACAGAGCCAGTTTTGGAATGGTGATCCTCCTGTTTCAGCCTACCAAGTACTGGGATTTCAAGTGTGGGCCACCACAACCGACCAGACCTTTTTATTTTTTATTTTGAAATGGTCTGCTGAGGGTTGCTGAGGTGGCCTCAAATCTGTGATTCTCCTGTCTCAGCTCCCCAAGTGCTGGGATTGCAGGTATGACCATACTCAGCGGCAGCAGCTCCTATTAATGAGTTCATGGATAGGAGTTCTCAATTGGAAAAGGGTGGTGTGAGTACCCCATGTTGAGAGACCAATAAGTGCAAAGCCATAAAGATGGGAGAGAACATAAACTCTATAACCAGGTAGGGTTTTGGTAGAAAATCAGACTGGAACAAGGAGACAGCCTCAGAGGAAGGGCCTCATGGGCCATTCTCTGAAGTGGTAGCCATCTTGGGAGTCCTTGGCTTCCCTTGGTGCATCAGGATCCAACCAAGCTGTCAGTCCTCTGAGGCAGAAGATCCACACTCTGCCTCAGAGAGCAGTGAGGTGAGAGAGCTTAGAGGGTTGATACAGGAGACAAGGAGGCCACTTGGAACAGTGTCAGTAACCACAGCCCATGGGCCACATGTGGCCCATTTCTGTTTTTCTATGACCCATGAGTTAAGTTTTATGGATTTTTATTTTATTCTATTTTGTGGTACTGTAGATTGAACACAGGGTCTTCTACCTCCAAGCTACACCGCAGCTCTTTTTTTTTTTTTTTTTTTATTCTGAAACAGAGTCCAGCTAAGTTGCTGAGGCTGGCCTCGAACCTGGGATCCTCCTGGCTCAGCTTCTGCAGGACTTGTATTACAGGTATATTCCACCATGCCTGGCTGCTTTTTATATTTTTAATAGCTGGAGGAAAGGAGACTGAGGCCAAAGGACAATTTGAACCCAGCAATTCAAGGCCAGCTGAGGCAATATAGTAAGACCCCATCCTAAAAACAAAAATCAACATTTTGTAACAAACATAAAAATATTTTGTAACATTCATAAATGAAGCTTTACTGGGACACAGGTATGATTATGCGTTATGTATGATGTAGTAGAGTCAAGCCTAACGTATTTACCATCTGGTTATTTACAGAGAAAGATAACCAACCCCTCAGGAAGGAGGCTACTGAGTTCAAGTAAGAATCAAGAAAGCTTGGCAGGTTCAAATAGGTATAACTAATTGTGTATAAAAGGTCATTGAAAGGTGCTATGAAGGCAGACTAGTTGTGGAAGATATGTCTAACAGCAACCTCATTAGACTATACCCACAGTAGCCCAGAGGGATAATAATGAAATCCTAGTTCATGGCTGTGACATTCACATGGAAAGGAAATTCAAGAGGCATTGAACCAGGTATGGTAGCACGTGCCTATAATCTCAGCATTTGGCAGGCCGAGACAGGAGGATTGCAGGTTGAAATCCAGCCTTAGCAACTTAGCAAGCCCCTGTTTCAAAACTAAAACTAAGAAGGGCTGGGAGTATAGTTCAGAGGTAGAATGCCCTTGGGCTCAAGCACCAGTACCAAAAAAAAAAAAAGGAAGGAAGGAAGGAAGGAAGGAAGGAAGGAAGGAGGAAGAAAGAAAGAAAAGGAGACATCTAGAGTAGCAAATAGGAGAGGAGAGAAAGGTGACTGGCATTTCTGGCTTTAGCTGAGTAAATGATGCTTTAATCCTACTGGAGAACTTTAGAGATATACCAGAGGAGAATAATGAATTTTATTTTGTAATTTGGATACAGATGTCCAATGTAAGGCTAGTATGAGGAGAAAGATCATGACTAGAGGTTAAATCTGGATACTTTTGCATCTAGGTATTCACTGCAATCAAGGAAGTAGGTGAAAGCACTTCTCTCCCTCCTCAGGTGGATTCCAAAACCCCATGCATGCTCAGCAAGCACCTGCTACTAAGTGGCACCTTTTGTGTGTGTGTGTGTGGTACCGAAGACTGGACCCAGGGACATATTACCTCTGAACTACATCCCCAGCCCAATTTTATTCTTTGTTTTGAAACTGCAGAGAACCTCACTAAGTATCTGAGGTTGGCAGCGAACCAGGATCCTCCTGTCCCACCCTCCCAAGTACTGGGATTACGAGTGTGCACCATCACACACAGCTGAAATATTTTCAAGAGTTATTGGATTTTTTTGGTCTCTCCCCCACTGGGATTGAACCCAAGGCACTGTACTTACAAAGCGAGCACTTTGCCACTGAGCTTCATCCCAGCCCTGGGACCATGTTTTTAAAGAAGCAGTGAAAGAAGAGCCACCAGCCAAGGGCACTGAAATGGGCCTTCAGATATAGAAATAGGAAATCAACAAGAGTGATTCAAAGGACACTGTAGTGACGATGTAACCAAATGCTGTTAGAACCATATTCTATTCTTAGGGGAGGTCCCCAGGCAGCCTAAGAGGAAGACACCTACCTGCCTTACAGTATCATCCCAAGGAAGGCACTATTTTTTTTTTTTCTGGTACTGGGGATTGAACAAAGGAACATTCTACCTTTGAGCTATACCTTCATCCATCATTTTATTTTATTTTAAAACAGGATTTCTGCCAGGCGTGGTGGCGCACGCTTGCAATTTCCCCGCGCTTGGGAGGCAGAAACAAGAGGATTGCGCAGGTTTGAAGCCAGCCTTAAGAGACCGTTTCCAAATTTTAAAAAGTACAATAGGTCTGGGAGTGTAGCCCGGAGGTAGAAGGGTTTCCAGGAACCCCAGTACCACCAAACAAACAAACAAACAAAAAACAAAACAAAACAAAAAAACCAGGATTTCTCTCGTCGGGCATGGTGGTGCACGCTTGTAATACCCGCGCTTGGGAGACTGAGACAGGAGAATCACGCAGGTTCGAACTTAAGAGACCCCATTTCCAATTATACACACGTGTGTGTGTGTGTGTGTGTGTGTGTGTGTGTGTGTGTGTGTGTGTCTGGGAGTGTAGATCAGAGGTAGCAGGGTTTCCAGGAACCCCAGTACCACCAAAAACAAAAAACAAAACAAAACAAAACAGGATTTCTAAGTTTCTGAAGCTGTCCCCAAACCTGTAGTCCTTCTGTCTTAGCCTCCTAAGTGGTGAGATTACAGGTCTGTACCACCAAACCCGGCTCACTATCTTTGACAAATTATCTTCTTAGGACTGCTAATTTACCTGTAAAAGGAAGTGAGACTAGATTATTTCTAAATTTCTTTCTGACCCAGTCAATAATTCTAACAATGATTTAAAGCAGCTCACTGTTACATCCTATTGCTTGGAGTGTGCTTTGTGTGAGAAGCGTCCTTGATTGGAACTTCAGAGAGATTTCACAGAAATGTCGACCACACCTGCCACTCACCTTAAAGCCCGGCCTCTTCGCCTCTCTCCCAAGAATTATAAACTTGGGCTCCTGGTACCCTTCCCATCTTTAGCCTGCCCCTTCCTGGTGCATATTCATACTCGCAGCCTTGACTCTTGTGCCTTGCTCGCAAAGCCTTCATGATGCCACACTGACCATGCCAGAAGGTCCAGATCCCTCCGCATGGCATTCTAGGCCGTCCCCATAGACTCCAGCAGTCCTGCCCTAGTTCCTTCCTACCAGTGCTCCCACCTGCTGAGTTTCAGCCAGATGGAAGCACACATGGTGGTGCTCCTGGGAGTGTGGGCTTTTTTTTCTTCCTTTTTCTGTTTTCTACATGCAGAATTCTCTTTTGGCCTTCTCTGGACTGACTCTAACCTCTCCTCTTCAAAGACTCCCCCAAACCCTAATTTTTCTCCTATAGTCTTCCCTGCTAACCCTTCACTGATGACAGAGCACTTCTCCCTCTGAATTCTCTGCTCAGTTTGAGAGAAGTCTTCAAGATTACAAATACACTCACCTCCTTATCTACTTGGTACAGTGCTACATGTAGTAGCTCTTTAAAAGTATTAGAAATAGGAGCGCAGTTCCTGGGCCCCAGAACTGTGTTTCAGGAACTGAGCCTGTCCTAAGTGGCCTCCTTGTCTTCAGTTCTTCCAGTCATTCCACTACATGCAAACTCGTTTTCTCTATTTTATACTGAGAAGTAAAATGATTCATCTTAGGTTCCACAGCTGATATGTTAGGGAAGCAGGGTTTGAATCCCAGAGTGCTACCTGCCAAGCATATCTTTTACCCTTTAGGCTGCAATTCTATATACATGACCATGGAAGTGGATTAATGCAATTATTAAAAAAAACAACTGAGAAAATCAGTAATATAAATTTATTGTAACAGAGCCAAGTATGGTGGCCCACCCCTATAATCTCAGTATTTGGGAGGTTGAGAGAGGATATTGCAGGTCCAGGGTTAGGTGTGCATAAAAATTAAAAGAGATGTGTATCAAAATAAAAAAAAATAAAAAGGACTAAGGTTATATCTCAGAGATAGAATTCCTGGGATTCATTCCCCAGTACTGCAAACACATATGCAAATTGTAATAGAGATGTGTTAACAGTTCCTTCCTGCACTGATGTAAATATACATCAGTGAATTTCAGTCCTGGCTTGGGCTTTTCCTAAGGAATGGTTTCCTGTGGCCCATTGTTCACCTTGGTCATTAAATGTGTTGTAATCGATCTGTCATTCTCTTTTACTTCTGTACTTCAGTTTTACTACGAGGAAGGAGGCTTTTATTTAAAAGCATCAATTCATTCACCTTTTTCCTTTTTAACATCTCCAAACATCTTTAGAGACGCAGTGTTCGAGTCCCTCTCACAAAACCACCATTTGCATGCATCCAGGCAGGCTCATTTGTAGCCAGTTTACTACAGCAATCACCTTTGAATGCTGACCTGACTACATTAGCTGCTTACAGAAGCAGATCTCTTCCCTGTGCCTGCACTGAAGCACATTCTCTCCAGTCCTGCATCTTTTTTTCATATCTCATCTGAAAGGGAACGTGTGTGTGTGTGTGTGTGTGTGTGTGTGTGTGTGTGTGTTTGTAGTAGAAGAGATTGAACCCAATGACATATTACCTTTGAGCTATACTCCTAGCCCTATTTTTATTTTTTAATTTTGATATAGGGTCTCACTATGTTACTGAGGCTGTCCTTGAACCTGCAATCAGCTTGCCTCAGCTCCCAAGTACTGGGATTACAGGTGTGAGCTACCATGCTTAACTTTTTTTTTCTTTCTGCTGGTCTGGGAATGGAACCCAGGGGTATTCGACCTCCGAGCTACATTCCTCTGCCCTATTTTTTTATTTTTTATTTTGAAACAGGGTCTTTCTAAGTTGTGGAGGGTCTCACTAAGTAGCTGAGGTTGTCTATGAACTGCGATCCTCCTGTTTCAGCCTTCCAAATTCTAGGATTACAAGCATGTGCTACCACGCCTGGCTGGCTTTTCTTTTCTTTTTTTTAACTTTTATTGGTACATTGTAATTGCACATCATAATGAGAGTCAGAGTGATAGAAATATACATGAACACAGTGGAGCCCATCCCTTTATGAACATAGCATTATTTGAACTGTTTCCTTCAAAGGAGGGGAACTTCTACAGGATGTTTTTGGGTTTTTTTTTTGTTTTTGTGATACTGGGGATTGAACCCAGGGGCATTCTACCTCTGAACTGTACCCCCAGCTCTTTTTTTTTTTTTAATAATTATTCTTTATTTTGAAACAGGTTCTCAGTAAGTTGCAAGGGCCTCATTAAGTAACTGAGGCTGGCCTTGAACTTTCAGTCCTCCTGTTTTAGCCTCCCAAGTACTGGGATTACAAGTGTGTGCCACCATGCCTGGCTGGATGTCTTCTTTTGCTTAATTACTAGAGAATTTAGAACTCAACTGCTCTAAGTGTGAAAGGCCTCTGCTTCCATCAACATGGCTACCTTGAATTCTTATTTCTCCTTTCATATAAATTATGTTTTAAATAACTTCAAAGAATTTTTCAGGGCAGTAACCTGGGTGAGAGACCACAAAATGAGTATTATACTGTGACTCACTTTTGTGATCCACATGAGAAGATAGACAGCTGACTGGAGAGAAAGCAGCTAAGTATTTGTATCTTTTTGAAACTGAGAAAGGCACAGCAGAGAGTCTGTCCTGCTGTTGCGGACAGATGGACTGGGGAGAGGTGGGGAAGGCTTCCTTTCCAGAGCATTCCAGCACATTGAGCTTCTACACAGCCTTGATTATAAGTGTCCATGCCTGTCCTGGGGATCTAACCCAGGGCCTTCATGTGCTAGGCACGCGCTCTACCACTGAGCCACCTCCAGGCCTATAAATGCTCTCTTGAATCTAACTGTTTGATGTCTCAGGCGACCAGCCTGAGTAAGAACTTCTTGGTTGAGGTGTCAGAAACCCAATAAGGAAGACTATATATATATATATATATATATATATATATATATAGTTACTCTGCACAGTCCAGGTGCAGCTGCCCTGGGGTTCCTTGAACCAGAGGACTCAAGACAATGTGCTATCAAATTCTAACTAAGTGCCCACAGAAGAACTGCACTCCTGTCTGAACATCAGCTCCTTCTTTCAGATTCTCCCAAACCATGAAGTTGCATGCTTCAGTCTAAAATTGAAAATAATGGGTAAAGGGGATACCTTTGATTTTAAACTGTAAGAAAGTGACTTCATAGATTCTCTACTTCCAATTTTAAAACCTTCAGTTCCAGGATCACTCCTTGAAACAAAATGAGTCATATACACACAAGTCCTTCTGGGTGCTGCCTTTCTAGAGCCAGAGGGAGCAAGGGGACAGTCATAGTAAGCCAGAGGAGGAAGGGTGACAGAGGTCCAGGTAAATAAAATAGCAGGTGTCTACTCTCTTGGCCTGTTGTTTTGAAAAATGCAATCCATGGTGTTTCCTTTGACTAAGAAATTGTTTGAAGTGAGCCAGCATAGTGGCACACGCCTGTAGTACCAGTGCTTGGGTGGCTGAGACAGAAGGATCACAGGTTTGAAGGCAGCCTTGGGCAATGTAGCAAAATCCTCAGCAACTTAGAGAGACTCTGTTTCAAAATAAAAATAAAAAGGGAGTATAGCTCAAAGGTCAAATACTCCTGGATCAAGTCCCCAGTACCAAAAATGAAAATAAGTAAAAACTTAAGAAAAAAGAGTGATTTGGAGTAGAAAGGGGGAAGAAGAAAGCTCTGCTTAAGTCAGGCATGGTAGCACTCACTTGTAATTCAGTACTTGGGAGGTTGAGACAGGAGGATGGCATTTCATGGAGAGCCTCAGCTACTTAGTGAGGCCCTCTGCAACTTAGTGAGACTCTGTTTCAAAATAAAAAAAATAGAAAATAGGGCTGGGGCATAGCTCAGAGGTAGAATGCCCCTAGGTTCTGCAGTAATGCAAAAAAAAAAAAAGAAAAGAAAAGAAAAGAAAAGAAAAGAAAGCTCTGCTTATGTTTATTTGAGATTGGTATTCTGCATTGCCAACAATGTTATAAGTTCAAGGGAGAATTAGAGAACTGTCTGAATATAAATAGGGAGATGCATAACGCACCGTGGACATAGGCCTGCGCTGTGCTTGGCCAGCAGCAGTGCTATGTGGGATGTGGCCCCTAACCGCCTCCATATCTATTTGAAACTACTGCAACTTCCAAGTCCGCTCTCAGTGATACTTTTTTTTAGGAAGTGGTATCTTTTTAGGTTTTTCTAGTACTTAATTCATTTGCATTGCATTTTACAAAACAACTGCTTTGCAAAAGATTACAAATTAAAAAATAAAAATATAAATCTGATCTTTGACTATAAGAAGTTTGATTTCTGCTTCTTGGTCCTAACAGTGAGCTGGAGGAGAGCAGTCCTTTATGGAAGAGAACCTGAGTGTCAGGGCATGAAGTCTGCAACCATGCAGCCAGGAGGGAGGAGAGCAGGAAGGCCTTGAACTAGGTCCATCAGGTGCTGCAGCCATAGAGTGTACAAACATTTATCAAAGTTGAATAGAAAGACTTTTGGAGCAGAGTGCACTGGTGCATGCCTGTTATTCCAGTACTTGGGAGGCTGAGACAGGAGGATCACAGGTTTGCAGTCAGCCTCAGCAACTTAACAAAACCCTCAGCAACTTAGTGAGAACCTGTTTCAAAATAAAAAATAAAATAGAGTTGGGAGTATAACTCAGAGATAGAACACCCCTGGAGCCCATCCCTAGTACTACATAGGAGACAGAGAGGGGAGAGATGAAAGGAGAGAGAAGAAGGGAGAGAAAGAAAAAAAAAGAAGGAAGAGAAGGGAGGGAAAGAGGAAAAAAAGAAAGAGAAGGAGGGGGAGGAGGGAGGGAAGAAAGAAGAAAAGACAAGAAAAGAAAGAGCAAGAAAAAACCAGGTGTGTGGCACACCCTTATAATCCCAGTACTTGGGAGGTTGAGACAGGAGGACCACTCCAGCTACTTAGTGAGGCTCTCTGCAACCTAATGAGACCTTGTTTCAAAATAAAGAATAAAAAAAAATAGGGATGTAGCTCAGAGGTAGAATGCCCCTGGGGGTGTGTGTGTGTGTGTGTGTGTGTGTGTGTGTGTGTGTGTGTGTGTGTGAGAGAGAGAGACAAACAGACAGACAGAGAGAAGATGAAGGAAGGAGAAGGAGAAGAAGAAGAAGAAGAAGAAGAAGAAGAAGAAGAAGAAGAAGAAGAAGAAGAAGAAGAAAGAAAGAAAATGAAAGAAAGAAAGAAAGAAGAAAAGATGAGAAAAGACTAGAAAAGAAAAAAAAAAGCTTTGGGGGTTGTAAACTCCTGGTTTGCAGGCCAGGAGCCTGTTTCTCCTCTGTGTCCCCAGTATCAAGTATGGTGTCAAGCATTTAGCAAGCTCTCTGTAAACATTGAATAAATTTGCCTCTGATCTGTACTGCTAAGGAAAATTAAGAAGGAACTGCATTTACCAGTTAGCAGAGATTAAGAAAACTACGCTGTCACTGTTTGTTTGAAGAGGAGAGTATCACCCTTGTATATCCTTGCTATTCTACAGTGAACTTTACATTTTTCCCTCTCCTGAGCTTTATTCAAGAATTTTTAGCCTGAAGTTTCCATTTTAAAGTTAAGCTTATTTCTTATACTCCTTTCATGAATAAATTAAGCAGAGAACGTGTCAAAAATAATTTTAAATGGATATATGTGCAAGCAACATCTTCAAAGCTTGAAATAGATGACGGCCTGGGTGCTGGTGTGAACTGCAGCCTTTCCCCCTCCCCCCACCAGAAACAAGCTGCCAGAAAGTCGGGGTGGACAGCACACCCTGAGCAGCTCTGCTCCACCTGTCTGACGGGTCCTGACTGTCCGCTGTGTGGCCAGGCGGGGAGAGGTTAGAGTGGAGGCTGTGGGAAATGTGTGTGTCTGCAGATTCTGCCTAATGTGCCCTGGCTCACTTCTCTCAGTTCTGCTCAAATGTGTGTACAATGAAAATCCACGCTGGGGACCCGCTCCTCCCCTGCCACACAGGCCCACAGCCTGGAGCATGGTGGCAGTGACAGCCAATTCATTTTCTGAAGAAGCCCAAAGGAAATGGAGAAAGTACTGCCCACACCACTTGCCCGACTTGACAACGATGAACATCAAGTTCAGTGAGACTGGAAGAAGGGAAAATAAAAAAACAGAAACACAGAAATGTTATCATAGTAGCCCCAAGCCTGAGTATTTCCTAAAAGAAAGTTTGGGTCTCTATTATTATAGAGAAAAGGGAGTGTGCAGTTGGGTGTAGTGGTGCACTCCTGTAATCCCAGTATTGGGGAGGCTAAAACAAAAGGATTGCAGGTTTGAGGTCAGCCTCAGCAACTTGCTGAGATCCTCAGCAACTTCGTGGAGCCCCCCCTTTCAAAATAAAATGGGCTGGCTCTGTAACTAGGAGGTAGAATACCCCTGGGTTCAATTCCCAGTACCTCAAACCTGTGATCCTCCCATCCCAGCCTCCCAAGTACTGGGATTACAGGTGTACACCACTGTGCCCAGCTAATTTCTTCATAACCCCCTCTTCCTGATTGGATATGTTCAGTACATAAACAATTAGGCATTCCTCATTCATTATTTAATATCCCCCAATATCCAAAGGATGTTATACAGTGACTCACCAATTGCTAAATCATAGAACTAAAGCCCATTAAGGATTCTGAGAAAGGATAAGGCTTAGAGAATATTCATTTTCCTCGGTGACCCATCTAAAATTATGCCTCACGGGGACCAGAGCTCAATTCAAGCAAAAATGTTTTTATTATGCTTCTACTCTGTTGGATCAAATAAGGAGATACAGTCATTTTAGAGACTCGGAATGGAAACCACGTAAATTAGGAAGCGTTTGGACGCAGTCTGGAAGACTGATGTCTAACTGAGGCCCATCATGGCCTGTGTGGCCCTACCCAGCAGGCACAGGGCCATCTGGGAGAGCCACCATCTGCAGGGAGGGTGCCATGTGTGAGTGAGCAGCGCCTCTCTGACACCTCTGACCTGTCTTCTTTCAAGAAGCCTGTTTCTGAGCAGGAGATTTATTAAAAGAATGTACCTAGAGTTGAAGGAGTTAAGATACCTATAGCTCTTCCAACAAATGATGTGTCCAAATTAAGTACAAGTCCCCACTGGAACATATACAAGGGATGGATGGAGCTGGAGGTGTTCAGGATGAGGCATTGAAAGTGGTACCCAGCCAGGATTGGTGGCACACACTTGTAATCCCAGTACTTGGGAGGCTGACACAGGGAGATCTGGGTTCACAGCCAGCCTCAGCTACTTAGTGAAGTCCTCTGCAACTTAGTGAGAACTTGTTTCAAAATAAAAAGAATTTAAAAATAAGGCTGGGAGTGTAGCTCAAATCACACGGTTGAGGCCAGCCCCAGCAACTTAGTGAGATACTCAGCAATTTGAGACCCAGTTTCAAAAATAAAAAATTAAAAGGGCCAGGCCGGATATGTAGCTTAGAGGATGAATGCCCCTGGATTTAATCCTCAAGACAAAAAAAAAAGTATATTTTAGCACCTGTCTGTTTTCCTAAAGCTGATTTGAAATGTGGCTCATCAGGTGGGGTATTGCCTGATACTCTTGACCTACATCTGTTTTTTACTATCTTAGGTCACCTTGGAAAGAGTCTCCTCCCTGCTTGCTTTGTTTCCTACAGATCTCAACTGTGATTTTATGAGGATATATAGGGATATACTAAGTCATTTTAAAACATTCGGAGTTTTATAAATCTGAGGTGTGACTTAGCATGGAGATTCTGGTGCTTTAATATGAATTTATGTAAAAGAAATTAATTAGCAATCACAATGCATTGACCACCCAAAACTCTTCAGGGTGATCGAAGGCATGATCAAATTACCTGTCCCTTTCTGGCAAGATTGTGGTATTGAAGAATTAGGGGCATGGAGTACGTTGTTGAATGCATTACTTCCTCTTTTCTCAGTCTTAAGTGGCTTTCTTTTCTTGAGAGGAGAAACCATCTTGTCCTTCCCAATATGAACTCTATCAAACAATGTCTGAAGGGCCCTGTCTGCAACCTAAAAGGGCTTTCAGCTCCCCTTTGTTCACCTATTTCTGGAGCCAGGCAAGTGATTCACAGTCACTTGCTATCGAATTAGTCAATAATTTTGGGGTTTTGAGGTAAGATGGTAATTATATTCAGGAATAATAAAATTCATCTCCAGTGAGAAGAGAGCCCATGTCTGAACCGCAGGAGAACCCAGGTTCAGATGCGGCCCCCAGACCGATTTGCACAAAGAATTACCCATCAAAACGGAAGGAGGAGCGGCAGCGGGAGGCAACTCGAGTAACTAATAAACTTTTCCGACGCTGTTTCATATGTTTGCTTTTCATTAAATTCAGGAATGGTTGCAACTATGTTGTTGTGATTCAGTCAACATTTATTCCTATCTGTTTTTCATATACAAAGGCTCAGGGTTGCCAGAAAATAAACTGTTAACGGAGAATTAACTTCTTTGGCACGCTTTCCTACTTATCTTCCAAATTAAAGAAAATGAAATGGGCAGAAACAGAGTGTAGATTACCTCCTCTTTTTTTGTCAAAAATGGTGGGAATTTGAAAATTAATAATAAAAAAGGGAACAGATGCAGTAACATGCCAGAGGGAGATTAATGTGGAGAGTAAAATCTGTGAGCAACAAAACTGAAGCAAACTGAATCAGTGGGAGGTGGTTGTACAATCAAAATCAGGATAAAAGAGAAATTACAAACAACCCTGCACTTGTCAAAGTGGTCGTCATGCAGTCCTGCCTCTGCCAGCAGTGAGAACCTGTGTTAGCACTTTGGGGTAAGGATGGGAGCCGGGTGCCAGGTAGGAGGGCAGTGTGAGGTTGCTGGGCAGCAGCCATCTTGTGTGGAACAGATGGCGTGGAAAGCTGGCAGGGGAGGGGCTCCTTAGCAGAACTAATCAGACAGTAACAGATAGGGCAGCTGGGAGGACTGACCACAGAGAGGGAGTCTGCGGGGTAGCCGCGTGCCATGATGTTTGCAGTGGTGTGCCCATTGGTCTGAGATAAGACCTTGTAATGTCTTTCCCATCCACCGGAAGAACTCAAACTTTTGTTCAAAAGGGAACATTGGCTTGAATTAATTGTGTCAAACTTGAGGGGGGTTAGTGGAGAGATCCAAAAAGAAGCCTCTGTCCATCTCTGAGTCCATGGCATGAGTTTTCAGCCCGGACTCTGTGGAACTTTGATCTCTGTGGTGTCCGTGTGTGCATGGCACATTTGGAATGATCACTTTATATATTTTATGCATCAGAGAGCTTGCAGTATTAAGGCTATAGTTATAATTAGAAAAGACTTTTTGATATTATCTCTCTGCCACATATGTCTTTCACAAATGAAAATGAAACACAGCCATATGATACACACATTTCTACTTAATAATTTTTCATAACCTAATTCAAATTGTTTGATTCATAGCCACTAGTTCCTTCTCCCCCTACTCCTTCCTTACCTATGTGTTAAACATTGAAATATAAGATAATTTGGAGCCAGGAACCTTAAAACAAAAATCAGATGAGATCGTTATGCAAGAAATGAAACACTGACCTGTTACATTTAATTGCTTACTAAGGAGTCTTGATTTCTTAGATAGAGAGTTGCAACATTCATGCTAAAACTATGACTTTATCAAAGAAGTCCAGCTCTCCTACATCTGTTTCTGAACTTGTGTATTACTCTTTTATTTGCAATAGCTTTATAGCTTGGCTCAATTTATTCATTTTGGAGGGGGAGGGGGAACATTACCAGAGTTTGAAATAGGTGGTATAACATAGCCATATGCTATTTATGCAGCAGTTTCTGCAATAAATCTAATTTGGTGCTGTCAAAAAATTAGACTTATTTGATATCGCAGCACATTAGTAAATGATTGTGGCGGATTTAAAGTTGTCATTTAGTCTCTTGTAAGTCTTAACAAAATCTCGCAAATCGATTTCCCTCTTGATCGACCCTGTGCGAATGGCTCAGTTCTTTGTCCTGCGGTCCTGCAAATATTTTCCCATCAGAAAAAAAGGTCTTGCCTTCAGGTAATAGAAGAAGGGTGGAAAATGAATCTTTTCTGTTGGTAAAAGACAACACGAACATATCAGGAGGCAGAAACCAGTAAACCAGAGAATAACCACAGTGCTTCATCAGCTGCAGTTCTTAGAAAAGTAGACCTGCTAGTCTCGTTCAGAGTGTAGAGAAACTGAGGCCAGTTCTTTAGTAAGGAGTTTGCATGTTTTATCTTTCCGGCTACATCCATGTGCTGCTTAGGAAAGCTGGTAATCAAGACCGTGAGTGCCATCAGCTCACCTAGCAGCGCCTGACACGCGGCTGTCCTCTGTGGTGCTGTAACTTGGTAGCGTTACCTTAGTGCACCTTTTTTTTTTTTCTTCTGAAAATTTGTGTTTCAGGTGTTGGTGTCAAACTATTTAAAGCTTTTCCTATTGAAAAGCTAAAGTAAGTTTATTACACATTAAATAAATATTTGCATTCTCTGAATTCCTCAGTCATTCCATCTGTAAAAGTAGTCCTGATACTGTTTCCCTTTTCTTTTTGTTACATATTTATGGAAGGAAAAAGTGTGTGTGTGTGTGTGTGTGTGTGTGTGTGTGTGTGCGCGCGCACACCCACGCGCACGCGCATTTTCCTGTGGTTGTTAGTGATGTTAAAATGGAGTGTTTTTCATTTGTTTATGTTGTTCTAACAATTTTCCAAAAGCAGGCTACCCCTGTGTTTGAGAAATGCAGTTTACTGTGAAGAGTTCTTTTGCGGCAAGTTAAGCGATTGCTATTAAACTGGTGCTTTGCTAGTGCCTCTGTCTTTCACACAGCACATCAGACTTCGGAAGTGGTCAATTACTAGAGCTTATTCAGTGCCATTCAGACGCAGGGACTCACATGAACAAACTACTATCAAGCACAGAGTGCACAAAAGGAAAAAAATACTAGCAAAGTATTAACAAAATCGTTAGGTAAATCACATGACATTTTTGGAATTTTCTCCACATAAAGAGAAATTATTTAGAAATTATGTTTTAGAAAAATGAAGAAGAAAACACCTCTTTATATACTTCTCTGTTTCCAAATTCATATGTTTAATTGCATTATATATTACATAAAGAAGAGTTTTGTAATATGATGTATTTTTAAGATTAGTAGTAAAATAAAAATTACCACTAAAAATAGTGTTTCTGCACTTGGAGTTTAAGCCGTCATTTTGCTTTTGTTTTTCTATTTAGCTCACAATAGTTTTTTTTAACATGTCCCAAAACTGCCTTGATAAAGTCTTTTTTATAAACTCAATATTTAATCAATTAGAACTTTTAAGATTTAAAACTTAAATTCCATGTTTTCTAGACTGCTTTGTTAATAAGATTTGCTTTCATTTTATGTCAACATCAAAACCTTAATTTTTATTTTTTTAAAAAGAATTTAGAAAAATTTTCAGACTGGATTGCTTTTAATATAAACACATGCAATAAAATTAATTCTTATTATAAAAATAATCCTGCCAAATATAAAAGCAGTCTTAGGAATGAATGAAGAGTCATTTAGGTTCACATTTAAGCAGTGCTTTGGCTAAATTTTTGCTACCTTTTTTTCTCCTAAGAAATAATGTTCCTTTTTTAATAAGAAATTTGAATTGAGTCTTTCCTTCTGTTGAAGAATATGATCACCTAAAATACTGGTAAATAATTCAACATAAAGTGATTTTCTGTCTAATTTATAAAAAAAGAGTGAGTAGTACATGATAGCTGTAGGTGACACAAAATAAATTCAACTGGGAGTCGAATTTTCATCTAATTTTTGCAAGTTAATTTTTTTTCAAGGAACTGGTCGTTTGCTACGACTTATATTTATTTAGCTAGATTAGGGTTTTGCTTGACCTCATGTATGTGAATAATGTTTAAGCAGAACCTTATTTTTTAAATGCTAGAATTTAGGATATACAGAAATTGATTTATATATTCTGGTATAAGACTTTCAAAGCAGTCATGGAGCTGTGTGTTAATCTATAGCTTATCATTGAAATGGCACATATTTGTACATTTTAAGCCTTTCGGTGTAAAATTTCTTAATTGGAATACTCTCTCCCTTGGCTAATCCATTAGTGAAAATATTTATTCCTCAAGTTAATGCTGTATAGTATGAAGCAATTTTTGCATAAGCGTAAACTTGTTTGTGATATTTTGGTTTCACTTTAAAACTTTTATTTTGCTTCTTATATACACAGTTCATGATCAATATAATAAGAAGTGCAGGCACACATGAAGAAAATACACATCAGCTGTCTGGTTTTACAAACGATCATTAAAACACCACGTCTTCCTCCTTTGACTCCAAATTATTGTCTTCTCCAAACCCCAAGGAAATTTTGATGAGTGCACCGCACACAGAACTTCATCTCTGCTGGTTAGCGGCGGAGGACTGAAATCCGCGCCGACAGTTCACTTGACAATGACCTTGAGGGGCTTTGCTTCTTGAAGAAGAAAGCAGAAGCTTGCGGTAAACAAAGTTCACTTCTGACAGATGGATTGAATGACAGAAAGGTTGCGAGTGCCAGAATAGCCCTGGCAGAGGAGGGAATGTTCAGTGGAATCCAACAGGAGAGGAGGTGTGAACAGGTGCGGGGTTGCTGACGGAAGGGGAACCAGATGGAAGGAGCCAGAGCCAGTTTATTTAAAGGAGAAGGCAGAAAACATTGAAAGGCTGTGCGATCAGTGGCTAAAAGT
The DNA here is from genome assembly GCF_963383645.1 of Muscardinus avellanarius. Classification (NCBI taxonomy): domain Eukaryota; kingdom Metazoa; phylum Chordata; class Mammalia; order Rodentia; family Gliridae; genus Muscardinus; species Muscardinus avellanarius. Next base: position 60,017,288 of record NC_137793.1, on the reverse strand, counting down.
GTTCGTAGAGGAAGGTAAAAATTCACAAAGCAAAACTGCACAGTGGGGTAGCTAACACTTAGCATAATGGTAGTAATTTGTGAGTTTAGTTTGGAAGTTGCAATTGAAATACATTCATCTTGGCTCTTGACACCACCGTCAAATGTAGATATTGGAAAGTTGTTTATTTTTTTTTACTTTCTGAGCTCTTTTTATCCATCCATTAATTTAATTTCCAACCAGAAGCTCCGGTGCAATAATACTAAAATTGTGTCATCAGCTAGGAAAAGAAAAAAAAAGTGAAGTGCAGGTTAGTGCTCCATTCAGATTTATCTTGGGGTTCCTCGGTCTATTCACACATGCAGGACGAGTGCATGCACTGTGGGGCGAGAGCTGCGAGAGCGGAGACATTCGCAGGTTTTGTGAGAAGACATGTTGCCGGTTGCTTTTGTTGTTTTAAGTCTGCCTTCATTTCACAGAGTCCAGAGTGATTATTTCAGTAGGGAGAATGCTCTTGAAAATATATACGTGTGTACCATGATCCTGCAGATTAATTTCTGCTGCCGAGGTTGGCCTGATTTCCACTGTCTTTGGTGACGTGACTTTAGTGTACTTGCAAATTTAAGTACAGTGTGTAGTAGGGTCAATCTATGGTGGGCCTAGAAAAGAGGACTTTCTTCTACCTATTAAAATTCAACTTGCTAATACTGTGTTTGCATCGACGTGCTGCTTCCATGAGCTCTTATCCACCACATTACACTTGGAAAGTTTCCTGCATTATCCACAAGGAGATGCCAGTGGAAAAAGGCTACTGGGAAGCAGTCACCAAGGAGACAATGGAAATGTGCGAGTGTTGGGAGGTTGTAAAGAGCTTGTCATTTACCCACAGAAGTTTCTGCACATTTTCACAAATAATAAACACACTGAGTAAGCTGAATGGGTAACATATACAACTGTATTTTGAAGGAATAATGATAGTAAATGATTTATTCTAATTAAAGGAGATTAGTAAGCTATATTTTAAAGTTATTTCTGAAATGTGCCTCTTGCTAAGACATTTTCATCCCATAACTAGTCTCATTAATCTAAAATTTTACTTCAAATTCTAATATGCTTCAATTGCATTGAGCCGATTTACTAAAAACCTCTGTATAATAACACCACCAGCATGATGCTGCTCTGTAAAATAATAACATAAAGCTCTTGTGCTGTGGGATTCATATTAAAGACAAGTTTTTAAAAAAACTGCAACAATTAGTATCATCACTTGACATTCATACCTCAGATTAAATTGCAAGCTCTTTATAGGTAGAACTAATAGCTTCCTAGAAATAGGTAAGCTTCACTGTACCCAGCAGAGCATCTCCTATTACAGTAGCTATGAGTGTTTTGAATGAAGGGATGGTGGTCGATTGTAGTTAGATATGTGTTATTCAACATTTCTTGACACATGTTTTGCTCCAGCCATACCGGGCATTGTTGACATTTTAAAATTAAGAGAGCATGACCCTTCTTTACCTGGGTCTTAGGACCTCGTAGGTGACATTTCTATAACTGTAGACATGAATATGTATGGAAAATCTAGAAAACAGGATATAGATCTTTAAACTTAACTTTTCTTTTTTTAATGGTACTGGGCCTTCTTTCTACCTTTAAGCTACATACTCAGCCCCTTTTTATTCTTTGTTTTGAAATAGGATCTTGCTAGATTGCTAAGAGTCAAGCTAAATAAATTGCTGACACTGACCTTGATCCTGCAATCCTCCTTTCTCAGCTTCCCAAGTACAGGCATGCATCATACCTAGCTAAAGTTGACTTTTATGTATGTGTGTGCTACTGGGGGTGTGACCCAGGGACTTTCTACCTCCGGGCTATACTCCCAGACCTATTTTATACTTTATTTGGAAACAGGGTCTCACTAAGTTGCTAAGAGATTCCACTAAGTAGCTGAGGCTAACTTCGAACCTGTGTAATCCTCTTGTCTCAGCCTCCCAAGCACTGGGATTTACAACCATGTGCCACCACACCCGGCTAAAGTTAACTTTTTTTTTTTTTTTTTTTTTTGGTGGTACTGGGCATGGAACCCAGATGCCTTCTACCTCTGGGCTAAACTCCCAGACCTATTTTATATTTTATTTGGAAACAGGGTCTCACTAAGTTGCTGAGAGCCTCACTAAGTAGCTGAGGCTGGTTTTGAACCTGCGTGATCCTCCTGCCTCAGCCTCCCAAGTGAGGGGTTTACAAGCATGCGCCACCACACCCGGCTAAAGTTAACTTTTAAACTCAAGATTGAATTAATGTGAAACTGGTCCTCTAGTTCAACACTCATTGTAGATCCAGAGAAGCCCAGTGGCTTGCCCACAGCCAACAGTTAGTGGTGGCAGCAAAAAGGAAAGAGAGTCTCCTGGCTCGCACTCTCATGCTCTCCCACTAGTCCACACGAGACTTCACTGGACTCATTGATAAAAGACTCATCTGTGTAACCCCATAACAATCCTCAGGGTAACTCTTTCACAACCTGTTGCGGCAAGGAAAAATATTTTCTGTCTGGATTTTGGCACATGGTTACTAGTTCCTGAAGCAAACAATAAAAACAGAGAAGCTTAGATTAAAAATAGCAACTCCGGGATCCTGGAAGTAGTAGTGAAGATGCTCCCCATCCACAGTTTACCCAGTGGAAGACATATTACCCTCCGAACCTGCCTGCCAGAGAGACTGCACTTTGAGCCTCTTTTACCGACAAGGAAATCAAGGTAGCTGGACGCTACAGCCCTTCTGATGCTGGAGCTGGGACTGAGCATGACTGCCAGGCTCAGGCTCTTGCCTCTTAGGCGGATGCTTATGGAAGATCACTTGGCTAGCCAGTTCCTCTGGAAAGTGTCGTGGCACAGGCTGAGCAGGCCCTTCACCTCCGTGGTTCTCAGAGGCCTTGATGTGTGGGTGCACACCCTGAATCTCTCAGGAAGGGATTTGGGCAGTGTTTTCCAGATTTCTATTACATAGAGAAACTTTTCCATGAAATTTCTGCACATCTCCCAGGAGGGAATCGGGTTTTAAGGATTGTACTCTTAGAAAAAAGGATCAAAATTTATTTGTGGAAGGACCTGAAGTGATGATGTGGGGGTTATTTGTTCTCCTGTCTCATCTATGTATCAGCCCCAACCCCACCCCTGCTTCTCTCTCTACTTCTCTTTCACAGGTGGTTCATCAAAAGAGCAGGTAGGTAGGCAACTTAAAATTTATATTTAGCCAGTGCTTGAATGAGGCTGCAGAGTAGTGTCTTGAGGGTTTGTTTGGTTGGTTGGTTGATTGGTTGTTTTTTTTTGTGTGTGTGTGTGTGTGTGTGGTACTGGGGGTTGAACTCATGAGCATTATACCTCTCAACCACACTCCCAGACTGTTTTATTTTATTATTTTGAAACAATGTCTTGCTAGGTTGCTGAGACTGACCTCAAACCTTTGAACCTCCCATCTCAGCCTCCCAAGCACTGAGGTTACAGGTGTGGACCACCGTAGTGATCAGTGCATGGGAAGCAGTTTTGAGCATTGCTTGAGGAACAGTTACCATCCCCTGGGCCAGAATCTCCTCACAATAAATGTTTCCACATCTGCTGACCCAACATGAATTTTATGTGTTAATAGTTTCTTAAAATAAATTTGACCTTTAAATAATTAAAGGCCAGTCTGTTACCCGAATTTAGATACCTTTCAAAGTATAATTCTTTGAATAAGATTTTTGTGGAGTAAAATGTTAGTGTGGATACTTGTGTCTATAAACCCTTTTAGATTATCTCCTTCCAGGAATTACTGGCACACAGTTAAAGCACAGGCCCCTAACTCAGACCTGCAATGGATTTTATTTTCCCTCTACTCTCAGCATACGAGTCTTCCTCCCTTCTTTAAAAAAATGGGCGCTCATGGGCAATGAGCTCCAGGAATAGAGAAGTGTAGCACTCATCATGTGTTAATTTTTCTGCAAATATACTTGGAGGTACCTACAATTTGTAATTATCTCAAGCGGCTTCTACCAGTGAGGTGTACTATAAACAATCATCTTGTAATGGTAATGATGACTGAAATTGGGACTCGCGAGAGGACTTAGGTCTGTGGTCTCAGCTTTCCACTCACCCTCCTTTCCGGGTTCTCAAATTATATTTCTTCCCACAAATGAACTCCAGCAATTTTTATAGAAGTTTGAAATCATTCACTAGCTTATTTGTATTCCTCAAGGTGCAGAAAATGTTGGCAAGAAGTAAAAACTACTAAGGCAACAGATTAACGCACCAGGCAGTGAGACAGTTTACTGAGCTGGCTGGCAGGTTCACTGACTGACACTGGCTGGACATGGTCCTACTGACCAACTTCGAAACTGTTCGTTTCTCACTAGAAACAAGTAATGAAGGATCAGAGGAGGATTACTGGATATGGAGGAAAGAAATCTGTGGGAGAAATCTCCCAGAGAATATGTTATTTCCTACTTAAGAATGATAGAAAGACCATCAGCACATAAAAGATTTCCCAATTCTATTTATATTCACTAATCAGTAGTGAGCAGTGAATAAACTATTTTTCATAGTTCATTGACATAGGTGTGTGGAATAGCTTTTCCATATGCTTTATAATTTAATTTTAAATATGAATATATATCTAGAGAGTTGCTTCAAACCAGCTTTAAGAAAAAAAAAAAAAAACCTCAGGAGTATCAGATTTCTTTTTTTTTTTTTCTTTTTTCAGTAGTGCTGGGGATCAATCCCAGGGCCTTGAACATCCTAGACCAGTGCTCTGCTGCTGCGCTGTGCCCAGCCCTGCCGTTTGCCTTTGTGTAGTGCCTTAGCTACTTCAGCTTTGGCTATTCTCAGTGCACCCTCAGAACTCTCCTCCTTTGTTTATCCTTTCAAAAATGACAGCTGGTTGACTTACCTGAGAAACTTACTGAGGCAAAAACAAAGATGTCATTTTAAAGGTTTTTACCTTGTTAAAACTTATGAGCTCTGATATCTTCATGAGGCATTTAAATTTAGTAATTCTTGGCTATATGGGATGTGTGTGTGTGTGTGTGTGTGTGTGTGTGTGTGTGTGTGTGTGTAACATTGGGATTAAAAGTGATGCCTTGCCGGGCGTGGTGGTGCACGCTTGTAATCCCAGCATTAGGGAGGCTGAGACCAGAGGATCGCGGTTCGTGGACAGCCTCAGCTACTTACTGAGGCCCTCTGCAACTCAGTGAGACCCGGTTTCAAAATAAAGAATAAAATATAGGGCAGGGGCTATAGCTCAGAGGTCAAATGCCCCTGGGTTCCATCCCCAAACCCACACACACACAAAAAAAAGTGATGCCTTGAGGTGGGTGTGGTGGCATATACCCATAATCCCAGTACTTGGGAGGCTGAGAGAGAAAGATCACAAGTTCAAGATCAGCCTCAACAACTCAGCAAAACCTGGTCTCAAAATAATATGGAAATGAAGGTGTAGTTTAGAGGCAGAATGCCCCTGGGTTTATCCACTATGATCACAAGAAGAAAAAAAGTGATGCTTTGCCATCAGGAGGTACGTTAAAAAAAAAAAAGATAGGGCTCGGGGTGTAGCTCAGAGGTAGAGTGCCCCTGAGTTCAATCCCCAGTACTGCAACAAAAAAGAAAGAAAGAAAGAAAAAGAAAGAAAGAAAGAAAAAGAAAGAAAGAAAGAAAAGGAAAGAAAAGAAAACAAGGTCTCTCTAAATTGATATCCTCTTGTCTCAGCCTCCCAGGCATTGGGATTGCAGGCAGTACCACTCTACCAGCCAGAAATAGCAGATTTTAATAAGTTAAAAGGAAACAGGCAAAATTAATCATTATATATATATATATATTGTAGACATATATAATATATATTGTAGATATATATAATATATATTATAGATAGATTGTAGAATATATATATACACATACATATGTATATTTGGCTCTGGGGATTGAACCCAGGGGCATTCTACCTCTGAGCTGTACCCCCAGCCCTGTTTTATTATTTTATCTTGAAACAGGGTCTCACTAAGTTGCTGAGGCTAGCCACAAATCTGCAATCCTTCTGTCTCCGCCTCCTAAGCACTGGGATTACAGGCATGTGCCACTGTGTCTGGATCAAATTAATTTTAATAACATATTTTATTAACCCAACAAATAGAAAAATAATACCATTTCAGCATGTAATCAGTTATCTAACAACTCGTCACTGATTTTTTACTCCTTTCCCTACATCCTCCCACTTTGGAGCATTCTTCGCACATGCAGCACATCTTGATTCAGTGCAGCCCCGTTTCAGGAGCTGACAGGCAATGCAGCCGGCACCGCCATGGGCTTCTGTTCTTCAGCTTGCCACAGCACCTGGTGGAGATGCAGTTGAATTCTTACAAGCATAAACTTGAATTCTAGTTGTAGGCAAAGGGGACCCTTCAACACCACAAGAAAAGTATGTTAGCTGTTGCTCTCCTTCTGGACACAGTGGCCGCCACTCATCTTGATCAGTCCTCTCCAATTAACCACCACTTTGGGGAGAAAGAGGAGGATGGAAGAAGCTCCCCCTTAGTGGCCCCTTTCATTACTTGAAAAGCAGATGAAAAACTGGCTGTGTGTCATATTATAAGAAGTTCATATTATAAGTAGCTCACACCTGTAATTCCAGTACTTGGGAGGCGAGACAGGAGGATCACAGGTTCAAGGACAGCCCCAGCAACTTAGAGAGGCCGTCAGCAATTTAACAAGACCATGTTTCAAAACAGAAAATAAAAAGGGCCTGGAGTGTAGCTCAGAGGTACAATTCCCCAGAATTCAGTCCCCGGTATCAAAAGGAAAAAAAAATTATTTGAGTCTGGAAAATACCTGGAAAATTCTCTCATCTAGAATATTTCATTGATTTTCAACATACCAAATAAATTAATCATTAGTCATTACTCTATCACACTTGAGAAATAAGATATTATAAAAATATTTACAATAACTATAGTTCTTGTTTTTAGTATATGTCCCAAGTCTGATAGCCCCAAAGGAACCAACTTGTTCCTCCGTTTACTAATGGAAATTATAAATTAATTTCTAAAACATTTTAGTAGTAGAATAGAAACTCTTCAATCATCTGCACAATTTGATAATGATACATATCCATTGACAGGTATTCAAAATGCCATTAAAATATATGTTGATCCTAATGCTGTCTCATTTGGAGAGATTCATCAGAGGAATTGAAGGCATTTTTTCAGAGAAGAAAGAATGAACCAAAGTCATTGGTTTACGCAGATAAAATAGAGAAAGAAAATGAGAATTTTTAAAAATATGAAGCTGCAAAGGCATAATCACGGTCTAACAACGTATCTGTAATAGTGTATTTGTCTTTCTTCTTGTGTGTGTGGGGGGGGAGGTGCTGAACTTTCTCTGAGCTATACCCCCGGCTTTTTTTTTATTATTTTATTTTTAAGCAAAGTTTTGCTAAGTTGCTAATAGTCTCACTAAATTGGTGAGTCTGGCCTCCAACCTGCAATCCCTCTGTTTCAGCCTCCCAAGTACTGGGATTACAGGTGTCTGCCACCACACCCAGATGTCCTTATTCTTTAATCTGGAGAACTGGGCACCTGGTGCTGTAAAATAGAAAACAGGAGTACTTCACTAGCCCGAGGAGCTCTTCACCCTATCAGGCGCCCCTGAGCTATTGAAAAATTAATCTCAGGCTGAAAGTCAGTGAAGTGTGCATTTGATGGCTGCCGTGGCTCAGCGTCTACCTGGGGCATCTCCGTATCTGAAGAAGCCATTCTGGATGCTGCTCTTACTATTGCTGTAGTAATAAGCGCCTTCCCCGCCTCAAGTGTTTCCCTTCCCCATCTGTTCCCCACGCTGCCACCACAGTGCTCCTTCTCAAGCACGGGTGTGATCACAACATTCCCCTGCCTGAAACCCCACATTGGCTCCCTGTTTCCCTCGGGATGAGGACCTTAAAAATAGCACCAAGTCCTGGCTCCAGCCTCCAGCTCCAGGCTCTTCTTGCTTCAATAATCTCCCCTCCACCAACTGCTCGCTGCGGCCCCGCAATATACATGCTGTAGCCTCGATCTGCCAGGACTGTCAGTGCCCCCAGACACCTGGTGTCTCTCCAACCTGAGTCTTTGCAAATGTAGTCCACTGCACCTACACCCTGTTCTCCTCACCCTTTGTATGGCAGATTACTACTACTCAACGGGTTTTTGTGTTTTGGGGGGTTGGGGGTACTGGGGATTGAACCCAGGAATATTCTACCTCGGAGCTACACCCCCAGCTGCTCGCTCATTTATTTATTTATTTAATCTTGAAACAAGGTCTTGCTAAGTTGGTGAGGCTCGCCTAAAACCTGAAATCCTCCTGTCTCAACCTCCCAAAACTGGGATTATAGGTGTGCTCCACCATGCCTGGGTGCTACTCATGTTTTAAGTGTAGAAGTTTCTAAGCTCCATGAAAGCCTCGTCACCACCTCTGCTTCACTCCTGCGCTGTCCACCTGCATAACAGGAATTCAGTCCTATTCTAATATTCATCATATTCTTGAAGTTGTCCTTTAAAAAAATCTGGAATAATTCACAATAGCTAAATTATGGACCAACCTAGATGTATATAAATAGATGAATGGATGACAAAACCGTGGTTTATATGCATAAAGGAGTTTTACTCAGTCATTAAGAAAATCAAAATTAGGCCATTTGCAGGAAAACGGATGAACAAGAAAATATGCTAAGTGAGATCATCCAGTCTCAGAAAGTCAAGGACTGAACGTTCTCTCTCTTCTTTGGAAGCTAGAGAGAAAACAGGAAACAAAGGGGACTGAAGCATCACTACCAATCTCACTGGCATGTACAGGGCAGGTGGGCAGCGGAATAGGACCCGAGGGAAGCACACCAAGACCTGTGCACACGTGTGTTTCTACGACTTTGAACCTCACCGTGATGTATACTAACAATGAGAAAACTTGCTTATTGTGTTCACTGCACTATAAACTCTTGGGAGTTTTGCTGTGTCTTGTGTAACAGTATATCCCCACTCTTTCATGCTTGGCACAAAATGTTTAAGGATTTGTTGAATGGACGAGCATGACCCTTGGCTATGAAGCTGATGCCTCATGTGAGGCAGGACCCTGCGATGGAAGGCCACTGGGCCGCCCAGGCAAGAAGACGCTTCTGCTTTCAGCTCTGATGGTCCCGGGCTACGTGGCTCTGACAAAACTCTTAATTTTCTGAGCCTGAGATACTCTTTGCCAAACAGGGATATCTGCTCCATCTCCTTGCCTCCCCCAATTGTAAGGAAGCAAAGAAAGCCAATGCATGTGAATGTGCCTTGTAAAACAGAAGAAAGTGGGGACTCGCAAGGTTAGGGGCATAGGAAGAGTCTGGTTTTGTTTTAAGCAAGGACTGGGAAGTAGCTCAGTGGTAGAGCACTTTCCTAACATGCGTGAGGCTCTGGGTTCCATCCCCAGCACCACAAGAAACAAGATGTTGAAAGGAAATCTGAGCTGAACAAGTATCACTCAAGCAGGCAATGTCTACTCAAGGTATATTTACTCCCTTGTCTTGAAGGAAGGTTTTCCTATTATTTTGGAGATGCTTTAAGAACATTTTTGGAAAAAAAATTATTTTCAGGGTGCTTCTGTTAAATATTTCCCTACCTTTGTGTGCATTCTTTTGAGAGAATTTACCTCTTTTTGGTTTCTACTTTTTTTCTTAGATGTGACACATGCTCTGATCTGATCACACATATTTCAGCAGTGTGCTTAAAGTTCTGACATAGTTTGCAGTGAAGAAAATAGAATTGACTCTAGGAGGTATAGCTGAAGCAAGTTTTTGCATACTTGAAGTGGAGATTTTAGAGCCTGAGTCTACTGGCTATAGTTGTCTTTTTTTTTTTTTTTCTTCTGGTACTAGGGATTGGACCCAGTGTTGTTCTACCTCTCAGCTAAACCCTCAGGCCTATTTTATTTTTTATTTTGAAACAAAGCCTCACTCAGTTGTGGAGGGCCTTGCTAAGTTACTGGCTGACGCTGACCATGAACCTGAGATCCTCCTAAATTTCCTGGATACATTCTGTAATAACCAGGGAACTTGAACAAGTTGTACTGCTCTTTAGGCCTTAGTTTTGTCATATGGAGTAGAAATAAGAAGAGAGAGTCACTAGGAGGATAAAATAAAATAATACATGGGAAAAGATATTAGCTTATGGTAAACATACTTAATTTAATAGGGGCTTACAAAAATGATCAGTCCTTTAAGATTGAACTTTTTTGCCTGTTTAAATGAGTAGTCCCGGGATTAAAGGAATAAATTTGCTTGTCCATGGGCCCATAGATAATAAATATGTAAGTAGCATTTTAGGCTTTTTACTATTCTCTGCTGTCTCTCAAGACATTTTTTCTAGAATCAGCTGTAAGTGGTATGTATGCATTTGTAAAAAGAATGAAGCAAAACAAAACCATAAGCAAATATTGAATTCTAGTTACTGATGGATTTGCCTTTCTTAAATTAGCAATTTTGAAATGCTTTCTGTGTATTCCAAGTTTTCACAGATGAGTAAATATATTGAAGATAATAGAAGCCAAATTTCTCATCACTGAGGAAGATAGTTACAATTATAGACAGAAGGGAGATCAAGTTCAATTTAGGTTGGTGGCCTGTAGTTGGAAATATCAGTATAAATGCATAAGTGTATAGACATACTCTGACTTTGTCTCCCACTAATGACCTAGAACAATAACTTCACTGTAGCAATGAGCACCACCTTGTGATAGGTCTTGGCTTCTAAATATCATTCTCCACTAAAGCACACAAAAAGAGCTCCTTGCACAAACGTAGAATCTTGGAATCAGGGACAGTACAAGATGAGCCTTCGACATCTTACAGGTATAGAAAGCCATGAAGTACTCAAGAACACTTGAGACATGTCACATCAGAACCGCCTTGAAGGGGACCCTGCTGCTCAAATCCAGGATAAGTTGAACACAGTGGTATACACCCGTAATCCCAGTACTTGGGAGGTTGAGATAGACAGGAGGATTATAAATTCGAGACCAGTCTCAGAAAATAAGCTAGACCCTCAGAGTACCTTAGCAAGACCCTGTTTCAAAATTTAGAAAAAAAATTTTTTTTAATGACTGGGGATGTAGCTCAGGGTAGGATGCTCCCAGGTTTAATCCTCAGTACCATAATAAGTAAATAAACAAATATAATAATGGATCATAACCTACTAAGTAATACAAGAATTTATAACTCCATACTGATATCAGTAAATTAATAAATGAGAGAAAAGAAAGCTCTTTACAGGACAACGTTAATATAAATATGTTAATATAAGCAGAGGAAGAATGATGGAGTCAAAGGTATCATGGGAGATAAAACTAGAAGGGAGAGTTGCTGAATAATAAGATACTTGCATAGTCTCAAACTTCTTCCAACAAATTATTTTTTTTAATACTAGGGATTTAACCCAGAGGCTTTCTACCTCTGAGGCCCCTAGCCCCTTTTTTTTTTTTTTAAACAGGTCTCACTTAAGTTGCTGAGACCGGCAACCTGCAGTCCTTCTGTTTCAGCCTCCCTGGTACTAAGATCACCAGCATGTGCCAACATGCCTGGCTCCAGATTATCTATTAATGACAAACAGGAAAGCAGTACCTTTCCAGTGAAGCCTGAGAGCTCACCCAGCTGGTAGAGACCTGGGCCTGGCTTGGACTAGCTCTTGGTAGCTGGTCCTGTAAACATCTTCCAAATTTGATGTTCATTTTGGCAGTTTAAAACAGGTCATGGCGGAAATATCTATACTGAAAACAGATGAACATTGCAGATGAGAGATTTCTCTCTCCCTTTCCCAGACCAGTGATTAACGTTTCTCAGCACACTGATGGTGTAAGGAAAGTGATCAAGGGAATGCCCAGCCTTGGGACAAATGGACTGGCCTGGAGTCACAGTAGTGCCCAGCCCCTCTCTGCTACTTCCCTAGATTCCGTTGAGAATGGACACACCATGATAATAAGCATGTTCTAAATCTTCTAGCAAGTGTTTTTTATTGTTGTTTTGTTCTTTGTTTACGGTTTCATCTTGTTTAATGTATGGATGGGTTCTAGGGATAGAATCCAGAGTCTCAGGCATACCAGGAAAGTACACCCTCACCCCTTCTTACAAGTTTTGTCACACAGATACACCAGTGTCACAAAGTGCTCTATATTGTACTTTAAAAAGGAAACACTTAGCTGGGTGTGGTGGTGCACGCTTGTAATCCCAGTACTTGGGAGGCTGAGACAGGAGGATCACGCAGGTTCAAAGCCAGCCTCAGCTACTTAGTAAGGCTCACAGCAACTCAATGAGACCCTGTTTCTAAATAAAATATAAAATTGGTCTGGGAGTGCAGCCCGGAGGTAGAAAGACCCTGGGTTTCATGCCCAATACCACCAAAAAAAAAAAAAAAAAAACTTGCTGAGCATAGTGCTACATGCCCGTAATCTCAGTACTTGAGAGATTGAGACAAAAGAATCTCAGTTTGGAGGTCAGCCTCAACAATATAGTGAGAGTCTCAGCAATCTAAAGACATTGTTTAAAAAATGTCTGGGGGTAGCCGGCCGGGTGTGGTGGCGCACGCTTGTAATCCCCGCGCTTGGGAGGCAGAGACAGGAGGATCGCGCAGGTTCGAAGCAGCCGCGCGCTGGCTTAGGAGACCCTGTTTCCAAATAAAAATGTAAAAATAGGTCTGGGAGTATAGCCCGGAAGTAGAAGGGCTTCCAGGAACCCCAGGACCACCAAAAAAAAAAAAGAGTCTTGGGGTGTAGTTTGGAAGTAGAATGCCCCTGGGTTCAATCACCAGTACCACAAAGAAGGGGTGTTGATATAACAAATTTGAGGTTCCCTCTTATTTCTAATACTGTGAGGTTTTACAAAGAGCTTGCCAAACCAGACGGAACTTGCCAGAGGAGAGGGCAACAGAGGAGAGAAGGTGACGCAGGAAGGAGTTAGAAAAGTAGTAATATGACATGTTTTTATTTGATGAAAAATAACATGTAGTACCTCTCAAATAGCATGAGAGTTGGGAAAGGATTCAAGAAACACAAGTTAGCCAGGCTTGGTGGCACACTCCTATAATCCCAGCTACATGAGAGGCTGAAGCAGGAGAATCCCAAGTTGGCCAATTGAACCAGACCAAGTCTCAAATTTAAAATGGGCTGAAGCCGGATGCAGTGGTACATTCCTGTAATCCCAGTACTTGGAAGACTGAGACATAAGGATCTCAAGTTAAAGTCAGCCTCAGTAACTTAGTGAGTCCCCTACACACACACACAATTTAATGAGACCCTATTTCAAAATTAAAAATTGGAAGCTGTGTGTGGTGGTGCATACCTCTAATTCCAGTACTTGGGAGGTTGAGACAGGATGATTGCAGGTTCATGGCCAGCCTCAGCTACTTAATGAGGCCCTCCACAGCTTAGTGAGTTCATGTTTCAAAATAAAGAGTAAGCCAGGCATGGTGGTTCATGCTTGTAATCCGAGCATTTGGGAGGCTGAGACAGGAGGATTGCAGTTCGCAGATAGTCTTAGCTACTTAATGAGGCCCTTTGCAACGCAGTGAGACCCTGTTTCAAAATAAAGAATAAAAAATAAATACGGCTGGGAGTGTAGCTCGGAGGTAGAATGCTCCTGGGTTCCATCCACAATACCGCCAAAAAATCAAATAAAATATAGGGCTGGGGGCATAGCTGGAAGATAGAATATCCCTGGGTTCAATTCCAAGTACAAGAAAGAAAAAAAAAAAAAAGAAAGGAAGAAAGGAAGGGAGTAAGGAAAGAAAGAAGGAAGAAAGAAAAAAGGGAGGTAGGAAGAAAGGGAGGGAGGGAGAAACCAAGTTGCCATGCCAGTCAGCACTTATGGGTGGAGGAGTCTTTTACTTGTAAGGAGAACTAAAATTAAGATGGTTCTTTTATCAGTTTAGTATATTGATAATTAAGCCGCTTCTGTTCTAAGCATTGATGATGAGATTGGCAACCCCTCTATGTCAGTCCCAGTTCTCATTGGGAGTTTCAGTGGTAACTGTTAGCTCAGTATAATGATTACTATCATTATATGATATTGGTGCTGTGGATTTAACCCAGGGAGTTTCTACTTCTGAGCTACAACCCAGCCATACTTAATTTTTCATTTTGAAACAGGTTCTCACTAAATTGCAGAAGGTCTCTCTAAATCACTGCGGCTAGCCTCAAACCTGCAATCCTCCTGCATCAGCCTCCCAAGTACTGGCATCACAGGTATGCGCCCCAATGCCTGGCCCAGTGTAATTGTTAATAATGCCCCTTGTCACTCTCAAATGCCTACTGGTTTCAACAGTGCATGTTTTGGTGACTAGTGTGTTAAGGATCTCAGACCCCTAGGTCTGCTGGCTGTCCCTGTACTCTAGCTCCAGGTCTGGTTTGGGCATGGCTGCTCAGTGAAGAAATCCATCAGTAGCATCACCTCCAACTGGCAAAGCCATTAAGCACCGTTCTCAGCCAGACATGGTGGCTCTAGTACTTGGGAGGCTGAGACAGGAGATCACAGGTTCAAGGCCAGCTTAAGCAACTTAGTGAGGCCCTGTTTCAAAACAAAAAATAAAATGGGCTGGGAGTATATCTCAGAGGCAGAATGCCCATGGGTTCAGTCCCCAGTACTTAAAAAAATAAAAAGAGCCATTCTCGTGCAAACACTCTAACATATCTGAAGAGCATTTGCCTCCTTGTATGAGTTGCGGATTCTCCAGTTTCTCAGAAAGGCTGCTCCCTCCTCTCGATGGCAAGGGTGGAGGTACATCCAGTCCTCAGGCAGTCATTGCCCACTCCCTGGGTGTCAGGTGCTGAGCTGGGCTTGGGGCAGAGCAAGAGAAAGATGTCAGTGGAATTTCAGTGGAAGAGTGGCAAGAGGCGTCCCTGTAAGGTGTCATAGGGAAGGACAGTTAATTCAGGAGAAAGAGGCAAGAGAAGGACTTTGAGCTAGGCCCTAAGGAAATAGTATACATTGTGCAGAGGGACTGGATGGGTGGGCAGGGCATTTCAGGGAGAGGAAGAAACATGTGCCATGCTCCTTAGCCAGAAAATACATCCTGTGATAGAGGAGGCAAGAAAGTAGCCTCGTCTGACGATCCATTTGTCGCAATGTACTAGTTTGGAACCAAGTGTGAGACAAGACCTTGGACCGCGTCCAGAGGGTGTTGTTGTGAGAAATACCAGAAGGGACCTTGTTTCACATTTAGCACGGACCCCCGATGGTTCCCCTCGAGTGAGGTGTGGGTGTATTTTCATTCGGGAGTTTTACACTACAACATTACCACATGCATTGACCAGTTTCGATACCGGCTTTCCTTATGTTGCTTTATAATTAGAACCAGTGAATCGAAGTTCCGCAGCGGTACAGAGACTGGTAGTGGTAGCTTTATGGAATTGTTTATTTTTAGTTTGGCAAAGGCTAGGCGGTAAATATCTCAATTAGTAAACTGAAGCAGCATGGATGAGAAATGCCCACAAGGAGATCAGGAGTTAGAAATAACTAAGTCTCTTAATTGAAGGGAACCTCCTCTATCACTTCCTCCTGTTGAGAGTTCCGGGACACAGCTGTGTGTGTGTGTGTGTGTGTGTGTGTGTGTGTGTGTGTGTGTGTGTGTGTGTCTCAGAGGTGCAGTGTCATGGGTGCTGCAGCACTCAGCCCTGGGCTCTCTAGGAGCCACTGCCGCTGGGCGCTGACCCCGGGGACATGTCACTGTTCTTCAAGGACAGGAGGGGAGTTGTCCCTGACCACAGAAGCTTTTTATTTTGCACATGTTTTTCAATGTGACCTAAGATGAAATGCTGAGGGAAGTTGTTCATTTTCACATTTATATTTATATTCACATTATAGGCCTAACGTGTGAAGACATGTAATGAAAACATGCATGCGGCACTGCAGAATCGCTTATTGGCCTCTAGACAGGCTTCTGCATTATACTTGAGATTTCATTCTTTTAAGTTTTGGAGGAAAACCAGAAGTAATCTACAAAACTTAGTTTTAAGAATTTTGGTTTTGAGCCAGGTGTGGTATGATCCTAGTAATTGGGAGGCTGAGACAGAAGGATCACGGGTTCAAAGCCAGCCTCAGCAAATTTGCAAGACCCTCAACAAATTATTGAGAAACCCTGTTTCAAAATAAAAAATAAAATAGATATAATGGTACACACCTGTAATCCTAGTACTTGGGAGGTTAAGACAGGAGGATAGCAAGTATAAAGCTAGCCTCAGCAACTTAGCTCAGCCCTCAGTATCTTAATGACACCTTGTTTCAAAATAAAAAATAAAAAGGGCTGGGAGTGTAGCTCAGAGTAGGAATGCCCCTGGGTTCAATCCTCAGTACCATATACACACTAAATACATAAGTGCATAAATTAATGATTAAATAAACTAATAAATGTTTTAAAGAATTAAGTACTTTTAGGGAATATTGACTGTTCAGACAATGAAAGAAGAATTGGTAGAACAGTGAGAAAGTTACAGCAGAGAAGAGCTGCTTATTTAAAGTGACAAAGTACCTTCCTGACAGTGCTCAGTCGGACGTGGGTGTGTCTCTCACCGTCTGCAAGGCCCTTTGGATTTCCCCCTTCTGGGAACAAGAGGCCTGCAGAAAGGTTGTCCGCTCCTTATGCGTGATAATTGTCTACCTCCCAGCTTTCTGGGTCTGTGGGGAAAGAGATGGTTGTCTGTGCGTCTGCGGATTCCATTCTGTTCGTCTCTTCTCTTTTGCAGAGTGGAAAAAGACAGCATCCAGCAGAGGTGTAGCAATGAAGCCAAGGCCCAAGCCCTTCAGGCCCAGCAAAGAGAGCGGGCGCTGACGCAGAAGATGGAGCAAATGGAGACCCAGCATGACCAGACCGGTGGGTGGTGGAGATTAGAGCCTGGGCTCGGCTCACAGCCGCCCACGGCTCACCGCGAGATGACATCAGGAACACCTGTAACCTTTGGCTGGCCGAAGGGAGCAGATGCTAACTACACCGGAGATTCCGAATTACATATTAGTTAGCGTTTAAAAGAGAAAATGGAAAGTATTGCCCACTGTCTGTTGATTTCAGAGTGCTGCTCTCACATCTGTTGCACCATCTGGATTATGAGTTTATTTACCTGTGTTCAAGAAACGTAAAGCTGAGAGAGACCACAACAAAGTAGAAAAACAAAGGGCTTGCTTTTGGCTGCGTTTTCAGGCACACATGTTATATAAAGAAAATAGCATCAGAGGCTCTGCGGGAAGCGCTGGGAGCTTACAGCTAGCGCCTCCTGAATAGCGCTGAACAGTTCCCACAGTACACACATTATAGCTCCTCTAAAAGCCTAATGAGTTTGCTTCCGCATCCAAACTGGAGAAAAGCTTTAGCCATTAATCGGTTCTTAATTCACTGTCGCAGCTGGATGTAATTCAGTAGCTCCAAATTGATATGTTCCTTTATTTAATCTTTGCAGCTTGAACATTTTTAGCATTTGTATGATTTCCCCACCCCCTTCCAATCTAGAGCGATGTTTAATCCTTTGAATTCTTCAAGTTCTCACAACTGCTGTTAAAATTCACCAATACGAGGCTTTGACCACAGCTGGCAGCTTGGCTAAAAATCGCCATCTTTCATCACGTTGGCGCCGTTCTGCAGGCTGAGTTGGCCAGTCACTCTTTACCTTTAATTTGAAAGTAAAATGCACTTTGAAATAGGCAGTTTGGTTTGTTCAGTCGGAGCATTACGGAGTTCCTTTCACTTTTCAGTTGTGTGTTCACAGACAGTGCTAGTCAAAACACAACAGTGCCCATCATCATGATGCCACACCACACACCCTGTGCTGCTCACACTAGAGAAACCAAGGTTTAATTGATCCCATCTCTTCCAGAAAGATGGTGCTTAATTTCAGTGCCTTGATTGATTTTGCTTGGTATGCTACATGCCTTTTTTGCCAATTGTTAGCTCAAATTGAAAAAGAGTAAAGGGCTTATTAAAACTTACACATAGAGGTGATATTCACAGGACTTACTGTGATTCAGATTCAACGACATGGTAAAACATTTCTCCCTATTTTTTTCCTGCCCCGCAGGTGAAAACCCTCAGACATGGACTGTCTTCACTCTGTAAGGGTGTTGTAGAAAGGCACATGTTAGGACAACACAGGCCTCCCTCACACTTTCAGCATGATCACCTCCACAGCACTCGTCTGGTGTTCAGATCCAGGGGCTCTTCTCACTGAAACGTCCGGGGAGACCACAGGCTGTGCCGCCAAGCCTGCGATGCACAGGCGGGATCTGTGTGCTAGGGAGAGCTTTTTTATTTTTTATTTATTCATTTTGTACTGGGGATTGAACCCAGAGGTGCTTTACCACCTCCATGACACTCGCCCAGCCTTTTTCATTTTTTATTTCAAAACAGGCTCTCACTATGTTCAAGGCTGGCCTTCAACCTATGAATCTCCTCTTTCAGCCTCCCAAAATACTGGTGTGCACCTCTGCACCTGGCCAGGAACTTTTAACTGTTAAAACCATCTTAAGAACACTTCCCTCTGCTTTGTGCATGTGCGTGTGCGCACACACACACACACACACACACACACACACACACTCATTCCCCCTTTAATTTCTTGGACCAGATTTTCATCCAAGTACTTACAGTTGGCAATAAGATCAAAATTTTGAGGAAAATCATGTATTTCACCTATACAATGAGAGGAGCATTTACAAGATTCCCAGGGAAAGGGGTGATAGTGAACTACATGTACAAAGATAAAAATAAAACATGAATCACAGTGTACAAGAGAAGTCTTCAGTGATTTTCATTTTGAATTATCTGGTTGTGAGAATTTTTGACACTGTTTATGGTAAAATTGTCAAAATAAAAATATAATATCATATTACAAAGATATAAGCATCTATAACTCTGCTTGAGGTATTTGACAATTTATGAACGTGCTAAAATGTTACACCAAGCTGATATGATAAAAATGCTACTGGTGTATAATTTTATTATGGAAATAAATGTCTCGCAAGATTCAGTGTCTTGACAGATGACAGGTCCTTTAACTTAGGACATTGAGAATGTTCTAGTAGCTTCTAGGAAATGCGCAATAATCTAAAGCACTTTCCACTCTGCGTATGGAAGCCCTACAGAGCTACAGCATAAACATCTTATATTGGTGGGGTTTATTATTATTTCCAGAAAATGAACAGTATTCATTGCTGACCTCCCAGAATACATTTCTGACAAAGTTAAAAGAAGAGTGCTGTACATTAGCCAAGAAACTGGAACAAATCTCTCAGAAAAGCAGGTAGGTGACATTTTGCGGTACTTTCAGAGCACAGCTTATTGGTACTGTCATTTTTCCTTAACAAATAGCATTTTCATTATGTTACAATCTAATATTAAAATTAGTTATCTGTTGATAAATTTCTGTGAAAACATTTTCTCCATATGGATATTTTCTGTGTGTGAATATATGGGGGGGCACTGGGGATTGAACCCAAGTTTTCTCTGCCACTGAGCTACATCCCCAGCCCTTTTTATGTTCTTATGTTGAAACTGGGTCTTGCTAATGTAAATGTGCATTGGCCTTGAACCTGTGATCCTCCTGTCTTAGCCTCCCAAGTGCTGGGATCACAGACATGCGCCATTATGCCCAGCTTGTTACTTGTCTAATGTTGAGATTCGAAGACTATGAAATTCAGAAAACAAAATCAAAACAGCAATTGTTTTAATAAAGGATGATGATAAATCAAGCAGTTTTGAAATCTTTTGTTGATATCAATGATAATTTTTCATCTATTATTATAGTCCTGCATGGACACAAAAAAACTATCTTTAGGTCAAGATAATTAGGGAAATTGAAGAGACAAAGGTACTTGATGTACATTAATATTCACAACCACCAGAGACAGGAATTAGTATCTTCTTTTACAGATAAGGAAGCCAAACTTGTTTAAATAAATGGCAAGTAAGAAAGCTAGACTTCTTTTTTTTTTTTTTTTTTTTTTGGTGGTACTGGGGTTCCTGGAAGCCCTTCTACCTCTGGGCTACACTCCCAGACCTATTTTTATATTTTTTATTTGGAAACAGGGTCTCCTAAGCCAGCGCGCGCGGCTGGCTTTGAACCTGCGCGATCCTCCTGTCTCTGCCTCCCAAGAGCGGGGATTACAAGCGTGCGCCACCACGCCCGGCGCAGAAAGCTAGACTTCTAACTCGGTGTTTCTGGTTCCAAAGTCTGTAGTCTTCTTTACAATAATCACAATATTTTTCATCTACTACTAAAGAAAATTCAGGTCAGTGGGCTTGGTGGCACACACCTGTAATCCCACCTATGCAAGCTCTCTTATGCTCAGGCGTTTGAGGCCAGCCTGGGCAACTTAGGGAGACAAAAGAAAAAATAAAGAGAGGGAGAGAGGGAGGGAGGACAGAGGGAAAGAGGGAAGGAAAGGAAGGATGAAGGGAGGGAGGCGGGAAGGCATGGGGAGGGAGGACCAAAGGGAAAGAAGGAAGGCAGGCAGGAAAAGGCAGCCACAGTAGTAATGACAGGAAGGTCAGGAGGGACAGATTAGCCTTTGACTTCCCCTGGGAAAGGAGCGTGTGTGGCCTGTATTGGTTAACGTGCTCCATGGGCCCCCGGGCCCTGTTCATCCCTCTCTAGGCTAACAGCGTCACCTGTGTATATCCAGTGACCTTGAACCCAGCACCTCTCCAGCTCCACTGCTTCTTCCAGCTCCTGACCTGAACATGTTTCTTTGTATCTCACACATAGATGCCACCCCATGCACAATGAATGAATGAATGAATGAATGAGTGGGTGGATGGGTGGATCAATGAATGAATGAAACACATAGGTGTGCTGCTCCTCCCACATCCTCAACTTACTTCTGATGCCATCTTTCTCCTTGATGTAGTGTGTGGTACAGAGCACTTCAGAATTCAGAAAGAACTTGGTTTATGTTTTGGTTTGTCACTAACTTTGCGTATGTTGTCTGATCTCCCCAAACCTCAGTTTCTCCATCTGTAGAAACATCTATAGATTTTGCCATGCTGCAAAGCCCAGTGCGGTGGTACACGCCTGTAATGCCAGTACTTGGAAGGCTGATCACAGGTTAGATGCCAGCCTAGGGACTAAGCAAGACCTTCAGCCACTGAGCGAAACCCTGTTTCAAAATAAAAATAAAATAGGCCTGGGGGTGTAGCTGGGAGGTAAAACGCCCCTGGATTCAGTTTCTCTACCACATGTGCACACGCACAGACACACAACCACACTGTAGGACTGTGTAAAGATCCTGACAATACGCAGAATGGCATTTAAACGGCATTCCTCAGTGTCCAGAGGAGACTGGTTGTAGGACTTCTGTGGATAACAGTCTGGGCATGCAGAGTGTTCATACAAGTCACACACATTCTCCTTTAGACTTTACTTTTTTTTTTTTTTTTTTTTTTTGCGGATCTGGGGATGGAACCCAGAGGCATTTGACCTCCGAGCTACACCCCCTGCCCAAATTTTTTTCTTTATTTTGAAACAGGGTCTCACTAAATTGAGGAGGGCCTCACTAAGTAGCTGAGGCTGTCTGTGAACCATGATCCTCCAGTCTCAGCCTCCCG
The DNA here is from genome assembly GCF_963383645.1 of Muscardinus avellanarius. NCBI lineage: Eukaryota > Metazoa > Chordata > Mammalia > Rodentia > Gliridae > Muscardinus > Muscardinus avellanarius. Next base: position 59,995,705 of record NC_137793.1, on the reverse strand, counting down.
AATGCTGGGATTACAAGCGTGCGCCACCACGCCCGGCTTAGACTTTCCTTTTTGTGTTTTGTTTTTTGCAGGGCTGGGGATGAAGCCTAGGGTCCCGCACTAAGCAAGCTCTTCAGCACTGAGCCACATCCCCAGCCCTCCCCTGTGTGCTTTGAATCATCTCCACATCACCTGTAACACCTGATACAATGCAAGTGCTGTCTCAATGGTTGTCATACTGTTTTGCTCATATAATTTTGACAAGAAACGGGAATTGGCATGTTCAGTACAGACTGTGTGTGTGTGTGTGTGTGTGTGTGTGTGTGTGTGTGTGTGTTACTGAGGACTGAACCCAGAGGCATTCTACCTCTGAGCTATACCTCCAGCCCACTTTATTTTATTTTATTTTGAAACCGGGTCTTGCTAACTTTCTGAGGGTCTCACTAAAATGCTAAAGGTGGCCTCAAAACTGTAGTCCTCCTGTCCCAGCCTCTCAAATACTGTAAAACTAGTGTTTTGATCTGTGGTTGGTTAAAGGCAAGGATGCAGAAGCCACAGACAAGCGAGGAGCCTGTGGAAAGCAGGTAGGACAGTGTGTCCACAGTCATACACAGCAGCTGCTGCCCACCGCGGCTGGTAGTGTCAGTCACGCTTTCTCCAGCTCCTCTTCTCAGCCAGAAGGTCTGAGTGTTTTTTTTTGTTTGTTTGTTTATTTGTTTGTTTTCCACTGGGATCATTCTCCCTCCAAGCTATACGCCCAGCCATTTTATTTTTTATTTTGAACCAGGGCCTCACTCACTAAGTTGCTGAGTTTGGCCGTGAACCTGTGATCCTCGGCTCCAAGTGCTTTATCTGACAAGTCAAATGAAACCCTTTTTAAGGGCAAAGTAGCGTCAAGAGAATGTGGATCAGGCTGTCTTGTAGGTTATGCTCCAGCACATATCTTGAAAAATTTGATCAGTACCTCCTGTAACTTTATGAGTTAATTCAAAACTAAGGTCTAGGACATAGTAAAGACTCAATAAATTGCTATTTATAGTATATTAAACTTTTTTTTTGCAGGGCTAAGGATTGAACCCAGGAGTACTTCAATTACACAACTCATTCAGGCCAATAGGGAAAAAAACCTTTTTTTTTTTTTTTAAACAGGGTCTCACTAAGTTGCTGAGGTTGACTATAAAATTGCAACTCTCCTATCTCAGCCTCCCAAGTACTGGGATTACAGGCTTGTGCCACCCTGGCTAGTCAGACCAAATTTAACATTCTATTTTGGTGTTACCTTCTGCTTTGAAACCACCTATAAAATTTGAAGGGCTCAGAGTATTTCTTTTAAAATAAAAATCATAAACAGAATAAATACCATAGAAGCCCTCAGGACTGTGTTCTGTGCACTCTATCCCAATCCTTTGTAATAAATAATTTCCACAGTGCTTAAAGTAAGGAAAAGCTTGGGTTTCTAAACCTTAGTTTCCTTGCAGAAACTCAGTCTCCAAGGTAAATATCTAATTTATATGGTGATTTGGGTCCATATTTTCCTGAGAGAAGCATGGAAATTTTTTTCTAAAAGCAGGTATATATATTCTGTATGGATCATGAATTGAAGACACCGCTCTTTTTGCCCTTCTTTTCTTATTTTTAACATCTAAGAACACTGAGCACATTCCATGCGTGCTTGCCATGGGCTCTGCAAACAGGACTTGTAGATCTCAAGTCCCAATTTAGAACCAAACAATGAGTGCCAATCCTGTGCATGTTTAGTGCTTATCTTTGACCATCAGGCAAGAAGATTAATTCCATTTTGCTTTTAATTGGCACCAGGCAGATTGAGTTTAGTTGACGCTCACATCAACTTGGGCTTCCCCTTCCTTTTGTGCGCCCCAGTGTTCAGAGTTTTGTGCAGTTAGGAGCTTGCTTCTGAGGGAGTAAATGGACACATTTAATAATCTTTGGTATAACTGTAACCTTTATTTGTTCTATGTGTTCTTGTATGGGTGTATTGTCATTATCTCTCATAGTGAGGTTTAAAGTGAAGCACACCGCACACAGCACCTAGTGTGTTTCCTCTGCATCCCACCTGCTCCCCCTCCTCCCTCCCCGTACGCGTAGTGAGATTGGTGGTGTTACCTGCATGTATGGACGCAGCATTATTTGACCTGTTTCCTTCCTCAAGCCTCTTTACCCCTCCCCGAGTCCCTCCCCTAACCCCTCCCACTATTCCACCCCTTTCTTATCTGAAGTCCCTTTTGTTTCCTATTTTCTGTCTAGCTTCCATGAACAAGAGAAAACATAAAACCCTTCACTTCTGAGGCTGACTAATCTTGCTTAGTCTGCAAGTGGCATGATTTTGTTCTTTGTGGTTGTGATCTTTATCAAAGTCAGAGGCTTGTCCTCCTCCCCAGGTGTTTGGGTGAATCTTCAGTAAAATGCTGATAGTAGGATTTGCAGAGCAATTTAAACCTGGCCTGGCATAGCTCAGGAGGCGGCGAGGCTGGGAGCAGCCTGCAGCCTTGTGCTGAGGTCAGGCGTGTGCTAGGCTCAGCCTCTCCTCTTGCAGGCTGCCAGGGACAGGACAGGGCAGGAACCGCCTCATCTGCCTGATTTTGCTTTTCTTCCATCTTTTCTGTCATTGTCACTTTCTGGGTTGCTAGGCGTATGGATTAATGTCTAACGCTGCCCATTGTGTATTTGTGATTTGCGTTTTGTAATTAAGAGGAACAATGGGAGTCCATGGGGTCTCGTTATATATAATGGTTGGTTTAATTTGTTTCACTTCTATCTTGTTAATTGTAAATTGATCATTAAGATTTGAATTCTAATCTGTCACCAGGGTTGGGAGGACTGAGACTAGAGCAATGATCCTGGTTTTAATCACTGATGATGAGAAACAAATTTTATAATTCTGGTACATATTGCAGTTCATATATTTTAACACTGTATTTTATGGTGTTATAAATATTGTTAAATGACTTTTAGGGTAGTTTTACTGTGTGGACTATAATGTATAAATTATATTACTGTTTTGGCAGCAGTAGCTATCCAACTGTGTGAGTTTAATTGAAGTAAAGAACACACACCCGGTCGAACTATTTTTTCCCCTTGAATGTTCAGATGATGTTAGGTTGGGATACTACAAATATTATATTCTGTAAAAGAAGACTAATTGGCCTTCCACTAATTGTTACTAAAAGTAAAACCAGAATTTAAGAGAATAAAAAATTAAGATGTCTTATTTTCCCTTTTAGGGCATTTATCATTACAATCTGATTTATAATAGCAAAATATTTTATATTCCATGTAAATGCAACTGTACAGCATACATTTTATACAAAAATTCAGTTCAGACTTCTGTAAAGCCAGAAAGTAACTAAATTTTCTATGAAAATAGATTAGAGTCAATTATCCTTCTATATGAGACTGGGTTATCATGCTACAAATGTACCTCAAAATGGACATAGGAACTTCCAAGTTTAACTCTTTGAGCTTTGCAAACTCCCAGTTCTATGACCATGTTGTGAACTGTTCAACATATAAAAGATGGTATGCTTCCACAGAGTCCACATTTGTATTGAACAATGGAAGTTAGTAGGCAAATTATTATAAGTAAGAAACCCAAAAATATGCAATGCATAAAAAAGATTTTACAGTAACACATATTATAGTAATGTGTACTTTATAAATAACATTTGTATTTCTCTGATCATGTAAGATATCCTCAATGTAAGAATTTTGGAAATACAAAGAAGAATTAAGGAAAAGCATCCCTATGTCGTTAGCATGCAGAGAGAACTGTTATTACCTTCCTTTCAGTCACTCTCCATGAGTGTAAATGTGTTACTTTTACGTGTGTTCATGTTGTGCTTGGGATTATGATATATGTATGCCTTGGCATTTGCTTTGTACTTAAGATCTCATAAATGAACATTTTTCCCACATCAGTAAATACTCTGGAAACAAAATCTTATCAGTTCATTTGTATGCATAGTAATTCATTAGATATTTAAGATGTTTCCAATTTTAACTATTATTAATAATCTGACAATAATTTTGTACATAAATCTGATTTTTTTGTGGTACTGGGGTTCCTGGAAGCCCTTCTACCTCTGGGCTACACTCCCAGACCTATTTTATACTTTTTTTTTTTGGAAACAGGGTCTCTTAAGCCAGCACAGCTGTCTTCGAACCTGTGCAATCCTCCTGTCTCCGCCTCCCAAGCATGGGGATTACAAGTGTGCGCCACCACGCCCGGCTAAATCTGAATTAAAAAAAAATTATTGGTACATTGTATTCATACATAATAATGGGGTAAAAAAAAAAAACTTGTGTAGACATACATGCACACATCACCCAGCCAGCCCCCACCCAGTCCTCACCCCATTTCCTCCCCATCCCTCCCTCCCATGCTTGGCTTAGTGGTTGACTATGGTATGAATAAGTACATTGTGTGCTTTAGAGAGTTTCTTTCCTTACCCCTCCCATCCCCTCAGTTAGGTTGCCTTATTTGCTCCTCTATAGGATTTTCTTTTTCATCTACAGTTTCTCCTATGACCCATTTCTCCTTAGCTTTTGCATATTAGGGAAAGCATCTGATTTCTTATTTTTTGTGACTGACTAATCTCACTTAGCATAATGTCCTCCAGTTCTATCCATTTCCCTGTAAATGCTACAATTGTGTTTCTTTTTATGGCTGAGTAAAATTCCATTGTGTACATAGCCCACAGTTTTGTAATCCATTCATCTGTTGATGGACATCTTGGCTGGTTCCATAGTTTGGCTATGGTGAATTGTGCAGCTATGAACATAGATACACATGCATTAGTTTGGTAGTTTGGCTTCCTATATTTTGGGTAGATACCCAGAAGTGGTATTGCTGGATCAAATGGTAAATTTGTTCCCATCTTTCTGAGGATTCTCCATAATGTTTTCCAAAGTGGTTGCATTAATTTGCAATCCCACTAGCAATGTTTTAGAGTTCCCGCTTCTCCACATCCTCACCAGCATTTGTTGTTGTTTGTGTTTTGAATGGTTGCCATTCTAGTTGGAGTTAGGTGAAATCTCAGAGTAGTTTTGATTTCCATCTCTCTGATTGCCAGTGATATTGAGCATTTTTTCATGCATTTATTGGCCATTTGAATCTCTTCTTTTGTGAAGTGTCTATTTAGTTCACTTGCCCATTTTTTGATTGGATTATTTGGTTTTTGTGTGTGTTGAGTTTCTTGAGTTCTCTGTATATTCTAGATATTAGTCCTCTGAGGAGTAGGTAGCAAAAATCTTCTCCCATTATGTTGGCTCTCGATTGAGGTTCTTGACAGTTTCCTTTGCTGTACAGAAGCTCTTCAATTTCATGGAAAGAAATTCAGAAAACACTTCCACTCAAGATCTCCCACACACAAAAAAAAATTAAATACTTAGGAATAAACTTAACCAAGGAGGTAAAAGATCACTACAAGGAAAATTATAAAACATTGAAAAAGAAATCAAAGAAAATCTTAGAAGATGGAAAGCTCTGCCATATTCATAGACAGGCAGAATAAATATCATTAAAATGGCCATCCTTCTAAAAGTGATCTATAGATTCAACACAATGCCCATTAAATTACCAATATCATGCCAGGTGTGGTGGCACACGCTCGGAATCCCTGCGCATGGGAGGCAGAGACAGGAGGATCGTGTAGGTTTGAAGCCAGCCACGCTGGCTTAAGAGACCCTGTTTCCAAATAAAAAAGTATAAAATAGGTGTCTGGGAGTGTAGCCCAGAGGTAGAAGGGCTTCCAGGAACCCCAGTACCACACACACACACACACACAAATAAATAAATAAAAATACCAAGATCATTCCTCACAGACAGAGAAAAATCAGTCCTTAAATTTATTTGGAACAACAAAAAGCCCAGAATAGTCAACGTAGTTCTCAGCAACAAAACCATGCAGGAGGAATCACAATACCTGACTTTAAACTATACTACAAAACTATTGTAATAAAAACAGCATGGTACTAGCATAAAAATAGGATACATGACCAATGGGCAGAATAGAAGACCCAGAAGAAAGTCCACACACTTTTAGCCAATTGATTTTTGACAAAGGGGCCAAAAACATACACTGAAAAAAAGACAGCCTATTCAACAAATGGTGTTGGCAAAACTGGTTAACCATATGCAGAAAATTGGAAATTAATCCCACCTTCTCACCCTGAACAAGAGTCAATTCAAGATGGATCAAAGACTTGGAAATTATTATACCAGAGACCTTGAGGCTCCTTTAAAAGGGCATAGGTCCAACACTGCAACACACAAGCACAGATAAAACTGTTTCAACAAGACCCCAAAGGCACAACAAACTAAAAGGCAAATCAAGGTTTGGGATTGCATAAATCTGAATATTTGGTGATTCCTTTAGTAGAGATGCCTAAAAGGGATTCTAGTCTAAAGGCTATAAATCCTTTTAAGGCTATTAATTTCATATTATTTGCTTAAATATTACACTAAATTCTGCTCAGTATATGTATACCCAACATCAGCATGTGACATAACGTGAGAGATTTAAACTGGGTGTGGTGCTGCATGTTTGTAATCCCAGGATTTGGGAGCCTGAGACAGGAGGATCGCACAGGTTCAAAGCCAGCCTCAGCTACTGAGTGAGGCCCTTTGCAACTCAATGAGACCCTGTTTCAAAATAAAGAATAAAAAATAGGGCTGGGGGTGTCACTCAGAGGTAGAATATCCCTGGGTTCCAGCCCCAGTACAACAACAACAACAAAAAAAGTGAGAGATTAAAAAAAAACACATCAGATGTTACATTACACATTGAGTAGACCTCTCTACTCCCTTAGAGTTGTGTGTGGCCTGGCTGTTTACCATTTGAATAACCTTAGACAAACATTAAACTTCATATTTACTTCACAGAGAAAAGTAAATGAATAATTACTTCCTAGATTCATTAAGATCGTCAAAGTCAATCATACATTCTACTATTTGTTATGGAGTAGGCATGCAATAGATATTTGACATGCTGGACGTGCTGGTGTACTCTGGGAGGCTAAGGGAGGAGGATCACAGCTCCAAAGCAAATCTCATCAACTTAGCATGATCCTCAGCCATTTAACAAGACTCTGTTTCAAAATAAAAAACAAAAACAACAACAACAAAAAAAAAAGATTGTGGGTGTAGCTTGGCAGGAAAATGCCCCTGAACTGAATCCCCAGCACCAAAAAAAAAAAAAAAAAACCAATTGCCATACTATGAGAACGGTCTCTTGCTCCCCATCATATAAGTGCTATGTTCAACCTCCCATGAACAGGGTTCTGGTTTAAGTTTCTAAATATACTGGATTGTAGAACAAGATTTTTTTTCTTTTCCTAGAAACAATACGACAATAAATATTCTTATGCAAACATGATTATTATTATATATTTTTGGTGTTACTAGGGGTGAAACCCAGGCACTTTTCTACCTCTGAACTATACTTTCCAGACCTATTTTTACATTTTATTTAGAAACAGGGTCTCAGTAAGTTGCTGAGAGCCTCACTCAGTAGCTGAGGCTGGCTTCGAACCTGTGTGATCCTCCTGTCTCCGCCTCCCAAGCGCTGGGATTACAACATGCGCCACCACTCCCGGCTGATTATTTCAAATATATAAATATATAGTTTTTATTTGTAAACATTTTATATTGTATGGTGTGTGTGTGTGTGTGTGTGTGTGTGTGTGTGTGTGTGTGTGTATGCGCGTGCATGTGCTTACGCACGGTACTAAGGATTAAAGCCTAGGCCATTCTTCCTCTGAGCTAAACCCCCAGCTTGTTTTTTGGGGGTTTTGTTTTGTTTTGTTTTGTTTTGTTTGCAGTACTGGGAATGAAACCAAGGGGCATTCTACCTCTGAGCTACACCCCTAGCCCTATTTTTTATTCTTTATTTTGAAACTGGGTCTCATTGAGTTGCAAGAGGCCTCACTAAGTAGCTGAGGTTGGCTGTGAACTGCGATCCTCTGGTCTCAGCCTCCCAAATGCTGGGATTACAAGCATGTACCACCACATCCAGCTCCTATTTTTTATTCTTTATTTGGAAATAGGGACTCACTAGGTTGCTGAGTGTGGCCACAAATCTGCTATCCTCCTGTGTCAGCTTCCCAAGTACTGGGATTACAAGCCTGTACCACCACCCCCGGCTTATTTTTTTAATTATTATTATTATGTTTTTTGCAGGTCTGGTGATGGAACCCAGGGGCATTCAACCTCCAATCTACACCCCCTACCCTATTTTTTATTCTTTATTTTGAAACTGAGTCTCACTGAGTTGCAGAGGGCCTCACTAAGTAGCTGAGGTTGTCCGCAAACCACGATCCTCTAGATCTCAGCCTCCCAAAAGCTGGGATTACAAGTGTGTGCCATATGCCCAGCTTAGTTATTATTTTTTTAAAGTACCTTTTTTCTTAGAAAGTGCCTGAGACTAGATCAGTGTTCCTTTTTTTTTCTTCTTCTTCTTCGTAGTTCTAGGGATGGAATCCAAATGGATTCTACCAAGCTACATCCCTAGCTTTATTTTATTTCTTTTTCTTTTTTTTTTTTTTGGAAACAGAATCTCACTAAGTTGCAGAGTCCTCACTAAGTTGCTGAGGCTGGCCACGTACCTGTGATCCTTCTGTTTCAATCTCCCAACTATTAGGATTACAGGGTGTGCATTACTATGCTAGGCTAATACTGTCATTTTCTATAAAGCTATATCTTCTGATATTTCAATATTGCAATAAGTCAGGAGAAACTTTCTCAACTAATGGTGCAAGAGTTGGTAGTACAAACACATCTAGACATGTAGAAATCGACAATATTAGCCCAGCATAGAACTGTGAAGAAGAAAAAAAAGGAACGTTGATCTAGTCTCAGGTACTTGCTAAGAAAAAAGGTTCCTTTCTCTCTCTCTCTCTCTCTCTCTCTCTCTCTCTCCTCTCTCTCTCTCTCTCTCTCTCTCTCTCTCTCTCTCTCTCTCTCTCCTTTTTAGCTGACATGAGCAGAGCAGCTCCTCTCTCTCTCTCTCTCTCTCTCCCTCCCTCCCTCCCTCCCTCTCTCTCTTTCTCTCTCTCTCTCTCTCTCTTTCTCTCTCTTTCTCTCTCTTTCTCGTGGTGGTGGCCCTGGGGATTGAGTCCAAGAGTATTCTACCTCTGAGCTGTACACCCATCCCTATTTTATTTTTCATTTTGAAACAAGGTCTCACTAAGTTGTTGAGGCTGAGCTTGAAACTGTGATCCTCCTGTCTGAGCCGCCCGAGTATTGAGATTACAGGTGCAGATTGTCTCTTACACCCTGTGCCCATATTGTAACTGGAGCCTTCTGGTTTAATCTTTTTAGAGGGGAAGCCCCTAGGTCTGTGTGGAGGAATCAGTCCCCTGGCTGTGAGGAATGGAGATGGAATTGTAAACTGGAGTTTCAGCCCTATGTTCCACCTCTGTCTTCCAGAGAAACTTTGATCTTCATCACTGCAATAAGTCAGGAGAAACTTTCTTAACTAATGGAACAAGAGTTGGTGGTACAAACACATCTAGACATGTGAAGGGAATTACCAGAAGAAATAGCTTTATAGAAATTGACAGTATTAGCCCAGCATAGTGGTGCACACCTTGTAATCCCAATAGTTGGGAGGCTGAAACAGGAGGATCTCAGGTCCCAGACAGCCAACCTAAACAATCTATTGAAATCCTCAGCAACCCAGTCAACCTAGTAAGATGCTGTTTCAAAATCAAAAATAAAATAAAAAGGATTGGGGTTGGCATTAGAGATAGAATGATCCTGGGTTCAGTTCCTAGTGCCAAAAAACAACAATAACATTTGTCACTGCCTAGCTTGATGGGAGGGAAGGGGCAGGCGACCCACAGAGGATGATATTGCTATCTGTCATTATTAGGCCTTTTAGAACTTATATTAATCAGTGTTCTCCAGAAAAAAAACAAAACCAAGAGTATGTATATTGCTCTATCAGCTAATAAATCAATCTATATCTATATCCATCTAGATCTAGATAGATAGAAATAGACAGACTGATTGTAAGAAATTGGCCACTGCAACTGTGGCAGCTAGATAAACCCAAATTCTTCAGGGCAGGCAGGCAGGCTGGAGAGCCAAGGAAGAGATGGGGTCAAGTCTAAAGGCTTTAGACACTATGGAGAATAATCTGCTTTTCTTAGAGTCCAATGATTTAAATTATAATCTCATCCACAAAACACCTTCACAGAGATATTCATAATAACATTTGGCTAAGGTATCTAGGCATCGTGGCCCAGCCAAGTTGACACATAAAATTAACCATCACAAAACTATTTGATTTTTTTAACCATATGCCATTAAATTGGCTGTATCAACTAAAAGATACTCTGTTATAGAATTTAGGTGTGGGATAGCTTGTTGAACAGCTTGGTGGCTGGCCTATAGTAAGTACTCAGTAAATATTTGTTCAATGAGTACTAGTCTTTTTAAAAGGAGAGTAGATCATTCTCTCTCTGTCGTGTGCCTTAGAGAGGCCATTTTATTGGCGTAAGCCGTAATTCTAACACTTGAGTCCCTACAATCCATACATTCCTTTACTATGCATTTTGAAATTTCTGAACTATTTACATAAAATAATTTTTATTTTAGTTATATTAAAGTATGGTGTTTAAGCCAGGTGTGATGGGTGGCACACACCTATAATCCTGGTATTGTGAAGATGTTTTTTCTTTTTCTAATATTTATGTGGATCATATTGGAAATGTCATACATTCACACAGTGCTTGGTGCCCACCCCCGCTTCTCATTTCCCCCCCTCTCAACAATGAGTGTCCAGGTTGACCATGCTACATTCAAACTTATACACATATTCGAATGGAGCTCCTCCATTAATCGACCTTATCCTTCTTTCTCTCCTACTCTTCCTTTCTAGCTTTGCTGAGGTTTCCCCTCCATTGCTGGAGTCCCTCTGGTATCCCTAATACTCCCTAGTTTGGGCATATTAGAGAAAACACATGTCCTTTCTCTTTCTGTGCTTGGCTGATCTCACTGAACATAATGTTCTCCAAGTCTTTCCATCTTCAGCCGGGCGTGGGCGTGGTGGCGCACGCTTGTAATCCCTGCACTTGGGAGGCTGAGGCAGGAGGATCGCGCAGGTTTGAAGCCAGCCTCAGCTACTTGGTGAGGCTTTCAGCAACTTAGTGAGACCCTGTTTCCAAATAAAGTATAAAATAGGTCTGGCAGTATAGCCCAGAGGTAGAAAGGCCCCTGGGTTCCACCCCAGTACCACCAAAAAAAAAAAACAAAAAACTTTCCATCTTCTTGCAGATGACATGATATAATCCTAGTATTTGAGGAACAGAGACAAAGAGGATTACAGGTTTGAGGCTAGCCTCAGTAATTTATCAAGACTCTGTTTCAAAAAGAAAAACAAAAAGGGCCAGAGGTGTAACTCAGAGGTAAAGTACCCCTGGGTTCAATCCCCAGTACTCCCCATCCCCTCCAAAAATTCATGGAGTTTAAGATAATGTTCACGGCTATAAAATAAAAAATATGCTCTAGTGATGAGAACCTTTCACATCTATTGTTTATGTGTTTCCTTCTCTCTAGATCTGAAATAGCTCAGCTCAGTCAAGAAAAAAGGCATACGTATGACAAACTGGAAAAGCTACAGAGGAGAAACAATGAGTTAGAGGAGCAGTGTGTCCAGCACGGGAGAGTGCACGAGACAATGAAGCGCAGGTAATGTGTGTGTGGTCACAGCCAGCTGCCATGCAAGTGTGATTCACAGCAGAGGGCTTGTGGAAAAGGCAGGACTTGTGAGCATTACACTACACAAGGGATATGTTCAAAATTCCATTCCTTGCTGGGCGTGGTGGCGCACGCTTGTAATCCCCGCACTTGGGAGGCTGAGACAGGAGGATCACACAGATTCGAAGCCAGCCTCAGCTACTGAGTGAGGCTCTCAGCAATTTAGCGAGACCCTGTTTCCAAGTAAAATAGAAAATAGGTCTGGGAATATAGCCCAGAGGTAGAAAGCCCCTGGGTTCCACCCCCCAGTACCACCAAAAAAAAAAAAAAAAAAATCCCATACCTGCATGTACTTATGGCTCCTCAGTTTAGATGGTTCTTATATGCAGAAGAGAGAGCACATTTTCTTTTTACTATTCCCTAATGATTTAGAATTTAATATAGGGTAGTGAAGGAAAAGCATCCACCTTTGTGGTATAAGTTGCAGTATTGTAATAATGAGGAATTTTAAAACACTTCTTTTAGAAATTCAGTTTTATATGCTTTTTGTAAAGAACCTGTAGCAGTTCTAAAGACGTTAGATATTTTATCAGAGGCTGCATTGATAGAATTACTAGAGTCAGGGTTTGCCTTTGAACCCTTTGCTTCTTTCTAGTGGTGTTACTTTGAGCAAGTACTCAGTGTCTCTGAATGTCTCGTTTTCATCCCTGTACTGGTGATAAGGAATGCCCGCTTTGAGCTTAGCATGGTGGTGCATACCTGTAATCCCAGTCTTGGAAGGCTGAGATGAAGGAAGGAAAAAAGCAAGGAAGACCTTTACTGTTTAAAAGGGTCCTAAAAAACAAAAACAAAACAAACAGGCATTGCCTTTAAGTTTTTACTGTAGACCTTTTATTTTATCCTGTTACTAATGGGAAGAAATAAACATATGTGAAAAAAAAATAACAGAGGAGAATAACACAATCAGATTTGAATTTTAGCGATAGCCCAGAGCAGCGCCAGAGTGCTCGCCCATGCCCAGCAAGGGAGCTGTTGGCACTGACAAGTGGCAGCAGTGATGGCCTGGGCCAGTGTGATAATAAGGCTGAAGAGAAGCAAGTAGGTAGAATTATATAGGAGGTAAACCCCACAGGACTTGATCACCCATTAGTGTTGATACAGAAGTGGAGCGTGTCAAAGATCATACCCATTTTTCTAGCACAAGCAATGGTTGTGTAGTGATGCTGCTTACTGAGAACTAGAGAACGCTCCAGATAAGCAGGTCTGTGGTGGAGATCACCTGGGTTTGGTCAGGTGTTAAATTTTGGCCATGTTCAAATCAGTGTTCAAATGTATTATGGGTTAGATCTAGGCTCTCCCCCACAAAAGCTCTTGTGTCTGCAGTACAACAAGATTCAGAGGTGGGGCATGGCTAGAAGAGATGGGTCACGGAGAGGATGGCCTTGGCCACTTCCTGTCTCTCTCTGCCTCCAGCCACCAGCAGCTTTCCTCTCCCATACCCTGTTGCCATCATGATGCCAGCCTTGGAGCCAGCTGACTATGGACTGGACCTCTGAAACCATGAGCCAAAATGAACTTTTCTCCTCTGAGTTGTTCTTGTCAGGAATTTTGGCTACAGTGACAAAAAGCTGAGTAATAGAAAATGCTTTGTTCAAATGCATAAGTTGAATAAGGTGGGTGTAAAGAACTGGACTCAGAAGACAGATCTGGACTTGAGAAAAAATTTCCTTTGGCATATAAATTTTGGGGTTAAAAGAGGTCACAAAAAAAGAAACAGAGTAAGAAGGAAGGAGGATTTACTGATCTTAAAGGTGAGGTGAACACTGACAGAAGAGATGGAGACAAAGCATCAAGGAAGGTTTGGCTGCAGGGTGTGGCCTAGAAAGCTCCTGCATCGGGAATGCAGAAATGTCCAGAGGTGAAATAATTAAATCAGTAGAAAAACCCACTGATGAGTGAATGTATGGTGATCACTGTGGACAGGCAGGGTTTGCCCAGAGGAGGTATGTCACTGGACGTGTGGCCTTGGGAACTCTGTCCCTGGTCCCTTCCTCTCTGCTTCCTGGTTGCCATGAGCTAAGCAGCCTTCCTGTGATGGGAAAGAGCAGCTGAGCAGCCCTGCCACTGTGCTGCTTCTGCCTTGGAGCCGGCGGACCATACACCGAACCTCCAAAAACATGAGCCAAAGAAACCTTTCCTCCTCTAAGTTACTATTATCAGGTGTTTTGGTCAGAGCAGTGAAAAAGCTTAACTGAAACACCAAACAACCTGAGAAATAAGTAGAGACGGAAAGAGCCCACGAATGCCCAAGGGTGGCAATGCCTCAGGAGAGAAGTTATCTCCCAGGTACTGCTGAGTAATTAAGACTGAGAGACATCTACTGGACTTGGTGACAGGCGCAACACTGGTTGCATTAACAGAGCAATTTTAATTGAAGAATAGATACAGAAACCATGCTAGATCAGAAAATGTAGCTTAAGTTGAAAATCTTAAAAAGCACACTTAACCTACTTTTTCATGAGGTTTGTCTGCAGGAGAAAACAGACAGCAAGGAAGACAGCTTAACTGGAGGTGAGCAGATATCAGTGGCATTTTGGACAGGGATTTTGTTGGTGGTGTTTTAAGTTGGAGTGCATGAAATGCATTTGCTCTAATTGTAAAGATCTCCAGAGTTGTACGGATCTATAAAGTTACATTTCCATTTGGTATTTCGGAGCCTCTGGTGTCCATGTAGGCATTCTAGGGAAGTTATGTTAAAGAAAAAAATGGCTTTCCCCTATTTCTTTTATTTTATTTATTTATTTTTGTGGTACTAGTATTACAGGTATGTGCTACTATGTCTGGTCATAAATGACCACAAAGTAAATTTACATAATTGCTGGTTTATTATAGATTTATGTGCCATTATGTTATAATATAAACTTATATTCTTTTTTTTTTCAGTGTTGGGGATTGAACCCAGGGGCATTCCACCTCTGAGTTACACCTCCAGCCCTATTTTATTTTTTACTTGGAAATATTATCTCTCAATAAGTTGCCAAGAACCTTGCTAAGTTTCTGAGGCTGGCTTTGAATCTGCAATCTTCCTGTCTCAGCCTCCCAAGTAGTAGTATTTTAGACATGTGTCACTATACCTGGCAATTTATATTCTTTTATGAAGAAAATGATGATTCATATATACCTTGAAAATATTATTATAGCTTGTTTATTCTGAAACTTTTTGTTATCATTAGAGTTTGTCTCACTGACCATGGAAATGTGTGGATTAGGTAAGATGAGGTCTAACAGCAAATGACCTCAGAATGTGATTGTTACGGTTTAGATGTCGAATGTCCCTGGAAGAGCTCCTTTATTGTCAATGTGAAAACATTCAGAGGTCAATAACTGAATCATGAAGGTTCCAGTCCCATCCCTGGGTAAACCTGTTGATGGGTTACTAATTGGAATGGGCTTATTGGGTGATAAGGTAGGCAGGTGGGGTGAGACTAGGGAGGCATGTCACTGAGGGCGCATGTGTGTCCCTCGGCCCCTTTCTCCTCTGTCTCTCTACTCCTGGCCTCCACAGTGTGAAAGCAGTACCTCTCTGCACATCCTCCACCACCACCATTTGTGCTACAGAGCTGGCTCTATGGACTGGGCCTTTGAAACTGGGAGCCCAGTAACCCTTTCCTCCTTTAAGTTGTTCTTGTTGGGTATTTTTGTTACAGCAACAGGAAGCTAACTCAGTGATGTAGATGAAAGGAGAAGCTATGAAAGTAGGAGCAGGTCAGAAAAGTTTTATCTCTTTTCCACAAACTATACCAAAATGATAAGCCAGCTGTGTTAACAAGCTACCTCTTTAAAATCTATTGTTCTGTGCAGTGCTGATAAGTCCCTAAGAAGTCCAGGAACACCTTTGACTATACTTTATTGAGAAGACCTAAGTCAGATAACTACCCTCCCAATAACACAGGTTTCCACCCTACCAGAGTTGGAATTTTGCTCTGGGAGTAGACAATAAAAACAGCCTGTGCAGTTACCATAGATGGAATGAGGCAGATGGTATAAAAACTGATCACCTGCGAGAAGCTTAAATGGAAAAGCAACCCAACAAAAGAAACTTAGGAAAATGCCAAAGGCATATTTATATTATGTGTACCCTTCCCTATGATAGGCCAATACTCAAAAGAGAGAAAAGACTACCTTTCACTTATTTGTCAAATATTTACTGAGTGTTTTTTGTGTCATTCAGCTTTCCATTACTGTAATGAAATACCTGAGCCAATTGACTTATAAAGAGAAGAGGTTTGTTTTGGTTCCCATTTTTGGATGTTACACTCTGTAATAAGTTGGCCTGTTGCTTTGAGGCCTGTGGCAAGGCAGCACATCAGGACAGTGTATTCACCTCATGGCCATGGAGCAAAAGTAAGGAAGAGGAGGGTCCTGGGGTCCCTTGATCCCCCTTAAGGGCACCCCTATGACCTCCTACTAGGCCATATCTCCAAAACACACCACCCAAGGGCATTGTTCAACACAGGCTCTGGGGAATAGTCAAGATCCAACTGTGACGTGTTACACGTCACTGATATACTTGGGACACATTGCTGGTTGAGCAAACATCCCTCCTATTATGGAGTTTGCATTCTTCAGATTGCTTTCAGCTTCAAGTCTTCTGATTTTAAGACCTAAAATGGAAAGGAATGACAACATATGTCATAGTTAACTTAGAGTATGCACTCGAGAACCAGGTTCTTTGGAGTTCCCTAAGATTACTGTTTCCTAGCCATGTGGTCTTAAGCAACTTCTTTAATCTTAACCCCTTCCTTCCTTCCTTCCTTCCTTATCCTGGGGATTAAACCCAGGTGCATTCTACCTCTCCAAGGTATACCCCTAACAATTTCCCCTTTTTTCAAATTCTGAGGCAGAGTCTCACTAATTTGCTTAGCATCTTGCTACATTGCTGAAGCTGGCCTCTAACCTGCAATCCTCCTGTCTCCGCTTCCCAAGTACTAGGATTAATGGCAAGTGCTACCAAGCCTCAATCTACCCTAACCTCTGGTGACCCTGATCATCCCACTGTGTCCATAGTTTTGCCTTTTCCAGAATGTAATACATTCAGAATCATTCAATATGTGGATTTTTTTTGTGTGTGTGTGGGGGGGGGGGGTCTGGAGATGGAACCCAGGAGCATTCGATCTCTGAGCTACACCCCCTGCCCTATTTATTATTCTTTATTTTTGGAACAGGGTCTCACTGAGTTGCAGAGGGCCTCACTAAGTAGCTGAGGCTGTCCATGAACTGTGATCCTCCTGTTTCAGCCTTCTGAAGGCTGGGATTACAAGCATGCGCCACCACGCCCAGCTTATGTGGATGTTTTAGATTGGCTTCTTTCACTTAGATATGTGCATTTCAGTTTCTTTTCATGGCTTAACAGCTTGTTCATTTTTATTTTATTTTTTGTGGCACTAAGAATTGAACCCGGGGGCATTCTAGCTCTGAAGCAGCAAGCCAAATAAACCTTTCCTCCTCTATGTTGTTCTTGTCAAGTATTTTGGTGACAGCGGGCTAAAACTCCAGGTAAAATGTTTAGAGTTTATTCTGAGCCTTTAAAGGAATTTGAGCAGGAAAGAGCCATTCCTGTGATGCTGGCCTTAGACCCATGATGACTGCCTCCTATCGGGACAGCCAGAGCATCTCAGACAGCATTCTGCTTCTCATGTCCTGTTCCTAACTTTGCAATTTGTCTCAGATCCTCGAGTTTAATGACTTTTTCACCAATAATTTTACTTATATTAGCAGACAGTTTCCCTTCCTATGTCTTATCTTTCTGGTGTGTGTCTTCCTACACCTCTTTTAAGATAGACTAACTAACCACGTGAGCAATTTCAGTGAAGATTTTTTTCAGTTTCTTCATTCCTATTGTTTTGGAATCTGAGCAAGGATTAACAACTAATGTTTGCTGTGGCTACAAGCCTAGGGCACCAGGAAGGAGGGGAACAAAGGTAATGCCAAAAGAAGAGCAGAACAATGTGAGATCACGTGTTACCACCCTTTGCTGACTTTGTGATAAGCCACAGAGTTAAGCCTTAGAGTTTCTGGTCAGACTGTATGGGAGGGGGGGATCTTCTGCCTACTTTTCTCCCATCTTATGTGTCCCCAATTTTCCCCATGAGAGATAATTCCCTAGCACTTAAGAAACTAGATCCTAAAATTATTTTCTTTTTCTTTTTTTGTGGGTCTGGGGATAGAACTCAGGGACATTTGACCTGTGACCTACACCCCCTGCCCTATTTTTTATTCTTTATTTTTGAAACAGGGTCTCACTAAGTTGTGGAGGGCCTCACTAAGTAGCTGAGGCTGTCTGTGAACCACAATCCTCTGGCCGCAGCCTCCCAAATGCTGGGGTAACAAGCGTGTGCTACTACGCCTGGCTAGATCCTAAATTCTAAGAGCATGCCACTGAACTCCAAGTGGCAAGGGGAGCCCAAGACTTGAAATGTGCAGAACCAGGAAGGCTGCCATAGGATTAGGAAGCTCAACAGCAGTGGCAGCAAAGGAATCCAGGGCCTCAGGAAGGACAGCACTGAGCAGGTCTAATACACCTGCCATGGTTACTCACATCCGGTGATATTGAACTCAGGGCTGGCTCTTGGGAGGGACTTTATCATGCATACCCTGTATTCCCTCTCCTGCTCCGAACCATTGGTTACCCTTCATTGGTGATGAGTATCTCTGCAAACCTGTCTTTGATAAATGTTGATTTTATTTTCTTCACTCTTCTGGAGTCTCCAGTCTTCAGTCAAGCCTGGGTGCTACAGTCCATGCCTAAGGCTTACCCTGGGTACAAAATGCTCTACAAACTCTAGCCAGACCCAGATCTAGAAGCTCCCGACTTTCTGATATCTTGGAGCAATTAGTATTGCTTTCTATCTTTTCATGTTATTTTACTTCCTCCATTTATATCATTAGCTAATTTCAAGGAGGTATCATGTCTTCTGGGGAAATATGACAAGTTATAATAAGAAAGAAACCTTGATAGAGGTCAGAAGCTCTGAGCATGTGACCAACCGTGTCACCTGTTAGCCATCTGATCGTGAGCAGGCCAGATAAACTTTCAGCTTTCTAATCCATAAAATAGGGATTAAATACCATGCATAATAGTCATGAGGATCAAATCTGATTGTGTGCCTGAAAGCTTTTTGGAAAGTCATAGTACTATATAAATATAGTACAATGTTATTATTAGCATGTTTAATTAAGAGCTAGCAGCCTGGAATCACAGCATTACTCTAGTAGAGACCCTAATCTCTAGCCTCGGCTGTGCTTTGACTAGTGAGGAGTGTGGATAGAGCCCTTGAGAGGTTGGGGCAGGGCGACTGCAGGCTCGAGGCCAGTCAGTGTGACTTAGCAAAACCCTGTTTCAAAATAAAAAATGAAAACAGCTGGGGATGTAGCTCAGTGGAAAGGTGCTTAGCCCAGTTCAATCCCCAGAACCACAAAACCAAAAAGCCAAAACGTAGAATATGGAAGAGAGAAAACATTTTAAATTTAATCATCAGAGTAGTTCTACTGGGATATTATTGTCTTCTGTTTTCCGAGGAGGGAATTGAAGCTCCACGAGGTTATGCCATTTGCTAAGGCCACGTATCCAGTGCTATGTGCCATGGTGAGTCTAGGGCGCAGGGGCATCTGGGCCAGAACCCTCTCTTTTAAGCACTGGGCTGCATGCCTGTCCAAGTGTCCTCAGCAAGCCAGCTTCTAAGCTGGGCTTGGACCTCAGGTCCCCAGTGACCATGTTACATCTACTAGTCCAGAGATCTCAGGCTACAACCAGACTAAGTAAACTTTGAAGAGACTTTGCAGCTGGGCATGGTGGCACACACTTGTAATCCCAGTACTTGGGAAGCTGAAACAGGAGTATCGTAGTGATATTTCTCATCAACTTAGTGAGTCCCTGTTTCAAAATGAAAATAGCCAGGCATGGTGGTGCACACTTGTAATCCCAGCATCCGGAAGGCCGAGACAGTAGACAGCCTCAGCTACTTAGTGAGGCCCTTTACAACTCAGTGAGACCCTGCTTCAAGATAAAGAATAAAAAATAGGGCCGGGGTGTAGCTCGGAGGTAGAATGCCCCCGGGTTCCATTCCCAGTACCACAAGGGAAAAAAAAAAAGTGATCGTTTTAGGGAGGTGATGCTGGGGTTGTTCAGGGGCATCCTACTTCCCAGCGACACCCCAGCCCTTTTTGTTTTTTGTCCTCTTGTCTCAGCCTCCCAAGTACTGAGAGTATAGGAGTACACCACCACACCTGGCTAAGGAAGGAATCTTAAAAAAAAAAAAAAAAAAGAGCCACCTACATCCTTTCTTAGGACTTTTTTTCTTTTTTAGAGAAAACCCAAATTAGAGTCTCATAGTCATAAAATGGAAACTTAAAGGTGATTTCTTCTTGGAGAAAATCTTACTTACCTATTTGAACCACTATAGGATCGATTCTTGAGATTACATCGTCTTCCTGATTTATGTAAATGTGTGGCTGTCTACCTCCAGTTAGAGCTATTAGAGCTTTTGCTGATTTGCTTGGCATATTGCCAGCAAAATAGCCCATTAAAATTCAAACGCTTTCCCAATAATTGAGACAATCAATTTACATTAAACAAGGCACAATTATAATTTTATGTACAATTTAAATTCTATAGAAAACAATCAGTGTCAATAAAGAGGGACATTTATTTTGATACAAAGGGATGTTTTATAGTCTGCATTAAACAAATCTTTCATATTTTCAAAATAGCTCCATTTTAAGATGAAACAAAGTGTGTGTCCATGTTGCATGTTTATGATAAACAGTGGGGCTTTCAGTAGTGTTTAAGCTGAAAGAACTGAAAGGAATAAGGTAGTAGCAGTTTACTACTTAATATGGAAAAAATCCTTGTAAGAAGGGCAAACAAGGCCGCTGAGTGTTGAGTCTGTGCTTCAGTGCCGGCCGTGAGGAACCAAGTACCATTGCTCTGCTGGGGCTTTCGATCCCCAGAGAGCCACTTGCGGCCGGGGAGGATGTAGGGGCAGGAGGGGAGATGCCTTTGTGCTGAGAAACTGCTCAGCTGGGGAAGCGTCGGGGCCAGAAGCTTGCGAAGCAGCCGCCCAGCCCGAGCCCCGGCGGCTCCCACTTCTGAGCTCTTAACAAGACAAGTGCTGTGGTCAGGAAATCTAGAGCACCGGGAAGTATTCTTAGGAAGAATAGAGTAAAAATAATGACAAGATAGAAAACAAATCCTGTCAGAGTTGAGAGTGTTTGGCTTCCGCTCACTGTCTGTCTGTTGCCATGAATGGTCCAGAATAGAAACCGGATGTCTTCCTTCCTCTTCACTGTTAGTAGACTTACTATTTTTATTGTTTTTTATTTATATTCCTCGTTTTCAATATTTGTCATTTGTGTGAATAACACATTAATTTTTAATGAAATATTTTCAGACTCTTGGAATAGCTGAATTATAAAAAATTTGAAGCTGATAGAGACTCTTGAGACAGCCGCCGAGCTGAATCTTACACTCAGGCCACTTTTCCTGTTCACAGAGGCAAAGGGGCAGTTTGTTTGTTTGTTTGTTCATTACACTGAGGATTGAATCCGGGGGCATTTTACCTCCAAGCCACACTCTCAGCCCTTTTTATTTTATTTTTATCCTTATTTTGAAACAAGGTCTCCCTAGGTTGCTGAGAGTCTCACAAAGTTGTTGAGGCTGGCCTCGAACCTGTCATCCTCCTGTCTCAGCCTCCTAAGTACTGGCATTACAGGTGTGGTATGTGCCACCACACACAGGTGCAAATAGTTACTTAAATATTATGTGTACTTAGATTTAAATCTCTTATTTGTGTATATAAGTCTAGTTTGTATTTTGTTGTTGTTATGGCACTGAAGGTGATTCGGACACCACTTTAATACCTAAAACAAAAAGTTATCAAAACAATACAAGAGTCGGTATGCTCCAATCATTTTTTTTAATTTGGAAACATGTTTTTGATGAGCCACAATGCTGGTGAAGCAATTCAGGTATGACTTGAATCAAGTCTCAGGCTTTATTTTGTGTTACAGAAGTAAAGATTTTAAGGAAAATGGCACTTGTTTCTTTGGATAGTTTATTTTCTCAATCAATAATTGTTTTTGTTTTGCATTTGTAAAATTAAAGTTGAAACTGGAAATTATTTGACAAGCTTGCATTGCATACTATTTTCAGAACTCTAGCTGTATTTGTAATCTACTTTGGAACTACCATTAAAAAGAATAGTTTTTTCCAAAAGTTTTTTATTATAGAAAATATGGATTTTTTTTTTTTTTTTTGGTGGTATGGGGATGGAACCCAGGGGCCTTTTACCTCTGGGCTACACTCCCAGACCTATTTTATATTTTATTTGGAAACAGGGTCTCTTAAGCCAGCTGAGGTTGGCTTCGAACCTGCACGATCCTCCTGTCTCAGCCTCCCAGGAAACTATGGACATTTAAGATGTAACATAGAGCTGGGCGTGGTAGCGCACGCTTGTAATCCCCGTGCTTGGGAGGTGGAGACAGGAGGTTGGTAAATAAATTTTCATCGTGTGTGTGTGTGTGTGTGTGTGTGTGTGTGTGTGTGTGTGTGTATGAGAGAGAGAGAGATGCTGGAAATTTAACCCAGGGGCATTCTACCTCCAAGGTACACCCACAGCTCTTTATGTATTCATTTTTTTTATTTTAAAACAGGGTCTTGCTAAGTTGCTAAGGACCTCACTAAGTTTCTGAGTCTGGTCTTGAAGCTGTAATTCTCCTGTCTCAGCCTCCCAAGTACTAAAATCATAGGCATGCACCACCATGCCTGCTGGTTCTTCTCTTTAATTATAATTTCTAGATGATTTTGCCTTCCTCAAGTAAATGTACCTATTCTCAACATTGACCGTGAATTTATACATTGTTCTCTAGTGTTTTTATTTATTACATCTCTAATAAATGCTTTAAGGAATCTGGCCTATCTCATACGAACCAGATGGCATAGAATGGCATTTTAGAGACTCCAGAGGGACCTGAAGGACTGTCTAGCCCAGCGTCCTCTCATACCCTCTACACCCGTCTCTAGCCCACTCCCAGTGCACACAGTAGAGGCGAGGAAACTGAGGGTCAGAGAGACGGTCACCTCCCAGACGGCAACGCTAGGAGCCCTAGAACCTGTGTTTTCCGGATTCTGGTCTGGTGTCTTCATTGTACCCACTCAGTGGTTTACATGTTTCTACCTTGTACTAATAATCATAAAGAAAATGTTTAATGGATGTGAGACAGCACGAAACAGCTTTAGCAGAAACTGTCTTATGCAGTAAACTTCGGCCCAGAGGTTGTGTGGGTCACCTGACTTGGACCGCCCTGTTGTTTTCCCCATATAAACTCAACTTGTGTCTTTTGTTGTATATCCATGTTTACAGCAGTATAAGTTATAGTAGCCAAATTATGAAACCAGCCTAGGAGTCCATCAACAGGTAAATGGATAAAGAAAATGTGGTATAAAAACACAATGGAATTTTACTCAGCCATAAAAAAGAACAAAATTATGCCATTTACAGGAAACTGAATGGGACCGGAGAACATCATGCCAGGTGAGGTCAGCCGGTCTTAGAGAGCCAAAGGCTTTATGTTTTTTTCTTTTTCTCTTATGTGGAAGATAGAAAATAGGAAAGAAAAAAGGGCTTTGTGAAAATGAGGAGAGGGGCCAGTAGAATAGTGAAAGCTGATTGGGAGAGGAAAAAGGAGAAAAGGAGGCTTCAGGAAGAAACCAGGTCAAATAGTGCTGCGGTCAATACGAAGGAACCACTAGCCATCTCACTCACGCCTGGGGAGGGAGGAGGAGGCTGGCAGAGTGGGGTGTGGTGGGAAACACGAAGAGACGTGTGCACTGATCAATACCTCACTTTGAATCTCATCATGATGTATGATTACATGTGCCAATAAGATTATAAATAAGAACCCATGCCTACTTAAAGAGTATCACGAATGCATTAAGTCTCTTTCCTAGACAGGGAGTCAAAAGGTAATGAACATTGATCCTTTCTCTAAATTAGATGAATATACTCCTACTTTTCTATTTGTTTTGGTTAGAAGGAAATCTGAGCATGCATTTCATTTTTCTTTCTTTTCAGGGGTGTGTGTGTGTGTGTGTGTGTGTGTGTGTGTGTGTGTGTGTGTTATTGGGGAATGAACCCAGGGAAATTCTACTTCTGAGATACACCCTCATCCTTTTATTTTTATTTTTTATTTTAAAACAGTGTTTTGAGTCTGGCCTTAAACCTGCAAGCCTCCTGTTTCAGTCTCCCAAGTACTGGGATTACAGGTATACACCACCATGCCAATTTTTCTTTCTTAATTAGATTGTATTATTTATCAAAATGAAGATCATAGCACACAGCTGCTATACACACGCACGTACACCTATGTGACTGCCTCATCATCCTTTTACTACACTTGTGACCCAAAGGAAGAAGGCAGCACTTTTCCAAGTTTATTCTGTGACTAATCAGTCCCTCAAGAGTGGGTCTTTGAAAAAAGAATTATGGGAGCTGGGCATGGTGGCGCACGCTTGTAATCCCTGTGCTTGGGAGGCAGAGACAGGAGGATCGCGCAGGTTCAAAGCCAGCCGCGCTGGTTTAAGAGACCCTGTTCCCCCCCAAAAAAAGTATATATATATATATTTAAAAAAAAAGGGTCTGGGAGTGTAACCTGGAGGTAGAAGGGCTTCCAGGAACCCCCCAGTACCACAAAAAAAAAAAAAATTGTGTGATGTTTTAGTTTGGGGAAATAAGGCACAAACTACCCAGTTTGGGGTGGGGGGGAGTCAAATGTACATTGGCATATAAATAATCTTGGTAAATATTAGGGACCATTAATAATGTTTAAAGTTTAAGTTCATTTTTAAGTGATAATATAAATAAAATATTGCAAGCATTGTGAACTTGACAGATGAGTCAGAAGGTATGCACAAAGGGCTGGACACTGCCCCCTAGGGCTATTGTTGGAGAAAAGTCACCAGCTCCACTTGCAAATGTCTGCTGTGGCAGTTCATGGAGGACCTGAATAGTTTGGGCCTGGCTTTGTGATCATTGTCACCCTTCCTATCCCAACTCGTATTTATTTTCACTTTGGGTGGGGAAGTCTCAGCCCAGACCCATAGCTTACTGAGCTCAGCTCTTATCTTCAAGAGCACAGTGGATTCAGCCTGGAGACCAGGGTACAGGAGATCAGGGTACAATGTTTAATAGAAGAATACAGAGAAAGACAGCAGGATCCCTGCACAAGGGAGGGGTTCGAAAGGGTTGTCAGTGCTCATGCCGGGCATTGGCTGCACAGCTGCCCAGGAGGGGGGCACCTCCAAGCCGCTGTTGCAGCTACTCTTGCTGCTCTGGGGCCGCAAGTATTGCTGCTGCTGGTGCAGCTCTGGGGCTGCAAGAGTCCTGCTCTTGCTGACCACGCTGCAGTGAGCAAGAGCTCCTGTCCTCACTGTCCCCTGGCTGGTCTGCTCCTGCTTGTCAATGCCTCTCCGCTCTTCCTGCTCACACTTGATTCACTCTCTGAAGACAAACTTAAATGACTTGGCAACTCTTCTGCTGGTCTTTAAATCTGGTTCCTGATTGGTCCCTAGATCTGGGCCATGACTGGTCCATTTTCAATCCCTCCTGACTGTCTCAAGCTAGAGTCAATGAGAGCTGCTGGCCGGGCCCTTACCTCAGCTTGTCACATTTATTGTACCCTTGCTTCCTAAGCCAGGGGTGGAAGAGCTCTCATGGCTGCAGCTGTTGCGTGCACGGCCAAACCACAGGATCTGCGTCAAGGAATTCATGTAAACAGAAATGGGTCCTGGGGGACTCAGTTATCTCTATTACCACCTACCTGGCTGTAATGCTCCAGGAGGGGAAATGCCCCCAGACTTCAAAGACACTCTCAAGGGGTTTGTTTTTACTGATGTCACTCTTTGGTTGTTCTGTATTCTTCCTTTTTTCTCAGGAATCTAGAATAACTTCTGGATATAAATTGAGAGAAGACTGATTTTCATTAATTTTGTTATTTGTTCATTCACTGTTTATATGTACACGCTTTGGATATGGATTAAGTTTCAGCTATTATATCAGGGACCTGTAATAGTCATAATAGGCATAGAGATCAGAATGATACATTAAGAATTACCTTTGAGCTGGGCCTGGTGGTATATGCCTGTGATCCTAGTATTTGTAAGACCTGTGAGACAGGAGGATCACAGGTTTAAGCCAGCCCCAGCAACATAGCAAGGCTCTCAGCAACCTAGTGAGTCCCTATTTTTCTTTTATGGTACTGGGGTTCCTGGAAGCCCTTCTACCTCCGGGCTACACTCCTAGACATATATATATATATATATATATATATATATATATATATATATATATATATATATATATATATATTTTTTTTTTTTTTGGAAACAGGGTCTCTTAAGCCAGCGAGACTGGCTTCGAACCTGTGATCCTCTCCTGTCTCCACCTCCCATACGCGGGGATTACAAGCGTGCGCCACCCTGTCCAGCCCTAATGAATCCCTATTTTAAAATAAAAAGGTCTGGGGGAGCCTGGCATGGTGGCACATGCTTGTAATACCAGCATTTGGGAGGCTGAGATAGGAGGATCACGGTTCACAGACAGCCTCAGCTACTTATTAAGGCCATTTGCAACCCAGTGAGACTCTGTTTCAAAACAAAGAATAAAAAATTAGGGCTGGAGGTATAGCTCGGAGGTAGAATGCTTTTGGGTTCCATCCCCAGTACCACACACACACACACAAGGGTCTGGGGGTATAGCTCTTGTGTCCAAGCCTCACTGCCCAGGTGCTTGCCCGGGCTCTGCACAGTCCAGACTGCTTTCCTCCCCTGACTGGAGCCTCTTATTCCCCAAGACCCAGGTCTGCCATCCTCTTTACACAACATTAACTCCACTCTGCGTCACTCAACACTTTGTTCAGACAACAGTTTACTCAAGCATTTGGGAGGCTGAGACGGGAGGATCACAGTTCACCGACAGCCTCAGCTACTTCGTGAGGTCCTTTGCAACTCAGTGGGACTCTATTTCAAAATAGAGAATAAAATAAAATATATGGCTGGGGGTGTAGCTCGGAGGTAGAATACCCCTGGGTTCCATTTCCAGTACCGCAAACAACAGGTTAGTCAACATACAGGACATCATCATCCTTTGAATATCTGTCTCAGTAGAACATGAACTCCTTAGGAAGAGAAGCCATATCCTAGTTATCTTTATTTCTCCTGTGCATATCAAGTGCCTGGCAGTTAGGAGAAACTTGCTAAATGAATTTACAATCTTTTATCTTCTTTTTAGTTAATTAAGCACTGGGTATTGAACCCAGGGGCATTCTACCTCAAAGCTACATCCCCAACTCTTTAATTTTTCAAACAGTCTCACTAAGTTGCTGAGGCTGGCCTCAAACCTGGGATCCTTCTGTCTCAGCCTCCCAAGTATTGGGATGCAGGTGTGCACCACCACACCTAGCTCTAATTCCTCTCGTAGGCTGATGTGCTGATGCATGCCTGTAATCCCAGAACTCGAGAGGCCTAAATAGGGGGAAGGCAAGTTCGAAGCCAGCCTCAGCAATTTAGCAAGGCTTTCAGTAATTTAGTGAGACTTTGTTTATGTAGGAAAAAAGGTAAAAATGAGACAAAAGTAGAACTCAGTATGTATGTATAACATCTTAAAATATTTTACAGCCTCTCTATCTTCACATCTGGAATAACTACTCACTGCATGTATGCCTAATTACTCTCATTAAGTAATGT
Source organism: Muscardinus avellanarius (assembly GCF_963383645.1). Lineage (NCBI taxonomy): Eukaryota > Metazoa > Chordata > Mammalia > Rodentia > Gliridae > Muscardinus > Muscardinus avellanarius. Next base: position 59,968,208 of record NC_137793.1, on the reverse strand, counting down.
AAATCTAATCTCGATTGTATAATGATGTGTACCCAGTGGGCATTCAGTAAATATTAATCACAACTATTAAATATGTTTTGATCTTATTATAATAAGGCAGCTCCTTCTGTCTACTAATATCACACAACAACTCATTGTGCTGTTAGTTGGTCCTTACTTTTGAAGGTTCATAGGTCATGTTTAATGAGCTACTTACATGAATGGCTTTATAAATTTTGTCATTCTCACTTGCCATGAGTTATGTATTTCCAAGCCTTCATTTCCCTGTGGCCTGATTTATTAAAGCATGATTGTTAAGTTGCACATTGTGGCAGTTTTTTAAAACTCAGCTAAATTTGGCTTTTTACACAATACTAGTGATTTCTGTATCTAAAATGGAGAAAATATAGAATTGTGGCTTGGGAACACTTCCTTCACGTGATCCAGCAGAACAGCCCTTTGGAAGATGATCGTTGGAAAGAGATTGTTTGCTGCTCAAACTGAATATATTCAACTTCTGTATCTCTTTTATTTTAAAATAATTCTTTTTGTGCCCTGCATCTGGAAGACTTCAGTTTTGCCCACAGCCTGGGACGCACAGCTGCATTTCATGGTTCTTATCTGAATGGTGCCCTATGTCTCCAGGCAGAGCTGTCTCCTGCTGGACCTGGCTGGGTCCTGACATCCTGGAGTCCTCGGGCTTTTGCCTAGAACAGGGCAACCTGAGCGGCTGTAAGTGGGGTACCCAGGCATCATCTGTGCCCTTTCCACGTGCCTAGCTTAGGGTTCTAGATCCCCCATTTCACTACAGAGAGTTCTCGGCTCTGAGGAGCGGCTGAGGCGTGTGTTAGACTAGTCTCCAGACAGCTCATGTGAGAGCTACTGCCAGGGTAAGGTGGGGGACTTTAGGGCTGGGGACAGGGAGGTACCTTGGATTTAACTCAGGGACATTCTACCTCTGAGCTACACCCCAGCCTTTTTTTTATTTTGAACAGGGTCTCACTAAATTGCTGAGGGCCTTACAACTTTGTAAGGCTGGCCTCAAACCTGTGATCCTCCTGTCTCAAACTCCTAAATACTGGGATTACAGGTGTGCACTACCGTGATCTACCCTCTTTAAGGAAATAAACAGAAAGATGCAGTGACAAGTTTCAATTATCTTATGTATTTTTATATAACTATATTTGACCTAGTGTCTCCACCCTGGGGAGGGGGGTAATGGCCCACTTTTGGAACCTATGATCTGGTCCATTCAATGCAGAAAACAAGCCCAGAGTGGTGGCCCATACCTATTGTAATTCCTATTAAGGCCAGGCTGGGCAACTTAGTGAGACCCATTTCAAAAATAAAAATGAATGGGCTGTAGCTCCAAGGTAGAATGCCTGCCTCTGGGTTCAATCCCCAGTTCTGAAAAGCAAACCCCAAAGTGGAATGGTTAGTACATGTTAGGAATTCTTCAGGCCTTGAGATATAGGAGAAAACTTAAACAGCTTCAGACTTCCAGGGATTCCTGCTTTGATGGGAGAAGAGAGGTGTGGCGTGCCTTCACTCTAGCCCGCCCACCTCAGTGGAGGGACTGAGAGCAGAGGTGAGGGCCCGCCTGGGCGACAAGGCTGCTTCTTGGGCCCTAGAATCTTCAGAGTGACACTTGCCAGGCCAAGAGGAAAGCTGGAGAGAACTCGCCTCGTGGAGGGAAGAGTGACAGGGCAGCATCTGCAGACAGGGAGGCGTGAGGAATCCGTGCTAGTGTGCAGTGGCAGCCCTGGCTCTCCTGCAGGCCTCGGAGTGGTTATATCTTGAGCAGCTCAGTCTGGCAGCAGCATGAGGGAGGAGGAGAGACAGGAGGTGGTGATTGCCTGAACTAGGGACAAAGACAGGGCAGACAGTGAATCCAAGAAACGTTTAGGGAGTAAAATTGTCCAAAATCGATGAATGAGAGGTGAAGAATCTAATCAGTGGTATTTTTTCCATCACTGTTTGTTAGTACCTATTTGTCTGTTGTAATTTCCAGAGATATTCTTTGCATTCCTGGGAGTGATTGTGCAGAATACCTTAAAAGCCAGTGATTTAAAACTGACAATTAGAGCGGGGCGTGGTGGCGCACGCTTGTAATCCCCAGGCTTGGGAGGCGGAGACAGGAGGATCACACTGGTTCGAAGCCAGCCTCGCTGGCTTAAGAGACCCTGTTTCCAAATAAAAATATAAAAAATAGGTCTGGGAGTGTAGCCCGGAGGTAGAAGGATTTCCAGGAACCCCAGTACCACAAAAAAAAACAAAAACAAAAAAAGTGACATTTAGAGCTGGGCGTGGCGGCGCATGCTTGTAATCCCTGCGTTTGGGAGGCTGAGACAGGAGGATCGCACAGGTTTGAAGCCAACCTCAGCTGGCTTAAAAGACTCTCTTTCCAAATAAAATATAAAATAGGTCTGGGAGTGTAGCCCGGAGGTAGAAGGACCCTGGGTTCCATCCCCAGTACCACTAAAAATAAAAAAATAAAAATGACATTTAAGGCTGACCTGGTCATACATACCTGTCATCTCAGTATTTGGAAGGCTAAGACAGGAGTATCATAGGTTCAAGGCCAGTCTCATCAACTTAGTGAGATAGTTCAGAGGTAGACCACCACTGGGTTCAGTCCCCCATACCACACACACACACACACACACACACACACACACACACACCACACACACACACACCATTTGTTAGCTGGGTACAGTGGCACATGCCTACAATCCCAGTATTTGGGAGCCTGAGACAGGAGGAACAAAAGTTTGAGTTCAGCCTTGGCAACCTAGCAAGAGCTTGTTTCAAAATTAAAAATTTATAAGGGCTGGTGTGCAGCTCACACTTTCTACTTTTTTCTTTTATTTTTCAAAAAGTTAACAATGCCTGCTTAATTAATTTTGTGGCCTGCTCATGAGTCAGGACGCAGAGTTTGAAAACCTGTCATAGAAGGCTGTCCGATGATCTTCAACGTGCCCCTTTGAAGGCTCACTTCTTAGATTATCAGTTTCTTCCAAACGCCTAATGAAAGCCTAAGATGTGCAATGGCGCACATCTTAATCCCAATACTAGAGAAGCTAAGACAGGAGGATTGCATGTTCAAGGCCAGCCTTAGCAACTTAGTGAGACCATTTCAAAATTTTAAAAGGGGCTAGGAGTGTAGCTTGAAGGTAAAATGCCCTGGGTTCAATCCCTAGTACCACAAAATAAAACCAAACACCTGATGAATCCGATTTTCTCCATGTTGTTACACCTACGTGAAAATACATGTACATGCATGTGTGCATGCACACAACCACACATAGGACAGTACACACATCAGAATTTAATACATTAGCTGTCTAGGCAGTGGAATTGTTGGTATATTTTCTTCCGTTGTAGTTTCTGGTGCTTCCTAAGTTTTTAGCACTGAGCTTATGCTAATTTTGTGGGAGGAAATGTAAAGAATGAAGCAGTTTAGGCTCAGGTTTTGCGTTTCTAGAATCTTCCTGACCTCCCCTCCGCACAGTTAGACCCCGTTGCCCTTCTGACTTACCTGCAGCCCTGAGCTCACATCATTGCATTGGCACGGTCTGTGTCTATAACACTTTTCTCCTAGTCCTCCGGCTGCTGGGGATGGAGCCCAGGGCTTCATACATGCCAGGCACATGCTCTACCACTGATCCACATCCCCAGCCCTTTTCAAAATAATTGAAGCCAGGCGTGTTGGCGCATGCTTATAATCCCAGCATTTGAGAGGCTGAGACCGGAGGATCACGGTTCGCGGACAGCCTCAACTACTTTGCGAGGCCCTTCGCAACCCAGTAAGACCCTGTTTCAAACATGAAAAATAGGGCTGAGAGTGTAGCTTGGAAGTAGAATGACCCTGGGTTCCATGCCCAGTACCGCAAAAAAAAAAAAAAAAAAAAAAAAAAAATCTTATTGAGACAGGGTCTCACTGAGATTTTCCTGCCTCCATCTCCCAGGTGTGTGCTACTATACGTAGCTTAGCAATAGGATCCTTAAGCTGAACTTTGTACACAGGCTCTGAACCCTCAGAGAATGGATGCAACAATTTCATGTTTATTCATTTCTTTCCTGGGAAGCTTATCCAGTTTTCTTTCTTTCTTTCTTTCTTTCTTTCTTTCTTTCTTTCTTTCTTTTTTCTTTCTTTCTTTCTTTCTTTCTTTCTGGTACTGGGGATTGATTCCAGTGGTCTTCTACCTCCAGGTTATACTCCCAGCCCTATTTATTTATTTATGTATTTATTTATGTATTTATTTATTTGTACCGGGGATGGAACTCAGGGGCATTCTACCTCCAAGCTACACCCCAGGCCTATTTTTTATTCTTTATTTTGAAACAGGATCTCACTGAGGTGCAAAGGGCCTCACTAAGTAGCTGAGGCTGTGCCTGAACTGTGATCCTCCTTCCTTCCTTCCTTCCTTCTTTCCTTCCTTCCTTTCTTTCTTTCCTTCTTTCTTTCTTCAATTATGTATTGATTGATTGATCCTGAGGAATGAACCCAGGGGATTCAACCTCTGAGCTATAGCCCCAGCTCCTTTTTTCCTTTGAAACTGGGCCTTGCTAAGTTGCTGAAGCTGGCCTTGAACCTGTGATCCTCCTCTCTCAGTCTCTCTATTACTGGGATTCCAACTCAGTCATCAAGTGCTTCCACTGTCACAGGCGAGGTTCTGGGTCTGCCCCTCTGCCGCCTCTCACAGGGCCACAGACAGTGTGATGTTTTGGACGAGGGTTATGTGAGGCAGGATACACATTCATGTCATCACTCTCAGTTTTCAGAGTTGATTAAATATCACAAGTTCCCGAGAGAGTAATCAAAAGCATTCTGAGACTGGGAATTCAGACTGGGGGGAGGAATCACCAAACTGGTGTTGCAGCAGCGTCATTTTGACACCTGAGAGGCATCTGTGTCCTTGGCCCAGTGTCCTCTGGGGTCATCTGCCTGGCTCTCCACTCTCCTATTGGCTGGTGAAAGCCCCAGCCCAGGGGCTCTCGGCAGGAGAAAACGACCCACACCCTAAGCTCACTCCCTGGCCTTCCTGTTTTTGAAGGTGGCTGGTTCGGTGGAGACCAGGCAGGGTGCTGTTGAATCCGCAGGCTGATGTCTCCGTGTGCCACATTGGCTCGTTGAGGGCTGCAAGAGTGTGAGTCGCACACCCGCCTCTGCACACTTCTGACACAGTGTGAACGTTCTAGATGTAAGAAAATCCTGCGAAGAATCATCAGGTGATCCCGTTTTGACATCAATCGTACTTTGAAATGTTAAGTTGGTAGATTAAGTGTTATTCCTGCGAAATAGATTTTCCCAACTACAACAAAATATTTTTTAAACCAGGCAATTCAGCGTTTAATTCAAAACAGAGTTGGCTTATTTTCTCCCCATTCTCTATGTATGACCCGAACTGTGTGTTTAAAGTTCAGCTTTGTGTGCAGTCTCCCTGTGGTGATTTCAGTACACGGACTAAGATGTTTACAGAAGCCAACCTGAGACCCATACTATGCGGCCGTTTAGCAGCAAACTCCTACTCTGGGTATTTAACAATAATTACGATCTTTCTATTGGCTTCATATAAACTCAGATTAGTAGTAAAACCCAAGCACCACCCCATTTGGGAACTCTTACACCTCACGCAGTCGCAGATGCGCTCGGATTGTGCTTTTCTTTCGCACCTAGCTCCAATTTCTGCTGATGCTTTTTTAAATCCTCTAATTTACATACTGTGGTAAATTTAAAATGAGGACAGATGAGTGCTGCTAAACTTTGCTATTTCACTGATGAATATGATATTTTGCTTCAGCTATCTAGCTGTTATATATTCAGTGACCTTTAAAACATGAAAGAGATGCCTCTTTTCACATATATGATGCAAGATGGATTATTAGTATTGTTTTGCTATGGAGACTTGGACTGGGACTGGGACTGGAGGCCGAGAAAGAGCATCTGGGAATTAACTCCAGTCTCCGGGCCATGGGGCCCATTTCTTGTCCCGTGGCTGGGTTCGCGTTCAGTACCCAGGCTGTGGGGGGTGAGGTGTCCATCCTGAACGCCCCAGGACCCCACTGTCTCTGTGGCTGTACCCTTGAGGGATGGTATGGTTTGAGCCCAGCATTAAAGGCTCACCCCAGCCCGGGGCGCGATTGAGAAGGGGCGGAACCTTTAGGAGGAGGGGCCTAACTGGGCAGTGAGGTCATTGGGTGTGGCCTGAGGGGGACTGTGGGACCCCGCCCCCTTCCTCTCTTTGCTTCCTGGCTGCCGGGAGGTGAGGGGTTTTGCTCCACCCCCTACTGCCTGCCCTGGGCAGCTGCTTTACCTCAGGCTCAAGCAGAAAGGCCAGCTGCTAGTGGCCTGGCCCTCGGGGAGCCCCTCTGTGTTCCACATTTTAATGCAATTGTGAGCAGTTAGAAGAATTTCCCTTCTTTTTTTTCGGAGGAGGGGGTGGTTACTGGGGATTGAACCCAGGGGCATTCTACTTCTGGGCTACAACCCCAGCTCATTTTATTCTCTATCTTGAAACAGGGTCTTACTAAATTACTGAGGCTGGCCTCAAAGCTGCAATCCTGCCTCTGCCTTTCAAGTATTGGGATTACAGGTGTGCAACACCACGCCTTCCATCCATCCCTGTGACTTGCATAGTGGCACCTCACGGCAGTCACCTAGTCAGTATTAAATACATATTTTCAGTTTGCCACCCACCATACTGGCTGTGTGGGAGGTCAGAGAAGGTTCCTTAGATGAAGTGGACTTGCAGCACTTGATGGGGTGAAGGGATCCACCGTCATGCCAACTTCATTTAAAATTACATACACCACCCAGGATTAAGATGCCGCGATTCCTAAGATGAGAAAAATTTAGGACACATTTACAAAAAAATACAAGGATTTTAAAAGGAAGGGAATCTTTCTATTTCAGAATGAAGGAATGTGAACTTTTAGAAAATCATTAGCAAGCCAGGCATGGTTGTTCATGCCTGTAATTCCATAATCCTTGGGAGGCTGAGACAGGAGGATCCTAGGCTCATGGCCAGACTCTGCAATCTAGCAAGGACCTTGGCAACTTAGTGAGACCTTGCTTCAAAATAAAACATAAAACAGGCTGGAAGTGTAGCTCAGAAGTAGAATGACCCTGGGTTTAGTCCCCAGGATCAAGAAGGAAGGAAAGAAGGGATGAAGGAAGGAAAGAAAGAAAGGAAAAAAGAAGAGCTTCAGCAAAAACTCCTAGAGAATTTCGAGGTTTTGTTTCACCATGAGAAGTGGCCAGGCTAAACACTTAATTGCTTTGCCTCTATCATCTCGGTCACTCTCATCCGCTCTCAGAGACTGGAGGCTCTGAAATTTAATAAATGACCCAAATTCAAAGTGTCTGGCTCCAAATTCAACTTGATAGAAAGCCAAGCCGTTACCACTATATCGCACTTTAAGCAAACCCAATATATTAAGTCCAAATTTACAAAACGGATCAGTTAAGTGTTCATTCTTCACTTAGCAACATAATTAGTTGTAGCACATTTCCCCATTAATGTTTATAAATGTGAGCCAGTTTATTAGAACCCTCTATATTTGCCATGTTTTAAGTGCAAAGTCCACTTAATAATGTCGCCTGACCAGCGAGTGGCTTCTCTTTCTCCTCGGTCCAGCATTTCCTGGGAGAAAAGGAGAGGAGGAATGGTGTCTGCACTCAGAGCTGCAGGGCACCAGAGCAGGCGATCTGTGTGCTGGGCAGGTGAGCGCAGAGCCCAGGCTTCCTCCTTGGTATCTGTGGTCTGTGGTTCTTGCTTTCATGTCTTCCCACACCTCACCTGCTGGGTGAACCCGGGGCCTGTGGAGTTAGTGCTTTGTGGCAGAGTCCTGCTCCTCAGCCCTCTCTGCTTGGTTTGCCTCACTGATGGGGAACGCCTGAGCTGAGCGGTCTGCACTCCTCCTCAGCTCCAGCTGGACAGAGAGACATTCACACATTAGCTGTGACTGTCTGGCCTGGGTGCAGGTGACCCAAGGCCACTGGCTGCTTAGGTTATTGAGATAGAAGACTGGGGAGCACTTCTGGGAGTTAGTTTAATGAACCTGCAGAAAGAAAGTCAGATGGCAAATTGGGGATAGAGTATCAGAGAACCTAGTATTTTTTTTTTAAATGGATGCCACCAGCCAGGCATGGTGGCGCACGCTTGTAATCTCCGCGCTTAGGAGGCAGACAGGAGGATCGTTCAGGTTCCACCAACTACCATACTGGGCTAAACCATTTGATAAGCTCATGTGGAAGAAATGGCTCAGAAACACATGAATGAGTGAGAATGGGAAGCTTGTGGGGCTCCTGACCATGGTCAGCATGATCACACAAACTCAAGAAAAACAAGTCTCTAGGGACTTTTGGTTTGCTTTGGTTTTTTTTTTTTTTTTTTTTTTTTTGGTACCAGGGATTAAGCTCAAAGACAATCTACCACCAAACTACATGCCTTCCCCTTTTTATTTTGAAACAGGGTCTCAGTAAGCTGCTTAGAGTCTAGCTGAGTTGCTGAGGCTGGTCTCAAACCTGCGATCCGTCTGTCTCAGCCTCCCAAACACTGAGATTACAGGTGTGCGCCACCTTGCCCGACTTAGTTTTTATTTTTATGCCAGTATGCCTAGGTCAAAGTTGATCATTCTCATGTCTGGGGGAGATGGTGTGCCATTTGTCTTCAGTGGTTGGGACTGTCATTTTTCTCTTATTTTTACAAGGAGGCCAAGCTTCTTTCCTTATCTCTCCTTTTTTGTTGTACTTTCCCTGGATGTTCTGTTCTGATACATTTAACTTTCTGTTGGAGAACTGGGCTGGAAGAGCTAGATGCTATATTTTTTTAATAAATACTAAAAAAAATCTCATCACACTGTCTTGTAAAGAATGTTTGCTTTAAAGGCTCTTTGTACACTCATCTGGAGAAGAAAAATCTGTTTGGTCCAAATTCCAAATCCTAGGAGGAGCAGGTGTCTCGAGCAAAAGGAGGCAAGCCCCCAAGGTGGGAACTAACAGGGAGGAAGCACGGGGTCCTCACACCTGCTGCAAACCTGCAGCCTGATCAGGCAGTGGACACCACTCTTTTTTGGTCAGGTAGATCCTACTTTGTAACAATTCATTCACTGATTACTTTGTAGTATTTCTTTATGGAAAAAGTACTATAAGTGCTCAGATTAAGTGTCTTTTTTTTTTTTTTTTTTTTTTTTTTGGTGGTACTGGGGGTGGAACCCGGAGGCTTTCTACCTCCGGGCTATACTCCCAGGCCTATTTTCTATTTTATTTGGAGACAGGGTCTCACTAAGTTGCTGAGAGCCTCACTAAGTAGCTGAGGCTGGCTTTGAACCTGTGCGATCCTCCTGTCTCAGCCTCCTAAGTGCGGGGTTACAAGCATGCGCCACCACGCCCGGCTGTAAGTATTTTGTTGATGCAGAAGACATAAAAGACGTTTTATTTTCAGTGTCATCTCAAAAGTGAAAATTATCATAAAACCAAAAATAATTAATTTAAATGTCTGTCTTCATTTTGAAACAAGGTCTCACTAAGTTGCAGAAGGCCTCACGAAGTAGCTGAGACTGTATGCAAATCACTATCCTACTGTCTCAGCCTCCCAAATGCTGGGATTACATGCGTGCGCCACCACGCCTGGCAAGAACTGATCATTTTAAATGTAATACAGGGGCCCTATAGAAAATGTACAGAAAGAAGTCACTCTTTAAGTAAAACGTGCACTTACTGTCCCGTTATCAACTGGTGTTGTACCCTGAGTAATAGTTTCTCAGGCACACACTTGTAATCCCAGCATTTGGAAGGCTGAGGCAGGAGGATCGCTGAGGCAGGAGGCTTGGTCAGCATCAGCTACTTAGTGAGGCCCTTTGCAACTCAGTGAGACCTTATTTCAAAATAAAGAATAAAAAAAAAATAGGGCTCAGAGGTAGAATGCCCATGGGTTCCATCCCCAGTACTGCAGCCAAAAAAAAAAAAAAGATACTGTTGATTTTTGAGCTTGTCCTTGTCACATGTGACATTTATGATGCTGACAGTGCATGTCACAGTCCAGTATCTAAGCCTATACTGTTTACCTGGTGTGTGAAGCTTCTGTCCTTAACACAGCTTTCAGTTTCCACAGTTACAGCCTTGGCCTTGCTCCACACCCTGCGGCAGCACCTTGGCCCTCTGCTGAGCGGTCAAGGGGAAGCTATTTACAGTACAAGAAAACTGAGAAACAGCAGACGAGAGCTGGTGCTGCTGTGTGTGTCCTTCCTTTCTCTAAGTACATGGCAACAGCTGGCCGAAGTGCCCACAGCTCCCTCTCCTCAGGCCTACCACCAGCAGGTGGTCTCCGGGGACCTTTGGGACCCATCCAGAGATGAAGGCCCAGGAGGCACCAGACAGTCCAGGCTGAGCTAGTTTTGTGGAGGTCAGAGAAAGTAATGAATTTTAGGAGCATTCTTAGGAAGATGTGACTATTCAGCAGTCTTTTTTTTTTTTTTTAATGCTGAAAATTGAACTCAGAGGCATCCTACTTCCAAGCTATACCCCCAGCCCTTTGTATTTTTAAATTCTGAAACAGTGCCTCACTAAGCTGCAGAGGTTCCTGCTAAGTTCCTGAGACTGACCTTGAACCTGCGATCCTCCTTGTCTCAGCCTCCCAAGTGCTGGCAATACAGATATGCGCCACATTGCCTGGCTTCTAACCTATTTCTTGATCTTCCACTTTCCATGTTTTGACGGCAGTGAACATCATATTAAACTCTTGCTGCTACCATGTCAAAGTTTCCTCACACTCCTTATAATAGAAAATCTACATAAAATGATAAATATATAATTACTATATATCAAGTATTATATGCATAATAATTATCATCATTATTATAGCAAAAACTACCTTCATATAGTGCTTACCAGGCACCAGCTACTCTAAGCACCGGCGTTTTGTGAACCCAGGCTGTCTCCCAGCAACCTGGGAGCAGCTATGAGCATCTTTCTCATTATCCAGGAGGAAACAGAGGTACAGAGAGGTGCAGTAACCACCCACGGTCACACAGCTGCCACAGAGCAGATGCTCCTGACTGGCGTGGAGAACCTAAGTGTGTTTAGCTGCTATGGCCGTGGACCCTGCAGCCCTCGCGCCCTTGGGGGGGCCGAAGCCCTTCCCCTTCCCGGTCTCCTTGAATGTCTCGCTGCCGAAAGCACCTGCCCTTGCCCTACAGAGGGGGGTCTGATTAGCTTCGGGGTCACTCCCAATAGACATGCCCGAGGTGGTCATGTATGTATCTTTTGGGGGGCTGGGGATTGAACCTAGGGTTGTTCTACCTCCGAGCTACACTTCTAACCTTTTTATTTTGAAACAGGGCCTTGCTTAGTTGCTGAGGCTGACATCCAACCTTTGATCCCTCTCTCTCAGCCTCTTAAGTACTGGGATGGCAGGCATGCGCCACCACACCCGGCTCGTTGCATGTGCATCTTAAACATGAGTGTCCTCTATATGTGAAATTCATGAAATTCATATTCTCTCTCTCTCTCTCTCTCTCTCTCTCTCTCTCTCTCTCTCTCTCTCCCTCCCTCCCTCCCTCCCTCCCTCCCTCCCTCCCTTCTGCCCTCTTTCCTTCTACCTTCTCTCTTTCTCTCCCTCTCATGCCAGGGGAATGGAACCCAAGGCTTTCATACTGTGCTATGGCCCATCCCTATGTATGAAATTCGTATGTTCTGGAGATTGAGCCCAGGGACATTCTATCTCCAAGCCATATCCCCAGCCCTATTTTATTTTTATTTCTAAACAGCGTCTCATTAGGTTAAGAGTCTCACTCCTTGCACATGCTGTCCTCGAACCTGCGATCCTTCTGTCTCAGCCTCTCAAGTGCTGGATTACAGGTTTACAACACCACGCCCAACTTTATGTTCCTTTAACTTTGAGGCAGATTGTTGGAGAGCAAAAAGAAAAGGAAGAGATACAGTGATCTAACATGAAAGAATGGCAGGAAGAGCAGCCCAGGAAAAACCTTTCCTTCCTATAATAAAAGAAGCCACGCCTAGTTATTGACATTGACATGATTGTGACGTTGACATGGTTGTTATCTAGAATAGCTGTCCAGAGGCTGGGGGTGTAGCTCAGAGTAGAATGCCCCTGGGTTCAATCTCCAGTACTTCCTCCCACACAAACAGAAAGAGAAAGTGGGCAGAAAAGTAAGTGGCCATGCTGGTCTTGTCCAGATGCATGCAGATGGAAGTCTGAGGCCCAAAAATGGAATGATCGCACATACAGGATGGAACATTCTACCTCAAAGAGCCGGGTGGGAGGTTATGGTGCAGTGCTTAAGGTCTGATAGGTCTCCAGAAGGCTGCTTGGCTTCTGAGGCTGTTCACACTTCATTTGAAACTGCCCCGCGCGCAGGTGTCATTTGATTTTTTTTTTTTTTTTTTTTTGTACTGGGGAGTGAACCCAGGGAATTCTAGCCACACGCTCCCAAGCCCTTTTTCTTTATTTTGAGACAGGATCTCAGTTACTGTGCCCTGGCCTCCCACACCTGCAGTCCTGTCTCAGCCTCCCAAGTACTGGACTTGCCGGCATGCACCACCACACCCAGCCTAAAACACTGTACACTTTGTACTCACAAATGTCACTGCCACACTAGTCGGGCCCATTGCATGTCTTATTTTGTTTGTTCTTTCTAAAGGCTTTTTCTGTTTTTCTCCTTTCTGTTACCAAGGCAATATTAATTACATTGATCTGGTCGGAATGTGAAGTTACTTGGCAGCGTGGCCTAGATGGAGTTTATAAAGAACCTATTTAGTAGGTATGAGTGATGTCCATACATTTCATTATTGTTATTTTTATTATTGGTCACCAAATATACAGTTCCTTATTTAAGGTAACGAATGAGCACATTTTTCCCCTACAAAATGGATGGGTTCTTAACTCTTTTTTGTCTTGTTTTGTTTTGTACTAGGCCTTGAACCCAGGGACATTCTACTCCAAGCTATACCGCTAGCCCTTTTGATTTTACTTTTCTTATTTTTTATTTTGAAACTTGGTTTTCCCCAAATAGCTGAGGCTGGCCTCCCATCTTCAATCCTCATGTCTCAGCGTCCCAAGTGCTAGGCAGGATCAGAGGTATGTACCACCACATCGAGCTTAATGTCCCATGTCCCCAGGCAAAGGTGTTATAGCTCTCTTTACTGAGGCAGAGTATGAAGGAGGCTGCTCATTGGAGAGAGAGGGAGAGGGAGACGAAGCCACTGCAGCAGAACCTTCTTAACTCTCCTTCTGGAACGTCACAGTCAGACATAGGTCCCCAAAGTGCAGCTTCCTGCTGTGGTTTTCTCCTTTTTCCTGTTTGCCTCGCTCCACCACCAGCCAGTCGGGCAGTTCCATTTCTCCGGTGGTAGAAATGTGTGGCCCTTAGCCTGTGCCTTCCAGCACACCTGAACGGGAGCCTCCCGTCTCGGCAAGGTGCTGCCTGCGGTGTCTCCTGCCTAATTGTTGCACCTATTTAATGCTACTTAGAACATCATCAGCTTCTGAGAGAAGGTAATTATCACCAGCCAAATGAGATGCTTTGTGGCTGCCTCACGCATACACATTTTACTGGTACCTTGATGCAGGATGCAGCCTGACAGCAAAGCGCTTGCTTGTCTCTTCTTCAAGCCACAGCTGCTTTCCTGCTAGATTCGCCCATCTGTCTTTCCTTCCGTGGAGCTGTAGGCAGTATAGCATAAGTACAGAAGCGGTTCAGTGCTATTTTGGATAAACATAGCTGAAATTTGAATCTTTGCCATTTGCGATGCACACATTTTGTTTTACTGCTGTAAAGAGAGCTGTCAAAATACAACTACATGGATAATTTACTAAAATACAGCTGAATGTAAGGTTGATCATCGGGAAAGACTTCAGGTCAGTCTGACCGTTCCTGAGCATGCTGGGAAAGCGTCCCTGCCCCGGGGCCCCGTGAGATCTGGCAGCATGAGATGTCTGTCCTCACCCTGCACACTGGCCTGCCAGCTCCCGCCACCGTCCATGGCACCATTCACAGAAGTCCACTCTGAGCGGAGCTCTGGAAGTCCACTGTCTTCGTCTCCAAAATTACTTGCACTAGTGGGAAGCATTTTCTCTTTTTTGGTGTAGTCTGGCTGAGGTAAGCTCTATTACCATTCTGCTGTTTTGAAATTTATTGCACAGAAATGTGTGTTACCAATGAGGTAGTCTATTCAGTTTCTGTCACATTCCTATTTCTGGGGTACTGGCAGGAGGATCACAGGTTCAAGGCTAGCCTCAGCAACTCAGAGACCCTCAGCAACTTAGTAAGACCTTGTTCCAAAATTAAAAATAAAATAGGTTTGGAGGTGTAGCTTGGGAGTAGAATGCCTCTGAGTTCAATCTGCAGTATCAAAAAGAAAAAAGAAAAAATACATATATCACTAGCATGCAATGCTTAGAAATCGATGGAAATGCTTTCTTAGATAAATACCTCTGGGGAATTCTGTGTCCTCCCACTTCACCTAGAAGACTCCCCTCTGCTCTCTTTTTCCCATGGGCAAAGAAAGGTCTTCTCTAGGCCCCAATTGGCTGTGACTTTTAGAGGAGACACCAATATGTCATATGCTTCGGTAGTCCCTGTGGCTACGCTCATAAAGCGTGTCTGGAGTTCCACTTAAACAAAGGTACCAGATCCCAGCATCCTTCCTTAGCCTAACATCTGCATTTGTCTCCCCTCCTCTCTCCCACATCTCAGCATGCACTGGCACCAGAGCAGGGATGGGGAGGTTTGCAGGAGGAGGATGAGGCCCCGCTGCAGAGGGCCACCCTCTCTGTCCTTCCGCATGCCAGAACTCAGTCGTGTTGCTCCCCGGGCGCAGAGCGGCCTGCATGGCTGCAGGCTGTGGCCATCTCTGCGGCACCACCTGCCTCTGAGCCCCCTCTGCACCAGGTGATGGCCAAGGTAGCTGGGTGCTCAGAGCAGGGCAGAAGGCAGCCCAGCAGCCTGCAGGCCGTGTGCAGAGCAGGAGGTCTGCCTGGGGTGCCTCTCCACGCGCCCCACAGTGTAGAGCCTGTCAGCAACAGTGCAGCCACCGAGCAAATGCTCATCTTTTGTTTCACTGTACTCCAAGAGCCAGGAGCAAAGACACTGTCAAGTGCTCAGAAATATTTGCCAAACAGTCTAGGGCTATATTGCCCTGAACAATTGTCAGAGCTCAGGAGCCAAGCAGGGTCAGGACTGGTTAGGACTTGGATGGGAGGAAGCCACTGAACAAAAGAATGAGTGAAAAGAAGAGCCCATTAATATTACCTTTGCCTTAAAGTCTCTGCCTTTTGGTCAGTTAGCAAACACCAATATCTACGTGGATATTGCATTGCACTTACTCAATGCTAGTGAAGTCTTAGTGCTGCGAGGTTCCCAGCCACTGCCAATAAAATCATTTCCCTGGAAAGTCCCCATGGCCTTTTTCTTTTTTTTTTTTTTTTGGTGGTACTGGGGGTGGAACCCAGGGGCTTTCTACCTCCGGGCTATACTCCCAGACCTATTTTATATTTTATTTGGAAACAGGGTCTCAATGAGTTGCTGAGAACCTCACTAAGTAGCTGAGGCTGGCTTCGAACCCGTGCGATCCTCCTGTCTCAGCCTCCTAAGCGCGGGGTTACAAGTGTGCTCCACCACGCCCGGCTTCCACGGCCTTTTTTGTACCAAGGCACTACTACCCTCTTTCATCTAGCTTTCTTATAGAGGAAAAAAAAAAATGCCCGGCATGATGGTACATGCCTGTAATTCTAGTACATGGGAGGCTCAAATGGGAGGGTTGCAGGTTTGAGGCCAGCCTCAACAACTTAGCGAGGCCCTGTTTCAATTAAAAAATTAAAAAGAGGCTGAAAAAAATAAAAGAGGCTGGAGGTGTAGCTCACAGGTAGAATGCCCCTGGATTGAATCTCCAGTACAGAAGAAAAGAAAAGAGAAGAAAAGAAAGCCCATGTTCTTTGGAAGTCAAACCTAACACGATTGACAGAAGCTCAGCTCTACTCCAGCACCGGTGCGAACAGCGGGTTTGGCCAGTGGTTCTCTGGAAGCCATGCACGTGAAAACGATAAACACATTCTGTATGTTTAAGTCGATCCAGAACAGTTGGTGCGCGGGAGTGTAGTCAAGCCCACCATGAGGCTGTGCTGGGCGCTGTAGGGTGAGGCTGCGCCCTCTCCTGCACTCAGTGTTAGATCCACGGAGCCAACACCTTGGTGCAGAGATGGGCAGTCGTGGTGCGCTGGATAGGAGCACTGCAGGAGGAGGAACACCTAAGTGTGGGGGACGGGGGGCTTGTCGTGCCCTGTGACTCCTCAGGAGCTGCAGGTGTGCCCTGGAGAGCAAGGCCATTTTCTCTTTACTGGGGGGGAGGGGTAATGGGGGTACTGGGGACTGAACTTGGGCATTCTACCTCCGAGCTACACCCCCAGCCCTATTTTTTACTCTTTACTTTGAAACAGGGTCTGACTAAGTTGGGAAGGGCCTAAGTAGCTGAGGCTGGCTGCAAGCCTGCAATCCTCCTGTCTCAGCCTCTGGGACTACATGCAGCACACCCAGCTCACTCTCCCATTTTCTTTGAGGTGCTTACTTTGGAAGTCCATATAGACTTAAGACCTAATGTGAGAAGAGGCACGTGACTTCTAGATGGCCGCCCGTGTGTCCACAATATCATGACGTGGCCCCTCCTGAGACTGCCAGCCGCCCAGAGCATTTCTGTCGCTGTCCAAAAACCATCCTGACTCAGCCACTTTTTCTTTTCTTGGTTCTGGGGATTGAACCCAGGGATGTTCTACCACCAAGCTACACTGCCAACCCTTTTTATTTCTTTATCTTGAAATATGGTCCCCATGAGTTGCTTGAGGCTGTCCTGGAACCTGCTACTCTCCTGCCTTAGCCTCCCAAGTCCTGGTAATCCAGGCATGTGCCACCACACCAGCTTCACCAACTTACTGTAATGTCTGTGCAGGGCTGTCCAATCAGGGTATGGGTCAGAAGCAGACGTTTATTTGGGGAGGGAGAAAATAATATACAGGACCAAATGTTATCCGTGGTAATGTTTCCCCATTGGTTTAGTTTGTCCAGTTGCCCTTTGAAGTCTTCTCTGCATCTTCAGGGTAAGAGTAAGGCACAGGACTTTGACTCTCTTAGCATGGAAAATATTTTCTGCCTTCCCTGATAAGGAAGATAATGAGACCATTCCATTAAATGAGCATATGCCCACATATGCTATTTATTTTTAATACTATTATTGGCGCATTGTAATTACACATCATTGGGAAATTCAAAGTGGGACAAAATACACGTGCGCACCGCACCTGTGTATTTCCCTCTGCATCCCCCCCACTCCCTCTCATACGTATTAGTGAGGGTGGTGGTGACATCTTCACAGCATCGTTTGAACTGTTTCCTTCTCAGTTCGCCCTTTTCCCTCCCCACGCCCCTCCCACCTCCCTCCACTGTTCTACTGGCCTCCCGTCTCATTTATCCAGAGTCTCTCTTGTTTCCTGATTTCTATCTAGCTTCCACATACGAGAGAAAACGTGCAACCCTCGCATTTCTGAGACTGGATGACCTCACTTGACATACTATTCTCTAGTTTCATCCATTTGCCTGCACATGGCATCGCTTTGTTCTTCTTTCTGGCTGAGTAAAACTGCATTGTATGTATAGACCACATTTTCTACATCCATTCATCTGTCGATTGACACTAAGGTTGGTTTTGTCATTTAGCTATGGTGAATCATTCTGCTTTAAACACCAGAAAGGCTATTTAAATAATGGTATTTGCCAGGCGTGGTGGCGCACTCTTGTAATCCCAGCATTCGGGAGGCAGAGACCGGAGGATCGTGGTTCACGGACAGCCTCAGCTACTTAGCGAGGCCATTCGCAACTCAGTGACACCCTGATTCAAAAAAATATAAAGATGCCAGGCGTGATGGCGCACGCTTGTAATCCCAGCATTCGGGAGGCTGAGATCGGAGGATCACGGTTCATGGACAGCCTCAGCTACTTAGTGAGGCCCTCCGCAACTTAGTGAGACCCTGTTTCAAAATAAAGAATAAAAAAACAGGGCAGGGGGTCGAATGCCCCCTGGATTCCATCCCCAGACCCACAAAAATAAATAAATAAGTAAGTAAATAAATAAATAATGGTATCTACTGGAATTACCTGTGGGGGTAATTGATAGGAACTTTGTGTTCCTGAGAGTCAGCAGGTCTAGATGTCTACACACTAGAGAGAAGAATAATAACCATCTTTTATTCAGACCCTCATGTAGAAATTTGGGCTTCCAGCCCACTCTCTGGACCCAGTGTTGTCAGGTGGTTGGACTAAGCGGTGTCCACAGAGGAAAGTAGTATGGCCCGCTCAACAGCTGACGCTCAGAGGGACGCTCATACGTACACCTTCCAGTTGGGAGCTTGTGGAGGCACCAGTGGTATTTTTCAACTATTTCTTGCTGAATGCTGTTCACTGGGGCCTTTTGGTTATGCTGTGTGAGAGTTTCATAGTCCTCCCCACTATCTGGGGGAAGTTGCTATGTCGTGAACTTAAATTTTATACTTGCATCTGTTGATCATAAGAGAAGGTCACAGCTCGGTGATTCTGTCTGCTATTCAAGCAAATGATGACAAGTGCTTAGTGGACTCATCTAGAAAGAATTTGGTTTGAAAAGGACAATAATACCTGTCTGAGCCCATGCTCAATATCTCACTGCACAAGTAAGGCCACACCACGTAGTCGACTGGGATGCCAAGGAGCTGCTGAAAACATCAAATTAATACACGCTATTAAACATATTTACACACACCGAACTATTTCAAACCAGTAATGCTGGAATAAAGACAAAATAATACTGTGTATTTACATAACACCATAACACCTTTCATTAGAAAAATCTCAAGCCTTCGCTAACTAACCAAACTGTGCGGCACCCTGCGAGGTACGTGGGAAGCAAGGTAAAAGGTAAACGCGCCGGAGGAGGGGAGCCGAGGCAGGCCTGTGGCTGAGCAAGACTGCCGCCCGCCTGGGGGGAGCAGGTGACAGGGGCCAGAACAGCCCGCCCGGCGCAGGCATACCCGCCTTGCTTCAACCTCATGTGATGGATAATTACAATACACCAATTAAAGTACTAAAGAAAGAACCGCTGCGGGGCACTGCCATCCATGCACTTTATTGTGCTTCTGGATGTTGTTTTTCCAACCTAATGCCTGTATTTTAAGCCGGACCCTGTGTTGCACACCTGTAATCCCGGTACTCGCAAGGCTCAGACAGGAGGATCACAGGTTCAAAGACAGCCTCAGCAACTTAACAAGACCTTGTTACAAAAATCTTAAAAAGGGGACTGGGGGGACAGCTTGGAGGTAGAATGCCTCTGGTTTAGTCCCCAGGACTAATAAACCAACCAACAAATAAATAAAGTTTATGTCTTGGTTTCAACTGAATGAACTGGACAGCGATGCAGAGTGAAGTCCCTGCTGGTTGTGGCAGCACCTCCAGCCCGCTCTTTCTATCTCCTGTTTGGCTTCCCCAGGTCCAGCTAAATACAGCTTCTTTTGTTTTCTTCTTAGCCAGAACTTTTTACTTAGCCCAAGTGTGACAGTCCACTGTCTGCAAATGACCAGAGACAGGCAGGCAGTGGTCAGCAGGAAAGACATGGGGAGCCCCCACCTCTTTTTGGAGGTCAGCGAGCAAATCTGAGCCCAGGCCTGCCGCAGTGATGCCCTCCTGCACCTCCCACGACAGCCTTGGCCCAGAAAATGCACCAGAACTTCTGGGGAGCGCCAGGGCAGGCCTGGAGCTTGGCGCATTAGAGCCAAGAAAGAATGAGACAGGAGATACCAGCAAACCAGCGGGCAGAGGGAACTGTGCATTTAGGATTTTAAAATACCGTGAACTAATATCTTGGAGTAAGTCTTGAATTTGCTGTTTTATTGGATTTCCCAAAAGTTTGCTGCTGGAATTTATTCAGTTATCATACCCACCAGATTATCTAATCTTTCAGAAGAAAAAGGAACTTTCCCTCTGTAAGTTCTGCTCACAGTGAAGTCTCTATCTTGGCTTAGCCTTTCAGATTTTCAGATAATTCAGATACCCAGGATAGGATAGTTTTCAGACACTATAATTTAAATGTCTCTGAAATCTAATAAATAGAGCTTCGTCTAGGTTTTGGAAATAATGTTTTTCTCCCAAACAGCTGTTCATTTGTATTAACAATGTACTCTGTCTCCAGAATACAGGCAGCATTTCGATACATAATCGCATCCTTTTTCATCCTGGAGCTGTGTTCGGTCGCTTGTTTTATTTGTTTGTATTTATTTATTTATTTATTGGTACTAGGAATGGAACCCGGGGGCATTCTAGCTCCAAGCTACACCTCGAGCCCTATTTTATTTTTTATTTTGCGACAGGTCTTGCTAAGTTGCTGAGGATGCCCTCTTACTTGCGATCCTCCTGTCTCTGCCTCCCTGGAGTTATAGGTATGCACCATTAAGCCAGGATTATTGTTATGGTGTTTGTTTCTAATCTCCCTGTGCAACACGAGCACTTGGGCTGAGACAGGAGGTCGCAGGTGCAAGGGCAGTAGCAGTAACTTAGCAGGGCACAGCTTCAAAATAAAAAATTTTTAAAAGGCGAAGGGGTAAAGTTCAATGGTAGAATGTCCCTGGGTTCAATATATATATATATATATATATATATATATATATATATATATATATATACACAATCATTTTATTTACTTTTTTTGTGTGTGGTACTGGGGGTGGATCCCAGAGGCTTTCTACCTTTGGGCTACACTCCCAGACCTATTTTATATTTTATTTGGAAATACGGTCTCACTAAGTTGCTGAGAGCCTCACTAAGTAGCTGAGGCTGGCTTCGAACCTGCACGATCCTCCTGTCTCAGCCTCCCAAGTGCGGGGATTACAAGCATGCGCCACCACGCCTGGCTATAAAATCATTTTATGTATAATATGTAAACATATATATATATATATTCCATTTTATTTTGAAGAAATTTAGGTTTAGACAGGCCAAATGTCACAAGTCCCTGTGGCTGGGACTTAATACACTGAGATTCACTGTAAGAAGGGACCTCGGTAAGAATATGGAATCTGGGTTCGAATCCCAGCCCTGCTTCTTTCGTGCTGAGCCACCGGGGCACTCAGTGCCGGCCTTACCGCCTCCACTGAAAAACTGTAACAGCTGTGTTATCTACCTCCCGGGGCCTCTGAGAATGAATCACGGTGTAGAAGCGTGCCTGTAGGCAGCAAACAGCAGCTCCGTGAGTTCCAGGGCTCAGTGACGAGCGGCCGGACGGCGACCCAGGTTGTACGTGCTCCAGTAGGGGAATGTGAAATGTCAATTCAGGTCCTCTTCAGAGAGGCCGAGGAAAGCATGCTCAGCTCTGCTGGGGACACCCATCTTGCCCACACTATCAGTAAATTTAGAGTGAAACAGTCTTTACAATTCCTGGTACAACTTGGACAATTTCAAAGGTCCTCCCCGAGGTACCAAGTGTGACTTTCAGTGGGACAGGGAGCATGCAGGCCTCCAGTCATGACAGATAGAAGTGCCCTGCATGACACAATTTTAGAACACTCTAGAGGGCCTCAGATATGGAGGAGGTACTGGGAATTGGTGCCAGGAGTAATCTACCTCTGAGCTACACCGCTAGTCCTTTTATTTAGTTATTTATTTTTTGAAGTGGTCTCATTAAGTTGCTGAGGCTGGCCTTGAACCTATGATCCTCCTGTCTCAGCCTTCCAAGAACTAAGATTACAGGCCTACACCATCACACCCGGCTGAAGACCATATATGTATATGAAGGATTCGTACTGTTAAAGACTGAAACTTTGGGGGCACCGTGTGCTTAAACAGCACTAAGCTTCAAGTGCCACACCTCCATTCAGCATCCTGCGCTCAGACCCTCCTGGAGGCTGCATCTGATAACGGGATCAGGGTTTACAAATCTCGAAGCGAAGGCATGATCCCTGAGACTGTTTTCTGTACATCCTGTTCCAATTTGAACTGGATCTAAGTCAGCAGTGAGATGATTCATTGGGAGCCTAGAAGCTGGGGCCCTAGAGGAGAACCTGTGAAAGGACTCAGCGCGGGCAGCCAGTCCAGCCCCAGCCAGAGACAGAGCCCAGAGCCCAGGACGGAGAGCACAGTGCTGGAGAAAAGCTCTCCTGGGCTTCCTAGAGAGAGTGGCTCAGCCTGCGCGCCCTCGGTGTCAGCCGCTCTAGCATCCCTGCGGACAATTCTGAGTTGGAGGGCTTATATTCATAGTTAATTTTTCTTGACAAAGTGTTCTGATAAAGAATTTCTGACAATTTTAGCAATGTTGAGTCAGATTTCAAGTATCTAATGACAGCTTTGTTGGTGTGTGTTTTTGTATAGTGGGTTCAAATGCATACCCCATATCCTGCTCTCTTTTTCGTAATGCAGGCTATGTGTTATTTTATTTCATTAATTTTTTAGAATGTTATTGGTGCAATATGATTGTGCGTCATAGTGAGATTCAAAGTGGCACGTTCATACAGGCATGCGGCATCTTGCAGTGGTTCCCTCCTGGCCCCTCCCTCTATGGACACAGTATTATTTCGTCTGTTTCCTTCCTCAGACCTCCTTCCCTCCACTGATCCCATTCCATGATTCTACGGGTCTCATTCCTTGTTCTCATGAAATCCCCTTTCTTTCCCATTTTCTAACTTCCACCTGTGAGGGAAGACATTTGACCCTTGACTTTCTGAGGATGAATGGTCTCACTTAGCATAGTATCCTCTGCTTCCATCTATTTGCCTGCACATGACATAATTTTGTTCTTCATGATGCAGTAAAACTTCATTGTATGTATATACCACATTTTCTTTTTTTTTTTTTTTGTGGTACTGGGGTTCCTGGAAGCCCTTCTACCTCCGGGCTACACTCCCAGACCTATTTTTACATTTTTATTTGGAAACAGGGTCTCCTAAGCCAGCGCACGCGGCTGGCTTCGAACCTGCGCGATCCTCCTGTCTCTGCCTCCCAAGCGCAGGGATTACAAGCGTGCGCCACCACGCCCGGCTATATACCACATTTTCTATCCGTTCATCTGCTGATGTCTGAAACATCTAGGTTGGTTCCATAATTTGGCCATTATGAATTATGCTAAACTTGGGTATTCACATACTCCTATAGGCATGCGCACATATCTGGAGGTCACTGTCTTAATTTGTAACTATGCTATATACAGAAAGCACCCAGCATTTGTACTATATATGAGCACGTACAAAAACATAGATTCTTGACCTAAGAACTTTCTAGATGGTGTTGGCATATACAGAAATTTGGTAAGGACAAGGAGTGTGTGTGCGCGAGAGCATGTGCTAAAAACTTCCTTATCAAATGCCCTATGGTTTTAGGTAAATCCAACCCGAGGACAATGTCCAATCCCGAGGACAGGATTTGAACAGAAGTCTGCCTTTCATCCTGTGTCCACTGTCTCCCAAATATTGTTAGGATCCTGGCTGGAGGAGACAGACCTGGGAGTGTACCACAGCGTTCCTCTGACTCCCTTTGTGAACAAAAGTGAGATACCGGCAGCAGTTCTCAGCCTCAATTTATGGACCTTATCCATAAAATGAGGATAATAATAAGATCAGTATCCAGGTGTGGTGGCGCACACCTATAATCCCAGTACTTGAGAGGCTGAGGTAGGAAACTGTAGATGGAGGCCAGCCTTGGCAACTTAGCAAGACCCTATTTGAAAATAAAAAATAAAAGGGCCGGGGGCATAGCTCAGAGGTAGAACGCCTCTGGGTTCAACCCCCAGTACCAGTACAACAATAACAACAATGTCAGTCATTCTTTCTTCAAAGGATAGATGTTAAGATTTAAAACGGCTGGAAAAGTACTTTGAACAGTAGCTGCACAAAGGGCTCAAGACATGTTATTTATTGCTAGTTAAGTCTGTTATTGAATCTCAATTACCTCATTCATTAGAAGAAACACCTCCCACGTCACAGAGCTGTTTTCCGAATTGAATGAGTGACGAGGTGAAAGCCCGCGTCCGTGCTCCGAGCGCCTGCACTGAAGCAGCAGCAGTGATGGCGGTTTAGTGAGGACCTACTACAGCGAGTCACTCTGTACTCTGCAATGCCCACGACAGCCCTGAGGTCGGCAGCAGTGTTTTTTATGGCAGATGAAGAAACAGGATCATGCTTTGACTTCTACCTAGATCTGTTTTATTTTAAATCCAGACTTGTCATTCTGCATAGCCATACCTCAATGATAGTAATCTCAAGAATTACTAATATTAGTTTGCAGCCAGGAACAGTGATGTGCTTTTGTGACCCCAATACTTGGGAAGCTAAAACAGGCTGAAACAAGAAGATCACGAGTTTGAGGTCAGCCTCAGCAACATAGTGAGACCCTCGGCAACTTAGTGAGACCTTATTTCAAAATTAAAAGGGATGGGGGCGCAACTCATAGGTAGAAAGTATTTTCTTCTTATTGATGTTAGGATCTGGCTCTTATCCAGGTCAGGTGATGTATCATCTTTGAGCATGTAGCATCTACCTAATTTTAATGAAATATACTTAATACACATTTATTTACAACCTTGAATGTGTATCTACTCACAAAGATATTTGCATGGCTAAGTCCCCGGCTGTGAAGGCAGTTCCCAAAAGGAACATCAGCCATTTCCAGGGCAGTGGCAGTGTGTGTGAAATACACGGGCTGTCCTCAAGGTGAACAGTTTGAAGGACATACTGTTTTTGTGAGGATAAATTCTGATTTGTATTATGCTTTCCAATGCTTTGTAAGTCATCCTTCCTGCTTTTACATTTCAGTTACATGAATTTTCATTCATAGCATAGATTACAAGTAAACTGAATTTACAATTTGCTGCCCCTTCCTGCACGCTAGCAATAGCGAGTACTGCTCACCAGCTAGCAGCGCTGGACCGCTCGCTGGGGCTGGCCTGCTGGCCTGAGTGGGCTGGGCTGCTCCTCCTGCACCTGCAGCTGAGCCTGCACCACAGGAACCACGGAGGGCGGGACCTGGTCTTGGAGCGAGGCCCCTTTCTAGCTGCAAAGCTTTGCTAAAGTTTTCTTCTGTTGTTTTTTGTTTTGTTTTTGTTTTACCTTCTAAGTCTCAGTCTCCTTATCTGTTAAAATGGACGAATAATCCCCATCTTTCTGGGTTTCTGGTCATGTAGAGGGAGGTTTCTGATGATGTACACAGCTTTCTGAACTTGCATCCCCCTCTAGCTTTCTTTGTCTTCTCAGCAATGGAATATCTGCACGCGCGCGCGTGTGTGTGTGTGTGTGTGTTACTGGAGATGAAACCCAGGGGTTTTCTACCTCCAAGCTACACCCCAGCCCTATGTTTTATTCTTTACTTTGAAACAGGCTCTCACTGAGTTGCGGAGGACCTCACTAAGTAGCTGGGGCTGTCCAGGAACCACAATTCTCCTGTCAGCCTCCAGAATGCTGGGATGACAAGCGTGTGCCACCACGCCCAGCTGAATATCTGCATTTTGAATATACTCTATTTCCACAGACATGAAAAACCACCAGGTCTGGCTAAACACGCAAAGTCCAAACCAATTTTCCAGATCAGGCACTTAGCTTTTCACCCAGGACAGAGACGCTGCCACCGTCCTCAGGCACTGTCCCCCAGAGGCTGGCCCTGTGTTCCAGATGCCCTGGGTGCTCTCCTGAGCGCTGGACCCTCCCACCCCACCCTCCAGGGTTCCCGAAACCTGCATGCTGGCCTCTGCCGCCCGCACTCTACCAGGCTGAACTCTAGTCAGAGGAAGCCCATTGTTCCCACCTGCGTCTTTTTTTGTTCTTGGCCCGGCCCCATAGACTTTTTCCTAATGTTCCCTACCCCAACTGCTCTAAGTTACAAATGGCCAGATTTCAGTCATCAGGAGAAGGGAATGTATTATTTTTTGCAGCCTGTCTCACGGGGCCGGATTCCAAGGAGGCAGCCATGTGCTCACGGCCAGGAGAGCCAGGATTTCAACAGTGTCAACAAGCTTTGCTCATCATACCAAAAGAGCCCTGTCGTGGGTGCCGGCTCATTAGCATACAGCCGTGCTGCGCCTGCTAACCAGGCAGCTCGGGATCCGGAGCTCCTCAGCTTGTCTGTCTTCCTTGACCAAAGAAAAGGAGAGAAGAAACAGCCTAGGCCGGGCGCTGTCCCCGTCCTGTGGGTTAGCGCCCAGGAAGGGCTTTGCATCATCTTCTGGAGAAACACAACGAACAGACGCAGCCTTTGTCTTTCTGATCTCTCTTTTTAATTCAACAGGCAAAACAAAAATTGCTACGTTGTCTAGTTAAAAAGAGTTGAGCCCTCAACACTTCCTGGTCATTCCTTTAATAATTGTGTTTTGTTGGAGTGCTTAAAAAGAACTACCCTGTCTAGGCAGGGCTACGGCAGCTTGCCCTCCTCTCGGGCTGTCTCTCTAGCCCTCTTTTGTTGGGGGATGGAGGGAAGGAGAAACGTACAAGCAGATGTGCTGTTAGATCTACAGGCTTCTGCCAACCATATGGCATCTTAAAGAAAGATGGTTGGAGCGTCTGGATTAGCAGAGTCGGGATGGGAGGCCATGTGTCGACTTGGTACAGGCAGTTGTTTGAGCTCTCTCTAAATGGCTTCAGGAGATTGGGTAATGGAACAAATGCTCCTGCGAGCCCAGAAACAGCCCTGCCGCTGCTGGAGAGGCAGGCGGTCCGTGCACGGCCCCACTCGCCCCATCGGGCACTCTTCTTTGAACATTCTTCCAACTCGGAGAATTCACGAGAACTTTGCAACTTATGTGCATGGCTTCTCTCTGCCTCTAGGTCAGCCTGAATTCTTCCCCCTCTCTAACCTGCTGATTAATAATGCTGCCGACCCCCTGCTGTCCTCTCCCTTGGTTCTCCACAGGGATTCAGGCTCAGCACATCAATTTTCAGTGCCTCCTGACAAATGTCTTTTTGGCGAGGTTATCCAGCTACTGGGGCCGGGTGTGGGGGGATGCTTACTCTGCCAGCTTCCCCTGAAACCCCAGGAGGAGGAAGCTCTGGGGCCTTTATGTGGTCCCAGGCGCTGAGATGTCCCCTCACTTTGGGGATTTCACATTTTTAAAAAACGACTAATTCCATAATGTTAAACTCATTCATGTGTCCACTCTCATGAGCCCTTTGCTAAGCAATCTGAGACCTCAGGATTCTACCCCTATTACGAAATTTCAGTTTAAGAAGTGAGACACTGCAGGGAAGCTGAGGCAGGAAGACCACAGATTTGAGGCCAGCCTCAAAAACAACTGAGACTCTTTCAAATAAAACATAAAAAAGGCTTGGGGGTACAGCTCAGAGGGAACATCCCTGGGTTCTACTACAGAAAGAAAGAAAGAAGGAAGGGAGGAAGGAAGGAAGGAAAGATGAGGCACTGTGCCTCTGGCGGCACATTAGCAGCCTCTCCACTGGGTCAAGTTCTCAGACCACTGTTTTAGGAAGCCAGGGGCAAAAGCTGCTCTGAGACCTCCCGCTGGAGCAGGCCTGCGAGGCCCGCAGCCTGGGCAGCTCAGCGGCTTGTGAAAGCAGAGTGTCCTGGCGGGGCCACCAGGTGCAGCAGCTCAGCCCCTGAGCGCCAGGAGAAGCCCGCCCGCTGCTCCCTGGGATGGATGGCCAGCGCAGGCTGCAGGCTGCAGGCTGCAGGCGAGGGTGAACTGGGGCGAAGGGAGGTAAGGAGCCCGCAGACTCACCGGAGCAGGTGTCATCTAGTAGGCGGGGACAGTGAGCAGCGCTGGGGCCAGGCTCACGCCAGCACCCCGCCCTGAAGACTGGGCCTGCCCTGTGGAGTCAACACCTCCCTTTTCATAGGCAGCAACCCTGGCTGTGCAGGTCCCCTGAATCGGAACCACGTAGGAAGTGAAGCACCCAGGTTAAAAACGAGTGACCGCGCTGCACTGCACGAACCGGGAAGCAAGGCGCCGGCCACAACTTCTCTCCAAGGAACCTGGAGCAGTGAGAACAGGGTCTAACACAATGCAAAGCCCTCAAAAAGGGCCGGCGCACGCCTTCATCCCAATGCTAGGGAGGCTGAGACAGGAGGGACGCAGGTTCAGGCTACTTAGTGAGACCCTGTTTCAAAATAATAAAATAGGACTGGGGTGTAGCTCAGAGAGAAAGAAGCGAGAGAGGGAGGGAGAGAGAAGAGCAGCCGCTGGGAAAGCCAGGGCTCGTGTGGCCGCCCAGGGAGGAGAGGGGGCTGTAGAAACCGCAGGTCTTCAACTGTCGCCTTCTGTGTGCACTTCTGGCTCGGCCAAACGATTCTTACTGTCTTAAGTGAGGGCATCTGACAATCATTTGGGGGATTCTTACCAACTTCCTTAATGAGCAACTGTTAAGGAGAAGATGTCACTTATAACATGGTTTTTATGGACACTTTGTATTTAAAGTTACGCCCTTGTCCCATATGCTTAAGTTTAAATCATTTTTCTCTTTGGGAGTGTGTTTCTGGCTGACATGTTAACGTTGGAATCTTCTTGTTTTCTGAGTTCAGGGTCTGTGAGGGGGTCGGGATGTCTGTGGAAAGCACAGTTTTAGTTGCTATCTAAGGGCTGGAAGAAGTTACCACTTTAAATCCCTTCTACCTCCCAAGTGTGCATGGTCCCGTATTTGCCAGCCTTGCAACAATGCAATTAAACCACGCCATATTTCCTAACATTCTTAATTAAGACAGTGACTGAAAATGTAGATTAACAGAAGTGACTGTTTTTATCAACATATTTTCTCTCTCTTCCGCACCCTCGCATCCCTTCCCCCACCCCTTTGCTTTAAGTGTCTGGTGTCAGTTTGGTCCACATGTACACTATGCACATGTCACTGAAGAAACAAAGTAAAAACCCTCTTTTAATTCTAAGCTGCACGCCCAGCACCACATGTACTGTCTGCTACATGTCGCTTCCTACGAGGTTCATGCTGGGAGTTTCTTTTTAAAGGCAAAGTGTTTCTGAAGGAGCGAGTTCAGGTTGGGCAGATTGTGTTAGAGAAATCTCACTGTCTCCGAGTGGAATTAATACACTGATGGTTCTGAGCCGGCTCAAGCTGGCAGTGTGAGCAAAGGTTCAAGTGTCTGGGAACTGGAACGGAGGATTCGGGAAAGCAGCAGAGACAAAGAACCAAAGGGGGCTTGAAGTGAAGCCAGTGGCGACTTTGTAGGAGGGAGGGAGACCGAGTAAGGGCCCCTGAGTCTGAGCCCACGCCCTCCAGAGCCAGCGCCCGCAGCGCCGCGCAAGTCCCGAGGCCCCCGTTATCGGAGGCACATTTAGGGTGGGTCTTAAAATCCTGGAGTAGCGGGTGGGGGAAGGGGGCCACGTCCAACACCTTTTTATTTCCTTTTTTGGGAGGGGAGTTCCCCAGATCCTTGCCAATTTCAATTAAAGCCACTTGAGAAGCTTAATCATGACATAGAAATTAAAACAGGTTCTAATATTTTTTGGCCTGTGAGCCAAGATATTCTCTTTCTCCTTAATTAAAATGTGGTCCTTTATGATCATCAACAAACAGTGGTCTGTATATTTGTTTACAAATAAGGAATTAAAAGGCAAGGAAAGCAAATAACAACCACGAAGCCCCTCTCCTGTCAAAGGGAAATAAATTTTTTTTTTTTTTTTGTCATGGCTTCTCAGAAGCTAGAAATTGGGAAGTGAGCACAGGAGTTAGTGAGACTTTTGCCTACCCCTCCCCTCAACTGCCACCTCGCCTGGTCCCGAGTCCTGGAGCCCACAGGCTCTTGGAGCCTTCCAGGCGTGGCCGGCAACAGATACAGCCAAGATGCAACCGGGTGTGGAGCGGATGGTGTTTGGATGCTGGCCCGGAGGTGGCGGGATGTGGGTGCATTTGAGACATGGTAAACGGCCCCCATGGAGGCCAGCTGCCTGGAGCAGCCCTCCCCATTCGCAGGGCGCCCCTAACCCCAGGGCCGAAGTTTTGCATCGATCCACAGTGGGGAGCTGCCTTCTCTTTGCAGTTGCTCTTTTGTGCGGCAGAAAATATCCTTGGGGACAGAATGCACAGGGTGTCCCTTGCTCACGGGTCAGGATGCAGGAGGATGCCAGCACCTCTGAATTGTGGCAGGACTGCCCCAAGCCCCATGGGGCTTGGCTGGCAGGTGCTAAGGACCCTGCGGGAACCTGCAGGCAGGGTCTGGGTGCTGCCTGGGTAACTTGGCATCCCTGGGGCTTTTGTTGTTATGGCCCAGGCTGGGGTTTCCTAGTCTGAGCATGAAGGCCAGGGATGAGGTGGGCACCTGCCCCCCAGAGTACCACCCAAGCAAGGCCCGCCTTCCCTTTCAATCCCACCCCTTATTCAGAATTTTTTTTGGGGTATTGGGGTTTGAACCCAGGGTCTTACTTGGTGCTACACACCTGGTCCTATTTTTTTAAGCAGGTCTGGTTGAGTTCCTGAGACTAGCCTTGAACTTGTAGCCTTGCTGCCTCAGCCTCCCGAGTATTACAGGAGTGCCCACACCAGTCGGGAGATCACAATATAAGGAAGGTGCCTATTGTGCTTTATAAGGAATGCTGGCCAGGACCGGTTGTGGAGAAAGCTCCTCCTGCCCTCTCAGGCCACACTGCCTGACGCTCCCTTGCTCCTAGTTGAACTGCGAGGTTCCCCTGCTCCCTCCAGGACCGCCCAGTGTGCGCGGGTGGCGCTGCGAGGTTCTGGCTGAACACATAGGGCTGACTGATAACAAAGATGCGGTGCGGGACACACCGCAATTGCACAGCAATCTTAGTACTTGTTTTCTCCCTCAACACCCCAGTGGCTTCCCGGGCTACGTGGCCATTGTGTTAACTTGTGCAACTTTGAAAACATGCGAAGGAGGGAGTGCTGGAAGCCTGGGCTGCTGCTTTTGCCATTCCTTAAAAATTCAAAAGCCTGCAGCCCAACTATTAAAAAAATGACCCAGTGCGTTCCTTCTCCCGCATGGTGGCACGGAGCTGGGCAGGATCTGGCTGCTGGAGCCCCGCGGCAGGCCTGGTCACCGGTTCCAGCTCCATCTTGAACTTTCTAGCTGGAAGAAATGCTATCATATTTCCCAGCACTGGTCTCTGCATGGAGGGCCCCCTTTTACTAAATGATTTATTACTCTTAGCAGAATTCCTTTGGCTGCCGATTTTATTTCTGAGTCACTCTATTCGGCTCAATTGGTCGCCTTCAGTTACCGTGGCAACCAGCAGATGGGGTTCTTTGACAAGGGTCAGCAGGGAGGCTGCCTGGGTATAGGCAGAAGAGGAGCTAAATAAAAAAGCTTGCGGCATTGACAGTTCTGTAGTGGATGGCCAGGAGCTGTTATCAAATTACTTGCATTAAAACCTAATTAAGATGTGTGCCAGTAAGTGCACCAGAGTGATTGGATCCTGTTCCTTAGCTGCCGTGGGCTTGTTCCCACTCGCTCCTACTTCTGTGACCAATTTGGCTACCCAAGGACAGTCAGATAGGAAGGAAATTGAGGAGGCCTCTCTTGACACACTCCAGAGAGCTGTGGGCTCTGGGAGCAGCAGGAGGACCTCATCAGAGCAGAATCTTCTGGAAACGGTGGTTTGCCACCAAAACTCGAGATGCAACTGAGCAGGACTCACATGGGTCTGACAGTTTCCTGTCTACCTTCAAGACCGTCTTTGCAGTCAGGCACGGTGGCACAGGCCTGTAATCTCAGTACTTGGGAGGCCGAGGCAGGAGGATCACAGGTTCAAGGCCAGCCTCAGTAACTTAGTGAGACCCTGTTTCAAAATAAAAAGGGCTGCGGGTATATTTATGAGGTGATATAACACTCCAGGGTTGAATCTTCAGTACCAAAAAAAAAAAAAAAAAAAAAAAACTGTAATTACTGCTTTCATTGCAAAGAGCATTCGTCAAAATAAACTGGTATTAAGTGTTCCAGATTCAAGAGGTCAAAAGAGACTGGACAACTGAGTGCAAAGGATCTTTTCTGGAGAGCAAAGGAACAGTGTGAGGTCAGTTGGTGAAACTAGAATTCCGAGGTCATGTAGAGGCTGTTAGTAATAGAGAGGCTTTGTCTCTAAGAACAAACCCTGCAGAAAGGGCCATGGTGTGTGCCACCTACTGTCACATGGCTCAGAAAAAGATACTACACATACAGAAAGAGGAAGACACCCACCAGCATATCTCCCTAGTCCCAACCATGCAGGAGGCTGAGGCAGGTGATATAACACTCCAGGGTTGCTCCGGCCTAGGAGTTTGAGGCCAGCCTGCACAGTATCAGGAGACCGCGTCTACAAAAAGAAAGGGAAAAAAGGAGTAATAAACGAAATGTGACAAAATTTTCCCAATAGATGAATTGGGTTTTTTGGTTGTTTTGCTTTGTTTTGTTTTGTGGTACTAGGAATAGAAGCCAGGGCCATTCTACCTCAGAGCTACGTGCCTCAGCTCTGGTTTATTCTCCATTTTGAAGCAGGGTCTCACTAAGTTGCGGAGGGCCTCACTGAGTAGCTGAGGCTGGCCACAAGCCTGTGATCCTCCTGTCTCAGCCTCCCAAGTACTGGGATTGCAAGCGTGCGCCACCGCCACCACGCCTGGCCCAGTAGGTGAATTTGGATATAAGGTATATGGCTATTCTTGGCACCATTATAACAACCTTTTCTGAGTTTGGCTTGTGTACTGTGTCCACCCTTCAGGAGGGCCTGGGTGCAGTGGGCATCGTGGGACATTCTGCTTCTGTGTGGCTTTGTCTGGCTGCTACTGCAGAGGATGTGCTTCTCAATGTCTCTGTTCCTTGGCCCTGGGTTATATATATATTTTTTTCTGTTTTGCTTCGTTTTGTTTTGTTTCTGTACAATATCTGCTCACTCTGACTCTGCTTTTGCTTTTTTTTTTTTCAAGAGCTGCATAAGGAAAATCAGGCTTGAAACAAATGACCTTTTAGATTTTTCTTTTTTTCCTTTTTGTACTGGAAGTTGAACCTAGAAGTATCCTATCTGTGCGGTACACCTCATCCCTATTTTTATTTTTTATTTTGAAACAGGGACTCGCTACGTTGCCGAGGGTCTTGCAAAGTTGCTGGAGGTTTGCCTCAAACCCGCGGTCCTGTCTCTGCCTCACAAGTTTGCCACCACACCTGGCCTTCTTTTAAGTTTTACAAAGTCTGAGTTTGTTTCTCTTTTGCTGGGACGCGTGCCCAGGGCCTCGTGCCTGCCAGGTGAGTTCGCGGCCACTGAGCTGTCTTCAGTCCCAAAGTCCACGATGCTGCACAAGCCGCCTTGCCCCTGCTGATCCCAAGTGGACGAGTGAGGCCCCGTGTCCCCAAGTGTCAGGTTGTACTTTCTGAGTATCAGGATTCTGCATCTGCTCTCCGTCTTCCATAGTATTACACGCTCAGCCTGGTTCAGACAGCACTTAGGCCGTGTGTGTGTGTGTGTGTGTGTGTGTGTGTGTGCACGCACGTGCGCATAAGTGTTGCTGAGAATGGAACCCAGGGGCACTCTACCACTGAACTACACCCCCACCCCTTTTAATTTTTTATTTTGGAACAGTTTTGTTAAGTTGCTGAGGCTAGCCTCCAACCTGAGATCCTCCTGTCTCAGACTCTCAGTGCTGGGATCACAGCACTTGCACTTTAAGAGGCTATACCTGTCCTGATCGCCTTGTCTCTGAAGTATTGAGTCTGTGAGAGAGAGAGCCTGGGCCTCAGAGGGGCCTGCTGGGGGCCATATAGCCGTGGGGCCATTTGTCCATCAGAGTGGCCACTGATGGCTGCCATGGGCCAGCGCCAACAAACTTCCTGCGGTGGCCTTTGAGCTTCCAGCCTCCTGCTTTGGGCTAGGTCAGTGCTGCCTGAAATGTGCTTTCCAGGCCGGTATCTGCCCCCAAACTGCTACTGGAGTGTGACATGATAAGAGCCGGAATTCAGAGTGTTAAGAAACTTTCATAGCAATGATAAAATGCTTTCTTCTCCTTCGTCGTCGTCGTCCTCCTCCTCATCGTCATCATGATCTTGGCTGGGAATGGAACCCAGGGGCATTCCACCTCCAAGCTTCACCCCTAGCCCTATTTTATTTTTTATTTAGAAACAGTGTCCTGCTAAGTTGCTGAGGCCCTCCTTGAACCTATGATCCTCCGGTCTTGGCCTCCCAAGTGCTGGTGTTACAGGCACACCCCATGCCCGACAATGCTACCTTTTGTTGTTGTTGTTGTTGTTGTTGTTGTTGTTGTTGGGGATTGAACCCTTTTTTTTTTTTTTTTTTTTTTTTTTTTTTTTTTTTTTTGCTGGGGATTGAACCCTTCTACCTCCAGGCTTTACTCCCAGACCTACTTTATATTTTATTTGGAAACGGGGTCTTTTAAGCCAGCAAGGCTGGCTTCAAACCTGCATGATCCTCCTGTCCCCGCCTCCCAAGCGTGGGGGTTACAAGCGTGCGCCACCACGCCCGGCTAATGCTACCTTACTTTCACTGTACTTCACAAAACCATCAGCATGCAGTCGATTGGAAATTTAAAAAGAATAAAAACAGAGCCAGCTGTGGCTCTCAACTGAGCTAGTTGGAGAAGCACTGGTCTGGGCATTTCTTTCTCTTTTCTTGTGCTCGTGGACCTTGGAAAGGTGCTCAGATCAGCCCATTCCCAGATATTTGTCTAGTATATCTTCTTTCTCAAGGTCCTTCCCTCCAATCCTATGTCTTCGTCCTTTCCTCAAATTTTCACGTCTTAGGATAGAAGATTTAAGCAGGCCTTTTACACTCTCTTTTTTTTTTTTTTTTTTTTTGGCAGTACTAGTGATGGAACCCAGGGGGCATTCTACTGCTGAGCTATACCCCCAACCCTATTTTTTTTTATTCTTTTTATTTTGAAACAGAGTCTCACTGAGTCACAAAGGGCCTCACTAAGTAGCTGAGGCTGTCCACGAACCGTGATCCTCCCATCTCAGCCTCCCAAATGCTGGGATTACCGTCGTGTGCCACCACGCCCGGCTCTACACTCTTTATTGTGTTGGTGTTGGAAATTGTACCCAAGCACTCTACCACTGAGCCAGATCCCCAGCTCTAAGCTCCTTTTTAAAGGCCTGCGCTGGGCAGGTAGCCCAGTGGTAGAGCACTTGCATGTGAGGAGCCAGGAGGACAGAGGGATTGTGAAGACTGCAGAGGCCACTGGAGCTGGGGTCGGGAGCGTCACCCTGGGCTTAGGACAGCAGGCGGCCGTGTGGTACTCTCTGGGCCTCGGCCTCACCGCAGTGGGCTGAACCAAGTGGCCTCCAAGGAGCCCCTCAACTGTAACCTGACATGACTCTTGGAGAGAAGAGCAGGGCTCTGCCCCATCACTGCCTCAGGCAGCTCCAGTCTGCTCTGTAGGCAGCAAGGCTAATAGGGACTGTAAGAGGAGGAGAATCCAAAGGGCAGTGGGGGAACGTACAGCTTTTACTGATGTGTCAATGCTCCTCCAATCGCATGGTCCTCTGTCAAAACCATTCTGGGTGGGTGTGGGCAAAGGGGATTTGCATGGCAAGCAGCTCAGTTTCTTAGCTCTCAGAGGGAGGCCAGGCCTCAGGAGCAGCTCCAGGCTGCGAGCTTCCTCCTTGGAGCTCAGGGCGATCATGCACAGCACAGCAGCCATTTTTAAGTATCATTACAGTATTTGACTTGAAATTAGCATGGTTTAGTGGTCAAAATTAATTACCTAGAGCAGTAATTAGGGTAATTGGGTTTTCAAAACATCAACTCCTTATATTGTTAGGACTCTGTGGCTGTTGGGACTTGGAGATAAGAATGTGGTAGAACTGTGTCAAGTCATAATATTGGAAGGCGTGGTGCTAGAAGGCGACTTGGTCACCTCCGGCCCTGTGGCTGGAAACTCTTTATCCAAAATGTCAGGTAATAAATGTCTTGGGCTCTGTGGCCACATGGCCTCTCTCACAGCTATTTGGCCATTTGGGTGCAGAAGCAGCCCCAGGTAATATGAGAAAGAGTGAGTGGGGCTGTGTTTCCAGGGAAGTTTCTGTAGGGCACTGGAATTTGAATTTCATACACATGCTGTCCACTTATCCATCTCCTTTAGACTTTTTTTTTTGGTGGTACTAGGGTTGGAACCCAGGATCATTCTACCTCTGGAAGCTATACCCCAGCCCTATTTTTTATTCTTTACTTTGAAACAGGGTGTCACTGAGTTGCAGACGGCCTCACTAAGTAGCTGAGGCTGTCCGTGAACCGCGATCCTCCTGCCTCCGCCTCCCAAATGCTGGGATGGTAAGTGTGCGCCACCACGCCCAGCCTCCGATAGTTTTCATTTAGATCATTGTTGTTTTGGTAAAAAACTGAAGCCACATGAAAATTTTTCTGCAGGTTACTTATTTTGTATGCACGCCCCATACTGTGCGTGACGTGCCAGCGGCTCTCACACATGAGAATCCTGGTGGCCAGTCACCAGGGCGGGCCCATGGACATGCTGCTGCCTGGCCACAGCAGTGTTTCTGGTTCAGGAGGCTTGGGGAAGTTACCTCAGTTTACCAATGGAGAACATAAGCCTCTGCCTAGGGTTAAATAGTGAGTTTGTGATAGGATTTTAAACTTGGTTCCCCTGCTTCCAAGTCCAGCACTCATTCACCTAATGCAGGAGTCTTTTAATTAAATGGCAAAACCACTGCTATACTAAAACTGTTTGTGAGTTTCGTTGTTATTACAGGGTTGAACCCAGGGCACTCTATGGGGCCTTGCTAAGTTGCCGAGGGGCTCCCGAGTTGCAGAGCCTGGCCTCAAATCTGGGATCCTCCTGTCTCGGCTTCTAAGTACCACTGTACTTGGCTTTGTTATAATTTTTCCAGAACAAAGTTGTTATGCATGAGCCGGTGTGCTGCTGCAGCTCCTATGTGCAGATGATAATGACACCCACTGTATACAGTGCTGTGAAGACAGATCAGCTAATGAATGTAAAATGCTTATGATACTGGCAGCTAGGAAATGCTCAGGAAATACTGGAGTGCGCTACTGGGAGTGCTAGAGAGCTGAGTGCATGTTTTACAGTTAAAATATTGGTGCCTCTTTAATACATATCTTGTTCGGAAAGCACCCTTCACTTCCATGAGGAGGTCCCCTTCCCAGGGAAGCTGTGCGTCTGAGCACAGGAACTCATAACTAAGAAGAGAAGGATAATACTTGCTGGAGTCAGAGTGACCACAGGGAAGGGCTCTGGTCTGAAAACATTTTAGAACAAAGAACATTTTTCCACCACCAAAGTTCTCAAACAAAATCCACACAGGCGTCTGTTGGAAACCCCCGGGGGAGA
Source organism: Muscardinus avellanarius (assembly GCF_963383645.1). Classification (NCBI taxonomy): domain Eukaryota; kingdom Metazoa; phylum Chordata; class Mammalia; order Rodentia; family Gliridae; genus Muscardinus; species Muscardinus avellanarius. The sequence goes on along the minus strand of NC_137793.1, from coordinate 59,930,949 downwards.
CTGCTACGTACAGCTGACCTCCTTGTTGAAAAGCACGCATGCGCGGGGCAGCTGGCCCGAGGAGGCGCACACGGCCACAGCACTGTGCAGGTTCCCAAGTGCTCATTTGGTTGTTAAGCCTCCTGACTTACGATGCACTGCATATATTTGTATGTATCGCATACAACATAAAAATTTTAAATATATGTATTCACTTGCTTTCACAGTATTCATAGCAAATGAATGTCTGAAGCCTAGGACGGGAGCTGGCAGCTTGTCCTGATCCTGTTTTGCATAAGCTACTCCCCCAGCCCACTCAGCTCTGTAAAGTCGTTTTATATTTCAGGACTTGCTCCATCTTATCTTGAAGTTGTGCATATATTTTTTAAATGCCAGTTATGATAGCGCTGCAGAGAGGATCGCTGCTGGCCCCATAGAGATCTGCCCGACCCCACACGCCTGTGAGTTTCCTGGGATTTTTAGCTGCATGTGCACCTCTAGAAACCTGGGTCTCTTTGTTGCCCTGGTAACCACTAGGTGGTGCCGAGGGGAGCCTCCCCACCCCAGCACAGCCCGCTGCTCTCTACCCAGGGGTCCCCCACCTGCCCGGGTGGCAGTTCAACACCAGCAGGCCCTGGAGGCATGGGAGCCAGGCCCCAGGTTAGTGTAGCACCCTGGCCTGCGAATTCTTCCTTTCTTGGGAACACCTGGCCACACCATGTCCAGGGATGGCCGAGGGCCACGGGCACTTCACAGGGATGGAATGAGGCCTGTCTCTGGGAGGCCCGGCCACAGCTCCCTGGGTGCCCTGACAGTCTGTTGAAGAGATGTGGTGCAGGTCCAGGGGAAGAAAGGTCTGCGTTAGGAGTCGAGCTCCGGAATGTGATTCTGCCTCTTTCCTGCCACATGGTTACACACTGTAGTGGGATTATAAATTAGTACAGCACCGGTGGCATCAGTATGGTGTTCCCTCAAGCGACTAGGAATGGAACCGCCGTATCACCCCGCCATACCACACCTCAGGATCTTTCCAGAAGAATTAAAGTCAGAATCCTGTAGTCACACATGCATGGACTTGTTATTAAGAGCCTGGGTGCCGTCTGCAGTTCTCCAGGGCTCCTTACAGGAAGCCACGGCCTAAACAATTCCTGCAGGCCCAAAGATGGTGGCCCCATGGCTCTGTTCACTATTATTAAATAGTGTATTATTAAATTATGGTATTAAATAGTGTATTATTAAATTATTAAATAGTGCCTGGTAGAGTAAATGGCTAGAAACTAGAGACTTAAATAGAAAGGAAGGTGCAGTTTCTCAAAATGGTGATTACTCTGAGACCTGATGACTGAAAAGAGGCGTCCAGGGCCCTGAAGACCCAAGGCTCTTGGGAGGAGCGCAGGGAGGCGTGGCTGGCTGGGTGAGGGAGGGAGCTGGGGGCCTGTGTCTTCCTGGGAGGGCTCCCCACAGCTTGGCAGGCCCGGCCTGTCCCTGGCTAGCACCCCCATCCTCCACAGCAGCCCCCTTCTCCAGGGGAGTGAGGTGGCTGCTCGCCCCTGAGCCTGCCTCGGGGGGCCGAGGTACCAGGCACTGGCCCAGCGCCTCTTCCCTGATAGGCTGCCATCTCGGCCTTGAGGGTTCCCTTCACCCTCCAGAGCCTCCTCCTGGCACTTAAAGCTGCTCCCATCATCTGCCTGTCTTGCCACGCCCCCTTCAGTTAGCCCTCTCCCGAAGACACCCCCTCCAGTCCCCGGCCAGGCCCTCCTCAGGGTCCTCGCTAGGTGCTTCTCTCCTGGGCTCCCTTCTACCTCCTGGGCATCCATCTCTGTGCCCTGCTGGCTTCCAGTCCTCTGCCAGCCTTTGAACATGGCTTGCCCCAAGGTCCTTGCCCAGGGCCCTGCTGTGGCCCTCCACCCCTTCTCGCCAATGGAGGTTTTTAATCAGGCGGTTGTGGGGATTCAGGTACCAGCATTTTTAACGTACTGTCCAAGTTGGGGGAAAATAAAAACTCTGCCAGGCTTTCCCAAGCAAATCTTGCCCTACCTCCATGGTCTCACCACTCTCTCCAGCAGGTTTGGCCTGATGGCTGAGCTCCTGGCCTGGCCACTCCCGGGCCCTCGGATGCACTCTGACCCCAGACCCTCTCCTGTGCCTCTTCCCATCCTCTCTGGGCAAATGGCACCATCACTAAAGGCAGGATAGAGTCTGCAACTGTTAATGTTGTTACAAGCTTTAATGGGCCCAGCATTACCTTCCTCTGAACAGCCCTCAGCCTCTGTTCCAGCCACATGGGACAGTCCAGGGTTTCCAGGAGCACCGTAGGCTTTGCCTCGCCTCCCACAGGGAAGCCCTCGCCTGGCCTGGCACGTCAGCACCTGCTTGCCAACAGAGTGGCTCTGGACTATCACTGACCCTCTTCATACCTCAGGGGCTTCTTCCTTAAGGTGGAGATGAAAGCCGGGCGTGGTGGCGCACGCTTGTAATCCCCGCGCTTGGGAGGCTGAGACAGGAGGATCACATGGGTTCAAAGCCAGCCTCAGCTACTTAGTGAGGCTCTCAGTAACTTAGTGAGACCCTGTTTCCAAATAAAATATAAAATAGGTCTGGGAGGATAGCCCAGAAATAGAAAGCCTCTGGGTTCCACCTCCAGTACCACAAAAAAAAAAAAAAAGAAAGGCTTAAGGTGGAGATGGTTAGTCCCCCTCACAGAACCATGCTGAGCACTAAGTCAGTGAGCACTTAGCACTTGGTGCTGCACGTAAGTGTTCAGCGGATGCTGATGAGCTGTCGCCTAAGAAGGCGGAGCTTCCCAGACCTTCCTGTGCTCTGCTGACCATTTCTCTTTATCCCTTCACAAAGTTCTCTTGGATTCAACACCTATTTAGTGCCTGTCATTTCCCCCTCAAATGGCAAAAAATCCCTTGACAGTAGGGTCCCTTTGTAATTTTTTTTTTTTTTTTTTTTTTTTTTTTTGCAGTACTGGGGATGGAACCACAGGGCATTCTACCTCCAAGCTACACCCCCAGCCCTATTTTTTTATTCTTTATTTTGGAACAGGGTGTCACTGAGTTGCAGAGGGCCTCACTAAGTAGCTGAGGCTGGCTGTGGGCTGCGATCCTCCTGTCTCAGCCTCCCGAATGCTGGGATTACAAGCATGTCCCACCACACCCCGTGCCTTTGTAATTCCTGATGTATGCCCAGTGTTTTAGTCAGCTTTTCCACCACAGTGACCAAAATGCCCGACATGAACAGCACAGAGGAGGACAGGTGTGCTCGGCCCAGGGTTTCAGAGGTACATCCATAGTTGGCCGACTCCAACAGACGTCAGGGCAGCACAGTGAGGTGCAGGACTGCAGCCGACCTCATGGTGTCTGGAAGCAGAGAGAGCGACAGGAAGCAGCCAGGGATCTGTAGAGCCCCCAGGGCCACACCCCCAGGCACTTACCTGCTCCAGCCATGCTCCACCTGCCCAAGTTACCACCCAGTACGTCCATTCAGATGACTGATTGATCCTTCAGTGGGTACATCCAGTGGTAGATTGGTCCAGTCCTCTCACCTCTGAATATTGTTGCACTGGGGACATACTTTAATATGCGAGGCATTCCGGGAGCATTCCAAACCCAAACCCTAAGGCCCAGTGTCCAAGTTGGTACTTGTTATGGGGTGGACCTCAGTGCACCCCAGAGGCTGCATGTTGGAGATTTGGCCTCCAGCCCATGGCGCTATTGAGAGAGGTGAGTTCTTTAGGAGGTGGAAACCATTGCGGGGAATGCCTCCGAAGGAGTCCTAGAGCCCCGGCCTCTTCCTTTCTCTCCCTTTGCTCCCCAGCCACCCGAGGTGAGCAGCTTCCTGTGCAAGCACTCCCATTCTGATGGACTGAGCTGCTGCAGGCCCAAAGCAGCAGGGCCAGGCAACATGGAACGCAACTGTGAGCCCAAGCACCTTTCCTCCGCTCAGGTTGTCTTTCTCAGGGACTTTGTCACAGCAACAGGAAGCTGGCTCACATAGCACTTGGCCCTTAGGAATTGCTCCTAAGGGTTGCTGGGCTTGGTGAGTTACCTCAATGGGCTGCCAGCTGGACACTGCCTGGACTCGATTCCAAGCCCTCCTGATTACGTGTTAGGCTGCGAAAGTTCACCTGTTGGTTTGGGTTTTCTCATCTGTAAGAAGGGGATGGGGATGCTAGCAGGTACCTCAGGATGGTGACGACATTTAGCTGAAGTCAATGTGTAGCAGCAAGCTCAGAGCTCAGCAAGCTCTGATGCCATGGACTCAAGGAGATCAAAATAGAGAGCGTGCATGGGGGCTCACACCTGGAACCCCGGCACTCGGGAGGCTGAGTTCAGAGAATCACAGGTTCAAGGACAGCAACATAATGAGACCCTCAGAAACTTAGTGAAATCCTGTTTCAAAATAAATAAATAAATAAATAAATAACCCTGTTAAAAAAAAAAGACCCTGTTTTGCCGGGTGTGTGGTGGCACACACTCGTAATCTCTGTGCTTGGGAGGTGGAGACAGGAGGATCATTCAGGTTCGAAGCCAGCCTCTCTGGCTTAAGAGACCCTGTTTCTAAATAAAAATATAAAATAGGTCTGGGAGTATAGCCCGGAGGTAGAAGGGCTTCCAGGAACCCCAGTACCACACACACACACACACACACAAAATAAAATAAAAATATATATATACAAAGGGTTAAATCCCCAATACAAAACCAACAAAACAGAATAGTAACCTGTACGGAAAACAAAGGCCAGCTTTCCTGCCTATAGACCACTCACAGAACCCTCTCCAGAAATCTCCTTTAACTGATGGTACCGGAACTTCCATGCCCAAGTGTTCAAGTGGGATTAAAGAATGAGTCTCACCAGGTGGCTTAGTACGGAGGACTGTGAGTTCTAGCCACTCAGGAAGCTGAGGCCAGAAGCTCCCTGGAGCCAGGAGTTCAAGGCCAGTCTTGCAACCTAGTGAGACTGCCTGGGGCAGGAGGGGTCTGGCTCAGCACCTCAGAGGGTGAGACTCCCCCACGGTGCGGTGTTCTGCACACCCAGCAGCTGGCTTCTGCCAGGTTCACCTTGCCTGGTAGGGTTCCCACCCCTGTCACTGCTCCAGCTGTCCACGACTGCGGAGCCTGACCAGGTTCCACAGGAGGAAGGTCCTGGTGGCCCAGGGCCAGCCAGCCTTCTGTGTAGCGAGAGCAGGCTTGGCTCTGCCCATCTCTTTCCAGGAGGCCAGAAACAACACTGCACCCCTGTGTGCGGGGCTTGGCACAGGAGGAGCGCAGAAGGGCCTCCCTGTGCCTTCCAGACCTGGGCCCCGGGGACATCCACGCACGAAACCCACAGGCCTCCGCGTGCCTGCGCTTTCCACGCCAGGGCTTCACTGGAGGGTCTCGTGCCACGCGGCCTTCCTCTTGTCTGGTTTAGCATCTGCTCCTTCAGAAAGGAGGCAGAGGGAGCCGCTGCACTGTGCAGCCAGCAGGCAGGAGGGGCGCAGTGGGCCTGTGCAGTCCCCCACAAGGACACCTCTGTTCTCCTCCTCCAGGCCAGAGGAGGAGGGGCGCAGGCACAGGAAAGCGCGCATCCTGGCCAGTGGGCACCTGCAGGAGACTGCGGGCAGGGGGTCACCTTGCACTCGTGGGGCATGCATGGCGTGACTGAGAGCCCAGAGCCCCTCAGGTACTTGCAGGAGGGACCTGGCAGCCCCTTGCACAAAGCCTTGCCAAGTCAACACCCCAAGGCTGAGAGGGGCAACTGGGGGCGGGCCGGCCCCGTGCGGCACCTTGCGGGGGCCTGGGAAAAACAGAACACTGCCAGAGGCTGCCTGCCTGAGACAGCCCAATGCCCTGACCCGTCTCCAGATGCCACCGGTGTGTGTGTGTGTGTGTGTGTGTGTGTGTGCGCACGCGCACGCGCTGGTGTGGAGTCCAGGAGCATTCCACCTCTGAATCACACCCCCAGCTCTTTTTTAAAGCAGGATCTCACTAAGTTCCTGAGGGTCTAAGTTGCTGCTGAGGCTGTCCTCAAACCTGCGATCCTCCTGTCTTAGCCTCTCAAGTACTAGGATTACGGGCATGTGCCACTGCACCTGGCTACTGCAGTTTTTAGTAAGTGAGCCTGCCCTCACTGGAAAGCTCAAATCTTTGGCTTTGTAAAGGTTGGCTTCTGCTGGGCATCAGAAGCCCCTGCTCAGGGAGCCCCTACTCGTAGACTTGGTGGCCTGGAGTTTGAAATGTCCTTTGAGCTTTTGAAACCCATGTGAAGATACAAGTTTATTTCCTAATTGCTGCTTTTGATTGGTAGAGGCTGAGGAGTGGGAAACAGCACACTTCTTTCCTGAAGAGCTCTAGGCGGTGGCTAGACTCTAAATGTAATTCAAACCTTGCATGTCCACCGGCCAGCGTGCACGGCTGTGAGCGCCGTGTGGACGTTGCAGTGAGCACATCTGGAGGGGAGAGCCTGCATGCAGAGGGCAGACGCAGGATCTTTGGGGGCCTGTGACTGAGGACTAATGAGGGGAAACCCTCGCTGCCATCCCAGTACTTGAGAGACAAGACAGGAAGATCCCAGATTCAAGGCCAGTATCTACATCTTAGCGAGGCTTTGCTTCAAAATAAAACAATAAAACAGGGCAGGTCTAGCTTGGAGGTAGAATGGCCCTGGAGCCATTTCTAGTACCCTCCCCTGATCTGAAACCCTTTGTGTGGCGTTTGTCCTTCCCCATGTCCCCACCCAGCCGGTGTCTGCTGGGCACGGCGAGACCTCTGCTTGCCAGGTGCAGCTGTGTGTGAGAGCCCTGCGGTGACGAGGCCACCGCTCCCTGGCACGCGCTGCACCACAGCGCCGCTCGACGGCGCCAGCCACGCCGCCGCGTCACACCTCACCAGCAGACACGGGCCGCGTGTGGCTCGAGCGTCCCCCGCGCCCGCAGCGCAGGCTCCGGGCCCAGCCGAGCTGCTGGGAGGAAGCGAGGCGCTGGCGCGTGGTCCTGGAGGGGCGCGTGGCCCCTGGCCTCTCCTCTCTCTGCTTTTCTGCATCCATGGACTGGAGTGAGGACTCCCTCTGCCACGCGCCCCTGTTATGCAGATCCCCACTGGCCCAAGGTCAGGGACAAAGGACCTCAGACTGCCGCCTCTGAAGCTGAGCCAAAATAAACCTTTCTGGGTTTTTTTGTTTTTGTTTCTGTTTTGGTCCTGGGGTGTAAACCCAGGGGCACTCCACCTCTGAGCTACAAACCCCCAGCTTTTTTTTTTTTTTTTTTAGATAGGGTCTCACTAAGTTGCTGAGAGCCTTGCTAAATTGCTGGCCTCAAGCTTGTGATCCTCCTCTCTCAGCCTCCCAAGTCCTGGGATTACCGGTGTGCTCACCACGCCCAGCTCCTGTCCTCCTTATCCTATGATTCTGTCAGGTGTTTTATCACAGCAACAGAAACCCCACTGACACACAGCAAGGCAGCTGCTGAAAGGCTGGCGTTGGCGATGGCCCCTCTGCTGTCCAAAAGCCCCTTTCCTCTTCTTGGCACCCGTGTCTAATCCTGCAGTGGCTTCTTCTCCAGGCTCGGGCAGCTGGACAAGCACAGCCAGGCCGCAGCCCAGCAGCTGGTACGGCTCCTCAGCAAGCAGAACCAGCTGCTCCTGGAGAGACAGAGCCTGTCGGAAGAGGTGGACCGGCTGCGGGCCCAGGTACGACTGCGAGCCCTGTGGGAGGGAGCGCTGGCGGCTGAGGACGAGGTGGCCTGAGCTGCCCCCAGGGATGTATGGCTCCAACTGGCTGAGGATAGACAGGACCTGTTTCCCTGACAAGGGCAGTCTCCCCATGGGACAAAGGAGTCTTGTCCTAAATTAGTGGACTGTAATTGGACTGGGATTTTCATTGCTGTTTACTGGGGACTGAGCATAAGGACATTCTACCTCTGAACCACACTCCCAGACCTTTTTTATTTTGAAGCAGGGTCTCACTAAGTTGCCGAGGCTGTCCTCGAATCCGCAGTCGTCCTGTCTCAGCCTCCCAAATGCTGGGATTGCCGGTGCATGCCTCCCTGGGATCCTGAGAATTTATAGAGCACCCTGCAGTGTCACACATAAGACATACATTAACTAGCTCACTCCTTGAACAAGCCAGCAAAACTGACTTTATTATCTCCACTTTGTAGACAGGGAGACTGCGGCTCAGGCGGGCACACAGCTGGGGCAGGGCGGCAAGTCTGCGGTGCGGCCCAGGCTCCCCGTGCAGGCTGGTGGGGAGGTGGGAGTGGCCGGGGTGAGTCCACGGTAAGGAACAGGCCCCTTCCTTGAGTTTCCACCCTCTTCCTGCCGAATGGAGCAGTTGCTTGGGGCAGAGAATGTGCTGCCCTCGGGTGCTCCGCCTGAGCCGGCCGCCCAGCAGGGCTCACGGCGCCATGGGAAAGCGCTGGCAGAGGACACAAAGCACTTGCCTGGCCTCGGAAGGGTCGAGTGCTGCCGGGAGCCCTGGGTGCTGGTCTCCACACCCACCCCATCTGCTCACGAGTCCTGAGGGAGCTCGTGCGTTTGCCAGCCCCGCAGCCCAGGCTGAAGGTGTTCACAGCTCTGCTGCCTGCTGAGGCTGTGCAGAGCCGGAGCCACACAGCACCGCCCGTCATCCCCAGACTCATAAACGACCCACCCAAAGAAGCACGGCCTGTAATCCTAGTACTTGGGAGGCTGAGGCAGGAGGATCAGAGGTTCAAAGCCAGCCTCAGCAACTGAGGGAGGCCCAGCCTCAGCAACTGAGGGAGGACCTGGTTCAAATTTTTTTAAAAAAAGGGCTGGGGTGTATCTTAGAGTGCCCCAGGCTTTAGTCCAAGAAAGGAGGTGGGGAGAAGGAGGAGGGAGGGAAGAGAAGAACCACAGATTCCTGGGCTGTAGCTGACACCTAACAGTGTTTCGTGCCTGGGAGGGAGCAGGCCCAAGAACCTGAACTCTACAAGCTGCTGGGTGAGTGGTGAGCCACTGAGTGGGCGGGGCTGCGCGGCCAGCAGGCACCTGGGAGCAGCCCAGGGTCTCTGGAGACCTACACGGTTCCGGGCTGCTTTTGACTGGTTTGGGGAAAGGTTTGCTAAGGGCTTCCATTTTCCCAGCCTGGATGAATTAAGCCTAATAGCTTATATGTTGCACGTCAAAGTCTACAAACCTGTCTTCTCAAGATCCAGAAGAGAAGGGAGATTTTCTGCCCCGATAGCTTTTCTGAGGCTGGGTTGCCCCTGGCCTGTTGGCCTGAGCCTGCTGCCCGCCCCAGGCAGAGGACCGGTGGTGGGCCCTCCAACTAGAAATGCCCAGCATGTTTAGAAGCCCCGATTGTTCTCAATAACTTCTGCTTAAATTCTGAAACACAATCCCCCGTGCCTGGCAAAGGGAATGGTCCTGGTTGCAGCTCTACCGTGAGGACACTGGGGACACAGGGGGCTTCAGTGCCCTCAGCGCTGGGAGCAGGAGCTTGGGCAGGTCCCCCATCAAGGCAGGTTTTATAGCTCTTGGTTCATACTGACTAATAACAATGGCTTTATTCAGCTGTCTCTCTCTGGGGGAAAACTAGAAAATGGCTTTAAAAGGCCATGAAGCCAGGCTGGGTGGCACATGCCTATAATCCCAGTACTTGGGAGGCTGAGACAAGAGGATCACGGGTTCAAGGCCAGCCTCAGCAACTAAGAGAGGCTCAGCCTCAGCAACTTAGTGAGACCCTGGTTCAAAAAAAATAGGGCTGGGGGTATATCTCAGAGGTAGAATGCCCCTGGGTTCAATTCCTAGTACCACACACACGCACACATGCACACATGCACACACGCGCGCACACACACGCACACATGCACACACGCGCGCACACACACGCCCATGGAAAAGAAGTGCCAACTTAACTTCATTAGCTCCCATTCCGCCCCAGGGAGCCTCTGCCTGCCTCTTTTGTTTGAGATGCAGGCTGGGTGGTGACGCCCTCTTCTTGGGAGACTGGCCTGACAGCTTGGAGCAGGGTCAGGGGTCCGCAGGCCAGAGCCCGGGGCTTCTGACATCTGGCCAGGAAGGGTGGAGCCAGCTGGTAAGGAAATCAGAGTCGGTTCCTGAGGAGAAGGGCAGCTGTGAGGGGCGGGGCCAGACGATCCCTGGAGGAGAAGCTCTCCTCTCCCACGGTCAGCGTGAGTTTCTGTGTTTGTGGATCTGCCTAGTAATGACCCCGGTTCTGCCGAGGTCGCCCTGGTGGGGCTGCTCGTGCGGTCCTGTGTTCAGTCTGGGGCGGGGTCCCTCTTAGCTCCATATGAATCATGTACAGTTTAGAAAACAGAGTGGGAAACTGACTCGTCAGTGGTTACTCAGTTGGCCCCATGACTTTTAAGCATTCTTGGCAGAGAATTTACTTTCTAATTCGATTTAAACTTGTGCCTGCATCCAGCAGCCATATGTGATTATATTGAAGATCATTGACATTATCTTATCATTACCCAAAAGACTCGTAGGACAGGGCTGAAAAGCAAGCGGAAGAAGCAGACAGATTCCAGGCGGGGAGAGAGGCTGCCGGTGACCGGAAGCAGAGGGAGGGCACGGCCCCGGAGGGCAAGCCAGGCTCTGGTGTCCGGAGGAGCACCGGCAAGGACTGGCGGTGCGGACGGCCCCACGCTGTCCTCCCGGCACTGGCGCCTTTGCCCCCTGACGTCAGGCTCCCACACAACTAGCTACCTGAAGGACGGATGGTGCTTGAACAGCCCAGCAGACACACTGAATGAGATAAATTACAAAACCTCCCCCGAACCAAGAATTTTTTTTGAAAGAATTCCAAATAGACAAAAACAAACAATTTGATTTCAACCAAATTGTTGTTTTTTTGTTTTTATCCTGATTTTCACCCGAATTGTCACTCTTAAAAATAAACACTGATACATTCCCAGAAAATATTTTTCAAATAAAAACTGACTCTGTTAAAGTTTGCCCTGATTCTTTCAAAACTGTACGAGACACTGTCAACCAGAGTGACTTGCATATTTTTTTAAATAAACTTGAACATATGCAGCTAAAATGTCATTAACTCCCTGCTGCCTGTGTGTTTCAGAGAGACACAAGACCCCGGTGCCACATTCCTAACACAAGGGTCTCACGACCTCAGAGAGACTTCCCCAGGCCGCGCAGACAGGAGCCAGCACGCGGGTCTCTCCCAGCGGCGCCTGTGCGTGATTAACAGGCGCTCGCAGCGCACCCCGAGCCAGGCCTGCTCCTCCCCTGGCGGCTTACTTTGCCCAACAGCAAATACTTGCAGAATGAGAATCACCGAAGAGAAACGAGTTGAATTTTATGTTGCTCGAGACGCATTTACATGCTGCACTTATTGCTTCCTGAGTCAGACATTACATTTTGCGATATATTCACAATCGAGATTTTAAAGGGAGCTAAATATTTTAATCCAATTAGACAAGTGAACAAAACACTGAATATTACATGTAGTGCAGATAAGTGGTTCTTGCCTTTAAAAGACTGTGATTCCATCGCATTACAGCCCCAAATGGCAATGTTGTCTTCATTCTTCACGCTTTCAAACACGAGGCAGCCAGAGGCCCCGCTCTCTGCTGTTGGTGACACTGTCTGTCCCCTGGGAATTCTTCAGAGCTGTTCACCATGGAAACACGGGTCGCATAACAGAGACACCTGACCCTGTGCAGAGGAGTGCTCCTGACCGCAGGGACAAATGAGCGCCCAGGCAGATGGCTGCCTGGAGGCCAGGCCCGCGCTGACCCGCCCCGCCTGTGAACAGGGTCACTGGCCTAGGACTGACCCGGCCTCCGCCGTCTGCCCCTTTCTCGGGGCCCAGAAGCAGCAGAGCCAGGCCCCATAGTGGAGGGAAGCAGGGCCTTGACCTCCGGCCGCAGGCCTGGGAGAAAAGGAGGGGAGGCTGGCCTGCCCGCCTCGCCCTCAGCCTCTGCCATGCTTTGCAGCGGACAAAGCTGATTCCCAGAAAGGCTGCGAGGCCCAGCATGAGGTGCAGCCCCTGAGGAAGAGCTGGGCTGCAGGGCCTGGCCGGTCCTGCCCCTGCCTGTGCCCCAGCCGCATTCCCACTCAGCTCCACAGAACACGGGCCAGGAACAGGTTCCCCAGGTCTCCCAGGAATCAGTGGCCACCCACCTAGTGCTCACGTGGCCGCTTCATTCCAGGTTGCCTTGTGAATTGGACTTTTTACTTTTTTTTTTGGTGGTACTGGGGGTGGAACCCTTCTACCTCTGGGCTACACTCCCAGACCTATTTTTTTTTATATTTTATTTGGAAACAGGGTCTCACTAAGTTGCTGAAAGCCTTACTAAGTAGCTGAGGCTGGCTTCGAACCTGTGTGATCCTCCTGTCTCTTGTAATCCCCCCAAACACGGGGATTACAAGCGTGCGCCACCACGCCTGGCTCCAGACCTATTATTTTATATTTTATTTGGAAACAGGGTTTCCTTAAGCCAGCGAGGCTGGCTTCGAACCTGCGCGATCCTCCTGTCTCTGCCTCCCAAGCACGGGGATTACAAGCGTGCGCCATCACGCCCGGCTGGTCTTTTTATTTACTTTTTGTACTGGGGACTGAACTCAGGCCACTCTACCTCTGAGCAACCCCCTCAGCCCTATTTTGTATTTTGAAACAGGGTTTTACTAAGTGGCTGAGGCTGGCCCAGTCTCCCAAGTACTAGAACTGTGAGCATGTGCCACCATGCCAGGTCCAATTGGACTTCTACATCCAGACAGCAGACCTGGTTACTCAGGTACTGTTCACTGCTCTGCTCGGAGGAGCCCAGAGCCCAGAATTAGAGTCTAGGCCGCCAAACGCCTGGCTTCAACTCTCAGCTCTGTACCACTTCTGGTAAATTGCTTAGCTTCCACATCACTTGATTCCTGGCTCCAAACCAGATAAAAACCCCAGGCTCCCTCGGGGAGGAGCTTTTCCAGGTACCTAGAGCCCCATGCAGATAATGATGAAGCTGGCAGGATTAGAACCAAAATCACTGTAGGCTTGAAGGGGCAGCATCAGATAAATAATTTTTTTAGATTAATAATTTATTATCTCTTTTGTACAGCTAGAAGAATAAGAGCCAATGAGATGGCGTGAATGGAGCTGAGAAAGGAAGGCAGGGAATGAACTTCTATGGGTCCTGGGCTGGGGGCTGAGCAGGAAGCTGGGTGTGTCCAGGTGGGCTAGGAGGGGAGGGCTGGGGCTAACAGTGGGGGTGGGTCATCCCGGCCCTGTCACCTCAGAGGAGGCTGGGAAGCATCAGAGAGAGCCATAGATGGTTCTGTGTTCTCTAATTAAAAATGCACATATTGGTATTCCCAGTTCTTGGGAGTCTGAGATAGGAGGATTGTAAGTTTGAGGCCAGACTCAGCATCTTAGTGAGACTTCTTCAAAATAAAAAAATAGGGCTAGTGGTGTAACTTGGAGGCAGAACACCCCTGGGTTCAATCCCCAGTACCAAATAAATAACAATGATAATAAAATCTAATTGCTAGAGCCCCAACGAACAGGCCCATCTTTTGATATGGCCACAATGAGACAGTGTGCAAGTGACGGGGTCAGAGCCAGAAGGCGAGGGGCTGCCGTGGGCGCTCTGGGAGGGCAGGAGGCATGGACGGGCCACGGGGCAGCTCAGCTGCTTGGGCTGCAGCCTCCTGCCCCGCCTTGCAGGCCAGCCTGGGAACAGAGCAGCCGCAAGGCTGGGGCCCCGCGGCGCCGTTGCCTGGGGAACAATTCAAGTCACCCAGGGCAGCTCTGAATTTAAAGTCAAACCTCAGAAATAAATTAGGCACAAAAGTCAGGGTCTTGTGTGGAGAGAAGGATTTAAGGCAAGAACAAAGCCAACCGGGCAGCATTTCTTTTGCCTGTGGGCATTTCAGAGAGCAGCTGCTGGTCCCTGGAGGCCCCTCCCCTCCTGGGCGGCGCAGACCCGCACACCCTGGCAGGCGGGCGGCAGGTTCCAGATGACAAGTTGGAAGTGGAGGAGGGAGGTGGTGCTGGAGTTCAGGACCCCACGGGAGGGTAAGGCCACCGCCTCTGCACTGGCTGATGCAGGACTTTCTAGAAGTGAGCATCACTGGACCCTGCCCGAGAGCGGCAGCAGGGAAGCCAGGTGCTCTTAAGACAAGCCTCAGGCAGGGCGGAGCCGTCCGAGTGTTGCCTTTGCCAAGTGCCGGGATGGGATGGTGGCTATCGCCAGAGCAATGGCGCCCTGGAAGCCGGGAGGCCCAGGTCAGCTGCAGACAGGCCATGACTCCCAAGTGAGGCGGATTCCGGGCAGCCCACCCAAGCCAGGTGAGCTGTAAAGGCCACAGCCACAGGGCAGCTGCTTTGCTGCAGGGGGGGCACCCAAGTCGCCGCCCTGTGCCCTGCTGGGACGCGCAGCTGTGCTGTCTGAGCGGCAGCCGCACCTTCCAATCCACAGAGCAGGCTGAGTGGTGGCCAAGACAATAAAAGTGATGAAATAGCAGGTAGCCTGTAGCCCGCGGGCATCGCCGAGATGCCTTAAGTGCATTTCCTGGGCTTAGTTGAGAATTTCTGCAACAGTTCAGTAGTCCACGTGTGGGTGGCTGAGTGTGCTTCCTACAACGTTCATTCACCTTTTTATTTTGAAATAAGTCTGTTGGCTGGGTTGAGAGGCTGAGACGGGAGGATTGCAGGTTTATGACCAGCCTCAGCTAGTGAGGCCCTCCACAACCTAGTGAGACCTCATTTCAAATAAAGAATAAAAAATAAGGGGTATAGCTCAGAGATAGGATGCCCCTGGGTTCAATCTCTAGTACCGCAAACAACAATACACATACACACAAACACACAAAGAAATATGCCTGTTGTGCACTTATAATCTCAGCCTCGGGGATGCTAAGGCAGGATCACAGATTGGAGGCCAGCCTCAGCAATTTAGCAAAATCCTGTCTCAAAAAATAAAAGCCGGGTGTGGTGGCACACACTTGTAAAGCCCAGCTTTTGGGAGGCTGAGACAGGAGGATCGCGGTTCGCGGACAGCCTCAGCTACTACTTAGTGAGGCCTTGCACAACTCAGACCCTGTTTCAAAACAGAATAAAAAATAGGCTTGGGGATGTAGCTTGGAGGTAAAATGCCCCTGGGATCCATCCCCAGTACTGCAAAAATAAACACAAATGAATGAATGAATGAATGAATAAATAAATAAATAGGGTGCCAGGTGTGGTGGCTCTCGCTTGTAATCCCAGTACTTGGGAGGCTGAGATAGCATCACAGGTTCAAAGCCAGCCTCAGCAGCTTAGTGAGACCCTGTTCCCAAATAAAATATAAAAAAGATCTGGAGGTATAACTCAGAGATAGAAGGCCCCTGGGTACCACCCCCAGTAACCCAAAATAAATAAACAAACAAGGGCTAAGATGTAGTGCAGTAAACCCCCCAGCTTTAATCCTCAGTACAACACAAAATTGGCTCTAGATGGATATAGCCTGTGTCTGCTTCTAGGTGGAGCTGGTGGCAGGCTCTGTGTCTAGCACCCAGGAGAGCCACAGAACCCCTGTGTGATTGAGCCAGTGGCCTCCTCAGAACACTGGGAACAGAAGCCCCCAAGGGCTCCAGTCATCTCCCCAGCCCTGTGGGCCGGCTCGTGGTGCCCCAGCTCACCTGGACTGAAGGCCCCTGCACGGCCAGGCCCTGCAGCCAGTAGGGTGGGGCTGAGCAGGCTCCTCTGCCAGTGAAGCCAGCCTGTGCAACTTGCCACCTTTGGGGTGCCTACAGCATGACATCTACCTGAAATGTACACACAACCTTTTATTTTAAAAAGAATACTGCACACCTGAGTTAGATCTATTTTTCTTGGTGAATTCTGATTGTGTATATGGCCCTGAGGATTGAACCTAGGGGACATTCTACTTCTGAGCTACACCCTCAGCCATACATACATACATACATACATACATACATACATACATTTTTTTGAAACAGCGATTCACTAAGTTATGGAGGCCTACGTTGTTGAGGCTGGCCGTGGACCATAGGAGTACACCACCACACCCAGCATGGATTCTGGTTTCTTTTTCACTGTTGGACTTGGAAATCCCAAACAAATAACATGGCTTAAGCTGGGTGGACAGATTCTCTGGGAGGCTAGCCTATGAAATCCCTCCTGGGGAGTGTGAAGAAGCCCTGCTACCCTTCTTCCCTGTTAGGGCACAGTGGGGGGTGGAGAAATGTTCCTGGAGGATAACCAGTCAGTGATGACACCACTCCCCGGGTGGACTTAAACTAGTGTCAGGTCAGCAGAAGCAGTGACACTGTCCAGTCTTAACTCATGTGTGATTCTCCTTGAGGCCAATTTGCAATAAGTACTTTTGAAATGGCCAATAGCTGTTTAAATCTAAGCAACTGCAGGCCACTAGATTCCCTTCTCCAGCACGGGAGGTTTCCATGCGCAAGCACCTCCAAATGTGTCACTACAACTTGTGTGCAGCTGAGAAGGGGAGGTTTCAACTCTAGGGGCTCTTGGTCTACCTCCTGTTTCTGCTCTACCTTCAGCCACCATAATGTGTCAGTTTCAGTCGAGGGACCCTAGCACAACTTGGCATATCCTGGGGGAGAGGAGTGGGGCTCTCTAGCCAGGTCCCAACACCACATGTCCCTATTTAGAGGCACATGAGGTCAGAAGGGATGCTTTCAGACTAAAAGCATCGTCACAAAATAGTTAACCTTTTATTCCTATGCAACAGGGGCTTTGATCCAGGGTAGGAATGAGGCACAAACTCCCCAATGCAACTGACTCTATACCCTTTACACATTTTTCCCAAAAGAACTTTTGTTCCCTCCAAAATTTATTAACACCTGGGAGTGGTGGCACATGCCTGTAATCCCAGTGCTTAGGAGGCTGAGAAAGGAGGATCATAGGTTTGAGGCCAGTCTCAACAACTTAGAGACCCTGTTTGAGAATAAAACACAGAAAGGGCTGGGGGTACAGCCCTTTCAGCATGAAGGCAGAATGCCCCTTGGTTCAATCCCTAGCACCAAAAAAAAAAAAAAAAAAAAAAAAGTCATGAAACCAGCAAAAGAGAAGACAAATCAATGGAGAACATAGTCTATTTAAACTTACTTTTATTATCATTTTTTCCAGTTACCCAGCATGCCACAATCTGATTGCTGACCTGGATGAAACAGTGAAATAAATGATTTACAAGGAGATATTTACACTCATCTGATTTGTACTCAGCTTGCACAATGCGCCGCACCCTCCCCAGGGTGACGCTGCCTCGGCTGCGGCGGTGCTGGTCCTCACACCACGTTTTGTCCCTGCACTCTGGACGGGGATGAGGCGAGCTCCTGGTGTACGTTCTCAGAAATGGCTTCAAGTTCTTGTTTTTAAAATATGCCCGTTTTAAGTGTGCTAGATTATACATAGGAATTCCAATAAATGACCTTTTCAAAAAGACTTGAACTGAATGTTTGCTTTGACCTTGTAAGATAGCGATGAAGAAAACACACCAAGAAGGCACATGTTCTGCGGGCCACGTGCAGAGGACTCCCCTGCCCCTCGTCTGCTCTTCCTCTTCCTCATCTACACAGCCTCGTCTTGACCTCCTGCCAGCACCCAGTGTCGGCCGCCCTGCCAGTTACTACGCCCTTCCTGGCTGAGGCGGCCCGGGAAGCAGGGTGCACGGCACTCCAGTCCAACAAACACACACGAGTCTTTGGCTCGGTGGTGTCAGATTTTTCTTCTATAGCAGTATCTGAGAGAAGCCTAAAAACGTACTAGGTGAAATTAGAAAATTTACTTAAGAGTATCAAATGTCTGTACACAGATCATTATTTTTAGCCTAAAATAGTATTTCTACTATACACAGTCAAGCCTTCAAATGCTTTAAAGGAATAAAAATGGGCACTGACAACAGCCAGCTGTGCTGCAGGATGGGGCCTGACCTCGCGGCTGCTGCCCACCTCAGCTCTGACACAGGGCACAGCCTTGCCGGAACCACGGGCTGGGCTTGGGAAGCAGCGGCTCCATTCCCGGCCCACCCCAGCCCTGGTGTGCTGCAGGCACAAGCCTGACCCCGCAGTAATTCTATTCACTCAAGAAGTTGATCTCATCAAATGTGCTAGACAGAAAGGCTGTCACACCAGTTTCACTGTCCTTAATTCTGCTTTAGGTATACCGTGAATAAATTATACAATATTCTAAAATAGCACCTTGAAAGAATTAGAGAGGTCACTTTATTTCAGCCTCCTGGATCTGTCCACCTCAGCAATTTTGAGAGAAGAGCTCATAGAAGAATGCCCCCAAGCTTGGTGGTGTGACATACACATACATGCCTGGCTGAACCTGGTCCCTAAAGCCATTCCTCTGTCTGAGTCACAGGAGCAAAGCCAAGTGCTACAAGCAGCTCTGAGGTAAAATCAGGAAAAGGCCCATCCGCACTGACTGAGGTCAGACTATGGTCCCCATCCATCCCACGGAGCCCGGGTCTAGGGTCCCTAAACATCATGACGTGTGAGAAGTACACTCCTGAGGAGGAGAGAAGAGAGCAGCACGGCATCAGGAAGACATGAAAGAACGACTCTCACTAGGCACTCAGGACCCAACCACGCCGTGCGAGACTCGGGGTGAGGCACCTCACCAGGTACAAAAAACCCCCTGCCATGCTCCGCACTAGGAACTTACTGCATTCCTGCCACATCATCTACAGGCCTGGTTAATATCAGGTGGGGCTATTTTTAAAAATTGTTTTTTCTTTCAGAAAAGAGTGATTTAGTTTTCTGAGATTCCAGAACCACGTCCAAAACAACAACAGAAATTGCAGATTGACACAGAGCTTTATTTAAGCTGTCTGTATGAAGGAAAGGAATGTGCATCCCTACCATATATGTGTAAAAATACTAAGGATGGACAGTGTACAAAAACAGTTTCTTGTAGTTATTTCACATCCTCATGGGCTGGAGACTTAAGGAGATGAACAGGTTTAGTATGACCAACAATAATAGTAACACAGTTTCTTGGGTTCATAGTTTCGTCTGCTTAAAATCCTTACCCAGATGATTAGATCTCGCGCGGGTCTAACAAAGGAACTAGCAAGGTTGAGGAATGTCACAAACTATAAAGCTACAGGGAGGTAATTCAATTACCCATTTAAAGGTTTTCTTTTTATTTAAATAAATACTTTACGTTTCATGCTTGCCTGCAATGCACTACCAGGAGCAGGATAAGGAGATTCTACCGTAGCCAGTACGGATGTAGCAGCAACGTGTGTACGCTGAGGTGTAGTATGTGGACCCTGCAGTTAGGAAGGAAGGCCCTCACTTCTGTCCTCTAGGAAAAGCGAGTGGCCTGCAGAAACAGTCAGCTTTAAGAAGCTGGACATTAGGCGTGGCAACTGGGAAACAAGACTGCAGTAGTGCTGTGTGCAGTGGAGAAAGTGGCACAACCCGCCCACCCATGGCCCCGCTTCCTCTCAGACCATGGGTGTGAACTGAAGTCTGCAAACTCAGAGCTGTCCACCCATTGGAAGAATCCAAAACCACAGCTATGGGCCACACAGGGAGGTTCTGGACACCCTCTGCACACCCGTGGCCCCCTGTGCCTCCGTGTGAGCTGACTGAGACCTGGGAGCGAGTGGCTGGGATTCTCAAGATCCGAGCAAAGAACATACCGAGTCTGCCACTGGCGGAGCCCTGTGAGGCTGGGGACAAGGGTCAGCTGAGGCAGTGGTGGGCCCGGGGTACTGTGAGCACCCGTCATTAATCTTTAGGAAGGATCCTTGGCCAAGATCATGGGAATCACTGTAAGATTTGAGGGGGGTAACGAAAACAAAAACTATGTGCTTAAGTGTATCGTGCCACGCTCCCTCTGCAGAAAGAAACCCTGCGTGCCATTTTTCATCCTCTCAGCTGTTTCTTTCTTAAATAATGGACACAAGACAAGTCGGAGGACATACCTTCTAGCCTACTTCCTTGTCAACATGAACATTCAATGTAATTCCAGGTAGGGAAAAAAAGTTCAGCTATAGATGTGAGGATGAACTACCATATACTTTAATTTCTTACTTAATACTAAAGATGAACTTCACTCTGGTTAGAAAGAGGAAAAATAAGGATAACACCTATGTCTGAATATATCTTAGCTGCCTTAATAGAATGCCCTTTATCCCGTTCCCAGCGGCCTGCCCACCGCCAGCAGTGGTTTCTGAGCTGTGAATCCACCTCCAGCTCAGGAGGCCAAGACGTCTGCACGTGAACGTGGCCATGACCCACCCTCCTAGAAAGCCACTCGCTCTTCTCCACAGCGCCACCCCAACACTGTCACACTTCCGTCTTCCATTCGGGAGCTGTCAGAGTTCACTAGAACACATTTCCTCAATCACTCCAGGGTGGACCCTCCTGCCTGGTGCAAGAGGGGCCCTGCCCTTGGACTTCATAGGCTGCTTTGGAAAAATGTCAGCTCCTAGCACCAAAGGGTTTAATCTGAAGATCATTAGTAATGAAGGAGAAAAATGAGGTTTGCATACATGTCCCCTCTCAGTGAGAAATGTTGGGATGTGGAGACATGAGTAGGTACAGAAAAAGAAAAGCTTGAGGTGTTCTTCTTTGTTTCGTTTTCCCTGATGGCTTTATTCAGTGACCAGTGTGGCTTGGTCAGAGTAATCACGCTGTGCTCTCGCCTCCTGCCTGCCCGGGACACACTCAAGGTCAAGCTTGTCTCACACCGGAACGTGCGTCTTGGTCTTCTTCCTTGGTTACCTTGCCAGGCATCTTGACTTTTCACTCTCAAGTGAGCCAACATCAACACCTAGTTGTGTCATCAACCCCTTGGCACAGATGGTTGAGGATTTTCTCATTTTCGGCACCAAGGGGTTAAATGTTAGCATTTCTTCTCCTAAAGCCAAACTCTAATCAATCTGTACAACTTCAGAACCTTATGGAAATTTTTTTTTTACACAGGAGAAAAAGTGCATGATTCTCATTGGCGTGTACATTTCTTGCACATGGGTCAAAAGAAACTGCAGTAAGTCTATTTCATGTAAGTTGGAGCTGCGTCTGCTAATATGACAATCTCATCACTAAAAAATAAATACTACTGCAATATAAACAAAACCAGAAAAGGACATTCAACGTTTTAACATCTGAGAAAAAGCTAATCCATTTAGAACTGAAAATAAAAGAACTAATAAGGCAAACACCTGTTTACCTTGGTGTACAAATTTTGGTGAGAGCAGGATCATTATACCTGTCTACATTCTTTAGCCATCAGAGGTGATAAGTATCAAGAAGGAAGAAGGTTGCCAAGCACGGGGTAAACGCCCTCTGGCGCAGAGCGTGACACGAGACCCTGCCAGGGACTTGGACCCTGCGCCTATACCTTCGTTTCTTGGGAGAACACTGTCCATCTGCCCACGCTGCATGTGGCCCGGGACGTCCACATGTAATGCTAGGCTTCCTCTGCAGGCTCCAGCAGGAGGTAAATGTACAAATACCCTCCACAGTTGTTCAGTCCCCTCCCAAATGCCCTCATGAATTCCAGCCGAGCCTTAGAGACACACACCTACTTCACACGCTGACCGTGACTCAATGGGTGTGCACGCCACCACCCTTTCACAACTGCTTGTTCTGAAATAAACTAAGTCTTCTTAGTCTAATTAGTTTTTGATTTATCTTCTAGAAAGTTAAAAAAATGTACCTAGGATCAGTGTATCTCATTTAGCCTTCACTGTTAGGGAAAAACAGAAACTGAGACATCAGAAGATGACAGCTGGTGCCAGTGAGCGGCAGGGCTGGGGACTCGGACGACCGAACGCTTCTCAGAGCTGCCCGGGAACACAGCGGCGGAGCAGCGGCGCGAGACCTTAGACTGAGATACAGGTTCATGCAAAACAAAAACTGGAGTGTGTCTGAGCATATGTTTTCGTGTAGGTGAGAGGTGGTGAGGGACGGAAACCCTGGCTGGTCTGGGTGCGGGAGGAGCCCTGCTTCTGTGCGAGCCAGGACGGCTGTGATGCCCGGAGTCACATTCAGGAATAAATCTATGATGACGGCGGAGCAGCGGAGTGAAAGGCTTATTCTCGTCCACTTGCAGAGTAGGAAAACTGAGGGAAGTGTGGCCGTCTCTCGTTGTCAACGCAGTCCATGCCGTCTTCATCATCTGCGGACAGGAAATGGCCATGTCAACAGGATAATTATGTTTCGCAACACTATCTCTGATCTATATTCTTAACATTTTTTTGGTACTATGGATTGAACCCAGGGGCATTCTACCTCTGAGCTATGTCCCAACCCTATTTTTTATTTTGAAACGGGATCTCACTAAGTTGTGGAGGGCCTCACTAGGTAGCTGAGGCTGGCTGCGAGCCCTGATCCTCCTGTCTCAGCCTCTCAAGTGCTGAGATTACAAGAGTGCGCCACCACACCCAGCTTAACATTTCTAATGTAGCCAGGCATGATGGTGCACACCTGTAATCCCAGTACTTGGGAGACTATGACAGAAGGATAGGTTTAAGTACAGCCTCAGCAGTGTAGCAAGACCCTCAACAACTTAGTAAAACCCTGCTTCACAAACAAGAAATAAGAAGGGCTGGGAGTGTAGCACAGAGGTAGAATACCCCTGAGTTCAACAAACCCTGGTACCACAAAAAATATTTTTTCTAATGTAAGACGAAGGATTAAGAGAGAGGTAACTGCTCCCATAAACTTGTGTATCAGTAAAACAGGCAGTGATTAGACTGTAAAAACTATCTGATTTTCATAAAGATGTGGTCTGGGGAGAAACAGTCCTATAACCCTCCCTCCTCTCCAAGGTAGCAACGTTTTAAGATTCAATGAAAACAAACAAACAAACAAACAAACCAGTACTATATCAAACAGATTTAAAAAAAAAATAAGGACTCGTTGGGCGTGGTGGTGCACGCTTGTAATCCCTGCGCTTGGGAGGCAGAGACAGGAGGATCATGCAGGTTCGAAGCCAGCCGTGCTGGCTTAAGAGACCCTGTTTCCAAATAAAAATATTAAATAGGTCTGGAAGTGTAGCCCCGAGGTAGAAGGGTTCCATCCCCAGTGCCACCAAAAAAAAAAAAAAAAAAAAAATAAATAAATAAATAAAAAAATAAATAAATAAAAAAGACTCATCTTTGATAAGTTTTCATTTGCTGAAACCATGTATGTCTACATTACAGAAGTCAATGACTTATGCAGCAGCCAGAATATCCATGCAGTGTCTAGTGTGCCCGTGTCTTCTTCCTGGAGTTTTGGGGTGAGACAAGTTCAGGCTGCCTATGCAGTTTTATTCCACATCTAACATTTGCCTTAACTCACCACTCTTGATTTTCTTTTCTTTTCTTTTCTCTTTTTTTTTCCCCTTTGGTGGTACTGGGGTTCCTGGAAACCCTTCTTCCTCTGGACTATACTCCCAGACCTATTTTTATGTATTTTTTATTTGGAAACAGGGTCTCTTAAGCCAGTGAGGCTGGCTTTGAACCTCCTGCGTGATCCTCCTGTCTCTGCCTCCCAAGCGCGGGGATTACAAGTGTGCACCACCACGCCCGGCTCATTCTCGATTTTCTAATGATGAAACTTTGAGTTAAAGATCAAGATAAAGAAAGAGAAGGAAAGATGGTGGCATGGAGCCCTGCTTCACCGAGCAACCTGCGATAGACACTTGAAAGCTCGATGGAGACTGCTCTCAAAACAGTGCTCCTTTCATCCTTCTGTTTACCTATGTTCAAAAGATCACAAACAGCAAGGCATGGCAGTGGCGCACATTTTGAATCGCAGTACGTGGGAGAATAAGACAGGAGGATTGTGGTTTTTAGGCCAGCCTCAGCAACTTAGACCCTGTTTCAAAATAAAAAATAAGCCAAACTTGGTGGCACACATTTGTAACCCCAATACTTGGGAGGCTGAGACAGGAGGATTGCAGGTTCACAGCCAGGATCGGCTACTTAGTGAGGCCCTCAGCAACTTAGTGGTACCCTATTTCAAAATAAAGAATAAAAAAAAACTGGGTTGGGAATGTGGCTAGGAAGTAGAATGCCTCTGGGTTCAATGCTCAGTAACACATACACTTAAAAATTAAAAAACAAAACAAAACAAAACAAATAGGGCTGAGGATGTAGCTTGAAGGTAGAAACACTATCTGGGTTCAATCCCACACAGGAAAGATGACAAATGATCCTGTTTCCTCTTCTCATAACTGCTCTGTGACCACAACCCTGCACTGGTAAGCTCTTCCAAGGAAGTGGTTGTATGCCTGGTCACTCAATTACCATGTGTTTTTTCTTCCAGAAAAATACTTCTGTTTCCTCAAATCCAAATGGGGGTGTGTAGGTAGATAAATTACCAATTCTTCTCATTTTCCAGCCTTTCCAAGGAGCACTGATTCCATGGAATGAGAGCTGGAATCGAAGCTAGATCCCGTGCTGTGCATGGGCCCTGTCACCCCACCAAGGAGGGCACTTTGCTTTTGAAGAACAAACATTTCTATTCTTTTCTCACAGGTCCTATTTTCTATATATTCATATTATTTCTCCTCCCTCCCTCTTTGGTACTAGGGAATGGAACCCAAGGGTATTCTACCTCCAAGCCACACTCCCAGCTCTTTTTATTTTGAAACAGTGTTTCGCTAAGTCCCTGAGGCTGGCCTTGAACCTGTGATCCTCCTGCTTCAGATTCCTAAGTATGGAATTATACTTGTGTGCCACCATGCCTAGTAGTATTCTCTTTTTCATGCAGTAGAGTCTCAAAAATGGGACCAAGATGGTATAAGCCAAAATCATGAGCTCTAATATTGCCAAGACATCCTGCTGCCTTGGCATCTATGTGTTGAGACCCCACTCCACATAGTTAATCGGCAAAAAAAAAGCCCCGAGAAGGAGGTATCGTCTCTGGCCAAAGTACCCCCCACTTTTAGATACCCTTCACTATTATTCCTTTTAACTTTCTACACGAATTGCTCCAGTGATGTGAAATCAGGACTATAAAAAGAAACTGAGTCCGTGGAAATAAACTCTCTAATAATTTGTCTAAACGTCCTTGGCTTTGCTCAATAGTAATGAAAACACTGGCCAGAACTCAGATGCTGTGATAAACATTCCAGCTGCAGCAATCACTAGGTTAAGCCATTAACTCCGGTAACCCAGTAGCTCAGTTCAAGGTAACTGTTTATCCTTGAGATTCTGCCTAGAGACAGAGAAGATAAAACCTTGTGTGTGACCTTAAAGCAATTTAGTTGATAAACAACTTAGCTGCCCAAATACAATAGACCCAAGGAAAAAGATTGTTGACTTTTACCTCAGTGTGAGCATTCTTGGAGAAAGGGAGACTGACCGCATGGTTAAGAAATGAATATGACAAAATAAAGGACAGATGTTCTAAATATATATGTATGAAGGAAATGAAATACCGTAAGAGTAAGAAAAGCATTTTTGCATGAAAAAGAGCTTATCATAAGAAAGTCCCAACTGGGAAAGAAAGGAATTAGAAGGTTAAAAGCAGGTTGCAGAGGGTTTGTGACAGGGAAATGGATTATTAAAGATGAGTAGGCTTCTAACAGGCTTGTTGTCTAAAGAAGAGTGCTCAGCAGTTAAGGAAATACATCTGACAATTAAATCCAAGAACTTCATGGTGTTGTTTGTGGTGTTTTGTCTGCCAAACTGTGTTGTGAGTTTGCTTAAGCTTTCAGATTTAGAAGGTAAAATGCCAACACCTGAAGAAACCCTATCACATCCACCTGAATCACCACATCTCCCCACACTTGCTATATGGACTGAGCACAAAAGATGGAAAGTTCCAAGAAAATTAAAGAAGATTCCTGGAGAAGCCTCCAAGCCTTGGGCGTGCCCGTTTCCTCTGGAAGATTGCCCTTTGGAACTGCTTGTCTGCAAGATCAGGGAGGAAATCCGGAGTTAATCTCTGGATAGCCAAAAGCCAGCTGAAAACCGGACTAGTTTTTTTACCTTTGTTTACGTGTCATTCACTATTGTTTCACAGTGATTGCATTCACTTCTTTTTCTCTTATTATTAACTTTACTGGTGAAGGGTATAAATTCTTCGGGGTTCTTGTAATAAAGTGTCATTGGCTCAAGAAGCCTTTGTCCATGTCAGATTCTTTCTAGGGAGCGCCGTCATTTAGGGACCTAAAGAAATTTAGTCCCTAAAGGGAAAGAATCACTGCAGATAAGAGGCTGCAGCATTTTACTCTATCCTTCCCCACCTTTACTGAGGTTCTCGATTGCGAGTGGACTCGCCCCCCACAGGACTGAGCCGGTTTGCGGCATAATATACCATACAATATCATTGCAGAATCATGCCTGCACTGCGGCTCCCTGGTCTATGTAGGTCACAGAAATCTGAAGGCCTATTGCTACAAACAAACCACTATGCTACAGCCAACATTTCTAGACAGTACTGAGGCTTAGGGAGATCTCTCCATCCTTACAAAATATTGGCTCCGTACGCAGCTGATCGCATTCATCCTTTAGGCTAAATACCTTCAGCAGTGTTTTCAGATCTAAGAAGCCAGACTAGCTGGGTATGGTACGGTGTCTGCTGTTGAGTACAGAACTCTGGAGAAAAAGCAGCTGGAATCTCAATGTTTGGATTCTGACATGTGCCAATATCATTTTAAAGAAGCAGTTTTCCCACTAACAGCTTTGTTTTGCTGAGTGTTTCTGCATGTGTGGGGAAGTCTGAGCTCATCCCTGGCCACTGGGAATAAAATGAATAGCAAAGCTGCCCAGGCTCAGGCCAGGGCAGCCCACTGGCTCTCCAGGGGCAGTGCTGAGCGTCCCTCTGGTGGGTCTGGCGGGGTGTGTGTGTGTGTGTGTGTGTGTTACCGCAAGGTGTCCGTCAGCTCAAGGTTCAGATGGCCTTCACGCTGGCACTTCAGTAACAAATCTGCACCATATCTGCTTATGAAGAAATCTAAATTTCATTGACGACTCATGAGGGCCCCAAGCCTTGAAAATCCTTATAGGCACTGATAGCCCTCGATCATTCCAGCTGCTTTCTGCTCTCTCGACTCAGAAATGGGCAGCAGGTGGGATGTAGGGCAGGGTGTCCTGTGTGCCCTGTGCTGCGGGGCAATGGGGCTATGGTGAGGCAAAGCCAGAAGAGGAATGCCTAGGCAGGGGACCTCATATGACCCTCCTGTGGAGCACCTTCACAGGGAGTGATGAGGACAAACGTGAGCTGCGTGGCATTCATTTTAATTTATTGAGGTACACATCCCTAACCCTTTTTATTTATTTTGCAGCAAGGTCTTGCTAAGTTGGCCTTGAACCTGCAATCTTCCTGTTTCAGCCTCCCAAGTAGGGATTTACAGGTGTGCAACACCAAGCCTGGCTATGAACTACTTTAAAAAAATATGAGAGCCAGGCGTGGTGGCGCACGCTTGTAATCCCTGCACGTGGGAGGTGGAGACAGAAGGATCGCGCTGGTTCGGAGCCAGCCTCGCTGGCTTAAGAGACCCTGTTTCCAAATTTAAAAAATATATAAAATAGGTCTGGGAGTATAGCCCGGAGGTAGAAGGGCTTCCAGGAACCCCAGTACCACCACCACAAAAAAAAAAAAAAAAAAGAGGAAAGAACAATGACTGACTCTGCACGCTACATTTACTTTAATCCCTGAACCCAAGTGGCATCCTGTGCGCCTCATTTTCTTAGCATATTTAACAAATGTAATCATGGGGCAGTAAAAGTCACCAGGTCTCAAAGAATTCTTCTTTATGGGCAAGAAGGTAGAGAGCTATTAATGGACCCAATGAGAGACTATACATTCTAAAATCTGCTCAACTAATTAACACCAGAGAGGACAATAAAGCACGTTATGGCAGCTGTTTGTAGAAATCTTGCTTTTCTTGGCTACTGATTTGTTCTAAAAAAGAACTGCAGTCTGTTTCACAGAAGCAAGGTGGTAAATGCTACCTCAGGAGGAGAGCCTGCTCAGGGGGTTAGAGCAGGTTTCTGCCATTCCCCTCGCTTCTGCCTGATCAGGGATTGTCAGACTAGGAACACTGCCCAGGAAAACCAGGGACTGCAGTTGACGGCCACCAAGACCAATGTTCCCTTTTGTAAGGAAACTTCGCTAACCTGGCTGCATCAGTGGAAGAGACCCAGGAAGAGCAGTGCCTGCAGACACAGCTGGCTGCCTGGGCCACAGTGCACCCTGTGGGGTGCTTCCTGAGCCTTCCTCCCTAGAGGCCCAAAGTGGGAAGTAAGCCTGAGAGCCCATCCTGCTTTCCCATGCCTGGACTGTGACAGCCCCCACCAGATGCAGGGGACGCTCCTGGGTAAAGCCACTGCCCACCATGAAAATCAGTGTAATGCAAGGGCTTTTTTGAGTCTTCCCATCTCAATCCAGAAATGGCCCTAAAATTCCTTAAAGACACCCAGGCTTACTCTGAAGTCACCTAGGCCCAAAATGACACATATAATCTTTGAAGAACTGAGCCGTGTTAGTAAAAAAAAAGTCACACATCTTTTTTTTTTTTTTTTGGTGGTACTGGGTTTCCTGGAAGCCCTTCTACCTCCGGGCTATACTCCCAGACCCATTTTTACATTTTTATTTGGAAACAGGGTCTCCTAAGCCAGCGCGCGTGGCTGGCTTCGAACCTGCGCGATCCTCCTGTCTCTGCCTCCCAAGCGCGGGGATTACAAGCGTGCGCCACCACGCCCGGCAAAGTCACACATCTTGATGGCTTTTATGTTATATTACTGAAAAATAAAGCTGAGGAACTAGGTGCAAATTATGTTCTAGAAGCAGTGCTGAGGGGGCTCCAAGCACCTCCTGAAGCTTTAGCCTCATCTCAGAAATTCTAGAAACAGCAACAAAATGCAAACTACGAATAAATTCTTGTCAGGACAACTGCCACCAGGGTTCAGAGTTGGGGGTAAGGCAGGTGAAATGAACTGTTCAAATATTCTCATCCTTGCTGGGCGTGGTGGCGCACGCTTGTAATCCCCGTGCTTGGGAGGTGGAGACAGGAGGATCGCGCAGGTTCGAAGCCAGCCGCGCATGCTGGTTTAGGAGACCCTGTTTCTAAATAAAAATATAAAATAGGTCTGGGAGTATAGCCCGGAGGTAGAAGGGCTTCCAGGAACCCCCGTACCACCAAAAAAAAAAAAAAAAAAAAAAAAAAACCCCAAACAAACAACAACAAAAAACCCCATAAATATTCTCATCCTTGGCAGCTAGGGCTTCAAACTCAAGTCCATCTGAGACAACCCTGTAGCTCTGGAGATTAGTAGCTATGAAGATTTTTACATTGTTTTGCTATGATCTTTCTAGTTTTACTTTTCCTCAGTGGTCCCTTCCCTACCACCTTTCAGCCATGCCTACTCCTTTTAACTAACTATTTACCATATGGGGCCTATGGTTACCCTTCACGTAGACCACAGAAACAGTGAAAATAGGTAATTCAGATATGGAGAATTCCAGGTACCCTTTCTAAAGCCACGGCTTCTCAGGCACACTGACCACCCAGCCTGCATTTCTGTTTTCCTGAGGACAAAGAGACCCGCCACATCCAGAGTGAGAACACGGCAGAGACAGAACAGAAACAGCTTCTCTGAGTCCAGGGCTTTTAACCTTCACTCTGTCTCTCACTTCTGAGATAAAATACCTACCTACAACTTTGCATTTACAGAGCCTACTTATTTCTACCACTTCCAGAACAACTTCCAAAATATTTAACTGTCCTAAGAAGAGTCCACAAAGGCCAAAAGCTGTGGTTAAGAAAGAGACTGAGGCTGAGGACAGAGACATCAAGCCTTTCCTACCCTACCAACTGAAGGAAGCTTAGTGCAGACTGGAGCCTCTTCTCAGCCCAGGTATCCAGGCCCTCACCATGGTCTATGCCTCCTCCACTGAGTATTCACTGAATACCTGTACTGCGCAGGCGTCCAGCTAGGAGCTGGGGCAAGCAGTGATTGAGACAGACTAGACAACTAGGCGTGGTAGCCCACATCTATAATCCTAGAACTTGGGAGGCTGAGACAAGAGGATTGCAGGTTTGAGACCATTATCAGGCACTTAGTGGGGCTCTCGGCAACTTAGACCTTCAAAATAAAAAAAAAAATAGGGCTGGGGTCATCACTCAGAGGTAGATGCCCCTGGGTTGTTCAATCCCCAGTAAAAAACACACACACACACACAACCCCCCCTCCTCTCTCTCCCCTTCTCAGATATGCTCCCTAAGTGGCAGAAACAGAAAACAAAGAAGGAAATAAATGAGCCAGAAAAGCATCACCAAGAGAAGGTGTAGGTGTGGAGAACAGGAGCATGAAGGGCATGGGCAGCTGCCTGCTCCTGGGACTAGGATGTCAGAGGTGAATCTCTGATGGAATGACACTTAGGCTGAGCCACTCATGTCGGTATCTGGATGGACCCAGAGCATTCAACACAGAAGGAGAATGAAGGAAGTGATGTGATTAAGGTGTGGGCTCAGCACAGGAACGGTGGGGGAGACAGAATAGAAGGAGGCCAGAGAGAGCAGGGTCCATATCCAGCAGGGCTGGGCAAGTGATCTGGACACAGAGTGTAGTGGGGACCACTGCAAGGTTTGAAGCTCAGGGTTGACGGTCTGATTACAATTAGGGCTAGATCCAAATGATGGACCCCGGCAAATGCCTGATAGCAGTGACTACCTGTGAGCTGCTCTGACCAGTCTCTGGTGTTGCCCAGGATTCTGAACAATTATATTGCCACATTCCACACTGGCTGGAGGACAAGGTCCAAGCCATTAGTTCTTGTAATCCCAGCATTCGGGAGGCTGAGACAGGAGGATCATGGTTCACAGACAGCCTTAGCTACTTAGTGAGGCCCTTTGCATCTCAGTGAGACCCTGTTTCAAAGTAAAGAATAAAAAATATGGCTGGAGGTGTAGCTCCGAGGTAGAATACCTCTGGATTCCATCCCCAGTAGCACATTAAATAAATAAATAAATAAATATTAAAAAATGTGAAGAGGTGCTTAACTTCTTATAAACTGAAAGACAGAAAAGGCTGGATATGGTGGTGCATGCCTGTAATCCCAGTACTTGGGAGGCTGAGATAGGAGGAGCACAGGTTTAAGGCCAGCCTTAGCAACTCAGTGAGACCCTGTTTCAAAATAAAGAATAAAAATGGGGCTTGGGATGTGACTCTGGGGTAGAATGTCCTGAGCTCAGTGTCTAAAGTATGTCTTCAAAGAGATCACTACTTAAGAAAATATTAATTAAAAAAATAAGAAATAGGATGCTTTCCCTAATATGTGAAGCTATGGAGAAAATGAGTCATAGGAGGAACTCTAGATGAAGAAAAAGATACTACAGATGAGCAAATAAGGTGACCTGAGAGTATGGGAGGGGGGAAGATGGAAATTCTCTATGTTCATGACGTACATTAACAAACATATTAAAGTCAATCACTAAGTCAACATGAGAAGGAGGGAGGGGGAGGAAATGGGGCAGGAGTTGGGTAAGGGCTAACTGGGTGATGTGTGCATGCATGCCTCCACCATCTTGAACCCCATTAAGATGCATCACTACAATGCACCAATAAAAAATTTAAAAAAAGGAGTGACTCAGTTTAAAAACGAATTTAAGGCTGGATGTGGTGGCACACACTTGAAATCCCAATACTTGGGGAGGCTAAGAAAGGAGGAGTGCAGGCTCAGCTACTTAGTGAGGCCTTCTGCAACTAAGTGAGACCCTGTTTCAAAATAAAGAATAAAAAATAGGGCTACAGCTGGGCGTGGTGGTGCACACTTGTAATTCCAGCATTTGGGAAGCTGAGACAGGGGGATCTGGGTTTGTGGCCAGCCTCAGCTACTTAGTGAGACCCTTTGCAACCCTTTGCAACTCAGTGAGAGCCTGTTTCAAAATAAAGAATAAAAAATTCTTTTTTTATTCTTTAAAAAAGAGTTGGTGGTGTCGCCTGGTGGTAGAATGCCCCTAGGTTCCACCCCCAGTATTGCAAAAAAAAAAAAAAAAAAAAAAAGGCTAGGGTGTAGCTCAGAGGTAGAATTCCCCTGGTTTCAATCCCCAGTAACACACACACACACACACACACACACACACACACACACACACACAATTAAAAAATTAAAAACTAAGACCAGAATGGGTCCAGTTCTCAAGGCAGCATGTGAACATGTGACTGAATGAACAAGGTTGGAAGCAGGAAATTTCTGATTCAGAATTCTTCCAGCTGATGTCAAAAAGACTATTAGAGAGCAGTGAGAAGGGCTGCTCTGTAATTTGGTTTATAACTTTTTTTTTAACATGCCAACTTTCTTATCCAGAAAAGTCTTTTCTTGCAACCACTATTGCTATTTCCACACTGTGAATTCTATTCTACTTAAATGGAACAGAATAAAAGTCACTCTGAGATTTAATCTTGAAAATACTCAGTAATTTTTTTTTTTAAAAAAAGACTGTTTCCTTCAACTATTTTAGAGTGTTATTAGTTGCCTCCTAGGTTGACTTACACTTTTCAGGTGGTGTTATTGTAATAGTTTGAGCAGTGAATTCTTCATCAAAATATCTGGTATCTGTCTCTGACGTCACTTGAGGTTTAAAGGGAGGTACAAGCTGTAAGAATAAAGAAAAGAGTATTGTTAGTTAAGGTCAATTTAGAAAAATTCATTTCTGGATTAAAATTAGAGTGCAATAAGAAAAATGAGCCACCACATGAAGCTGGGTGTGAAGGGAAGCTGGGTGTGGCTTCGTTAAATACATAAACAACAACAAATGCTGGCAAGGGTGTGGAGAAGTAGTAACTCTTATATATTGGTGGTGGGATTGCAAATTAGTACAACCACTTTGGAATACCATATGGAGGGTCCTCAGAAGAATGGGAATGAACGTACCATATGATCCAGCAATACTACTTCTGGGTATTTATTCAAAATAATGGAAACCCAATTACCAAACTAATGTATGTGTGTCTATGTTTATAGCCACACAACTCATAATTGCCAAACTATGAAACCAGCCAAGATGTCCATCAACATATGAGTGGGTTACAAAACTATGGGATATGTACACAATGGAATTTTACTCAGCCATAAAGAAGAACAAAATTACATCATTTGTGGGGAAATGTATGGAACTGGAGAACATTATGCTAAGTGAGATTAGTCAGTCACAAGAAGTAATAAATAAAATCCTCTCCCTAATATGTGAAAGCTAGAGAGAAAAAGGATCATAGGAGGAACTCTAGATGAGCAAATAAAGCAACCTGAGAGGGGTGGGAGGGGGGAAGAGGGAAACTCCCTAATGTGTATGATGTACACTCACAAACATACCAGAGCCAATCACTAAGACAAACATAAGGAGGAGGAAGGGGGAGGGAATGGGGTGGGAATTGGGTAAGGGCTAATTGGGTGACATGTGCATGTATGCCTCCACCGTCTTGTACTCCATTAAGATGTATGACCACAATGTACCAATAAAAATTTAAAAAAATAAAATAAAATGTGAGAGATTATGCGAAACAGACAATAGAAAACCATAAAATAGGGCAGGAGGAAGAAACTGAGAGATCTGCCCTAATTTTTTCCTCATAAGAGATATATACACAAAGTCATATGCATGTCAACCACTGACAAAACAAGGCTCTTCCCAGTGGCACTGAAGCACAGCCTGGATGGCTGGGAGGATGGAAGCTCCTCTCTCTGGGGTTGGCTGAAGAGTTCAGTGTTAAAAACACAACATAGTACGGTAACTCCCTAGGCCACAGGCATACAGTGCTGCCTTTGGACATCCCAAAGAACTACTTATCTCATATTAACAGTGATGCCAGTCCTTGCCTTGCTCACGGTGCCCATCAAGGTACATGCAAAATTCTGCCCACAGCTTTCACTGGATCCTCAAAGGGGGCTATGACGAGTAAGACACACAGTACTTTTGTGGGACAGAGCTAGACTCAGTGGGTCCTGAGCGGGTATGTGTGGGTTGAGAGAGGCCTTCAGTGTTGCTGTTACCAGGGGATGGCCAGTTCCAGGCCTGGGTTTGGAATACAGGGTCTGGTGGGCACATTGCAGAATGGAACACAACTCTCACGGGGCCAGGGGGTCAGCAAACAGGATAGATCAACGCATGCTGCAGCTCTCACTGTCACCAAGTACATCTTATGTAATAAGGCAAAAGCCTCCAAGCTACTCCCTAGGCAGAGTGCATTTCTAGCTGGGGAGGGGCAGAGTTATGACACCTCACTTTGCAAGCGTCCTGTCCTTCCAGCGGCTGTCTGCCCACCTGCAGGCACAGAGGTGCTCCTCTCAGGTGTCCAGCATCAGCAAGTACTCTCCTGGGGAAGAATGGTATCCTGTTCCCTTCCCCCATCAGCTGCTGATGTCCACACCCACCAAGGACAAAGGGCTCCTCTCTCCCTCCAGGACACACCGCTTGCCAGCAGTGTGAGAAGCCTGCTCGGTGCCAGATGTCCTCCTAGCTGCTCTGTTAGGGTGGCTGCACATGCGCTCTCAGGCCATTCCTACCCACAGTCAAGTGTGCTTTTGGCATCAGCACCACACCAGGGCACATACAATACCAGATTTGATGTGTGCACGCAGTTTGATAACTGTCTCCAACTGGCAGGAAAGTAGGAGCCCAGGGCTCTGGCTGTGAAAATTACAAGTCCACAGATGTGCTCCCAAGAGCTCTGTACCCTTTCATTCAAAAGATGACCACATGAATTATTTTTTGTTATCTTACTGGATATTAAACCCTGGGGGACATTCTATCACTGGACTACACCCCAGCCCTTTTAAAAAATTTTTTTGAAATAGGGTCTTGCTAAGGTGTTGAGGGTCTTGCTAAGTTGCTGAGGCTGGCCTTGACCTAGTGATCCTCCTGACTCAGCCTCTCAAGTACATGCACCACTACACCTGACCACCTTTACCATCTGTGTCCTTCTTAAGACAAAAGTCTAAATCTACCTTATTAATTAGGGAAAACGGTTATTTTGGAAAAGAGAGAGAATGGTTGGCTGTAACTCCAAAAAACAGAAATGCATCTTAAAAAATTCCCAAAGGCTGGGCGTGGTGGCGCACGCTTGTAATCCCTGCGCTTGGGAGGCGGGGACAGGAAGATCACGCATGTTCAAAGCCAGCCTTGCTGGCTTAAGAGACCCTGTCTCCAAATAAAATATAAAATAGGTCTGGGAGTGTAGCCTGGAGGTAGAAGAGTTCCATCCCCAGTACCACCAAAAAAAACAAAAACAAAAACAAAAAAAACCCCAAAGATCATGTTGGCTTATTAGCAAGGACCTCCTTGACCAACAAATGCTCTCATCACTTTTATCCTCACATTGCATTATTTTTTCTTAAAAAAACTTTTCAATATCACACACACACACACACACACACACACACACACACACACACACACACACGTATGTATATACCATCATATGTCATCCCAAATAAAATAACAAGATGTAGCCGGGCGTGGTGGCGCACGCTTGTAATCCCCGCGCTTGGGAGGCGGAGACAGGAGGATGGCGCAGGTTCGAAGCCAGCTGCGCTGGCGTAAGAGACCCTGTTTCCAAAAATAAAATAGGTCTGGGAGTATAGCCCGGAGGTAGAAGGGCTTCCAGGAACCCCAGTACCACCAAAAAACAAAACAAAACAAAAAACAAAAAACAAAAAAATCAAGATGTATGATGGCAGGGACTTAAAAAAAAAGAAGCTTTGAAGCATAGCTGACATGATAATTGGCACCTATATGTACAATTCCAATTTTAGCACTTATGGTGAGCATGCCCATCACTTGCAATGTCTTCTCGTGCCCACTGTCATTCTGTCTGCTCTTCTATCCCCCTAAAGGCAGTGACTGATGAGCTTTTGCCATGACAGGTTTGTATTTTCTATAATATTCTATAAACAGACTCGCACAGTATATACTGTCTGGCTTCTTTCAGCATGATTACTCTGATATTCACATCCACGTCACCATATGAATCAAGAGTTCACTGATCTTATCACTGGGTAGTAGCCCACTGTACAGACCACATTCATCTATTCACAATCAGTGGACATCTATCTGTGTTACTTCCAGTTTGAGGCTACTACTAATAAAGCTGCTGTGAATGTTCATGCCCAAGTCTTTGTACAGATATATGAATTGACTTATATTGAACCAATGCCAAGGAGTGGAATGGCTGGGTTGGTATGGATCTGACTTTACAAGAACCCAATCAACTGTTTTCCTAGTGGTTATACCATTGGGAAATGGTACTCTATGTCAAGAGTGATGGGAGCCCCAGCTGTACCATGCTCTTATTAACACTGCTTTGGTCGAGTCATTTCAACATTAAGTATTCTAATATGTGGTGGTACTTTACTGAAGTTTTAAATCCATACTTCTTCATTGATTTGCATGAGTCTACTTCTTCTTTGCTGACACAACTGTTCAGTCTTTGCCTATTTTTTCTTTTTATTAAGTTTACAGAGTTCTTTATGTACCTGTGCAGGTGTCCTTATCACACAGTTTATTTTAAAATATTCTTCCAGCCGGGCGTGGTGGTGCACGCTTGTAATCCCCGCGCTTGGGAGGCAGAGACAGGAGGATGGCGCAGGTTTGAAGCCAGCCGCGCTGGCTTTAGAGACCCTGTTTCCAAATTTTAAAAAAAAATGTAAAATAGGTCTGGGAGTATAGCCCGGAGGTAGAAGGGCTTCCAGGAACCCAGTACCACCAAAGTAAATAAATAAATAAATAAATAAATAAATAAATAAATAAATAGTCTTCTAGTTTGTAGCTTTTCCTTTCATTCTCTTTATAGTTCTTTTGAAAAAAAAAACTAAATTCTTATTTTGGATACAGTCTTTTTTTTTTTTTTAATAGATCATGCTTTTGCTATTACCTAAACTACTTTTGTATGATTTAATCCTATAAACATTTTCTCTTATGTTTTCCTGTAAAAGCTATAC
This sequence comes from Muscardinus avellanarius, assembly GCF_963383645.1. Lineage (NCBI taxonomy): Eukaryota > Metazoa > Chordata > Mammalia > Rodentia > Gliridae > Muscardinus > Muscardinus avellanarius. The sequence goes on along the minus strand of NC_137793.1, from coordinate 59,894,121 downwards.
ATTTAGGGTGATGATCCATTTTCAGTTAATTTTATATTTGGTAATAGTTCATTTTCCCCCCCATATTGATGTTCAATTAATTTTAGCATCCTTTGCTGAACTAAAATTTCCTTGTACTTTTATTGAAAGTCAATTGATCATATAGGTGTAGGTCTATATCCAGATTTTCTATTCTGTTATCTTGACCTCTTTGACCACCTTTGTATTCCCATGTTAATTTTAGAAATAATCTGTAAATTTCTACAAAATAGCATGCTAGGGTCGTGATTAGGACTGTGTTGATTTATCAACTTAGAGATAATTGACATCTTAAATATAGTTAGTCTACATGAACAAAACACATCCCCCCTTTAAAAATTTTTTTTTTAATTTGTGGTACTGGGGCTTGAACACAGGGACACTCTATCACTGAGGTACATCCCCAGCATTTGTTTTATAGTTTAATTTTGAGACAAGGTCTCATTAAGTTGATGAGGCTGGCCTTGAATTTGCAATCCTCCTGTCTCAACCTCCCAAGTACTGGGATTGCAGGCATTTGTCACCACCCTAGTTTCTCTCTCCATTTATTTAAATAATCTTTAATCTCTCTTAGCAGTGTTTGTCAGTTTTTACTATAAAGGCCTTTTGCATCTTTTGCCAGATGGATAGGTACTGATTTCTGCTGCTACTGGGAACTGTATTTCTCTTAATTACCATTTTGGATTGTCTATTGCTACTGTATATAATTGTTTTATATGCTGCAACCTTTTCTGTATTGATCTTGTATCAAGAAAAGCATGGGTTAAACCTTAGTAACTGTTTGTATATTCCATAAGATATTTATGTTGTCTATGGATAAAGAGATTTCTTTCTTTCTTTCCAATACATTTGTGCATTTTGTTCTTTTGCTTGACTTACTGGACGGCTCCAAACCTCCAGAATGATGCTGCACAACAGTGAACATTATTCCCTGGTAAAAGCATTCAGTCTTTCTCCATTAAGATATTACCTGTATGTTTTTCTCAGATGAACCTAATCAAATCAATGAACATTTCTGTTACTAATTTATTGGGGGTGTTTCACGTTCTGCTTTGTTTTACATCAGAAATAGGTGTTAGATTTTCCCAAGTCCTTTCTTTTTCATCTACTAAAACGGTACTTTCTTCGTGTGTTAGTATGCTGAATTACAGTGACTGACTTTTCAATGTTAAATCTTATATTCCTGGCAACGACACTCTATTACTTGTTTCTACTATTGAATTAAGATTTGCTAAAATTATGGTAGAAATTCTGCATATAAAAATTATGGCACATATGTCTACAGCTTTCTTGTAGCATCTTGGTCTGTTTTTGGTATCAGGCTAAAGCTGGCCTCACAGAATTGAGAAATATTGATTGATACTATTCCTTAAATGTTTGGTAGAAGTCATATGGGTTTGAAGTCTTGTGAGAAAGACTTTTAACTACAAATATTTATTTAGCAGATTCAAGGCTATTCATGATTTTCTAATGGTATATATTTCTTTCTGGCAATTTGCATCTTTCAAGGAATTTACCTATTTCAATTACTGTTTAATCTATTGCCATGAAGTTTTACATGTTATTTTTATGTTATTCACTTAATACCCATAGGATCTGTGGTAGTGTTACCCTCTTGCTTATGGTATTGCTAAGCTGTCTTCTTGTTTTTCTGTCAGGTTAGAAATTTATAAATTTTAAAGATCTTATCAAAGAACTAGTCTTGCCTTTTGATAATTTCTCTATTTTCTGTTTTCTGTTTCATTGATTGCTGTCTAAATTTTTATAATTTATTTTCTTCTGTTTATACTGGACTTAATTATTACTTATTTTTCTAATTTCTTCCTTTCTTATTTTTTTGGGAGGGGGTGGTACTGGGGTTGGAACCCAGAGACTTTCTACCTCCAGGCTATATTCCCAGACCTGTTTTATACTTTATTTGGAAACAGGGTCTCACTAAGTTGCTGAGAGCCTCACTAAGTAGCTGAGGCTGGCTTGGAACCTGTGCAATCCTCCTGTCTCAGCCTCCCAAGCGTGGGGATTACAAGTGTGCGCCACCACGCCCGGCCAATTTCTTTTTATTAATTCTTATTTTTTTTGTGTGGTTTGGGGACTGAACCTAGGGGCATTTATACCTCTGAGCTACACCCCCAGCCCAATTTTTTATCCTTTATTTCAAAACAGGGTCTCAGTAACTTGCTGAGGGTCTCAAGTAGCTGAGGCTGGTGTCGAACCCGGATCCTAAGTACTGGGATTACAAGCGTGCGCCACCACATCCACTGAAGCTAATCATCGGTCTTGGACCTTTTGTTTTTTCCTAATACAGTCATCTGGTATTATAAGTTTCTTTAGAAGTATTAAAGTATTGCTTTAGTTTATAGTTGTACACTACCACTAAACAAGTTTTGTTTTCATTTTTTTAAGTTGTTTGTGGTATTAGGGATTGAACCCAGGAGTATTCTGCCTCTGAGCTATACCCCAGCCTATATTTTTATTTGGAAATAGGGTCTTGCTAAGTTGCCAAAGCTGGCTTTGAAACTGTGATCATGCTGACTCAGCTTTCTAAGTAATGGATTACAGGAGAGCCACCACCACACCACCACATCTGGCTTCAATTTTAGTTAGTTCAAAATAATTTTTAATCTCTCTTCTGATTTTTTCTTTGACTCATGGGTTAAAGTTACATTTAGTTTCAAAATAACTGGGAACTTCCATATATCATTCTATTTTAATTTTATTTTATTCAAAGAGAACATGTATTAAATCATTTGAATCCTTTAGTCTTTACATGACTTGGCTCTCTCTCATGGTATATTTGGCAGATACTCTGTGAACTCAAAGAATGAGTGTTTCGCTGTTGTTAGGTGGGGTATTCTCTAAGTGTCAAATAGATCATGTTGGCTGATAGTACTACTTGAATGTCCTACAACTTTACTGATTTCTCTTTATTTATTCTATTAATTATTTCAAGATATGCTGTACCTGTGGATTTATTTTCCCTTACACTTCTATTAGATTTTTTTTTGCAGTTTTGTTACTAGATACATGACTCATTAAAACTGTGATGTCTTCTTGATGAAATGACCCCTTTATCATTATTATTACATAATCCTTATTACCAGTAATATTACTTGCTCTGAAATGTGAAATTTACCTGATATTAATATAGTCATTCAAGTTATATTTTCTTTCTCTTTGTGTATGTGTGAGAGAGATACTGAGGATTAAGCTCAGGGGCATTCTGAGCTATACCCAGCTCAGGTTTTTTTTTTGTTTGTTTTATTTTGAAACAGGGTCTTGCTAAAGTGCAGAGGGCCTTGTTAAGTTGCTACCGCTGGCCTTGAAGCTGTGATCCTCCTGTCTCAGCCTCCCAGTTACCCCCAGGATTACAGGTATGTGTATCATGTCTGTCTCTGGTTTTCTTTTTTGATTAGTGTGAGCATAGAATAGAGTTTTCACTCCCCCCACCTTTGTGGTACTGGGGATGAAAATCAGGGGCATTTTACCTCTGAGCTATACCCCTAGCCCTATATTATTTATTTGGAAGCAGGGTCTCACTAAGTTGCAGAGGGCCTCACCAAGTTACTGCAATCCTCTTGTGTCAGCCTTCCACAACTAGGATTATAGCCATGTGCCACCAGTCCTGGCTTTCACATTCTTTTACTTTTAATCTACTTGTAGCTCAATTTAAAGCTGGTTTCTTATAAGCAGCATATTGATAGTTCTTGCTTTTTACCCAGTCTAGTAATTTCTGTCTCTTAATTGTGTTGCTTAGATAATTTACATTTAATATCATTACTCACATGACTAGATTGAATCTACCATCTTGCTGTTTGTATTTCATTTGTCTTATCTCGAACACTGTCTTGCACTAATGCTATGTTCCAATTCCTAAAACAGTGCTTCCTACATAGCATTCAACAGTATTTGCTGAATAAATGAAGACTGAATAATCCAATCTTGGAGCTGAGTGGGATGTGAAAGAACATGTAGTCTGCCTTTTTAGAGATGAGGAAATTAGAGCTGACATTGGCAAATAACAACTGGAGCATTAAAAACTGAGATCTGTGGATCTCAAGGTCTTTCTTCCATAGCTCCTACAACACTGAAGACTGTAGATAAAACTGCCTTTGCTTTCTTTTCCAGATGCTAGTCAAAGTCAAGATGGTAATTCTGGAAGACACCCCTATCTCCCTCCCTGACAGAATAAGATAATGTAGTCACAAATATCAACAACGATAGAAGGAATCACAGACCCTATACTATGTCCTTGGGGAAAGCTGTGGGGTAGATAGTAGAAAAAAATAAATCATCATATCAACACTTGAACAAAGGCATTCTCAAACAAATCAGGGATGCTTGGACTTTGGAGTTCATTAATATACATTTATTAAAAAAATTTTTTTTGTGGTACTGGGGTTCCTGGAAACCCTTCTACCTCCAGGCTACACTCCCAGACCTATTTTATATTTTATTTGGAAACAGGGTCTCTTAAGCCAGCGAGGCTGGTTTCGAACCTGTGCGATCCTCCTGTCTCCACCACCCAAGTGCAGGGATTACAAGCGTGCGCCACCATGCCCAGCGTCCAGAATATACATTTATTTTAAACCACAGTTGAACAAATTTCAAATGATGTGTTATTATAAGCAACACTGTGTCTCTGCCAAATTCCTATGCTAAAGCCCTACCCCCTCCAGGACCTCAGAATAATGACGGTATCTGGCCTTGAAAGAAGTGACTAAATTAAAACAAGATGCCAAAGTAGCCCTTCACCCAAGCTGACTGGTGTTCTTACAAGAGGGGATTGAGGCACACAAAGGGTTATCAGGAAAGACCATACACACCAAAGAGAGAGGCCTTGGAAGAAACCAAACCTGATGCTACCTTGATCTTACATGTCCAGTCACTAGAAATGTCACAAAATGAATTTCCCATATTTAAGCCCACAAATTCCAAGACACTAATGAATCTGGCTTTAAACAACAGTGTCTTAATCTCTTCTTCCCCTGCCCCTGTACACTTTTCTCAAAACATGCCTCTAACAACTGAGACAATGTAAACTCTCACTGAGAAACAATGAAGTACTGTACTGACAAAGTCAGAAGTACTTAATGGTAAATCTCAGCTTTCATACAAGCTAACTCAATAAACTACTATAGTGTTATTCACTACAAACTTCATACATTTTCCTTAAAAAAAAAAAAAAAAAACAAAAAACTTCCTTTGAAAGTTCATATGTTCCCAGAAAAGCTAATATCAAAGTTCTGGGCTCAAAATATCAACTTTTGCTTACTGAAGGGCATGTTTAGAGTTGTGCCTTCTGTAACTTCAAGCCCACAGAGGTTCAGCAACATTACAACTCCCTAAATCCTTTGCACACTGATTCTCTACTAAAGTTTAAATGGTACCAAATTACTCTACCATTCCCTCCCTCCCTCCCTTTCTTTTTTTGTGGTACCGGGGATTGAAGCCAGAGGCATTCTACCTCCAGTCTATCCCCTACCTCTGTTTTTTCCTTTATTTTAAATAGGAAATCTTCCCCTGCAATCTTCCTCTCTCAGTCTCTCAGCACTGGGATTACAAGCATGCACCATAACACTCGGCTTGTTTCCTAATTTTTCTAAAAGTAAAGATCTGTGTGCTTCTTATATAGTATAAGTGAAAGAACAGAAAGAATGTTCCTAAACTTATCAGAATAAGCTACATTTGCTATTTCTGGTATGGCTAGAATGCCAACAAGGGTACGCAAATGCCAAAATCCTTGAGCTGGAGTCTCCCCAGACCTTCCTTAGCAGAGAGTCATTGCTACTTCAGGCTTCTTTTTTCTTTTTTGTAGTTTCAGTTCTAGGTGCTTAAGAAATAGAGAACAGGACTTAAAATGTTCTAGAAAAGCTGACACAGACAGTGATCATGGTGCCTTAATTGCCTTAGAAACTGTGGCTACCCCACCATTCAGTGTTGGCATACATGGATCAAAATACTGGGAACATAGATATTTGCAGTAAAGATTGCCAATACTTGTGCCTGCTTTGAGTCACCACAGAGAGTAATCTGGTGCTATAATTTTCACCTTTTAGCGACAACATGAGAGAGTAGCTAAGCTTAGGTGGGAACTCTCGTTTATTTAGTCTCTATTTATTCTGAAAACCTGGCTCCTTGCTTTCTTTTCCACATATACTTGGAAAAGAAAAAGTATGGAAAGAGATTTGTAACTGAATGCATGAACAGATCTGCAACACATCTGACCTAACTGCATTATATGCTAAGCTTTGCCACACCAGTGAACCCTTTTTGACAGAAAACCAGGAACTCAAATGTCAATATTTCATTTCTACAAAACCACACAACTGTTGACCTTGGTCCTATAAAAATGTCACAAGGAGCTCAAGGTGTACGTGTTTATACACAACTGTACTATCATAATTTTGAACCGTCCAAATCGAGTGTTTTAGCAATGCCAAACATCAAATACTTAACTGGTACATTTGCTTGCACTGCTGAAATTTAGAAGGGGTACCTATTTTACCAGAAATAAGAATTTACTCCTCCTCTTCTTCTGTGTGTGTGTGTGTGTGTGTGTGTGTGTGTGTGTGTGTGTGTGTAACTGGAGATTGAACCCAAGGACGTTCTACCTCTGAGCTACACCTTCACCCCTCTTTTCTATTCTTTATTTTGAAACAAGGTCTCACTAAGTTGCGGAGGGCCTCACTGAGTAGCTGAGGCTGTCTGTGAACTACAATCCTCCTGTCTCAAGCTCCCAAATGCTAAAATTAAAACCATTTGCTACCATGCCTGGCTAAACTTACTTTTCTTGACAGATAAATTTCCTCATTAAAAAAAAAAAAAACTTTATAAGCTGTGTGTGGTGGTATATGCTTGTATTCCCCGCCTTTGGGAGGCTGAGACAGGAGGATCACGCAGGTTTGAAGCCAGCCTTAGCTGGCTTAAGAGACCCTGTTTCCAAATAAAATATAAAATAAAACTGGGCGTGTAACCTGTAGGTAGAAGGCAACTGGGTTCCATCCCCAGTACCACCAAAAAAAACAAAAAACAAAAAAAAAAAAACAAAAAAAAATCCCAAAAACAAAAAACAAAAAAAAACCCTATAAAAAAAAAAAACTTTATAAGTACTCACTTGGCTGACCACAGGTCTACTGGTGGACTGTGCTGTTCACAAACACCCAAAGGGATGTTATGTTGTTTGAAGACTTCAGTTATGCTTGGAGAGGATTCCTTTATGAAAAGGGGTCTTACCAGGGACGGCTGGCCCCCTTCTTCCCTTGGGCCTAGCTTGTGCTTCTGGCTGTCCCTCAGCTCTTCCCTCCTGCTTAACTTACATCTTCCCTTCTCAGCCTGCTGCCCCAGACACGGAGCCCGGCCTTCCACACAAAGAGGACTCACCTGTAATCCTGGCACTTGGGAGGCTGACACAGGAGGATCGCAGTTCCAGGTCAGCCTCAGCAACTTAGCAAGACCCTGTTTCAAAATAAAAAATAAAACAGGATTGTGGCTATAGCTCGGAGGTAAAATGCCCCTGGGTTCAATCTCCAGTGCTACGAATAAAAAAAATGAACAGGGCTCTCATTATTTGTGAAACACAGGAAGCCTCTGAGGGGCAGTGGGGACCACCACCACCTCAATGGTTGCCTTTATGACTAGGTGCACATGCCAAGCTCTCCAACGTCTTCTCACGTCCTGGTGGAACACTCCCTCTCTCCCTTACAGCACAGTCCAGGAGCATCAGGGTGCAGCAAGAATTCTTTCTGATTAAAAACGTTCACGAGAGTGAGCAAAGCTGAGTGAGCATGCGAGCTGGGGAGGAAGGACACAAGGGAACGTTGTGATAATGGCCAGTGCTTTACAAGCTGGAGAGAAGTGTCCTCTTTGTGTGGAAGGCCGGGCTCCGTGTCTGGGGCAGCAGGCTGAGAAGGGAAGATGGAAGCTAAGCAGGAGGGAAGAGCTGAGGGACAGCCAGAAGCACAAGCTAGGCCCAAGGGAAGAAGGGCCCAGCCGTCCCTATCGCCTGCCTGGCCGGCCAGTGTGGTAGACAACAGAAACTGAGACTTTGGTTAGGAATACACTCCAAACAGGACATGGAAAGGCTGGGGGCGGAGAACAGACAAACCAGAGCCCAGAGCCCCAACAGAAGAATCAGAGCAAATATCACAATTATGAACAATTAGTATGTACCAAGGTGGCTTAGCCTAGTCAAATTACCTATGACAAAGCCATCATACAAATAAACATATCTGAAAAATTTATAAGGGAATAAACATTTAAATATGCACTCACTAAATTCAATTTTATATTTAGTGATAATATCCTTCAAGAATAAAGGCATAAAGAACAAAATCACATCATTTACAAGGAAATGGATGAAACTGGAGAACATTATGCCAAGTGAGATTAGTCAGTCACAAAAAGTAAAAAATCAAGTGTTCTCCCTAATATGTGGAAGCTAGGGAGAAAATAGGTTATGGGAGGAACTCTAGATAAAGAAGGAGAAACCAGAGATGAGCAAATAAGGTGACCTAACTGAGGGGGATGAGAGAGAGGAAGAGGGAAATTCCCTAATGTACATTCACAAACACATCAAAGTCAATCACTAAGCCAAAAATGAGAGAGGGGGAGGGAATGGGGTGGGAAATGGGGAAGGGCTAAATGAGTGATATGCATGTATGCCTCTACCATCTTGTACTCCAGTAAGATGTATGACTACAATGCACCAATAAAAAATTTAAAAAATAAAGATTAAGTAAGAAAAAAGAATAAAGGCACAATAAAGACAATCTGATAAAAATGAACACTTTTTTGTCAGATGCACTATGAGAATGATAAAGGAAATTCTTTAGGTTGAAGGGGAAGAGTATCAAAAAGACATGTGGATCTTCTAGGAGAAAAGAAGAAATCCAAGTACTCTAAAGAGAGTGGTGACCAATACACAAGTCTGTGAACACCCTAAGAGCCCCTGCACAAAGTGTCCAAGTACTTTGATGGTGAATTACATCTAAACAAAGTGAAAGGAAAACATTTAAAAAGGAATTAAGAGAGCTGGGCATAGTTTGTAATCCCAGTACTTGGGAGGCTAAGACAGGAAGATTGCAGATGTGTATCCGGCCTCAGTTACTTAGTGAGGCCCTCCACAACTTAGTGAGGCTGTTTCAAAATAAAGAATAAGGACTTCCGGGAAGATGGCGACCGAGAAAAGCGGGGCTTAAGAGTCCCGCTAACAACTAATCTCCATTACCACAAAAAGAGCGCCTTTCATAGCCAGAAAACACCATCACCAGAAAAACAAAAAAACCACCAGGCTCCAGAGAGAAAGCGGACTGAGAACAGAGCTCAGGGCCACAGAGGAGACACACACGCCCGAGGACGCGGCAGCAGCGCCATACTGCCGGCGGCAGCGGCGAACTCAGCGGACGGCTACAGCAAGCCGAGGTGAGCCGATGCGGAACAGCCAGGCGGGATCTTTCAGCGCAGACAGCATTTAAAGCTCCCAGTGGCTGAGCTCAGCACACGCTGCAGGGATTCAGAGTGGAAATCAAAACCAGAGAAGAAAAAATACGCCAGCCTCATGGCCGAGGGCGTGGCAGAGGCGCCATATTGTCACCGGCGGAGGCAGCAGCAGTGAATTCACCGAGTCCAGTACAGCTACATCTACGTACTCAAGAACAGTGAGTCAAATTGCGGGCCACAGAGGAGAAATCCCAGTATTGTGCCTCCTGGGACTTGACCCAGTGAGGGAGTGGTGGTGGCAGAGATATCACACCATAGGAGAGCGTGCAACCTGGCACCCCCCCATAGTTTAAAGCAGCCTCTATCGACTCCCTGGGTCGGACACTCTGTGATACAACCCAGTAAAGGAGTAGTAGGGTCTGAGATAATACAGACTCGAGATCCAGAGCACCTTAAGTGAAGCCATAGTGACCCAAGGGAAGAACCCAGAGAAGGCACAAACCTCCGAAATCATGGGAAAGAGGAATAACACTGAAGTAATGAATGTGCACAACCCCACAACATCAGAACCTAATAAAACAGAAAATCAGAGATTTCTAGAAGATCAAATCAGGAAAATAACTGTAGAAATAATAGAGGTGCTTCGAAAAGAACTCAGAGAGAGCCAAAAAGAGATAAAGGATGCAATTAATGAAGTAAAGGCCTCAATTCAAAGCACAAACAACCGATTAGACCACATGGAGAACAGAATCTCGCTCTTAGAAGATGAGCAATCCAAAAATGAATGCATAGTTTCTAATCTAGAAAAAGATATCCAACAGCAGGAATCTGACATTGAAGAAATATGGGCCCATCTTAAGAGAGCTAACCTAAGAATAATTGGAATAGAGGAGGGAAAAGAAAGTGATACCAAAGGGATCAACAATCTCTTCAAGGAAGTAATAGCAGAAAATTTTCCAAATATAGAGCAAGAGGTTGATACACAGATCCAGGAAACTTATAGAACTCCCTTTAGACAGGATCGGAGAAGAGGATCCCCACGCCATATAATTGTCAAAATGACCAATGTGGAAGCCAAGCAGAGAATCTTAAAGGCAACAAAAACAAAGGGCCAAGTGACATTCAGAGGCAAACCAATTAGAATCACTCCAGACTTCCCAAACCAAGTCATGAGAGCCAGAAGGGCTTGGAGTAACATATTCCAAACTCTGAAAGAAAACAACTTCCAGCCAAAAATTTCCTACCCAGCAAAACTTTCTATCAAATTAGATGGAGAAATAAGAAGCTTCCATGACAAACAGAAACTGAAGGAATTTATGTCTTCAAAACCAGCGCTAGAGAAAATACTCAAAGAGATTAACTACAAAGAAGAAATAGGTAACACTCACCAGAACCAGAGAAACAAGGTTTTCCATCCAACAGACAACTAAGATTGGTTATCTGTGGAGATTCATTATTTATGTTAGTCTTTTACCTATCTCTAAATTGTATTGTTTGCCTTTATTGTTGTTAATTTTTAGGATTTCTAGTTGGAATATTAATATACCTTCAGATATAGCATTTGGAAATATTTTATCCAATTCTATTAGTAACTTTTAACTCTGTTTACATTGTCTTTGGATATACAATATTTTCTTTTATTTTTTTAGGGAGTTTGTATATTCTTCTTTTGCCTGTGCCATTGAAATCATATCCAAGAAATCACTGCCAATTTCAATGTTGTGAGGTTTTATGACCCAGATTTTCTCCTAAAAGTTTATAGTCTTAAGATTTATATTTAGGTCTTTTATCTAGTTTGAGTTAATACTTGTATGTGGGATTAGGTAAGGGTCCAATTTTATTCTTTTCCATGTAATTATTATTTTTCAACAATATTTAGTTAAAAGATTATTATTTCCACCACCAAATCTTCGTGGAAACCTTGTCAAAAATAACTTGACAATATAGGGAAGAAGTTAGCTCTAGGCTTGTATTTAACTCCAATGGTCTATATATCTGCCTTTAGAACAGTACTACACTGTTTCAATTATTGTAGCTTTATATGGTTTGAAATCAGAAAATATACATCTTCTAGCTTTGTTTTTGCTTCAAGATTGTTTTGGGTATCTAGAGTCCATATTCCATATCAGGATAGATTTTTTTCTGAAAAATAAATATATGATAGTTTCACCTAAAAAAAAGAAAAAAATATTCTCTGGTAAGAAAGAAAGCAAAAAGAAATATTGAAATGTTATATTTAAGTCATCAAAAGCTTGGCATCAGACAAATGAAACTGTTATGTGAGATTATCATTTTTAATTTTGGATAAATTGCTATAATACTAGATGTCAACCACTAAGCCAAGCATGGGAGGGAGGGATGGGGAGAGAATGGGGTGGGGATTGGGTGGGGGCTGACTGGGCCATGTGTGCATGTATGTCTACAAAAGTTTGTATCCCACTATGATGTATGAATACAGTGCACCAATAAAATAAAATTAAAAAAATAAAATAAAATAAAAAAAAGAAAAAAAAATAAATTCTCTCAATGGTGTTTTGTAGTTGAAAAAAAAAAACAAAAAAAAAACAAAATAAAGAATAAAAAACAGGGCTGGGGGTGTAGCTTGGAGATAGACTGTCCCTGGATTCAACCCTCAGTACAACACACAAAAAATTATAAAATAGGCAAATGATCTAAATAGACATTTTTCAAAAGAAGATATACAAATGGCCAACAAGTATGTGACAAGTACTAAACATCACTAGGCACTAGGGAAATTCAAACAAAAACCATAATGAGAGGCCATCAAATGTTGGCTTTTATCAAAAAAGCAAATATAATAAGTGCTGGCAAAGATAAGGAGAAGAAAGAATCCTCGTACACTGGTGGTGCAATGTCAAGTATAACCACTATAGAGAACAATATGGCTTTTTCTAAAAAAATTAAAAATACAAATACCTTATGAGTCATGTATCCCATCACTTCTGGAACTATATCCAAAGGAAATGAATCAATTTGTCAAAGAGAAATCTACATACTGATTTTTATGGCAGCACTATTCATAGAAGTAATGATATGGGATTAACCAGTGTCTACCAGCAAATGAATGGACAAAGAAAATACGGTACATATTCATGACAGAATGCTAGTCAACTATAAAGAAAAACGAAACCATCATTTACAGCAAAGTGGACAGAACTGAAGGTCACAATGAAATTAAATGAAAAATGCCAGACACAGAAAAATGAACACCGCATGTTCTCACTCAGATGTAAAAGCTAAAAATGTTGAGCTCAAGAGAGTATAGTAGTGATCTGTACAGGCTGGGAGCAAGGATAGTGGGGGGAAGGGACGGAGGATTAGGTTCTAATCATCTACAGCACAGTAGGGTGACTGTAGTTTATACCAACCAGGAACTCAAATGGGAAGAAATGACCATAGGTGGAGATGAACATACTGATTCTTTTGATTGGGTCACCACACATTGTATGTATGTACTGAATCACTGCAGTGAATCTCACAAGTATAAATAATTATTATGCATCAAAGGAAAAGATAGAGTACTCCCATCATCCCCCAAGAAATAAAGTAAAATAAAATATATTTCTCTAATTCCTAATCTAACAGGTATCCAGCTTGTTAAAAAATAACAACAGCAACAATACAGTCAGTGGTTATAATGATGAATAACTAAGATTAGTGGGAGTGATGTTACAAGGTACAGAGGAAGGAAAGGGCACTGTTCAGGGCACTTGCACCACTACGGAAATGCTGCAGCACTGTTTGAAAAAGGACTTGGTTTAGTATGTGTACTTCAGATCCAAGGGTAAACAGTAGAAATAAAATTAAAAAAGAAGCATAATTGACATAATTGCCATGCGATGAAAGGAGGGAAAATGCCATCTTATAAAATGCTCAATTAAAGCCCAAGAAGGCAAGAAAAGAGTAGAACAAAGAGAAGAAGAAATGAAGCATGAGGACATAAAACATAAACAGCAATAAATACAGTAAGTAGTAATCCAACTACGTGGGTCATCGTGTGTGTGTGTGTGTGTGTGTGTGTGTGTGTGTGTGTGTGTGTGTGAGATAAAGGGCTGAATCCAGAGGAGTTCTACTTCTGAGCTACACCCAGTCCTATTTTTACTTATTTATTTTTTCGTAGTACTGGGGATGGAACCCAGCGGTACTGTACCTCTGAGCTACACCTCCAGCCCCATTTTTTAAGTCTTCCCCCCCCCCCAAAAAAAAACCAGTCTCACTGAGTTGCGAAAGGCCTCGCTAAATAGTTAAGGCTGCCTGCAAACTGCGATCCTCTGGTCTCAGCCTCCAGAATGCTGGGATTGCACGTGTGCACCACCACGCCTGGCTCTATTTTTAATTTTAAAACAGGGTCTCATGCTGGCTTTGAACCTGTAATCCTCTTGTCTCAGCCTCCCACCTATTGTTATTACAGGACTGCTTGACTGTGCCCAAATGATAATCACTTTAAAATGTTTATGGGCTAAATACATCAGCTAAAAGAGACTGTCAGAGTAGACAGATAAACAAGCTCTGACTATACTGTGTACAGAAAACCCAAATGGGTAACAGGAAGAACTCTAGATGAAGAAGGAGATCCTATAGAGGAGCAAATAAGGCAACCTAACTGAGAGGATGGGAGGGGGGAAGAGGGAAACTCTCTAAAGCACATGTTGTACTTAAACACACATCAAAAGGGAGAGGGAATGGGGTGGGGATTGGGTAAGGGCTAATTGGGTGATGTGTGCATGTATGTCCCCACCATCTTTTATCCCATTAAGATGTATGACTACAATGCACCAATAAAAAATTAAAAAAAAAACTCTACAGGTGGTCAGATCTTATGAACTTAGGACCAGAAATGACATCATTACCTTTAACTGGCCTGAAAAGTGGCTTTTAGCTGCTGTACACTTTATGAAGCCTTGTTAATTAGGATTTCTTTCCTAGAATTATACTGATGTTAGTTTCTTAGTTTTAATATGGCCATATATATAAGATATTATCACTATGGGAAGGTAGGTAAACAGTATATTTTAACTGTGCTATTTATGTAATTGTTTTCTAAACCTAATTTTTTTCAATATAATGTTATAAAACATAAAGTCTTTCTTTATATCTTCTTGATCAAATCGAAGAAATTCTCTTTTTTTCCCTAGTTTGCAGAGTGTTTTCTGGATACATTTTATAAAACATTTATTTTTATCACTTACATAACTATATATAATATTTTCAATGGTGTCAAAATAGATAAATATAAAGACAGAGACAGGTTATAAGTAAATTAATGGAAGAAGGTACGCCATGCTCACAGTAATCAAAAGTAAGGTGAGGGCTGGGATATAGTTCAGTGTACAGTGCTCAACTGGCATGTGCATGATGCTCTGGGCTCATTCCCCAGTGCCACATAAAAAGTAAAAGAAAGAAAGAAAGCTGGAATAGATATATTAATTTAAGACAAAGCAGAGTTGAGAGCAAGGAAAATTGTCAGCAATAAAAAGGCACATTACATAACAATAAAGGAGTCAGTTCTCTAAGAAGATAGGACAAGCCCTAATTTGATGTGCCTAATAATACAGAGATCTGAGACAAAGCCCAAGAGCTGTAGGGAGAAATAGACAGAACCACTATTACTGCTGGACATCAGTAACTGATGGGTCTAGCAGGTCCAAAAATTAGAATATAACTGAACTGAACATGAAATGAAACAAAACTTTATTATTTAGATAGTATGATCATCTACGCAGAGAATCA
Organism: Muscardinus avellanarius; assembly: GCF_963383645.1. Lineage (NCBI taxonomy): Eukaryota > Metazoa > Chordata > Mammalia > Rodentia > Gliridae > Muscardinus > Muscardinus avellanarius. Next base: position 59,878,914 of record NC_137793.1, on the reverse strand, counting down.
TAAGTATTCTACAAAGGGATATTGCAACTAAGTGAGTTCTGCAGGCTTACAGAATACAATGTAAAATCAATGTATATTTGCAGCAAAGTAAAATGAAACTTTAAAATATGACTTATATCAGAAAACATGAAATAAGGATAACACAAGAGCCCCAAACACAGAATTATAAATCATTACTAGGAGAAATAAGGACCCCCACAGTTAATGGAGACAGACACTAAGCTCAGCATCTGAAGACTTGGTGTGAGGACAGGATTTCTCTCCAAACCGAGATTCAGCACATCTCACAAAAATTCCTTGTGGAATGACAAACAGTGTAAATTTCACTTAGAAGTCTATTAAGAAACTTATCTTGACAAATTCATATGGGAAAACATCCTGCCCAAGGATCTCAAGCTGTAAGGCACTGAAGTGATCTTGTGTATGAGAGCTTATCATTTCCACAAAGAGCGAGGGGCGAGCCACGCTGGCCACCCGCACTTCCACCCCTGCTTAGAGGGTGAGTCAGGCTCCTTACAAAGGTCACAAGATAAAAGTTCTCCCCAAAAGATAACAGCAACTCTAGGTGTGTTTTCATCTTCAGACTTACTGCAATATTTAGAAAGGGGGCCAATAATCACCTAATAATAAATCTGTGATCTCCCAAAGCTCATTAGTAAATAAGATGTAACAAAAACACCTAAGCCGGGCGTGGTGGCACACGCTTGTGATCCCAGTACTTGGGAGGCTGAGACAAGAGGATCGCAGGTTTGTGGCCAGCTTCAGCTACTTAGTGAGGCGCTCCACAACTCAGTGAGACCCTGCTTCAAAATAAAGCATAAAAAGTAGGGCTGGGGGTGCAGCTCAGAGGTAGAATGGCCCTGGGTTCCATCCCCAGTATCACACACACACACACACACACACACACACACAAAACTAATTCTAGAGATGAATTGTCCACTTATAAGTAGACATTTCAAGACATAAGGACCCCATAAAAATGTACAATTTTACAAATTATTTCATAATTTATACTGTCCAAAGCCCTCAAATTTTAACTGAATTTGTAAAAGAGTTGCTGGTGTCAAATTGGTTCCTCTAATTAGTTTCTTGTTTATCTGTGATATGATATCAACCCAAACAGAGCAAACCACATTCTCACAGCATTGTGGAAGACTGAACATGTGAAGACACAATCCTATTTTAGTTACTCCAAAGCATTTCAGCACAGCGTTGTGTAAGCCCGCAGGTACCAGGTGTTGACACATCTACTCTTCAGGGAATTCTGCTCATTTGTGGAAGACACTTTACACTTTGCTCAAGTTAAATGGCATCTGTTTTATCATTTGTAAATTTGCTTTGTTCATTTATCAACTAAATTTACATTTCAGCAGTCCTTTTCCCTGCCCATCTTCTCTAACTCCATCCCCACAGGATAGCCGCCTGGTTACCCTACTCTTTGACACTTTCACTCTGGGCATCTCCAGCAGTAGGACAGAGGGCAAGGCTGGTTTCTCCTGTGGTGTGCTGGCTGGCTCCCAGCCGGCTGAGGCTGCAGCACTGCTCAACAGCAATAGCTGAATGATTACAAGATCAGGAAGACTACGGTGACCGGTCTTAGAGGTTCCTGCCCTGTCTCTTCTTTAAGTTAAGAGCTTTATACATGGTAAAAATTCAAAATATGTGAGTTTGGTTGAATTGAAGCTTTGAAGAAAGGTGTTGAATGTGATGCAACTATTTTAAATATTCTAAACATTAAATATTTTAATGTTTAGAAGGGGTATTCCCTCTTACTGACAATTTAATGCAAAAATAAAATACTTGTGTCACTCCTTCATAATTCATATAACAATATACTATTATTTAAGGGATTAATAAAGAAAAATACTTACCATAAAATAAGCTCTATATTATTGTTGATTGATAAGTATTTCAGAGAAAAGAAAAGCTGAAATAAATTGAAATGGACTAGCTAGATAAGATAGGTAAAAATTCTAAATAAATTACTGAACTCTATACAAATTTCATATTGAAAATTTTATAGCCAGGTGTGGTGGTGCACGCTTGTAATCCCCACGGTTGGGAGGCGGAGACAGGAGGATCACGCAGGTTCGAAGCCAGCTGCGCTGGCTTAAGAGACCCTGTTTCCAAAAATAAAATAAGTCTGGGAGCCGGGAGTGGTGGCGCATACTTAATCCCTGCGCTTGGGAGGCAGAGACAGGAAGATCATGCAAGTTTGAAGCCAGCCATGCTGGCTTAAAAGACCCTGTTTCCAAATTAAAAAAATATAAAATAGGTCTGGGAGTGTAGCCTGGAGGTAGAAGGGCTTCCAAGAACCCCAGTACCAGCAAAAAAAAAAAAAATTATAGAAGCACTTGAAAATCAAAATATCAAAATTACTGTCTGTAGTAATAACAGGTGAAGTAGTAAAAAATAAAAAATGAACAGACTGAGTGATTCCCTATTCCTGAACTCAAGTAAAAATTGTAATATTAGCCGGGCGTGGTGGCGCACGCTTGTAATCCCCGCGCTTGGGAGGCGGAGACAGGAGGATCGCGCAGGTTCGAAGCCAGCCGCGCTGGCGTAAGAGACCCTGTTTCAAAAATATAAAATAGGTCTGGGAGTGTAGCCCGGAGGTAGAAGGACTTCCAAGAATCCCAGTACCACCAAAAAAAAAAAAAAAAATTGTAATATTAGAAACAAGTAATAAGGGTGATTTCATTTGAAGCACCCCTCGTGTTACCCCTCTGTAACATGAGACTGTAACTGCTTTCTATATTTCTATATTTATAATAAACTCATTTAAATCTTCAAAAAAAAACAAAACAAAACAAGCAATCAACTGGGCTTGGTGGCACATACCTGTAATCTCAGTACTTGGGAGGCTGAGACAGGAGGAACATAAGATTGAGGCCAGCTTCTTCAACTCAATGAGGCTCACATCAACTTACCAAGACCTTGTTTCCAAATAAAAAATCAAACAGGGCTGTGTGGATAGCTCATAAATAGAATGGCCCTGGGTTCAATCCCTTCTACCACACACACAAAAAGACATATACTTGGCAGCATCCATTGTGTGGACAACCAAATTTGATCTCAGCCACTAGAGAAGTTCCAAATAAAACGACAAAGTTATTGTTCTGTTAAACTTCAACTACCAAACTACATTTAAAAAAAATTCCTTTCAAAATAAAGATTTGCATAAATGAATCTCAAGGTTTTACTTTAAAATTAAAAATATTGATCTTGCTGGGAAGATGGCGACCGAGAAAAGCGGGGCTTACGAGCCCCGCTAACAACCAATCTCTATTACCACAAAATCAGCGCCTTTCATAGCCAGAAAACACCATCAACAGAGAAACAAAAAAAATGTAATTACAAGGGACAGAGAAAAAGAGGGCTGAAAAAACGAGACACCAGAAAGAAATCAGACCGCAGGGCTGTGGCCGGAGCCACGGCGCAGAGCGGCGGGCGCCATCTTTCCTTGCAGCGCCAGACCTAGAGAGGAGGGGGACTCAGAACGGAGCTCAGAGCCACAGAGGGGATAAGCCGGCCTCACGACCAAGGACGCGGCAGCAGCGCCTTACTGCTGGTAGTAGCGGTGAGCTCACCGGATGGCTCCAGACGAACACACTCAACAGCCCACCAGGCTCCAGAGAGGAGCAGCGGACAGTGAGCCGAGGTGAGCCGCTGCGGATCAGCCGGGCGGGATTTGGCAGATTTTTCCGCGCAGGGAGCATCTAAAGCTCCCAGTGGCTGGGCTCAGCACACTCTGAAGGGACTCAAGAGCGGAGCTCAAAACCAGAGAAGAAATACGCCAGCCTCACGGTCAAGGGCATGGCAGCGGCGCCATATTGCCACCGGCGGCAGCAGCAGTGAATTTACCGAGTCCACTATAGCTCCATCTGCGTACTCAACAACAGTGAGTCAAATTGCGGGCCCCAGAGGAGAAATCCCAGTATGGCACTCCCAGGGACTTGACCCAGTGGGGGAGTGGTGGTGGTAGAGATATCACACCATAGGAGAACGCCCAACCTGGCATCCCCCCATGGTCTAAAGCAGCCTCTATCGACTCCCTGGGTCTGAGACTCTGCGATACAACCCAGTAAAGGAGTAGTGGGGTCTGAGATACCACAGACTCGAGATCCAGAGCACCTTAAGTGAAGTCAAAGTGACCCAAGGGAAGAACCTAGAGAAGGCACAAACTTCTGAAATCATGGAAAAGAGGAATAACAATGGAGCAATGAATGCCCACAACCCACAACATAAGAACCCGATAAAACAGAAATTCAGAGATTTCTAGAAGATCAAATCAGGAAAATAACTGTAGAAATAATAGAGGTATTTTGAAAAGAATTCAGAGAGAGCCAAAGAGAGATAAAGGATGCAATTAATGAAGTAAAGGCCTCAATTCAAAGTACAAACAATCGGTTATACCACATGGAGAATAGAATCTCACTCTTAGAAGATGATCACTCCAAAAATGAACGCATAGTTTCTAATTTAGAAAAAAATATCCGACAGCAGGAATCTGACATTGAAGAAATATGGGCCCATTTTAAGAGAGCTAACCTAAAAATAATTGGAATAGAGGAGGGAAAAGAAGGTGAAACCAAAGGGATCAACAATCTCTTCAAGGAAGTAATAGCAGAAAATTTTCCAAACATAGAGCAAGAAGTCGATACACAGGTCCAGGAAACTTATAGAACTCCTTTTAGACAGGATCGGAGAAGAGGATCCCCACGCCACATAATTGTCAAAATGACCAATGTGGAAGCCAAGCAGAGAATCTTAAAGGCAACAAAAACAAAGGACCAAGTGACATTCAGAGGCAAACCAATTAGAATCACTCCTGACTTCCCAAACCAAGTCATGAGAGCCAGAAGGGCTTGGAGTAACATATTCCAAACTCTGAAAGAAAACAACTTCCAGCTAAAATTTTCCTACCCAGCAAAACTTTCTATCAAATTAGATGGGGAAATAAGAAGCTTCCATGACAAACAGAAACTGAAGGAATTTATGTCTTCAAAACCAGCGCTAGAGAAAATACTCAAAGAGATTAACTACAAAGAAGAAATAGGTAACACTCACCAGAACCAGAGAAACAAGATTTTCCATCCAACAGACAACTAAGATTAGTTATCTGTGGAGATTCATTATTTATGTTAGTCTTTTACCTATCTCTAAATTGTATTGTTTGCTTTGATTGTTGCTAATTTTTAGGATTTTATTTGAAATATTAATATACCTTCAGATATAGCATTTGGAAATATTTTATCCCATTCTATCAGTAACTTTTAACTCTGTTTATATTGTCTTTGGATATACAATATTTTCTTTTATTTTTTAGGGAGTTTGTATACTCTTCTGTTGCCTGTGCCATTGAAATCATATCCAAGAAATCACTGCCAATTTCAATGTTGTGAGGTTTTATGACCCAGATTTTCTTCTAAAAGTTTATAGTCTTACGATTTATATTTAGGTCTTTTATCTATTTTGAGTTAATATTTATATATGGGATTAGGCAAGGGTCCAATTTTATTCTTTTTTATGTAATTATTATTTTTCAACAATATTTAGTTAAAAGACTATTATTTCCTCTACCAAATGTTCGTGGAAACCTTGTCAAAAATAACTTGACAATATATGGAAGATTTAGCCTTAGGCTTTTATTTAACTCCAACGGTTTATATATCTGCCTTTAGAACAGTACTACACTGTTTCAATTATTGTAGCTTTATATGGTTTGAAATCAGAAAATATATATCTCCTAGCTTTGTTCTTTTTCGAGATCGCTTTGGGTATCTAGAGTCCATATTCCATGTTAGGATAGATTTTTTTCTGAAAAATAAATATATAAATATATGATAGTTTCACCTAAAAAAATGAAAAAAATATTCTCTGGTAAGAAAGAAAGCAAAAAGAAATATTGAAATGTTATCTTTAAGTCATCAAAAGCTTGGTATCAGACAAATGAAACTGTTATGTGAGATTATCATTGTTAATTTTGGATAAATTGCTATAATACTAGATGTCAACCACTAAGCCAAGCATGGGAAGGAGGGATAGGGACGGTATGGGGTGGGGATCGGGTGGGGGCTGACTGGGCAATGTGTGCATATATGTCTACAAAAGTTTTTTTGTATCCCACTATGATGTATGAATACAGTGCACCAATAAAAATAATAATAATAAAAAATAACTTCAAAAATATAAAATTAAAGATATTAGGGCAAAATTTGAAGTTATTTTTTGTTAATTTCCCTAAAGAAAAAAATTAATACATGGTATATTGTTTTCTTTCTCAGAGATAATCAGAAGCAAAGTAACAATTATTATGAAGAAAAAAGAGAAAAGTAAGTTTTCTGACAATGTTAAATAACGTTTCAAGAGGCACTTGGGAGGGTCCTAATTATACATAAAAATCTGTGCTAAAAGGTTCAATAGTTATTTTACTGTCACAGTAAAATGGAAAATATCATTGGATCATTAAACTTTATTCATTTTGGGACTATAAATTAATTTCAGCACAGTAGCCAAAATATATGCATACCATGCCACGAAGATATCCTACCTTTTTATCATATACATCTTGCCAGTTGACTCCAGAAAAGAAGCTATGTCTCATAATTTCCTTTGCATCATCTGGTCCTCCACCAAGGCTATAAGTACAAAAATAAAATTAAGTGATTATAAAACATTTACATAAGCCCAATACATTAAAAGTTTTTGTGAAAGTATACTTGTCCATGTGATAAAGAATTCCTGAAATAAATAGTTGTGTAAAAAGAGTTTTTGCTGTAAGATCAAATTCTCCTAATATTCTGTTAAGAACTAGCTTTGGAATAATGCAGTAGTGGAAAAGAGACCACAGCTTTGGACACAGATTATCTGGCAATTCCAAGAGGTATGGCAATGTAAAATGGCTTAACTCAGTTTTCCCATCTGTAGGATGGGAATAATAAGCCCTCCTGGGGTTAGAAACCACATAGGTAGCACCTAGCACAATAAATAGTAACTGTTACTACCGTCAATTCCCTAAACCAACTTCCTTTTTGAATGAGTCAAGTCAAAATATACCCTTGTGACTATAAATCTGAAATAATTAATTGATTAGAAAATAATTTGTGGAGCACTGCTATAGATAGAAACTCACAAACTATTTTTATATCTCAAAAAGAATCCCATGAACAGTTTAATTACTATACACACTACCATTACAATGTAATGTGCTATGCAACTTGCAAAATGAACTAAAAATTGCAGAATATACCCTCTCCAGTTTTTGAAAGCATTCTTAACAATTTCTGACACAATATGAAATTCAGGTGTTTTCTGGGTTCCTCAGTCTAATATAGTACAAATTAGTCTCTAAGAGAATTGTGAAAGGGAGAAAAGAAGAATAAAAGAACATGAAAAAGAGGAAAAGAAAGTAAAGGAAGCCTACTTAAATCTGAACTTAGTAATATTGAGTTCTTACGGATTTATGTTTAGAAATTATGTGTGCTGATAAATACTTAATAACCTGCTCTCAGGGGGAAATTGAGCATATATACACATATAAATTCACTATAAATTTTACTGACGTAAAGGATATGAAACACAAAATTTACAAAAAGTAATAAAGTATACAGTATTTCTCTTGCAAATTAGCTAAATGATTCTCACAGAAAACTCTTGTTAATTTTTATTTGTTCTAATATAAATATTGTTTGACAACTTTATGTTAAAATTAAAGATGAAAGTGATAAAACAGATATAGCAAACTTCATTTGCTTGTTAGTTATGTGACTTCTTTGTGTAATGGTTAATAGTTTGGGAAAAGTAGAAGCAATATTTATTTTTTGTGTTATTTTGTAATGTAACAGACACAGACACAACACACTTTTAAATTTAATCTGTACTATTACCCTTTTCACCATCACTATTTTTTTTGCAGGTCTGGGGATGAAACACAGGGGCATTTGACTTCCTCCCTGCCCTATTTTTTATTCTTTATTTTGAAACAGGGTCTCACCAAGTTGCGAATGGCCTCATTAAGTAGCTGAGGCTGTCTGCAAACTGTGATCCTCCTGTCTCAGCCTCGCTGGGATTACAAGCCTGTGCTACCATGCCCGGCATCACCTTTTAAGTCTAAAGAATGAAAACAGGAAGTCAAACCCTGATTTACAATATTAACCAATTTGTGTGTGTGTGGGGGGGTACTGGGGGTGGAACCCAGGGACTTTCTACCTCCAGGCTATACTCCGAAACCTATTTTCTATTTTATTTGGAAACAGGGTCTCACTAAGTTGCTGAGAGCCTCACTAAGTAGCTGAGGTTGGCTTCAAACCTGCACAATCCTCCTGTCTCAGCCTCCCAAGCGCCACCACGCCCAGCCAATATTAGCCAATTTTGATGATGCAAATATTGTCACCATAACCAATTTCAAGCTACCACAGTAGCAAAGCATTATATATTATTTCTATACATACATACCCTCAAAAACAGAGGATAGTAAGGTGTAAAAAAATTAAGGAGTGATGAGTTGTGTTTATCATCTTTGCTTTTACTATTCTTGATTTAATTTGTAAAGTTATATTAAATTTTTAGTTATAATATTAAATATCCAGCTCACAAAATTCCTAAAAAAATAATAACTGGTTCTTATGAACTGCTACATATCAACTCTAACACATTGCTGAGTAGGAAGAAAACCAAGTATGTTCACAGAAATCAAGTAATCATAATTCTAATTAATTCTGGGTATAAGGACCCAGGACCCTCTGACACTTTGTCAGGATGGAAATGAAACAACTAGCTGATAAATGGATGCCACTGATGATAAGTGGCTCCACAAGTTGTGTCTCTTACTTCCAGATCTACACAGAATTCTCTCAATGACGACACCCCCCCCCACATAGGACTTTTAAACTGGATCACATTTTAACAGCGATGTTCACATCTGGAATCTCTGACCTGACAAGTCTGCATTTGATTACTGCTTAGCTCTCTAGTCTCTGCCCTCACTCTTTTCATCCTGCTGCACATTGTGTGCATCTCTCTCTCAGCAGATAGATGATTCCTTGCCAAGCAAAAATAAGTACTGGATTACCCAAAGGCATTCTGTTTCTAGGTTGGGGACCAGAAAAACAGAAACACTAAGCTGTATGGTATGGTATGGGGTGTGTGTGTGCGTGAGTGCGTGCGTGCGTGCGTGCGTGCGTGTGTGTGTTTTGGGGAGCTGTACTGGGAATTGAATTTAGGGACATTCTACCTCTGAGCTACACCTCCAGCCCTTTAAGGATGGTGACACTAAGTTTTTGCAGGTCTTGCAAAGTAGCTGAGGCCTGGCCTTGAAGTGATTCACCTGTCTTAGCCTCCCTAGTACTGGGATTACAGGCATAATACCATGCTCTGCTTTATTTCTTATTTTGAAACAAGGGCTCACTGAAGAGTCTTATGCACTATCCTAAAACCTGCAGTCCTCCTGTCTCAGCGTTCCAAGTAATGAGATACCAAGTACTTGTACCTGGCTCAAAATAAATGTTTCTAAAAAGAATTGAGCATTTCTAACCATGCATCAAAGTAGTTGCCATAAAAAAAAATCAGAACTCTACTGTATTTGTGTACAGGTAGGTTACAATTCATTTACTGTTCATAGTTTATAGTACTGTTTATATCTGAAATATACTTGTGAAGGCACATGGGGGAGCTGGACTGAAAAATCAAAATCATCTTGTATTTGAATTTAGTTATTCATTTTCATGTAAAATCTCAGTTCATTAGCAAAAATTTGGCTTTTGGACATAGATGACATTATTTATGAAGTACATATAAAATATCAGCCATCAGTGCTATACAGTCTAAGACCATAATTTTAATCATTTTAGAGGCTGATAGATTCTTTAACACAGGTTTCCTCAAAGTGTGAATTTGTCAAAAATTGCAATATCAATGACTCTCTGATGTACAACTAAGGAGTTTAAAATAATACAAAATGATTTTTTTGTGTGTGTGTGTGGTGCTGGGGATGGAACCCAGGGGCTTTCTACCTCCAGGCTATCCTCCCAGACCTATTTTCTATTTTACTTGGAAGCAGGGTCTCACTAAGTTGCTGAGAGCCTCACTAAGTAGCTGAGGCTGGCTTCGAACCTGTGCCATCCTCCTGTCTCAGCCTCCTAAGCGCGGGGATTACACGCGTGCCCCACCACGCCCAGCTCAAAATGAACTCCAATATTAGAATGCCAAACTAAGTCATTACTTCCTATGGATTCTTTACTAGTACAAACACTGCAGAATTTCTGTTTTCCTAAAGTTTAAATGTGTCATGAGATTATAAACTGCATAAAATGACAGAGACTAGGAGAATAATAGAGTAACAGAGAAGAAAAGCAAAACAACAGTTGACCACTCTTTGATAGAACTGACAGCCATCAGTAAAGAATACAAAAAGAATCCAACAGTATTTAAAGCAGCTCAATAGGGAACATGAAGAATGCTATGATGCTGTCACTGATCGTGTTCCCAAAGACTGTCCACTGCTCTCTATTGGCTCTCTCGTTTTCCACCTGTAAATAAGTGATTCCCAGTCATCTGTTCCAGGTGTACTGGAGATTGGATCCAGAGGCATGACACTTGAGCTATACTCTCCCCAACCCTTTTAATTTTCTTTTTTAAATTTTGAAACAGGGTTTTACTAGCTGGATTGGAGGTCTTACTAGCCTCTAACCAGTGACCCTCCTATCTCAGCCTCCCAACTCTCTTCTCTTTACAGTCTACCTCTGGGTAGAGAAACTATGTACTACACTGTTAACATTCTAGAATCTTATCTTGTTTAATTTTTGGTACTAGAGCTAGAACGTAGAGGCTTTCTATCTCTGAACTTTTTGCGGTACTGGTGATGAAACCCAGGGGCATTCTACCTCTGAGTGACATCCCCAGCCCTAATTTTTTATTCTTTATTTTTGAAACAGGGTCTCACTGAGTTGCAAGGGGCCCTATTAAGTAGCTGAGGCTATCTGTGAACCACAATCTTCCAGTCTCTGGCTCCCTAATGCTGGGATTACAAGCGTGCACCATCACGTCTGGCCTTACCCCAGCCCCCTTTTTTTTTCTCCTTTACTTTGAAACAGGGTTTTATTTATTAGGTTGCTGGGGAATCTTGCTAAATTGCTGAGGCTGGACTTGAACCTGTAAATCCTCCTGTCTCAGCCTCCCAAGTACTGAGAGATTACAAGCATTTGCCACCACGCCCGGCACATTCTAGAAATTTACCTCAGACGTTTTTTTTTTATCTTTTTGAGTTAATATTTGTATATGGGATTAGGTAAGGGTCCAATTTTATTCTTTTCCATGTAAGTATTATTTTCAACAATATTTAGTTAAAAGATTATTATTTCCACCACCAAATGTTCATGGAAACCTTGTCAAAAATAACTTGACAATATAGGGAAGAATTTAGCTCTAGGCTTGTATTTAACTCCAATGGTTTATATATCTGCCTTTAGAACAGTACTACACTGTTTCAATTATTGTAGCTTTATATGGTTTGAAATCAGAATATATATATCTTCTAGCTTTGTTCTTTTTCAAGATGTTTTGGGTATCTAGAGTCCATATTCCATATTAGGATAGATTTTTTTTCTGAAAAATAAATATATAAATATATGATAGTTTCACCTAAAAAAATAGAAAAAAAAATTCTCTGGTAAGAAAGAAAGCAAAAAGAAATATTGAAATGTTATCTTTAAGTCATCAAAAGCTTGGTATCAGACAAATTAAACTGTTACGTGAGATTATCATTGTTAATTTTGGATAAATTGCTATAATACTAGATGTCAACCACTAAGCCAAGCACGGGAAGGAGGGATGGGGAGGGAATGGGGTGGGGATCAGGTGGGGGGCTGACTGGGTGATGTGTGCATGTATGTCTACAAAAGTTTGTATCCCACTATGATGTATGAATACAGTGCACCAATTTAAAAAAAACACATTTAATAAAAAAAAAAAGAAATTTACCTCATATTCATCCAACAGTTCCTAAGTACCTACTACATGCTATCTATGGAGCGGGGGGTAGGCTGACAGCAAACAAGTACAGCTATACTACCAGTCCTGGGCCTCTGTTTTCTATTTAAATAGGAAAGTGAATAGCATCTACATGTCTGCCCTACAAGGCTACTGTAAAAGCAAGGTTGAGCAGAAATGTGAAAATGCCCTGAAAAAGAAAACAAAAGCACTTCACAAACATAAAATAATACACCTCAGTATGTATGATATCATCTCTCCTCTAGATGTTTAAGATGTAATAGACTATCAGGGAAATACCGACATGCACACATACCTAGATAGGAGAGAAGATATATACATATATAAACAAATATATTAAGAAACACTTAAAAATTAACCTCATTTCACATGATTTATAAGACAATGTGTGAATTTCTAAACATGAACAGAGAACTATGTGGCTCACTAGGCCAAAGAGCAAGGACTACAGGTCTCTTCAGGTTATAGCTAGAGCCCCAAAACAGAAACACAGGCCAGTATGGTGGCACACACTTGTAATCCCAGTAATTGGAAGGCTGAGACAGGAGGACCGCAAGTTTGAAGCCAGCCTTAGCAATTTAGTGAGGCTCTCAGCAACTTAAGAGAGACCCTTCTTCCAAATAAAAAATAAAATAGGTCTAGGGGTGTAGCCTGAAGGTAGAAGGTCCCTAGGCTTCATCCCCAGTTATTACGAGCCACCCTGCCCAAACACACAAAAAAACCAGAAATATAATGTGAAAAGTGTTTTTGGTCCCTATCAATTTTTCAGCTATGCATGCAAAGAAAATATTTTTCAAATGAGAAAAAAGTAGTTAGATGCCGGGCGTGGTGGCACACGCTTGTAATCCCAGCATTTGGGAGGCTGAGACTGGAGGATCACAGTTTGCAGACAGCCTCAGCTATTTAGTGAGGTCCTTTGCAACTCAGTGAGTCCCTGTTTCAGAAAATAAAGACTAAAAAATAGGGTTGGGGGTGTAGCTCGGAGGTGCAATGCCCTAGGCTCCAACCCCAGTACCAAATACACACACAAAAAGTAGATATGTCCACATTGGCGGGGGGGGGGGGGTGGAAATGGAAAAAGGTCTATTTTTTCTACAATATAATTCAGCAGAAATAGAAAGGCCTTGAAAATGAAGGGAAGAAACAGAATTCTCTCACTCCCACAAGATCAAGCAACTGGACAATTAGGAAACAATTCACTCATAATATGGGTAGTGAAACTTATGAAAATCTTATTTGATAAATCTGCATAAAATTTCCAAGTCAAGAAAGAGTTGATGAAAATTTTTGAATGTTCTACATTATGCAGTTAAAAATAAGTCAGCATCTCAGTGGGAAGATGTCTACAGCAAATACACTGCATCTTGCAGTTAGTTTTATTTGAGTTAATTTCCATATCACAATTTCCAACCACACTCCAACGGAGTGTTACTTGCGGCTTACCGTTTATTTGGATCCTTTATCAAAAGCCCTGAAAGCAGTGATTTTGCATCTGAGGAGAGTGTTCGAGGAAACTTAATGTCTTCCATTAGTATTAGTTCAAAAAGTTTCTCATGATCCTGGTTGTAGAAAGGTAACCTCCCACACATCATTTCATACATGACAACCCCTAGGCCCCACCAGTCCACTGCTCGGCCATAGTCGTTATCTTCTAACACCTAAAAGTGAAACCAGTAAAATGATTAGTTATTATACGCAAGCCCCCCCCCCCACCCGGTACTGGGAATGGAACCCAGGGGCAACCTACCTCTGAGCTACACCCTCAGCCCTATTTTTAAATTCTTTATTTTGAAACAGGGTCTCACTAAGTTGCAGAAGACCTCACTAAATAGCTGAGGCTGGCCACAAATCTGAGATTCTCCTGTCTCAGCCTCCCAAGTCATGGGATTACAAGCATATATCACCATGTCCAGCTATAAACAAACTTTTAATTCATTATTCACAAGATGTAATAATTTCACATAAAAATGCACCCCAACTTTCAACCTGAGATCTTGACCTCTAAAACCATGAAGTAGTCAACAAAAAGTATAAACCACAGCAAATATGACACAGAATATTTAATATCCAGAAAGTCAGTGTACAAAAAGAGACCAAATTATATATACTCCCAGTAAATGAATATATTTAAGGATCAAATAAAAAATGTTAGCTAGGATTTTTGCCTATTTTGTGTTAGATCTACTTAATTACTCATTCTAAGTCCACTAATGCGGACTTTAAGTAACAGCTGAAAGCCAGGCAGTGCTGATTATAGAGCATGTACTGTACCTTACAGCTGATAACATGAGAAAATTTGATGAAAACAAAGTAGTCCTCATGTTCTAAATTTCTTGGCTTGCACTAAGTTTAAAGTACTAAGTTTTAAAAAGAGTAAATAACACAAACCAAATAGATGGAGACAGGAGTGAAAAAGTGCAATATAACAAGGGGCAGTACCCAAGTGACAAACACTCAAATAAATTAGTTATGTGAATATAAAGGTTCATTGTATGGCTTGTAACAAGCTTTAATGTTCAAAGGCACAACCAAAATTTTAATTAAACACTACAACTTTAGTTAAACACACATGGGTTTAATACCTGTATGGTATATATCTTTACATTTGCTTTCTAAAATGTATCAGATGTAAAAAAAATTTGGTAAGAAATGATGTGAAAGTATCACATTGCTTAAGTGAAAGAAACTTGTTCACATCAAAACAAGGCAACTTACCATTTGTCCCAGGTAAAATTTGGTTTCATCTTTTTATCAGATTTGCTTCTCATTCAACAGATTATTCCTCATCTATATGTAACACTCAGCATTTTATTTTAAATAACTATATTTGAATACTCTTAAAGCTTACTTTATTTGATCCTGTCAAGGTCTGGGGAAAATCAGATCAAGTAAACCACAGGCATGAATTTCATTAATTAAAAAAAACTTATAGCTGATGACATGAGAAAAATTGATAAGAGCAAAGTAGTACTCATATTCTAAATATTCTTGGTATGAATTAAATATTTTATAGAATATTACTCCTATTGACTTTTATTTAAAAATCACCAGAAATTTAATATAATTGCAGGCAATATTTTTTGATAGTTATAGTTACCTATAAATACTACAAAAGGCACTTTGGTAGAGTATTTAAAGATAAAGAATAAAATTTTTTTAAAAAAATTGTGTTACCTAAAAATCTATTCCATAGGTGTTTTGGAAATACTCTGAAAGATTTTTTAAATTCAATTGTATTATTGTTTATTTCATGGTTAAAGACACCTAGGAACTGAATTAGTATGTTACAATCATAAACCCAGTGGTTTTTCTAGAAATCTTTTATAAATCACAAACTAAGAAAACTATTTTCTGATAGAACAACAAATTTTAGGTTTTATCATTGGCCAAAAAAATTTTGAAATTTTTACTTGTTCATACTACCATATGCGATCAAACAGAAAATAAACAAACAAAAAAACCTAAAGAAGCTTAAGGAGTTCTACTTAGGTTCTTAAGAGAAAGGAAATATTGTGCATATCATTTGGATTTCAGTGATCTCATGGCCAGATAGTAGTTTGTGAGCCTTTATCTAAATGATACAGGATTTTACCTAATGACAACAAAAAATTTTAAATCTAAGTAATCTTTAACTGCAGTCCTACCACACCAACAAAAGAGTGGCACACACAAAAAGGAGCCAAATGTGGTTTTTAACCTCTTTTTTCATAAACCCATAAAAAGCATAAAAGCTGGATTAACTGCCTCCCGAACCCACATTTCACCAGCCGGGTTCTCATCCCCAGCTGGCAAAACTGGCAATCCTTTATTTTTGTTTAAATACCTGGTTTGCGGCCAGAAGAGAAAGTGAGTACATAAAAAGAGGATTTTCATTTTTGAAGAGAAATAAGCAACTGAAAAATAAAACTGCATTGTAAAAAATATGTTTGATAAAATATATTTTATTTAGTTTTGTAAAGTGAACCCTATTTCTCAAAATAAACGGTTTTGCTTCTGAATATACGTATTTTAATTCACATGCAGACACATAATGCGGTAATCAGAAGTGTTTGCTGCACCACTCCGCACTGAACAATACTGACACACTGTCTTACTGATGTGTAAACTTTAAGAGGAGAAAACCTGATAACTCGGTCATGCTCTCGACTCAATACTTTGCTTTCAATTAAAGACAGGCTTGCTCAACTCTTATCTGTAAGACAGCTGAGAGGTGAAACACACAGAAATAAAAATAAAAGTGATCACAATATTCTGCATGTGGATATATATTATGAAAATGTTCCCACTGTCCATATTCTTTTTCTCCCCTTAAAAATGATCTAAATCAAAATCCAATACTATGAAATACTCTGGAAATCCCAAAGCCAAATTAATTCTTTCAAATCCAACAGCCTCTTTTATATTATTTTTGGAAGATAACGTCTTCCCTTATTCAATGTATCTCTTTTTCTAAAACCACAGTGACATATAAAAACCATACTTCTTAACCTAAGAGCTGCACAGTTTCTTTCTAGTTTCTTCAATGATTGTTTTGTTCTAGCAAAATATTAATTTATTTCATGGTTATTAAAATAATCATAGGTAGGTAAATGGTGATACAATATAGGTACTATACCAATAAAGTATATTTTAACTCAATTAAAATTTTTATCATATAGTTTTGACATAAAGGCTGATGATCAAAACATGCTCCTGAGGAAATGATCCAGTAAAAAATAATCTATCTTGAATGAATCAAAAGTGTTTGTTTTTCATAAAATTAATGTTACAGGGATATAATATAGCCCAGGGCCTCCTATATGCTAGGCAAGTGCTCTTCTATTAAGTTACATCCCCGGCCCTTGTTACTGACTTTTAAATGAAATTCAAAGTATACATATCAATGCAGAATTTGCTATTTTCTTCCATCCCTACTGTTTTTTGTGACCTTATTTGTAGCTGCACTTTATACCTACATTAACACAAATGCCCAAACAGAGAGAGGACAAGATTTGGAACATTAAAACACAAAGGTTGAAAGGTGCTAAGAGATCACATCGAGTAAAACCCCAGAGTACCAGGTATAGAAAATAAACTGCTTCAATTTTCCTTCCAGGAGCCAGAAATCACTTTACTTTCAGATATAAAACCGAAAAGTCAAATATCAATTAATCTTACATATTCTAGCAATATTTGGTAAGGACACTTCCATTATAAAACAACCAGGTGTGTGTGTGTGTGTGTGTGTGTGTGTGTGTGTGTGTGTGTGTGTGTGTGTGTAGGACCAGTATTGAATAAGCTTTTGAATAATCACTAATTTCAAGGAATGATATTAAAAAACAAACTACATATTTTAAAATAATACATCAATTAAAGTTCCCAATGTAAATATTTGGCTAACAAGCATTTAAAAATACATATTCTAGTATTGTTTTGAGCAGTGAGGGTTTGCTGGAGGCTGCGGACGGCTCTCTCAGCTCGCCAGCCAAGCCACACAGCGCATCCAAGGCAGGCAGTTACACAAGGAGACTGGATGTGCCCCGGAGTGCCTCATTGCTCCAACAATCCCAATGGAACAGATGGAGAAAATTCAAACATCTAAACAAACTGTCTGCACACCTATGCTGTGAAAGTAAACTGCGAACTGGGATGAACCCATTTACCGTTAATTCAAAAAAACTGTTTTTCTGGTAACCTTATATTTCAGGTAATTGATGTGTGTGGGTCTTATATATAATCATATATCTGTGTACTTTGTCATGTATGGAAGCCTTTTAATGTATTATTAACATGACAGGTGTTTGCTAAAAAACAAATGACAGAAAATCTTCTAATATGAATTTTTAAATAAATTGCAGTTTCAGAAGTATACATTTCAATTCATAAGAATTATGAATTTGTGGTTTTCCCATCTTTTCTTCATAAACATATATTTACAACTGTTCCTGAACTGCTCTAATAATTCTCAAGAGACAGCACTTGTCAACACCATTTGCCATGAGTCAGAATGTTGTGAGCTTTGTGGCCACCTCTCAGCATGTGCATAAAGATGACCAAGCACAGTCTGAATGTATGCCATTTTCAATATGATCCACATAAAAATAAAAAACAAACAAATAATATCCCCCCCCCCACCAAAAAGAGATGACTGCATTCAGCTAACAGTGCCTTCCAAAAGCAAGCTCAGGCCGGAGCAGTAAACGGTCTTCAACAAGAGGAAGATAAATGCATACAACAATGCTGACAGGTCACACTTGCACACGTCTTCTCATACTCCCCTTTTTTTTTATCCCAGAGCAATAAGACTTGATGAGATGCTAAGAAACTGAATTATTTTTCTAAGTAAAAATAGCCAGATAATACTATAGATTAGTATCAGTGTTCCCAGTTTGGTTAGAGAATGTTCTCATGCTTGAGAGATCTGAAAATTAAATTCATGTGTTTGGACTAAAATCATACCAAATATTCTATTAAAGGCACAGATCATAAAACACCGAGAAGTTTATGGGAAAAATAGCTACAATAAGAACTGACAGGCCTCTAAATAAGAAAAAGTCACTATTTATAAACACCAACAAGGTATAATTTCATTTTAGTTCACATTTAACTAATACCTAATTATGGGACAAAATGAGAAGACTTTGTTAATATTATCCAGAAACAGCATAAAGTAGCACCATATAAAGAAGAAAATTAAATGTATTCACTCAAATAATAAGACAATTCATCTGACAGAAGCTTTTAAATATAAATTCTACCTATAAAGCAGACAACAACTATCTAATTATTATGCTCCTAGAGGAAATCAAGTGAAATCAAAATTTTGTGAATTTAATTTTTCCCTTAATAATGGTGATGAGACCTTTTTAGAACAATAGGAAGAAGTTTTTCAAAAGTATCTAAGGCGGTCAGGTGTTATATGAATTATTATTAATTAAATATAGAGCATACTGTTTTCACAAAAAGCTTGGGAGTTCTAAGATTAATTTCACAATCTGTAGGAACACAGTGGAACTTTGTCCAAGAGCTAATCAAAATATAACTCTGAGCTACTATTTTCACTACAGATTAAACATGTAAACATATGTAACTTTAGTCTCATTCATCTTTCTTAAAGATTTTCTAAAGATAATATTGAAAGAGTATTCAAAATGACACCGTTCATGTTTATTCTATGTTAGATTTTAAATAATGAAGTAAAATTCGACCTAATATATTTCAATCAAGTTAGCATCTAACTACTTTCTCCAACACTGGTATTACTTCAGACTAGCCTTGCCTAGTGCACTTAGCAACTTCTTAGGAAGTTAATGTGTATCTTTGATTTTATACTGATAAAAAATTTAATTTCCATTTATACTATGATTTATCATAACAAAGCAAACTTTATAACAAAAAATTTCAGGTATTGTTAAGAACATTTATGAGATAGTAAACATGAGTTTAGAAAGAAAAATTTGTAAAATTATAAAAAGAGCTCTGAAAACTACAAGGGATACCTCAAAAAGTGCATTTTTAGCCATTGGGGCAAAAAGCATTTTGTACAAAAATAAAATACAAGTATATATGTTTCTCAAGAATAAAAGCATTTTGTACATAAATAAAATAGAAGTCTATACATTTCTCAAGAATAACCCATGGCTATACACATATATTTCCCAATAATATGCCATTTTTTATAATCTTTTGTTAGTTCTAACTCAATTAATCAAATACTTTTTATTTTTACACTATTACAGAAGTGCATTTCTCTAGGTTTCCAAAACCACCTTATTCCACCTCCCCATCTGTCACCATCTGCTTCTTTTTAGCATGTACTTTTTGTGTGATCACATAAGCATGTGAAAAATAACTAACATTCAGATGATGATCTGCTGGTACATTTGAGGACTGGGCATAATAAAAGCGAACTGCCAAAACGTACTTAACACTTTTAATTTTGTTGGGTCTTGCATATCAGCTACATTTGATTTTCAAACTGTTTTACAGTTGGAAAGTTGAGCAGGTACTGCTAACTCCAGAGCAAAGCTGAGACTCTAAATAATTAGCACTGCATCAAATGGCTTGGATTCAACAGGAGCCAAAGCAAATCATAAATTCAATCGTAAGAATTACATGTGATTTCTAATTTCTTTTATAATTTCTAGGTGTGGAAATATAGCAGAAATTATGAAAACAAAATCTCTCAGACAGTTTATGGTCCATAATTTATTAAAAGACCAGTTTTATTTCCTTTAATATAAGAAAGTATAAAACTGCTCTCACCTAAAACTATACACATTAATGTATGTTTGGAGATATGGCCCATTAGATGTTGAGTTTATATGCCAGTGAGGGCAGAATCTCTGTAATCTCTTAAATCCAATCTTTTTCTTTAAAAAAAAGATCTGTAATGCTTCCCAGGCTGAAAAATTGCACAATAAACTCCATTCTTCATCAAAAAAGAACAAACACTTTAAGGAATATTCTCTTTTCTGATAAAGGACATATTTATAGGAATTGATTTTTCCTGGTGGTCTCTGCCACAAGAAGCAAGTTGAGTCCATTTAAACCTAAGTTCTTTACAAACCTGTTATGAGTCTGACATACAGCCTACTTAATAATTAGCTTTGGACGAATTCCTAATATTCTTTTTGAAGTCTCTTTGAAATACCTTTCATTTATCTTTAAACAAGAAATAATTTCTTCCAGATTAAAAGAGTTAGACGGTATAGAAGTGCCACGGCTACATGTAACAGAAGCTATAGAGAGATCTCTGTGCACTGTGGAAACAGTTCTACAAGAGCAGGAGGAGGGGAATACTAACAGCGAGTTGAGTCGTTCATAAGAAACAGGAGTCAGGAATGCATTCCAGACCTGACACATAAATACAATTTACATGATTATCAAGAAAAGGCTAGCTGGGTGAATTACAATGAGCTTGTAATTCCAGCTACTCTGGTGGCTGAGACAGGAGGATTACAAGGTGCAGGCCAGCCTCAAAAGCGTAGTAAGAACCTGTCTCAAAATAAAAATCAGAAAGGGCTGGGGATGTAGCTCAGTGGTAGAGAGACCCTGAATGTAATCCCCAGTATCTCAGAAACAATAAGAAACTCTTAAAGAAGGAAAAGAGAAAAGGTGAGTGTTAATAACGACCTCTGCTAGAAACATCGAGGTTCAAGGAGGTGCGAGGTGTCTGTGAAGGCAAAGGAAATGGAATGGTTTCAGTTCTTGCCAGGGTTAGGGTTAGATCCCACCACATCAGTCCCCTGTGCTCTCAACTCACAGTGATTCCCCTGTCCCACAGGTCCCATCTCAATGCCACTGCCTTCCCATCTGCTCCTGGGTGTCCATCTCCTCTATTCCCTTCCTGCTTCCCCTTTAGGGATCCCAGACCTTCCTAGGCTGAAGCATGCTTTTTCCCCTTCCACTCCCCTGTGTAGAATCCCAGTGCAGCAGTCTCCTTCCTGCACAGTAGTAATCTTGTTCCATATCTTATCATCTTAGTAAGCAGCAACCTACTTGAGGATGAAGCCATTTCTTACCGTCATATTCCTAGCACTGATCACAATGCCTGATATAAGAAACATTCAAGAAATACTCTTTTTTTTTTTTTTTTTTTTTTTTGGTGGTACTGGGGTTCCTGGAAGCCCTTCTACCTCCGGGCTACACTCCCAGACCTATTTTTATATTTTTATTTGGAAACAGGGTCTCCTAAGCCAGCGCGCGCGGCTGGCTTCGATCCTACGCGATCCTCCTGTCTCTGCCTCCCAAGCGCGGGGATTACAAGCGTGCACCACCACACCCAGCAAGAAATACTCTTTAGTGGGGAGTGCTCACCAGTGAGATGGTTCATGTTAGAGATCAGAATGAAGGAATTAAATCCTTAGTTTTTTCAAGTAAAGGAAAACATATTTCAGACTACCCCCATTCAACAAAAAATGCATATTATAACATATATATTTAAAATATAAGAATTAAAATTACATGAGAGTCAGGTGTGGCGGCGCATGCTTATAATCCCAGTACTTGGGAAGCTGAGACAGAAGACTGCAGGCTCAGCAACTTAGTGAGGCCCTCTGCAACTTAGTAAGAGCCTGTTTTAATAAACAAACAAGCAAAGAAACAACTAAATAGAATAGGGCTAGGGATGTAGCTGTGGGATAGAATGCCCCTGGGGTCAATCACCAGTACCAGAAAAAAAATTACATAAGAACTTTGAGGCTTGTCATCTATAGACAGTAACTACTATGATCACACCTCTATAAAAATAAGATATCAAGATTTTAATTATGAACCAACATCTATTAACCATGAACCTTTGTAATATTTTAAAGAAGATAAATATGTTTTCTTACTTGTTTTTAAAAAGAAATTGATAATTTCTTGTGAAATGTAAACTCCCTATTTAGAAAACAAGTGGACTCACATTAAATTCTTGGTATTGTTCTTCAGTGGACAACATTTGCATAGAAAACAGTATCTTTGTTTCTCAGGAGATCATCTGCTTCTGAAATGAGATGTATTTATCCTCTTCAGAAATAATTTTCCCTAACTGTGACACAACTAATTTTGGTATTCTAAATATAGGATATCATCATTCATGGGAATGTATAGCAAGGGTAATTGAATTCCATAGAAACAAAGAATTTGTTTTTCATGATATTCTTGAAAACAATCCTATTCTAGAAAATATGGTCTTGTATTTGAATAAACAAGGAACAGTGTTTCTAAAATTTTACCTAATTCAACTACAAAAATAGAGAATTTTAAAGTCCTGGCTGTAACATAAACTAGTTTCTTGGTCAAGAAAATATTAGTTGAAAATCTATAAATCTTAGCACTTTTTTTTTTTTTACAAAAACTCAACATTTTTAAAAAGTAAATTTAATTCCTAGTTAAAAACTATTATAGTCAATCAGTATAGTTACTATATAAGGAATGACAAGATCTCGTGTGTGTGTGTGTGTGTGTGTGTGTGTGTGTGTGTGTGTGTGTGTTACCAGAGACTGAAACCAGGGGGCATTCTGCCTCTGTGCCACATCCCCAGCCCTATTTTGTTTTTTATTTTTTATTTTTATTTTTGGTGGTACTGGGGTTCCTGGAAACCCTTCTACCTCCAGGCTACACTCCCAGACCTATTTTATATTTTTATTTGGAAACAGGCTGGCTTCGAACCTGCGCAATCCTCCTGTCTCTGCCTCCCAGGCGTGGGGATTATAAGTGTGCGGCACCACTTCCAGCCTGTTTTTTATTTTAAAACAGGATCTCACTAAATTGTAGAGGGCTTGCTAAGTTGCTGAGGTTGGCCTGGAACCTAGGATCCTCCTGTCTCAGCCTCCCAGGACCAGGAATACAGGTGCTATCACCACACTATTCTTCATTGTGAATTTATTCTACTACTTAATTTCTTTTGATTACCTTTTCCTATTGAACATTTACAAAGCATCCATTCTTTAAAAACACAATAACATCTCCATGTATCCTTAAAATTCTGACTTTCTTGGACCATTAGTTTAAAAAGTAAAAGTTCAGCCGGGCGTGGTGGCGCATGCTTGTAATCCCAGCATTTGGGAGGCTGAGACCAGAGAATTGCGGTTTGTGGACAGCCTCAGCTACTTAGTGAGGCCCTCTGCAACTCAGTGAGACCCGGTTTCAAAATAAAGAATAAAAAATAGGGCAGGGGGTGTAGCTTGGAGGTCAAATGCCCCTGGGTTTCATCCCCAACCCACAAAAAAAAAAAAAAAAAAAAAAGTAAAAGTTGGTTTTATGGTTAGGCAAACCTAGTCAGAATCCTAATTACACCTATGCCACCTCCTAGCAGTATACAAATCATATAAAAAAGAGTTTAAATCATCTTCCGTCATATTTAAAAAAAAGCTGGGTTTGCTATGTATCGCCCAATGGTTAGTTCAAATATCAAATGGTAATTGCAATGCACAAATACAGAATTTGGTCCATCAAGGATGCTCAATAAATAGAAGCCCAACCCATCAGAGCTAACACCTCCAGACGTGACTAGCTTGAGTGGAAAACAGCTGTTCTCTTCTCTACAGCTTGCAATGCTTGGCTTTCTTATCATTCAGATCTCCGAGAAAGCATCCTTTCCCTGACCATCCTACTTGCAACAATGACAGCTCCCATCTCCATCTCACACCCTTTCCAATGGTGGAGGTGGAGTCTATGTCTCTAATATCTGTGCAGGTTTATGACTGCTTCAAGAAAAGAGCCTATGACTAAAATGATGTTGTGTGACTTCTGAAACAAGGCCATAAAAAGAGATGCACTCATGAATGCTCAAAGCAGCATGATTCATAATAGTAAAAAATAGAACTAAAAAATTCATCAATTGCTGCAGGCATAATTCATAATGTGGTATATTAAAGTCCTACAATGAAATAATATATGGCTATAAAAAGGAATTAAGTTATTAACATGTTAAAACATGGGTGAACCTTGAAAACAATCTGCTAAGTGAAAGAAGTCAGACACTGAAGACCCCATACTGTACAATAGAATTTATAGGAAATATTCAGAATAGGTAAATCTACAGAGACAAAGATGAGTGGTTGCTTGCATAGGGGGAGAAGAAGAGCTAATGAGTATGAGGTCTTGTTTGGATGATAAAAATATTATGGAATTAAGACAGTGGTGATGGTTGCATAGCTACGTGATTATAGTAAAACAAAACAAAAACACCCTGCTGAATTGTACACTTCATTTTTTGGGGGACTGAACCCAGGGGTACTCTACCTCTGAGCTATACCCCCAGATATATATGTATGTATGTATTCTGAAACAAGGTCTTGCTAAGTTGCAGAGGTCCTCACTAAGTTGCTGAGGCTGGCTTTGAATCCGTGATTCTTCTGTCTCAGCTTCCCAAGTACTGAGATTACAGGCATCACATCCATCTTGAAACTGAACTCTAAATTAAACTCTAATTATAAAAAAGATCTATGTTTAAAAAGTTAAACATATGAAGGTTTCCTAGGTTTAAAAAGAGAAAGTGAGAGTGAGAGCATGCATTGCAAGGCATCATCTAACCTGTTCTAGGACAGTCTCTTTAGGAGTTCAGAGCTGAAGAACTCTGACCACTCCAAAGCTGTCATTATGAGGAAGCACAGGCCATGTGGAGAGACTACATACACAACAACAGCCCTAAGAAGGTGCCAATGGACAGCCAGGAGCAACTGGACATAGGGCTGAAGACCCTTCTAGATGGTTCTAGCCTCTAGCCAGAGTTACCTCCTCACTGTGGCCAACGCCCTACATACAAATGAAGCAGATATCTCTGTCGTCCCTGTCCGTTTTCCTGATTCAGAAAGTCTATGATCATATTAACTTGTTTTTTTCTTCACTGCTCAGTATGAGGAAGCTTGTCACACCACACCACACCCTTGATGTTCTTCCCTTTAAGGAACTTGAGATATTATGTCAGTTAGTTATTTTTATTCTCCCTCACCAGAAGTTCTCTGAGATTAGGGTCCTTTTCTGTCTTATTCCTGTAACCACATAACTCAGAAACAAAACAAAACAAAACAAAACAGTATGTATCAGACACACAGTAAAAATTTGTTGAATAAACTAATGAACTATTATGGAATGCTTAGTACAATAACGACTAGTCTGGAGCTTCCACTGATATGAACTCCAAAATGTAGATAGTAATTCCATTAACTTTCCCAATACAATAATTTCTAGTAGTTCAGTATTAAACTCACCAAACTGCAAATCCAGTAATTACTATGGTTTATAAAACTGTAAACAATCTTGCTGAAATCATTCAACTGTATTATTTTAATAAATGAAACAAAATGGGTATAACCAAGAAATAAAACGGACTTGATAAGCTTTAGTTAAGGTACTTGAGCTTATACATTTAATTTTTATGTGAAATTGGCCCTAAAATGCTTCATTAGACAATATGTAGCAAAATATATTTGATTCAGGTTGAACTCTAGGTTTAAAAAAAAGCATATTATTATTTTGGGGGTTCTGGAAATTGAACCCAGGGGCATTCTACATCCGAGCTATACCCCAGCCCTACTTTTTTATTCTTTATTTTTGAAATAGGGTCTCACTAAGTTGTAGAGGGCCTCATTAAGTAGCTGAGGCTGGCTGTGAACCTAAGATCCTCCTGTCTCAGCCTCCTATGTACTGGGATTACAAGCATGCCCCACACCCAACTTGTATTATGAATTTTAAGCATTATAAAAAAGGCTTGTATGGTTTCCTTTGCCAAAGACATTCGAATGGGACAAAGGCCTACCTCTGGTGCCAGATATTCTGGTGTGCCACAAAATGTCTTCATGGTGGCTGCATCCGTGATCCCTTCTTTGCAAAGTCCGAAATCTGTTATTTTTATGTGACCATCTTTATCCAGCATCAAATTCTCCAACTGCGTATGAAGAAAAAGGACATAATTTGTTCTATGGTATTCAACAGAAAAATACCATTTTGAAAAATTACTGTATGCTAAGAGGGACATATTGAATAAAAACTTAGTTGTAGTTAATAGAACTTTCAGTACTTACTCTGTTGCCTCATGTGTAAAAAGAAACATGTCTTACTAAACAGCATGTAAGTTAAGAACTAAAGCCAAATCAACTTTCAAAAGCAAACATCAGCTGGGCGTGGTGGTGCACGCTTGTAGTCCCTGCGCTTGGGAGGCTGAGACTGGAGGATCGTGCAGGTTTGAAGCCAGCCTCAGCTGGCTTAAGAGATCCTGTTTCCAAATAAAATATAAAATAGGTCTGGGAGTGTAGCCTGGAGGTAGAAGGTCCCTGGGTTCCATCCCCAACACCAGAAAAAAAGAAAAAAAGAAAAAATAATAATGCTCTTTTTTTTCTCCAATAGAAGGCAATTTTTTATTTTGAGGTACTGGGGGGGGGGGTGTGGAACCCAGGGGCAGTCTACCTCCAAGCTACACTCCAAGCCATATTTTTTAAAACAGTCTCACTAAGTTTCAGAGGGCCTCAATAAGTAGCTAAGGCTGGCCGCGAATCAAGATTCTCCCATCTTAACTTCCCAAGTACTGGGATTACAAGTGTGCATCACTATGCCCAGCTTAATAGAAGGGAATTTAAACAATCCCAGAGAAAGAAACAACTTCTTCTAAAAAACTTACAGATGGGTTTCATCAATTTATTTTGGGAATCCATTGTTATTAAAAAATATTCACTTACAAAAATGTTTTTTGGTGGTAGCTGTAAATCAAACCTAAATTTTGTTTTATAAGGTAAAGAAGTATCTTCTTTTACAACTTTTTGTACTAAGTACCAACCCCTTTAAATGTAAAAAAAAAAAAGAATATCAAAGTCAAGCACTCAAAATGCAGAGTAGAAATATAAAGTTGGAAGCTTTTAGATTTTAAAAATCTATTAATTCAACAAAGACCCAAGACAACCTTAAAGATTAAACTAAATGACAAGGCCATTTGCCTCAAGTGAAAATTAAGAAATGGGTGGGAGGAGTCTGTGAAAAGCAAACACAATTAAAAAATAACAACAATGTAACTGAGCCCACCCTCCAATGGGAACGGACACTAGGATTATCATCACACCAAGACACAAGTTCTGAGTTGTAATCATATAGCTTTAGACAGAAGAAACACACAAAATGTGAGAACCAACTTTTATTTAAGGAGTACTTATTGTACCCTTTAATGTGATGACATTTTGAAAGTGCTTTCCTGAAGTCCAGTCAATATCAAGTTTGATACAGAGAGAGTTCAGACACCAATCATCTAAAATGTAATGGCTGCCGGGCGTGGTGGCGCACGCTTGTAATCCCCGCGCTTGGGAGGCAGAGACAGGAGGATCGCGCAGGTTCGAAGCCAGCCCCGCGTGCTGGCTTATGAGACCCTGTTTCCAAATAAAAATGTAAAAATAGGTCTGGGAGTGTAGCCCGGAGGTAGAAGGGCTTCCAGGAACCCCAGTACCACCAAAAAACAAACAAACAAACAAACAAACAAACAAAAAACGTAATGGCACCATTCTCTCTGGCATACTGTCAAATGTCCCCTGAAGCAGACACGCATCCAAATGAGTCATGTTCAATGAAGCAGTGATCAGGACAGACAGGGCCCCTCCTTGCAGCACTAATGTGCTGCCCGAGTGAGCTACAGATTCCCTACAGGTTTCAGATCCAGCATACTTCAGAAAGCTCACTCTTTTCCTTGTCAACAGAAAGCTAAGTAAACCTTAAACATAATGATGAACCTTCTTTAAAATAAACATTCTTTTATTTCACCCAGATTCAGATACCTTGATGTTCCTTATGAGCCTCTTATCAGCTGGATCCCAGAAATCAAGCAGAGACTACTAAATCCACCCAAACACATATGAAAATTATCTCTGCTTTCCTTCTCAACTGTTATCTTTTTTTCCTGCCTTGGTCTGTCATTCTCTATCTTATGCCTTGGCTTTCTCTTACTTTTTTTTTTTTTTTTTTTTGGCGGGTCTGGGGACGGAAACCCAGGGGCATTCTACCTCTGAGCTACATCCTGAGCCCTCTTTTTTATTCTTTATTTTGAAACAGGGTCTCACTGAGTTGCAAAGGGCCTCACTAAGTAGCTGAGGCTGGCCATGAACCTGGATCTTTTTGTCTCAAGACTCCCAAATGCTGGGAGTCACTATCCTAAAATGTCATTTTGCTGAGTGAAAAAAACAACTTGCCATCAAAAGATGAACATATGAAGGTACATTATTTTGAAAATTATCCCCAAATTAAAAAAAAATCACCAAATATCAACTGCTGTGTGCATGCATATCACTGTCAACATGATTTACATGATGATATGAGACTAAAATTCACTAATAAAAGCACATATTAAAAAATCACCAAATCTAGTCTTGTATGAAGACAGGTCAGAACAGCAACTAAATCACTACTCTTGTTACAAAATAATTATTTTATGCAGGAAGCATTAGCAAAGATCCCATAAAAACAGGCCTAAAAAACATGGCTGGAGTGATTTACTAACCTGCAGCAAACACAGAATCACCTAAAAGCTGTGTTAAAGCAGACCTGTGGCACAGATAGCAGAGCAATGTGTAGAGATAATTTCCTCAGTATTTTTCATACTAACATGATTCTAGTAATTACTTATAGATTTTTAGGACCCCCTTCTACTATCTAGAGGAGGAAGAAAAAGACTTGTGATGATCTCTCTTGATTCTTTCTCCTGAGTCTCATGGTATTCCTTCTTGCCTTCATTAGCCACATCATGTCAAGTGCACATGGTCATCGAATGATGAAGTACCTATGCTGTATTTCTAAGATTTTAAAAGTTCTGCTTCATCACCACAGTTAGTTTCCAATACTGGGCATAGGGCAGCATGTTCATGAACGACAGATGCAAGAGCAAGAATGGAGAAAAGAGTGTATATTTAAAATGTGGATTAGCCATGCATGGTAGCATATGCCTGCTATGCTAGCACTTGGGAGGCTGAGACAGGACTATCACAGGTTGGAGGCCAGCCTCAGCAACTTAGCCAGACCTTCAACAACTCAGTGGAACTCTGTCTCAAAATAAAAAATAAAAAGGGCTTGGGGTGTAGTTCAGAGATCCAATTCTTAGTTCCATAGTACCACAAAGCAACAACAACAACAAAAGGACAACACTATTTCTCTCAGTGAGAGGGCAGTTACGTGATCATGCTTTTAGGGCTGGGGTGTGGCTCTGTGGTACAGCACTGGTCTAGCAGGCACAGGCCCCAGGTTTGATCCACAGTACTGTAAGAACAAAGATCCAGGCACAGTGGTGTACACCTGTAACTCCATTACTTGGGCAACTGAGACAGGAGGATCAAAAGCTGGAGGCCAGAGCATGATAACTTAGGGTGACTCAGTTTAATAGTGAAAATTTTAAAAAGGCTGGAGATGTATCTTAGACGTAGAATGCCCTTGGGTTCAATCCCCAGTACCACAAAAAACAAACACAAAAAAACACTGGTAAGCTAGGCATGATGTGCATGTCTGTAATCTTAGGACTTGGGAGGCTAAGACAGGAGGATCGCAGGTTTGAAGACAGCCTGGTGAGACTCTGTTTCAAGACAAAAAATACAAGAGAGCTGGGGTGTAACGGGAGGAAGAATGCCCCTGGGTTTAATCTCCAGTATCACCAAAAAGCTGAACAACCAAACACCCTCAAAAAAAAAAAAAAAAAAAAAAGGCGACAAAAATACACAACATAAGACTTCATGCATATGAGGAGAGAAAAGGAGTATTAGATATAATACCTCATAGAATTTCCACAAAAAATGTGGCAACATAATTTGCCAGCTAAAGTGGCCAGCATAATTGACAGAAGTCTTAATTCACTATGTATATAAAATAATGGTAGACTTTAAAACACTTTTTCCTTTGCTGGGCGTGGTGGCACACTCTTGTAATCCCCATGCTTGGGAGGCGGAGACAGGAGGATCGCGCAGGTTCGAAGCCAGCCTCGCTGGCTTAAAAGACCCTGTTTCCAAATAAAATATAAAAAATAGGTCTGGGAGTGTAGCCTGGAGGCAGAAGGGTTCCATCCCCAGTACCACCACCAAAAAAAAAGAAAAATACTTTTTCCTTTGTGTTTTGTGGACAAAAACTTATAACAACTAAGTAATATGCTTCTTCTGACTTCTGCTGGTGGCTAGAATAGAATTAAAACTCGAAAAACCCTAGCTATAAAAAGGTGCTTCCCAAACTTTTAGTACACTAAATTCACAGGGTATACCAGGACTAGGGGGCAAGCTCCTGAGGCTAGAGCTGATGGCCTGGAGGCTCCTCTGACCATGTACTGGCCAAGGGAAGCCATGGCTTGGGCAACCTGAACGGTACATCAAACTTGGTTTTAGAAACCAAAACTGCCTCGAGATGTGACATGCAACTCTAGCACACTTTTCTCATTGAGACTGTTTATTTGAGCTCAACACCAGAGGGCTGATAAGAGTTGAAAGGGCTATGGTAAAGATTCAAGCTATCCTTCCTGCTAGCATTAAGCTTAGAAATAATCTAAATCTGGGTAATCCTTTTTGGAGACCCTCCTCCCCAGTGTGGGAACTGTGCTGTTTTCTCTATCCGCTATGAAATGCTGCGTTCTGACCAAGAAAAAGAGAGAGAGGGAGGAAGAGATCTAAATTTATTTGGCAGTTTCTCACAGAAACAGTGTAAGTGGTTAAATACTCTCCAATTAGGTAGAAAACAAGATTAGATATTTAATAAGTAGAATACAGCATCAATCTATGTATTATTTCCCTCTCTCATAAACTTGTAAAGAAATAATTTGTAATGAATTCTAGTGTCATTACATCCACTTCTGCAAGAGCTCCTGCTTAGACTCATCTGTATTGGGAAGACTGTGGTCACTGTAAATACAGGCTGTGTTTGTAAAAAACTGAACAGAAAAAGAAGGTCAATATATAATTTCTACTACTAAAGAAATCTTTGAATAAATTTCTTTAGATGTTTATGCTAGCAAAAAACATTGGCTTTCAAGTAATCTTGAAAACCTTAATTTATTAAGAAACTCCTTAATAAAATAGAATTTCATATCATGACATGTACTAATAAATTAACCTGCCTGACCTGATGGCACACACATTTAATTTCAGTACTTGGGAGGCTTAGACAAGAGGATCACTGGTTTGTGGCCAGCCTCAGCTACTTAGTGAGGCCCTCAGAAACCTAGCAAGACCCTTAAAAAAAAAAAAAAAGGGCTGGGGGTGTAGCTTGGAGGTATAATGCCTCTGGGTTCAATTCCAGTACTACAAAAAACAACAACAAAAAACTAACCAAATATATGTTTCGCCAATATATCTGTTGTTAGGAACAATAGGTTTTCAGGAAATAGGAACCAATAAAACCTCTTCAGCTAGTCTCACCATGAATTAAGGCTTTCTTTCTGATGCTAAATGGGAGAGTGGCAAACAAGTGCCAGTTGTTGGAGTTTAGCTACCACAGGCATCTCAAGTAGATTTGTGTTTAAGTAGTTATCGGTTCATTAACAAAAATGCCAGAAACAAATATGAAACTGACCAAAGTGGATACCTAAATCATTTTGCAATGATGCTATTTTCAATACAACTCAAACATTCACTTGCTTATCTTCAGCAACTTAATTTGAAATTTTAGCTTTGCAACCATCTCCTAGTTAATCCAATGTGTTCCTCTCATTGAGATTTTATTTCAACTTTAGGAAGAATGCTGTAGGGAGAACATTAGATGAGCTAGGGTTCCTGGTACTAGAGTTTGCACACTCATTATCCCTCAAAGGCCCATGTGCTAAAGGACTGGTCCTCAGGGAGGCCCAATGAGGGGGGCGTTTAGGATGTGGACATGGTGGGAGGCCCATGGGTCTCTGGAGCCATGGTCTTGGGGAGGGGCTAATGGGATCCAGTCCCCTTACTCTTCCACCCTATGAGCAGCCTGTTCTATCATGGGCTCCCAGCCAGTGCCACCTGGCACTATCCACCAGAGGTCCCAAACAATGGATCTACCAATCTTGGGACTGAAATTTCCCAAATGGCAAGCCAAAATAAACCTATTCTCTTTGTAAGTCAATTATCTCAGGTACTTTGTTATAGTGACAAAACCTAACAAACATGGATTTTAATAATCTTGACTACTGTCGCCATCTCAATCCATTAGTGTCACCAATTTAGCCTTTAGCTTTCAATAACTCACCACTAGGCTTGAAGAACATCACCTACAAAATAATGACTAGCTCTAAATTTCTGTGATCCTACCCTAAATGATCTTATTACATTATGTATATATCATGGATACAAACAACATCTGTATACATTTTCAATATTTGGTTTCTTATATGCATTTTTGGCATATATTTATACAGTTTCTACCCTATGCTGTATACTTAGAACTTTTAGTTAAGGTTATATTAAAGAAAACGTAAGAGATCAGAGACCACTTAATTGTCTAGTAAAGTTAATGATCTGTGCATATGGTAACTATGTGGTGGTACTCATTTATGAAGTAGGTACTATGTGTTACAGGTTAATCAATTTAGTCTAATCCTATTATCACCAAGGATAGGGTAAGATCTCATATTTTATTAAAGTTTATTTTATTAAGTTTATTAACTACAGTATGCCAATATATTGATTCACTTGATTAGAAATAATTAATGGAGACTATTGATCAATACCAATAAAATTATAATCAATACTACCAATCAAATGAACATCACTTTCTTTAGGTCTCCTTAAGCCATATAATTATTCTAGCTCTGAAGATTCAGATATGTTAACCATTACTTCTAAAGCCATTCATGTTTCCTTAAGTCCAGGTCTTCCCTCTTCCTCTTTCCTATAAATAGTACCCATAAAATATGAAGTGGGAGTGGACTCAGGAAGAGAAGAGCTAACTACTTCTACGAATATTTGAAAAATTAATAATACTTTGGCATGCAATATAATTTAAAAATTATCTATACTCAAGACATGTAAATATTATAGGATTATTTGGCCATGCAGATATCAGCTATAAGGCTGTTGAATCCTGCTATATTCCTAGTTCTAAAGATTCAAGCTAGAAAATGGGCTTGGGCGGCTCCTCGGTGGGATTGGGGAGGGAGGGGACGGGGTGGGGCCCGGCCATGTCGGAGGTGACCCAGAGTCTGCTGCAGCGCTGGGGCACCAGTTTTAGGAGAGGCGCCAACTTCAACTCTTGGGGCCAGCTGGTGGAGGCAATAGACGAGTATCAGATATTAGCAAGACATCTACGAAAAGAGGCCCAAGCTCAACATAATAATTCTGAATTCACAGAAGAACAAAAGAAAACCATAGGCAAAATTGCAACATGCTTAGAATTGCGAAGCGCAACTTTACAGTCCACACAGTCCCAGGAAGAATTTAAACTGGAGGACCTGAAGAAACTAGAGCCAATCCTAAAGAATATTCTTACATAAAGAATTCCCATTTGATGTTCAGCCTGTCCCATTAAGAAGAATTTTAGCACCTGGTGAAGAAGAGAATTTGGAATTTGAAGAAGATGAAGAAGAGGGTGGTGCTGGAGCAGGATCTCCTGATTCTTTCCCTGCTAAAATTCCTGGTACTTTATTACCAAGGTTACCATCAGAACCAGGAATGACGTTACTTACTATCAGAATTGAGAAAATTGGTCTGAAAGACGCTGGGCAGTGCATCGATCCCTATATTACAGTTAGTGTAAAGGATCTGAATGGCATAGACTTGACTCCCATGCAAGATACTCCTGTGGCTTCAAGAAAGGAAGATACGTATGTTCATTTTAACGTGGACATTGAGCTCCAGAAACACGTTGAAAAGTTAACCAAAGGTGTAGCTATCTTCTTTGAATTCAAACACTACAAGCCTAAAAAAAGGTTTACCAGCACCAAGTGTTTTGCTTTCATGGAGATGGATGAAATTAAACCTGGGTCAAATGTAATAGAACTATACAAGAAACCCACTGACTTTAAAAGAAAGAAATTGCAATTATTGACCAAGAAACTGCTTTATCTTCATCTACATCAGACTTCGCACAAGGAATGATCCTCATGAGTAACCTAGAACTTCTGTGAATGTTACATGGAGTGGAAACCATCCTAGCTCTGTGTAGCATATTCACCCCTCAGCAGGTGGCAAGTGAGCCGTATCCCATGCCAGTAGGCCAGTGCAAAGCTGTTCCACAGAGCTCAGAGAGTCTAGCACATCATGGATGTTTTAAGACTCCTTTGGATACAGGTTTATTGTAGATTTTGAACGTTTTTACTTTACTACTGATTGTGCAATTAATAGTCTATTTTCTAATTTACCACTACTCCTACCTTGCTTCCTGGAACAACACTGTTGTGGTAGGTGTGCTCATCTTCAAACTTAATGCAGCAATAAGAATGTGCTAGAGTTTACACAACTGCTCACTTCTGCTCCAAAATACGGTTTTAGTTTGAGTGACCTTCAAACTCTGGGTTGAGGTGGGTAGGACAATATTAAATTGCTTTGAAGGGAACTGGAGAAGATATGTTGCCTGAGAAGGTATGTCTAGAGGTTAAAAGGGTGCTGCTCAGAGGTGGCCTAAATTCACCCCGATCTGATAGTTCTGCTTACAAATAGTGTGCCTTGGCCAGATAAGTACCACATAGGGGAGTGTTCCCCAGGTTGTTTCCAGATGACCAGATTGTTTTCCTGAAAGTGAGCATATTTTTGTCACGTTGATTAGCTGTTCTTCTACATCATTGTTATCCTGTCTGATAATGATTCTAGGGTTTACATTGGAACCATCTCAGAATAATTAAAACTTTTTAGATATCTAAAAAATCATTGAGTCAGATGCTAATGAGATACTGCAGGAATAACTGCTGTTTTTCTGACAACTAATTGTGAAACCTTAAAATCTGCATAACTCTTATAGTGGTGATGAGTATGCAAAATCTGGAAAGATATTCTATTTTTTTTTAATATAGGTAGATAGGATTGTCATTTATTTCCTATTTAGATATATTGACATTCATCCTATGAAAATACACAGGTCATTAGCCTATTATAATTTGATTACTTATATTACTTTTGACTTAATAATGAGGCATAAATTAAACTTTCATAGAACATACAAGATAAATATTTGATACACAGAACAGTAAGATTTGTGAGGGGCTTTTTCCGAGTTAGATATAGAGCCCGCATATTTTAATATTCACTATTTTAAATGAACAGTGCATGAGGGCAATGCAGTGTCAGTACTTGGCCTATGTTTAAACTAGTGTAGTAACCCTAGTCATACCATTCAATATGTTTGCTTTTAAAAATAGGTAATCACAATTGTTTTAGCCCTTGTACTTCAAGAAATCTAGTCTTTACTTTCAGTTGTCTATTAGGTCAACTCTGTTTACTAGATGAATGTTAATAAAAACTATATGAGCCTGAAAAAAAAAAAAAAAAGATTCAAGCTAGCCGGGTGTGGTGGCACATGATTGTAATCCCAGCATTTGGGAGGCTGAGACCTGAGGATCGCAGTTTGCGGACAGCCTCAGCTACTTAGTGAGGCCCTCTGCAACTCAGTGAGACCTGGTTTCAAAATAAAGAATAAAAAATAGGGCAGGGGGCGTAGCTCGGAGGTTGAATGCCCCTGAGTTAATTCCCCAGACCTGGGAAAAAAAAAAAAAAGATTCAAGCTGAATAAAATCATACTGACCTGTACTCATCGCTAGTCCATGTTGGCCCTCAGTCATCCCTAAGCTAGGTTTTCCAGCTGTATAGTTCATGCTTTCCTAAATATAGTATCTTAACATCTCTTTGAAATTTTAATAAATAATACATTATACAAATATGCACACTATATTTTGCTATCATTATATAAAATAATACTTTATAAGATAGCTACTCTCTATGGTCAAGCATAACATAAATATGAGAAACACCTTGAAAAAGATCTTTCCCTAATATTCAAAAGCAAGGGTGAAATGGGTAACAGGAGGAACTCTAGATGAAAGAGATTCTATAGATGAGCAAATAAGGTGACCTAACTGAGGAGATGGGAGGGGGAAAGAGGGAAACTCTCTAAAGCACATGATGTACTTAAACCAAAGTTAGTCACTAAACCAAGATGGGAAGAAGGAAGGGGGAGGGAATAAGGCAGGAACTAGGTAAGGGCTAATTGGGTGATTTGTGTATGTATGTCTTCACCATCTTTTATCCCATTAAGATGTATGACTACAATGCACCAATAAAAATTAAAAAAAATTTAAATTAAAAAAGAAGAGCACTAAAAATTGTACTACTGCATAATCAATACTAGCAATCAAATGAATATTATTGCCCTTAGGTTTCTTTAAGCCATGTAATTCGTCTGGCTTTAAGAATTTTGGATAGGTTACCTATTAGATAATTAGATAAGAATCACAAGTATTTTTAGAAGGGAT
The DNA here is from genome assembly GCF_963383645.1 of Muscardinus avellanarius. Taxonomy (NCBI): domain Eukaryota; kingdom Metazoa; phylum Chordata; class Mammalia; order Rodentia; family Gliridae; genus Muscardinus; species Muscardinus avellanarius. Next base: position 59,842,064 of record NC_137793.1, on the reverse strand, counting down.
AATTATGATTTCTTTTGAGATGCATACCTCATTTTATACAGAACAGAATTCCATAAAAATCTCATGTAACTATTTTTACAAATCCAATCTTATCTATCTTATCTTAAACTAGTATTTGATCAACAAAGCCAAATGCACTGTCTTAATAGGGAAAGATTATTATATGATTTACTTTTGTATGTGTAGTACTGGGAATTGAACTCAGGGGCATTCTACCTCTGAGCTATGCACCCCAGTTCTATTTGTGTGTGTGTGTGTGGGGGGGTACTGGGGATAGAACCCAGGGGCCTTCTATCTCCAGGCTACACTCCTAGACGTCTTTTATGTTTCATCTGGAAACAGGATCTCAATAAGTTGCTGAGAGTCTAAGTAGCTGAGGCTACTTACACGATCGAACCTATAGGATCCTTCAGTCTCAGCCTCTAAGTACTGGGATTAAAAGCATGTGCCACCACACCTGGCTCCCAGCCCTATTTTATATTTTATTTTATTTTTTATATTAAAATATACTTTTATTGGTGTACTTTAATTATACATTGTGTTGAGGTTTAATGTGATAGAAATACACACACACACACACACACACACACACACACACACACACACACACAGCACCCTGTATATTTTATTTTAAAACAGGGTCTCGCTAAGTTGTGGAGGGCCATGCTAAGTTGCTAAGGCTGGCCAAGAACTTATGATTCTTCTGTCTCAGCCTCCTAAGTCCTGATTACAGATATGCACCACTCTGCCTGGCTTATGATTTACTTTTTAAGGCATTAAGACTACAATATTTAGAATTTCTTCAAAGTATGTCATGGTGCAAGTTTGTTTAATACAGCCAATCTTACTCATAACAGTGTCATGAGAATTATTATTGCTTTATTTGGCCTACTCCAAGGATTAGTAAACTATAGTATGTGGGCCAAATATAGACTACTGTCTGTTTTGCAAATAAAATTTTATTGAAACACAAATAAACGTACTTATTTACATAATGTCTGGGGTGCTTTTACCCTATAATGGCAGAGTTGAATAGCTGCAACAAAGACTATGGGCAGGAAAGATTGAAATATTTACTACTTGGCTTTTATAGGATGTTTGCCTGTCCTGAGCTATTCTAAATGTCCCGTCATAAAAGAACAGAGAAGTCAAGGTTCTAGTACCATACAGCAAATACTATGCTTTCATAAATGCAAAACTAAGGAAAGCCAGTTGTGGTAGCACATGCTTGTAATCTCAGTACTTGGGAGGCTGAAACATGAAGATTGCAGGTTTTTGGCCAGCTTCAGCTACTTAGTGAGGCTCTCTGCAATTAAGTGGGACTCTGTTTCAAAAAAAGAATAAAAAATAGGGTTGAGGTGTAGCTCAGAGGTAGAATACCCTTGGGTTCCATTCTCAATACTGCAAAAAAAAAAAAAAAACCTAAGCAAATTAATAAGAGGCTATATAAAATGCTCTAGGTATTTAAACCCACTGAAAAGTGAAGCTGAATATGGTAGGAGGCTGAGACGGAAGGATCATAAGTTTGAGGCCAGCCTCAGCAACATGGTGAGACCCACCACAACTTAGTGAGACTGTTTCAAAATAAAAGAATAACATAGGGCTGGAGGTATAGCCTAGAGGTAGACACTCCTGGGTTCCATCCCTAGTACCCAACACCATAATGAATAATTTCCTTCTAGTATTCTTATTATAAAAGTTTCTTTAGAAATATTTCATTATGCTAGAACAATAAAACATATTAAAGGGTCACTTGGAGTTACTTAATTTTTACTCAAACATTTAACATTTCTCTAATTATAAAAAATCAAAGTACTACTGATGGATCACAAATGATCAGATTAGTCAAGCAGACATTGTGTTTCACACCGAAAATGCAGACATAAAGGAACGCCATACACTTGAGTGGCCAAGTGTACTGAACTACATTCCTAAACACAGTCCCTTTTCCAAACAAAATCTGCTTTTCTAAAACAGTGTAACTTTGTAATTACTTTGTTTGTCCCTAAAGTCTCTGCAAAAACAAATTTTGATTACTTTTTTTTTTACCTTGAGATCACGGTACACAATCTTTCCGGAATGTAGATAGTCCAAGGCAGAGACAATTTCTGCACCATAGAAACGTGTGCGGTCCTCAGAGAACACCCGCTCTCTCGACAAATGGAAAAACAGCTGCAGGGTAAACAGCAGGGACAGGATTGTAATAATTACTGATTTAGTGGAGGAAATTAACACAAACATAAAACACCTCTCATCGCCATATTGTGATGATAGAGAGTATACTCTCGGTGGACACAGAGCACTCTTAGACAGCAGCTGGCTTATCTTTTCCAGGTTTCCAAGGGGAAACTGCGAGCTGTTAAATCAGCGTTTTAATCAATATACCAATCTTGTTTAAGGCATTCTGCTTGCTACTCATTTAACCTTTAGTTACCAGAGGAAAAAGTCTGTCTCAGCAGTCTGAATCTTCCCTTCACTGCACTGCTGCCCCACTCTTCTAAGGACTGGGTGCCAGCCATTATTAGCATAAATGAGCACAAGCATGGATGTGGTTTCTATTTAAGTATTTCATGTTTGATTCACTGAAATGGATCGACACAAATTTGACATGGGTATAACTGTCAATTCCTCACATCTCTAAAAATACTTCCCAAGTGCTAATAAAAATCTTCTATGGTGAAGAACTTTAAGGTTCTCAAAGTTTTTTTTTCTCTATTTCTCACTTTATGCTTCTTCTCTTTTCCATAATATTTAACTATGATGCCAATCTTTCCTCATACAATCATTTAAAACTATAAGCACACATTTGTAATTCAGCATTCAGGAGGCTGAGACTGGAGAATCATGGTTCACGGACAGCCTCAGCTACTTGGCGAGGCCCTTTGCAACTCAGTGAAACCCTGTTTCAAAAATAAAAAGACTAAACAATACAGCTGAGTGGGGGGTGTAGCTCAGAGGTACAATGCCCCTAGGTTCCATCCCCAGTACCACAAAATAAATAAATGAATAAATAAATAAACAAAACTATAAGCCCAAGCCAGGCATGGTGGCGCACACCTGTAATCCCAGTACCTGGGAAGGGTTCGTGGTCAGCCACAGGTGCTTAGTGAGACCCTCTGCAACTTAGTGAGTGTGAGACCTTGTTTCAAAAATAAAGAATAAAAAATCAGGCTGGGGGTATAGCTCAGAGGTAGAATACCCCTGAGTTCAATCCCCAGCACCACACAAAAATAAAACTTTAAGCCCATTCATTTCCTAGTTAACCATTTAGAAGATTAACACTCAATACCAACAAATACAGGCTGGGTGTTTACTATAACCCACTTTCCAGTTAGAAAAGCTTTTCATTTAAGAGGCTGCAGATATCATATCTTGGTGAAACACCCATAAAGGAGGAGCTGGGTTGCAGGAACCATGCATCTGTCTTTGTTGTACTATTTCACTGTATTACAGAACATGCCAAGAGTAGTGAAAGAAAGTGCTGAATACAATGCCTGGGACCTGTGCAGGAACTTAATACATGTCTGAAATTAAAGAAAATAAACCAATCAATGTACTTTATACTGTAACATCAGAAATTATGCCTTCATATGGATCACTAACTCCTAATGCTTCTACAAACATGCTAAGATGTATGGTTAGCCAAGATTTGTTTCACAGATAAAACATAATTTCAAGTAACATAGAACAGGTTATCTACAATTCCTTCCTCCTTTCTTCACTCCCCACTGAACAGTTTATTATTGAGGTTTTTTTTGGGGGGGAAAGGACTGTACTTGAAATTGAACCAGGGCTTCCTATAATGTACTAGACAGTACTCTACCACGGATCTATAATCCCAGCGCCCTTTAAACATTTTTAAAATTTAAAGCAGAGTTTCACTAAGTTGCCTAGGCTGGCCTCAAATCTGAGATCCTTTTGCCTCAGTCTCCAGAGTATGGGATAACAGGCATGTGCCATCATGCCTGGCTCTATTATTGTTTTAAGATAAACTTTATGCATGATCCACTGGCTCAGTGGAGAGAGGGAAGAGAGAAGGGTGGGAAGAAGTTGGAGAGAAAGAAAGAGAAAGAGAGAAAGAGAGAAAGAGAGAAAGAAAGAAAGAAAGAAAGAAAGAAAGAAAGAAAGAAAGAAGGAAAGAAAGAAAGAAGGAAAGAAAGAAAAGAAGAAAAGCTAGAGAGGGAAGAGGAGAGAAAATATTGCCATTTTATGTGTGTGTGTGTGTGTGTGTGTGTGCGTGGTACTGGGGATGAAACCTAGGGGCATTCTACTTCTGAGCTATACACCCTGCCCTATTTTTTATTCCTTATTTTGAAACAGGGTCTAATTAAATTGCAAAAGGTCTCATTAAGTAGCTGAAACTGTCCGCCAACCGCAATCTTTCTGTCTCAGCCTCTCAAATGCTAGGATTACAAGCGTGTGCCACTATGCTTGGCTACTGCCATTAAAAAAAAAAACAACAACAAAAAAAAACCCAAACTGGTTACAACATTAATTATATAAAAACAAAATATCTAACAGACAGCCTCTAAACTTCAATTCTCCTTACTATACTGTCATAAAATCTTAGATACACTGATTGTGCTGGATGTGGTGGCACAAGCCTGTAATCCCAGTACTTAGGAAGCTGAAACAGGAGGATTGCAGGTTTGAGGCCGACTTCAGCAATTTAGTGTGACCCTCAGCAACTTAGTGAAATCTTGTTTATAAATAAATAAGAAAGTCTGGGGGTATTTCTCAGAGGTAGAATGTCCCTACGTTGAATCCCCGGTACCACAAAATAATAACAGCAACGAAACTCAGATGTACTGATTAAGACTATATCATTTTATGTAATGACAAGGAAGAAAAAATTGCTTCCAGTTAAAACTATGACATATTATGTACTACTTTCTCATTGCAGAAATGTTAAATGTGTCTTACAAATAACCAAGTACAGTATGCCAAAAATCAAACCAATATAAACAATTACTCAGAAACTTTATAAAATTCATTCATTTTATATAGTCAAATATATTATTAATGAATTACTATCCAAACAAGGAGAAGGGGTAGAAAGAAATATGGATCGTCACTAAAGCTGTTATGAGCCGGGCGTGGTGGTGCACGCTTGTAATCCCAGCATTTGAGAGGCTGAGATAGGAGGATCGAGGTTCTCAGATAGCCTCAACTACTTAAGGAGGCCCTTTACAACTCAGTGAGACCTCTTTAAAAATAAAGAATAAAAAAATAGGGATAGGGGTGCTGCTTGGAGGTAGAATGTCCCTGGGCTCCATCCCTGGTACCCCAAAATTAAATAAACAAAGCTGTTCTGAAGACTGTATGAGTTTATGCCATTTCCGCAATGCTTTGCAAGTGATCAATAACTGTGGTGAAGGAAGCCCTGTGATTCCTAAGTGGAGTATGGTAATCTCTAATGGGATGAAGAGCCCCATCCGCTTTCTAAATTTTCTTCAAAGAATGTCAAGTTACAATTTGTCTCCTCTACAAAGAGATACAGAGCCTCCTTAAATTAATGTAATATATTCAAGATTCTAGGTCTTTATCTGGATCATATATCTTCAATTTGTCTGCCAGCCAATTTCTATAAAAATACCAGCTAAAAACTTATTTAAGGGAAAGAATTCTATTTATTTCTCAAACCAATGCCATCTGATGTCTGTTCTTGCTACTTTACAAAATTGGCTCGTTAAGATAGCCAACAACCTCTTATTTGCCAAATCCAATGACCTATTTCAGTCTATACCCCTTCCTGCTGCTCCACAGTGTGTGATATCATGCACTGTCCTCTTTCTTGAAACACAGTCCCTGGTTCTGGTTATTAGGACTCTCCTGGTTTCCATCCTATCTGTCTGGACCACCCTTCTCAGTTTCCACATTTAGCTTTAAATCCACCTGGAAGCACCACTCATATAAGTCACTGTGGTGAGCATGAAGAAGAAAGGAGGAGGGTGCAGTGCTGATGGAGATGCAGCATGGACCAGGAGTCCTTACAAGAGCTTGCTTAGCTCCAATCCAAGCTGCAGACATGGCGTATGTATACTTTTCTGTATATTAGTTGTACCTTAATAAAGTGTTAAAAACCACAAAATTCCTAACATTAACGAATTCTAACCAAATAGAGGTGCATGCATAGATACAAACCAAGACGGTTGTGATAAATTTTCTAATTCAGATATTAACAAGGTTTAGAAGTCTAGTGATTAATCTAGAGTGGGATCATTTGGAGATATGTCATAGAAAAAGTAATATTTCACAATTTCTTTTTTTTTTTTGTACTGGAGAATAAATGGAGGAAAATTCTACCCCCAAGCTACATTTTTAAAAATTTTGAAACAGCGTTTCCCTTAGCTGCTGAGGGCCTCAAAAGTTGCTGAGGTTGGCCTAGAGTCTAGAATCATGTTTTCTCTCATAAGTGTAAGCTAGAGAGAAAATAGGACACCTAAAGAACTTCAGATAAGAGAGTAGCAGTGGAATAATGGAGTGAGACTGGGGGAGAAAGACAGGGAGAGGGAAAAGGACACTTGAGGAAGGAACCTATGAATGATAGAGCTGCTGAGACTAACACACGTTGACTTTTAACATGGCAAAAACCCATATAAAAGCAATAAAGGAAAATATAAACAGAAGGAAATGTGACTTTAGATATAAAAACATCTACAACAAAAGTTCACTAGTTGAGATTAATAGGAGATTAGACACTGCAAGAGAAAGAAGACCAAGGAACATGACATCTTAGGGAAGAAACAAAGAGGGCCACCTGTTGAACAACATCAGGGGTTAATAAGAGGCTGAAAAGGTGAGAGAGGCATTTGTAAAATACTTGAAATTAATAAAAATATAAATAATAAAAGCATGGATCTAAGTATCTCAGTGAATCCCAGTAAGATGAAAATTAATTCACACATATGCAGGAATACTCAAAATATTAAGTCAGAGCATACAGAAATTGCTGAAAAATCTGTAGGATCACATGTTCATAGCCAGTCTCAGCTACTTAGTGAGCCCCTCCGCAATTAGTGAGACCCTATTTCAAAATAAAGAATAAAAAAATAGGGCTGGGGATGTAGTTTCGAGGTAGAATTCCTCTGAGTTCAATCCCCGGTCTTTCTTCCTTCCTTCCTTCCTTCCTTCCTCCCTCCCTCCCTCCCTCCCTCCCTCCCCCCCTCTCTCTCACACACACACACACACACAAAAAAAAAAAAAAAAAAAAACCAAGAAGAGGAAAAAAATATACACCCTGAGAAAAACACTGGTGCTATGCTAAATACCTATGGTCCTAGTACTTTGGAGGCTGAAATAGGATCACAGGTTCAGGGCCAGCTTTAGCAATTTGGCACAGCTCCGTTTCAAAATAAAAAAACACTTCCGGGATGATGGCGACCGAGAAAAGCGGGGCTTAAGAGCCCCGCTAACAACCAATCTCCATTACCACAAAATCAGCGCCTTTCATAGCCAGAAAACACCATCACCAGAGGAACAAAAAAAAAAAAAAAAATCACCAGGCTCCAGAGAGAAAGCGGGCTGAGAACAGAGCTCAGAGCCAGAGAGGAGATACACCGGCCTCACGCCCGAGGACACGGCAGCAGCGCCATACTGCCGGCAGCAGCGGCGAATTCACAGGACGGCTACAGCAAGCCGAGGTGAGCCGCTGTGGAACAGCCAGGCGGGATCTTTCGGCACAGGGATCATCTAAAGCTCCCAGTGGCTGAGCTCAGCACACGCTGCAGGGACTCAGAGTGGAACTCAAAACCAGAGAAGAAAAAATACGCCAGCCTCAAGGCCGAGGGCATAGCAGCGGCGCCATATTGCCACCGGCGGCAGAAGCAGTGAATTCACCGAGTCCACTACAGCTACATCTGCGAACTCGAGAACAGTGAGTCAAATTGCAGGCCCCAGAGGAGAAATCCCAGTACTGTACTCCCTGGGACTTGACCCAGTGGAGGAATGGCGGTGACAGAGATATCACACCATAGAAGAATGCCCAACCTGGCACCCCCCATAGTCTAAAGCAGCCTCTATCGACTCCCTGGGTCGGAGACTCTGTGATACAACCCAGTAAAGGAGTAGTGGGGTCTGAGATACCACAGACTCGAGATCCAGAGCACCTTAAGCGAAGTAATAGTGACCCAAGGGAAGAACCCAGAGAAGGCACAAACTTCTGAAATCATGGGAAAGAGGAATAACACTGGAGCAATGAATGCCCACAACCCCACAACATCAGAACCCGATAAAACAGAAAATCAGAGATTTCTAGAAGATCAAATCAGGAAATTAACTGTAGAAATAATAGAGGTGCTTCGAAAAAAATTCAGAGAGAGCCAAAAAGAGATAAAGGATGCAATTAATGAAGTAAAGGCCTCAATTCAAAGCATGAACAACCGATTAGACCACATGGAGAACAGATTCTCACTCTTAGAAGATGATCATTCCAAAAATGAACGCATAGTTTCTAATCTAGAAAAAAATATCCGACAGCAGGAATCTGACATTGAAGAAATATGGGCCCATTTTAAGAGAGCTAACCTAAGAATTATTGGAATAGAGGAGGGAAAAGAAAGTGAAACCAAAGGGATCAACAATCTCTTCAAGGAAGTAATAGCAGAAAATTTTCCAAACATAGAGCAAGAGGTTGATACACAGGTCCAGGAAACTTATAGAAATCCCTTTAGACAGGATCGGAGAAGAGAATCCCCACGCCACATAATTGTCAAAATGACCAATGTGGAAGCCAAGCAGAGAATCTTAAAGGCAGCAAAAACAAAGGACCAAGTGACATTCAGAGGCAAACCAATTAGAATCACTCCAGACTTCCCAAACAAAGTCATGAGAGCCAGAAGGGCTTGGAGTAACATATTCCAAACTCTGGAAGAAAACAACTTTCAGCCAAAAATTTCCTACCCAGCAAAACTTTCTATCAAATTAGATGGAAAAATAAGAAGCTTCCATGACAAACAGAAACTGAAGGAATTTATGCCTTCCAAACCAGCGCTAGAGAAAATACTCAAAGAGTTAACTACAAAGAAGAAATAGGTAACACACACCAGAACCAGAGAAACAAGATTTTTCCATCCAACAGACAACTAAGATTGGTTATCTGTGGACATTCATTACTTATGTTAGTCTTTTACCTATCTCTAAATTGTATTGTTTGCCTTTATTGTTGTTAATTTTTAGGATTTCTACTTGGAATATTAATATACCTTCAGATATAGCATTTGGAACTATTTTATCCCATTCTATTAGTAACTTTAACTCTGTTTACATTGTCTTTGGATATACAATTTTTTTTATTTTTTAGGGAGTTTGTATACTCTTCTGTTGCCTGTGCCATTGAAATCATATCCAAGAAATCACTGCCAATTTCAATGTTGTGAGGTTTTATGACCAAGATTTTCTTCTAAAAGTTTATAGTCTTAAGATTTATATTTAGGTCTTTTATCTATTTTGAGTTAATATTTGTATATGGGATTAGGCAAGGGTCCAATTTTATTCTTTTCCATGTAAGTATTATTTTTCAACAATATTTAGTTAAGAGATTATTATTTCCACCACCAAATGTTTGTGGAAACCTTGTCAAAAATAACTTGACAATATAGGGAAGAATTTAGCTCTAGGCTTGTATTTAACTCCAATGGTTTATATATCTGCCTTTAGAACAGTACTACACTGTTTCAATTATTGTAGCTTTATATGGTTTGAAATCAGAAAATATATATCTTCTAGCTTTGTTCTTTTTCAAGATCGTTTTGGGTATCTAGAGTCCATATTCCATATTAGGATAGATTTTTTTTCTGAAAAATAAATATATAAATATATGATAGTTTCACCTAAAAAAATAGAAAAAAAATTCTCTGGTAAGAAAGAAAGCAAAAAGAAATATTGAAATGTTATCTTTAAGTCATCAAAAGCTTGGTATCAGACAAATGAAACTGTTATGTGAAATTATCATTTTTAATTTTGGATAAATTGCTATAATACTAGATGTCAACCACTAAGCCAAGCATGGGAGGGAGGGATGGGGAGAGAATGGGGTGGGGATCGGGTGGGGGCTGACTGGGCGATGTGTGCATGTTTGTCTACAAAAGTTTGTATCCCACTATGATGTATGAATACAGTGCACCAATTAAAAAAAATAAATTAAAAAAAATTAAAAAAAAAAACAAAAACAAAAACAAAATAAGGCTGGGGGTGAAGCTCAGTAGTAGAATGGCCCTGGGTCCAACCCCTAGTAACTTAACACACACACATACACACACATACTGAGAAAAATAACACTATTAACATAGAGAGGAAAACATACGCTTATTCATTAGTAGTTCTGATACTGGGGAGGCGCACCTACAAAGCTATATCCACAAGGCAGATCCTCTTAGAAAAGAGACCTCCAAGGACATAGAACTTTGGAGATATGTAAGGGCCTGCTTTGGAATCTTCTCTAGCAGCACTTGTACGTTAGAAAAAGGCTGAGGCTAGTAAGATACATGGTCAAACAATCAACAAAATCACACACCCACCAATGGATATTTCAGTTGAGCACATCGTGGTTACTGTGAATAGTGCCTCAATAAGCATGGTGTATTTCTTTGGATACTGACTACAGTTCCTTTGACTATACACCAAGTAGAGGATTTGCTGGATCATAAGATAGTCCTGCTTTTACCTTTTTGGTTCTTGTTTTTTTTTTTTTTTGGGGGGTGGGTGGGTGGGGAACCTTGCAGTGCTAGGGAGCAAATGCAGGGTCTCATGCATGCTAGTTAAGCAATCTACCAGAGGCACAGCCCTAGCTCACATTTTAGTTTTTCTGAGAATATTGTTTTTACCCCCCATAATAGCTGTGATTTACATTTCTCCGAATCCTTAATAGGATTTGTTTTTGCTCTTTTAGTCAGTAGCCATTTTAACTGGGATGAGATGGTATCTCACTATGGTTTTCATTTGAATTTTTCTGACAATTAGTGATGTCGACTATTTTTTATATACTTGTTAGCTATTTTTACATCTTCTTTTGAGAAATGTTTATTCAAATCATTTGCCCATCTAGCTTGAATTTTTGTTGTGGCTCCATTGTTTGCATTCTTCATATATTCTGATATTAATCCCTTCTCAGATGAAGAGTCTGCAAACATTTTCTCCCGTTCTGCAGGTTGTCTCTTCCTCTATTGATTATTTCCTTTGCCATGTAGATGTCTGGTTTGATGTTATCCCATTTGCCTATTTTTGCTTTTGCTGCCTGTGCTTTTGGAGTTTTGTTTTGTTTTGTTTTGGTAGTACTGGGGATTGGACCCAGGGATAGTATTCTACCTCTGAGCTATACCCTCAGCCTAATTTGTTTTTTATTTTGAAATAGGTCCCACTAAGTTGCTGAGGGTCTCACTAAATTACTGAGACTGGCTTTAAACCTGCAATCCCTCCTAGCCCTGCTTCCCAAGCACTGCAATTATATAGTCATATGCCACTGTACCCAGCAATATTATGCTTTTGGGGTCTTTTGCTCATTTCAATTTTCTTAAGTGTTTTTCCTATATTTTGTTCCAGTAGTTTCTAAATTTTAAGTCCACAGTTAAGTTGTGTATGTGTGTGCGTGCGTGCGTGCATTTGTGTTTGCAGCAGTGGGGACTGAACTCAGGGGCATTCTGCCTCTGAGTTACATCCCCAGCCCTATTTTTTATTCTTTTATTTTGAAACAAGGTCTCACTAAGTTGCAGAGGGCCTCAAAAGTTGCTGAGGCTGCCCGCAAACCTGTGATCCTCTTGTCTCAGCCTCTCAAGTTCTGGGATTATAAGCATGGGCCACCATATCCAGCTCTGATGTATTTTTGAATTTGCTTTTATATATGGTGAAAAATAGGTAGTTTTTTTCAGCACCATTTATTGAGGCTATCCTTTATTCTCTCCTTACATGCACAGACACCTATCTTGTTCAAGTAGTATATTAACTGAACAACAGAGTAACCAGTTATAGTATTTAATAATTTTCAACTAAAATAACTATTTAGCTTTTCAAAGATCTCTACAATGAACATGGAATGGTACTTTTTTTTTTTTTTTTTTGGTGGTACTGGGGTTCCTGGAAGCCCTTCTACCTCTGGGCTACACTCTCAGACCTATTTTTACATTTTTATATGGAAACAGGGTCTCCTAAGCCAGCGCGCGCGGCTGGCTTCGAACCTGCGCGATCCTCCTGTCTCTGCCTCCCAAGCGCGGGGATTACAAGCATGCGCCACCACGCCCGGCTTGGAATGGTACTTTTATAATCAAAAGAAAGTTCATTTCAAATGAGTTCACTCTTGGCCATGGAATGGTTTTAGGCTTAAGACAAACTCAATGGTCACTCTTTCCCCCTTGGTAGAGGCATAGGGTGTGAATAGTCTGTATCCTGCCTCCTCAGCACCAGGTCCTTATAGATGGCACATACCATGGGCTTAATAAATATGTATAGCAAATAATAAAGTTAAACTTAAAAATGCTTCCCAAAGAATTATTCATAAGCAAAGTTGGATCTTAAGTTTTGAAGGGAAAATATTTTTTATTAGGACACAAAAAGTCATGCAATTTGTCTTTTTTTTTTCAAAAAGAAAAATTTTTTTATTCAAAAAGAAAAATGAGTTGTTCCTCAACTAAGAAGTATAGTTTTAGAAATTTAAGTTGCTTTTGATAAACTAGATATTTTTTTTCCTGTTTCATGGTTAGGCATGCTGTAGGAATAGAGTAATATAAGTAGATTAACTCAAACTGCTAAATATACAAATAGAACATTTTGTTTGAAAATAAATTGCATTATAAGGTCGTATTTTTAGTGCAACAAGCATTCTAAAAATACACATAAAGATCTAAAATTTATTAAGATCCTATGAGTTATCATTGTAAGGCTTTATAATACTGTCTATATAGTTTTTACTCAACCTTTGCAACAGCAAAAGTTTGCTGCTATAGAAAATAACATAATAATAACTTCAATTTTTTATTATTTATTTATTTATTTTGGTGGTACTGGAGGTGGAACCCAGAGGCTTTCTACCTCCGGGCTATGCTCCCAGACCTATTTTATATTTTATTTGGAAACAGGGTTTCACTAAGTTGCTGAGAGCTTCACTCAGTAGCTGAGGCTGGCTTTGAACCTGCGCGATCCTCCTGTCTCCGCCTCCCAAGTGCGGGGATTACAAGCGTGCGCCACCACGCCCGGCTAACTTCAATTTTAGATCAATTATCATAATATTGATTGAGCTTGAGACTTAAGTATACTAAAGACAATTAATTAAGCAAACATATCCCATGGGTATATGTAAAGTCCCCAGAGGAAAAGAATGGTTCTAACTCTAATAAATTAAAAACACTATATTATGTAAACACTAAAATACTATAGGATAAGTAAAAGTATTCTTTTGCTCTAGAACAATTCACCTATTATTATCTTTCAGGTAATGCTTACCTTTTCAAAATATGTACTCATAGTTTACATACATTTTACACAGGAAAACTAATGCAAAACTAATTACATTTAGCTTCTTAAAGTTGTCTCAGAAAAGATAATGACACAGACATGAAATACAAATATAAAATGCGCTATCTTAAAAAGAGTTCAATGTGCAATTTCTATAAAATACAAGTAAAACTTCTGAAATCATACAGGAGAACCGAGAACAGTCTATGGTGAGACCTGCTCTGAAATCACTGCATGGATGATATGTATGTTGGTGATAACTACAATCTAAATGCCTCAAGTCTTCCCCTCCACCTTTTCTTCCTCTAAGTCTGAAAATGTAGCCAGAACACCAGCTCACTGAACTACCAACTGTGTGCTGAAAACCTCTAAAACTAGCATGTCAGGTGGCAGTTGTTAAATAGCTAATACAAAACAAAAAAGCCAAGTAACTTTACTAATCCCATAAAGTCACCTAATGAGAGAAAAAAGCCACCTAATGAAAATAATGTGTTCAGTATATAAACAATTCCTTTCAAGAAAATGATTCTAAATCCCAATCTATTTCTGTAACTAAAATTTCATTAAAACCATGCTAAGTAAATTCATTATAACTATATAAACTATATTAAGATTAAAAAGATTGCTTAGTTCTACCACATGAAACATTAATACATTAATTTTTTTTTTTTTTTTTGGTGGTACTGGGGTTCCTGGAAGCCCTCCTTCCTCCGGGCTACACTCCCAGACCTATTTTATATTTTTGAAACAGGGTCTCTTACGCCAGCACAGCTGGCTTCGAACCTGCGCGATCCTCCTGTCTCCGCCTCCCAAGCGTGGGGATTACAAGCGTGTGCCACCACACCCGGCTAATACATTCATTTTTAAATTCTCAAGGTAACTATTTTAAAAGATAAAATTATAGCCAGGTATGGTGGCGCAGGCTTGTAATCCCCGTGCTTGGGAGGCAGAGACACGAGAATCACGCAGGTTTGAAGCCAGCCTTGCTGGCTTAAGAGACCCTGTTTGCAAATAAAATATAAAATTGGTCTGGGAGTGTAGCCCAGAGGTAGGAGGGTTTCATCCCCAGTACCACCAAATATATATATATATATATATATATATATATATATATATATATATATATCCCCCCCCCGTCTACAGAACTGCGCATCCCAGGTCAACACAGCTCTCAGTGAGTTTTCTAACGGCACCTGGCCATAGGCAGTTCCCCTCCATGTGCATTCTGTCGTCCCTCAGTCTCTGACATGTGCTCTCAAACTGAATGCCACTTCTCAAAGGCACAATTCAGTTTAGAACAGGATCTCTACTGCTCTCTTACATCATAACACTCTGCTGATTGCTACTATAGAAATATACTTATGGGAGTTATTTTGCTTTGGTTTTTAACATGCATCTCCTTCTAGGAGTCATGACTGTCATTTACCCTGTATGAATAAAACAGAGTAAACTGTATGATCGTAACACAACAAGAATTTTGATGGGCATTTCTGAACAAATAAATTAATCTTATGTGAACAAATAAATTAATCTTATCTATTTTTAAAATTTAGTTGAAGTTTTCCTTGTATAGGAGAACACACATGGGGAAAACAGTATCATTATCTTTACTGTGGTGATGGTTTTGTGAGTCAAAAGTTACCATGTTGGTGCACTATAGTCACACATCTTAACGGTACAAGATGGTAGAGACATACATGCACACATCATTCATTTTGCAACAATAAAAAAAATTTTTTTTTTTACAGTTACCATGTTGTAGCTGGGCATGGTGGTACACGTTTGTAAATCCCAGGATTTGGGAGGATCGCGGTTCGAGGACAGCCTCAGCTACTTAGTGAGGCTCTTTGCAACTCAGTGAGACCGTTTCAAAATAAATAATAAAAATATAGTACTGGGGTTGCAGTGCAAAGGTAGAATGCCCCTGGGTTCCATCCCCAGTACCGCAAGATAAATAAATAAATAAGCCGGGCGTGGTGGTGCACATTTGTAATCCCCACGCTTGGGAGGCGGAGACAGGAGGATTGCGCAGGTTCAAAGCTTAAGAGACCCTGTTTCCAAATTTAAAAAAAAGCATAAAATAGGTCTGGGAGTGTAGCCCAGAGGTAGAAGGGCTTCCAGAAACCCCAGTACCACCAAATAAATAAATAAATAAATAAATAAATAAATAAATAAATAAATTACCATGTTGTACAGGAGAAATACAGAATTGAACCCAGGAGCATTCTACCACTGAGCTACATGCTCAGCCCTTTTTATTTTTTATTTTGAAATGGTCTCATAGAGTTGCTAAGGCTGGCCTTCAAACTGTGATCTTCCTGCCTCAGCCTCCCAAAGCACTGGGATTACAGGCATGTACCACCATGCCTGGCTTAAATATGTGAAAATTGATTATAGTTATAATCATTTTTACTTCAGTAAATTGTTTTAAAGAGAGGAAGACATCTTAAGACACATGTAAACTGTCTCAAACAAAAGCTGGAAAAGTTATAGCTATCATGTCACTACAACAAAATGTTAAAGGAAGCCAGGTGTGGTGGAGCATGCTTGTAAACCCAGTACTCAGGAGGCTGAGACAGAAGGATCGCACAGGTTTGAAGCCAGTGTCAGCTACTCAGTGAGGCTCTCTGCAACTTAGTGACACCCTGTTTCCAAATAAAATAGAAAATAGGTGTAGGAGTGTAGCCTGAAGGTGGAAAGCCTCTGGGTTCCATCCCCAGCATCACAAACAACAACAACAACAAAAAATGTTAAAGGAAGTTTTTCGTGCAAAAAGAAAACGTAATAGAAGGAAGTGCATTTTTACAAAGAAATAAAGAACACTTAACATAATAAATATAAAATACTTTTCTCACCTGACTTTGCTAAACCCCAAAGCTACAACTCTAACAACAAAGCAGAGCTACTTTAATAGTGATTACTATACACTACCACACACAGTTAATACAAAATGTTTTAAAGTAAATAAAAACCAGAGGGGGTAAATATATAGTAACATTTAATCCTAGCTACATTTCTGATGAATGCACTAAGCACTCCAAATTAAAAAGGCAGAAATTACCAGATTGACAATCAATCCCTCTCCTCTCCTCTTCTCCCCACCCCCAGGGATATTCTACCTCCAAGTGATACCCCCAGCCCTACTTTTTATTTATTCTTTATTTTGAAACAGAGTCTCACTGAGTTGCAAAGGGCCTAGCTAAGTAGTTGAGGCTGTCTACAAACCACTGTCCTCTGGTCTCAGTCTCCCAAATGCTGGAATTATAAGTGTGTGCTACCACGTCCGGCTTGAATTTTTCTCTTTTTAAGTGTAACCTAACTACGGGCCACCTTTAAGAAACTGAATAAAGAAATTGGTAAATTCACAATTTGGTTAGAGGTTTCTGATAAAGTAGACAGAAAATTAGTACAAGTATACAATATGTGAGCAACATTACATCATTAAAAACTTACACCAACTAAAATTCACAGAACACTCAGCTTAATACAGAATATACTAACTACACACGGTACAAACACCAGACAGAACACATGAATGCCAAAAGCATTTCTCAATACATTTAAAAACATATAAACCACACAGAATATTCTCTAAAAATAAAATAAAAAATCATTACCAACTATGTGGAAATTAAACAAGAAATCTTTTTTTTTTTTTTATTGCGGTACTGGGGATGGAACCCAGAGGTATTATACCTCCGAGCTACACCCCTAACCCTACATATTTCTTTTAGTCTTGTATGATTTTATTTTTGGTAGTACTGGGGATGGAACCCTTCTACCTCCAGGCTACACTCTCAGACCTATTTATATTTTTTAATTTGGAAACAGTATCTTAAGCCAGAGAGGCTGGCTTCAAACCTGCCAGATTCTCCTGTCCCCGGATTACAAGCATGTGCCATCACCACAGCCTGGCTTTAGTCTTTTATTTTTGAAACATAATTTCACTGAATTGCAAAGGGTCTCACTAAGTAGCTAAGGCTGTCAGTGAACCTCAATCCTCCAGTCTGCCTCCCAAATGCTGGGATTACAAGTGTGCACCACCATGCCCGGCAACAAATTTTAAATAATCCATTGGTCAGGTAAAATATAACTAGAAAAATTAGTATATTTGGGAAAAGAATAACAGTTAAGCAAACATAAAATAGCATGTTAAACATATATAATGTTTAAGATGCTACAAATATTAGCATTTATAAAATAACATAAAATTGGTGTCAGGAAGGAAGTTCATAACATTAAATACACTAGAAAAAAAGGCTTAAATAAATGCTAGAAGTCTTCTCATAAGAAACAAAGAATAATAATACCAAATTAAATCCTAAGTAACCAGAAGAAAGGAAATAATACACAGCAGAAACCAATGGAATACATAATTCAAAACTGATAGGAGAAAAATCATTGAAACAGAATGCTGGTTCTTTGAACATTTCAGTAAGAACTATTAAGCAGAACAATCACAAATTGTCAATATCAGCAATTTAAGAGAATTGTGAGCACAATAATAAGATGACTTTCTTACAATAAAATTTGCAAATAAACAAAAAAACCTAAGTGAAATGGACAAATTCCTGGATACATACACATAACCAGAAGTAACTCAAGAAGAAATAGAAGAAGCACATGACTATTCTTTGTAAAATTTCAATTAACTGTTAAAAACCAGCCAGGCTTGGTAGTAAATATCTATAATGCCCATTCTTGGGAAGTTCAAACAGAAGGATCACCAGTTTGAGGCCAACCTCAGCAACCAAAAGAGATCCTTTTTCAAAATATAAAGGGCTGGCAGTGTAGCTCAGTTTTACACGTGTGTGCCTAGCATAAAGGCAAGCCCCCCACTCCCCCAGCTGCCCCCCACTCCCCCAGCTTATTGGTGTAATCTATCAAAAAACAGAAGAGCAATGTTTTTCACAACTCATTTTCAGAAGTCAGCATTACCATGAATCCAAACCCAGAGACATTACTAATGATAAGACTTAAAATTCTTTTTTGGGGGAGGTGTTGAACCCCAGGGGCATCCTGCTTCTGAGTTACACCCCCAACCCTGTTCATTTTCTATTTTGAAACAAGATCACTTTAAATTGCTGAGGCTGGCCTCAAACCTGTGATCCTCCTGTCTCTGCCTTACAAGTACTGGGATTACAGGCATATGTAACCACACCCAGATAAAATTCTTGATACAATTTTAACAAACTAAATCCAACAAAATACTCAAGGGAGAATTCATTATAACCAAGTAAGAGTTTATACAAGAATAGCAAAATTGGTGTATCATCCAATGAAATTAAAGAATTAGCAGAATAAAGATGAGAAACCATAGGACCATCAAAGAAAAATCCTCTGACAAAATTTAACATTCAAGCATATTTTAAAAACATACAAAAGTTCTTCAAGTTAGAAGCAGAGGGGAGTTCATCAACTTGATAAAGGGGACCCATGAAAACCTATAGCTAACTGTACACTTAATGGTGAGATATAAATGTTCCCACTGTGAAACCAGACAGGAGGCTAAGGGATCTTTTCTCTTGAGTTACTGTAACACTTTTTCTAAAGGTTAGAGTGACAAAAGTGTTCACAAAATTCAACGACTTGTATACTCAAACTGACAATTATTTTTGAATAGAAGTCATGTGTGAACTTGATTAAAAATACACCTCAACCAAAATGTACACAGTAAAAATTCTCCATTATAAAAACAAAAGGCAAACCTTAGTTTTGAGAAATAAGGCTCTCAGATACTGGGGCTTTAAATGCAGCCAGACCCTGGTTTCATGACTCATTTTAGAAAAAGTGGCCTTAAAATATAAAATGGTACATTAAAAATGGTATGAAGTTTCAGTTTTGTTTTACCTTAAACTTTAGATGCTACTATGAATACTCTAATATATCATTATTGGCTTGGAATTTTTAAAAAAGACTTGGGTGAAGGCAATAGAATCCAGATATATTCTACATAAAATTTAATAACTCATACTCCCAACAATAAATATATTTATTTATCTTTAAGTTTGGTGGAATTTCTAAAATGATTAGTATGAATATGAAATGATACTTTTAAAAATCATCCAAATCCCACTTCCACAAATTAGTAGGTGGAACTAGAATGTTGACTGCTGGCATTTCTGTCTCATGTGAACTGAAAATGAGATGGTTTTTGGTTCTCTGAAGACAAAATGCCAGCCAAATAATGAGAAATGAGAATGTATATAAGAGGATTTCAAGAATGACAGGAAACTAAAAGTCATATACAAAATTCAATATAAGTTTTATCAATTAAATTAATATAGAGCATGCAATGAGCTAAGGACAAAAATAGAAAACAACTGGAAAGTGTGAGGTTCATTAGCCCTACATGAAGAATGTGGAGAATTTATCAGATAAATAACGTCTTCTGGACTATTTTCCTTCATCTCAAAATGAATCTCTAACTCCCTGGAAATTCCAGCCTTGTGAGAGATAGCAGCAGTTCAACTCTGCAAAGATGTTGGGGAAAAGGACTAATGGAGACTGCCTACACTGAACCCAACTCTACAACCCTGGTTTTTAATTTCTTTTTTAATGACCAGGATGTTTTTCTGTTTCTCATGCAAATTTAGTAACCTAAGCTATTAAAAGAGTGGCTCTAGCTGGCATGGAGTTGCAGGCCAGCAATCCCAATACTTGGGAGGTTGAGACAGAAGGATCTCAGATTCAAGGCTAGCCCCATTAAAAAAAAAAAAAATTTTTTTTAAAGGGTTGTAGCATGGAAGTAGAAGGTCCCTGGGTTCAGTTCCTAGACACCCCCCCCCAACACACACACAAAATAAGTGGCTTGAATAGATTATCAGCCACGTGATTAGTTACATTATTATGTGGATCTTTCCAATAACTCAACAGATGTTGATTTACTACACACCAAAGTCATACTGCTCACTTCATAACTGTTCTGCTGGCCTCTAAACCAACCATGGAGCATTAGCAAAGGTGTCCTGTTGAGGGATCACTAGGTACCTAAATCAGGGGGCATTTCTCAGCTGTCATCTTAGGACATGATGTATTCTGTTATGCTCAGCACTCTCTTTATAGCCCAGAATCCATACAAATCCTGAGGCAGTAAACAGGAAATGGTATTTCTCTCCCTATTTGGTCCTTACAGTTCTTAGCTAATTCTAGGAGCTAAATGTCATTATCATGCAACTCCTTCTCATACTGCCTCGCTAGTCACCTCATCTTTTTTTTTTTTTTTGGTGGTACTGGGGATGGAACCCTTCTACCTCCAGGTTACACTCCCAGACCTATTTCCTATTTTATTTGGAAACAGAGTCTCTTAAGCCAGCAAGTCTGGCTTCGAACCTACGTGATCCTCCTGTTTCTACCTCCCAAGCACCGGGATTACAAGGGTGTGGCACCACACCTGCTTACCTCAACATTTTCATAATCAGGTTACTGAAAACCTCCTGATTGTATCAACCTCCCAAGTATCATCCCACTTCTACTTCTGCCCTATCCCACTAAATCTGTATACTGCTATGAAATATTCTTTCTAAATATTTCTTCTTGGGAATTCTTCTATGGTGCACCATTGCCTTCAGGACAGAATCTAAATGACATGAGAAGAGAAGAACTATCTCAGTGTGATCCCCACTCCCTCTTCAGCCTCCCCTGGCTTCCCTCTGCAAGTGCATCCAGGCTGAGCTACACTGAGGGAGGCACCTGGCTCCAACACATTCTATTCTGTGGGTGCAGGATAGCCCTTCTCCTTGCTCTGATGGAAAGCAGGCTGGTCCTTAGGCCTGAGCCAAGCCACAACTTTAAGAAGTGTTTCCTACCTGGCATTCTCAGCCTTCCTTTTCTCTCTTCCTTCTAGATTGACTCACATGCCCATTCTCTATAATCCCACAGCAACCAATACTGTCATGGCAATAGGAAATAGAAAGTCTACAAGTTTTCTCCTGTTTATCTCCCCAGTCACACATGCATCTTCTTAAAGAAATACACAAATCTTCCACATCTCTGAACCCTCTGAAGCCCAGTCCATATGAAATTTTGTGATTCAGCATGTTCTTAGTATATGTGATACAGCCTTGGGTTTGATCCTGAGCACAAGGGGGAGAAAAAGATTAAACAGATGCATTGATAATAATAGAGTAGGTTCTAAAGTTAACATATAAATTATCAAAAACATCCCTGAAAATTCCTTGAATGTCATTAAGCTGGAGACCAGCATCTGGTCATCTTCTAATACAGTTAACACTAGCACAGTTCTCTACTACTGGAACACAAACATAATTTCTTTAAATGAGTATCCATGGTTATAACACAATAACAACATTTTTATGAAACTTCATTTAAAAACTTTTATTAATGCATTTTAATTGTACATAATATTGAGATTCATTTTATACATTCACATATGGATATAACATTATTTGGTCTGTCTCCTTCCCCAAATCTCTCTTTTCCCTCTCCTGATCCCCCACTACTGAACTGGTCTCTTTTCTCATTTTCATAAGCTCCCTTTCTTTCCTTTTTCTTTCTACCTTCCACATTAGAGAAAACGTGTGGCCCTCAACTTTCTAAGTCTAGCTGATCTCACACTAGTACGAAATTCTCCAGTTCTACCCATTTCCCTGCAAATGATATAATTTTGATCTTCATTATGACTGAGCAAAACTCTATTGTGAATATATACCACATTTTTATTATCCATTCATCTGTTGATGGATACATAGGCTGGTTCCATAGTTTGGCTATTGTGAACTGTGTTTCTTTAAACACGGTTATGCATGTATCACCATAGTATTCTAACTTTCTTTTGGAAAAATACTTTAATTCTTCTGTAAAAGAGCGATATAGCTCCTAAGTCAAATGGTGATTCCACTCCTAGTCTTTTGAGGAAAAAAGGTTCAAGAGTAGTTGGACTAATTTACAATCCCATCAACAATGTATTAGTATTCTTTCTCCACCCTCATTCTTGCTAACATTTATTACTGTTTGTATTTTTGATAACTGCCATTCTAACTGGAATGAGATGGAATATCATTGTAAAAACTATGTATTTTAAGCACTAAAAATTGTATTTTATGAAGCCTTATGAATGGAAAGTAGGAGCTCAAATAGAATACAAAAATATAAATATCTCTCATCTCGAAGTCACTCTGTAAATACGCTTATGGAGAAGAATGATGGTTACCATATTATTTAAATCTACCCACCTATTCATGCTATATCTTGCTAAGTCTGTTCTTTGATTTAATATAAAACATACAATCCTGTGGTATTGACATGCCTATAAGAAGCCAGAGTTCATTCTTCACAACCAGTATCTCTCTCATAATCTATTTCTATTAAAATGTTTTAGGGCTCTAGGTAATATTAGCAACATTCTATGCCAATGTTCATAATAGCCAAAAACATGCATTCTATTCAGCTGAAGGGGAGACAATATAGACACAAAACCAGAAAGTATAAGGCAAAGGAATATCTCAACTATTGTACTATATTTCAAGGTAAATGTTCCAAAACATAAACTAAAAAATCATATTTCTAATTATAACTCTATAGATGATAAATAGGAACCAAATAACTGAGCCAGTTACTTTAATGAACCAATTATAAAAGCTTTTTTGCAGGGAAGAAATTGAATATAAAGAAATATAAGAAGGTTGCCATTTTGGTGAGTATTGTCTATTTACTAATGTTACCATAGGATACACTGCATATAAATTTCTTCCATAGCAAATGAAAAATCAAGAACCGAAGCAATCCTATTGTGTTCCAAGACCTAAGTAACTTTTTTAAGGTACATTTGATATAACTATATGTTGGTGGGCATTTGGGACTGGACTCAGGACCTCACATATGGTAAGAACATTTCTAATCCCAGTACTTGGGAGGCTGAAACAGGAGAATCCCAGGTTTGTGGGCAAGCCTCAGCTACTTAGTGAGGCCTTCTGCAACTCAGTGAGACCCTGTTTCAAAATAAAGAATAAAAAATGGGGCTAGAGGTGTAAGCTCAAAGGTAAAATAACCCTAGGCTCAATATCCAGTACTTAAAAAAAACAAAACATACAAAGGGGCCAAACACATACATTGGAGAAAAGACAGCCTTTTCAACAAGTGGTGCTTGGAGAACTGGCTAACCATTTGTAAAAAGATGAATCTAAACCCCTATATCTCACCAAGCACAGGAATCAACTGAAGATGGATCTAAGACTTAGAAATTAGACCTGAAACTGTGAAGTTAGTAGAGGAGAGCATAGGTTCAACACTACAACATATTGGCACAGGCAATAACTTTCTCTACAAAACCTCCAAAGCACAAGAAATTAAAGCAAGAATAAACAAGTGAGATAGTATTAAAAACTAAAAAGTTTCTTCTCATCAAAGGAAACTATCAATAATCTAAAGAGGAAGCCTACAGAATGGGAAAAGATCTTTACCAGCCACCATTCTGATAGGGGGCTAATATCCAGAATATACAAAGAGCTCAAAAGACTCTACACTAGCAAAACAAACAACCCAATCAAGAAATGGGCAAATGAACTAAATAGACACTTCACAAAAGAAGAGATACAAAGGGCCAATAGATACATGAAAAGATGCTCTTCATCAACTGGCCATCAGGGAGATGCAAATCAAAACTACACTCAGATTCCATCTAACCCCAGTCAGAGTGGCAAGCATAAAGAAATCAAACAACAAATGCTGGCGAGGATGTGGGGAAAGAACTCTTCTTACACTGTTGGTGGGAATGCAAACTAGTTTAACCACTATGGAGATCTGTGTGGAGATTCCTAAGAAAGGTGGGAATAGATCCACCATATGATCCAGCTCTACCACTCCTAGGTATCTTTCCAAAGGGGTTGAATTCAGAGAAATACAGCAACATATGCATACCTATGTTCATAGCAGCACAATTTGTAATAGCCAAAATATGGAACCAACCCAGATCTCCATCAACAGATGAATGGATAGCAAAACTTTGGGAAATACACACAATGGAATTCTATTCAGCCATAAAGAAGAACAAAATTATATCATTTGCAAGAAGATGGAAAGCCCTGGAGAACATTATGTTAAGTGAGATCAGCCAAGAACAGAAGGAGAAGGTACATGTTTCCTCTAATATGCCCAAACTAGGAAACACAGAGGATACCAGTAGGTCTCCAGATAATGGAGGGGAAATATCAGCAAAGTTTGAATGGAAAGATAGGAGAGGAGGAAGGCGTATCTTGATTAATGAGGGTCTACATCTGAATATGTGTAAAATTATGAATATGACATGGTTAACCTGGAAAACCACTGGTGGGAGAGGGGAAGAGAAAACGGGGGCGGGGGGAGAGGGCACCAAATATAGTTTAAATGTATACTATTTATGTTCAATAAAAAAATTGTTAAAAGAAAAAAAAAGAGCATTTGATAATCTAAAAGAATAAAAAACTGAGAGATTATATATATTCAAAATTCCACTGTTACAAAATTGCTAAATATTATGGAAATCTCTTCCTCTTTATATATGGCAATGTTGTAATTATTACGTATGTCTATGCCATGAATTATTTAACCCGCCTTAAAATATTAAATAATTTAGTCCTTATCTAAGCCCAAACCAAAAAGAGGAATTCTGAAAAAAAGCTGAGTGCTGTGGCCCATGCCTATAACCCCAATGACTGGAGAGGCTGAGACAGGAGGATGGCAAATTCAAGGCCATGCCAGGCAACTTAGTGAGATCCTGTCTCAAAATATAAAATAAGAAAAGCTGGGGTGTAGCTCAATGGTAGATTGTCCTAGGTTCAATCCCTAGTACCATCCAAAAAAAGAAAAAGAAAGAAAAATTCTAGGAAAAAAAGAAAGACATGTTAAACAAGAGAAATAAGATCAGAGTTTCACTACTAACAAAAACCATCTGGCTAGTCAGAAATTTTGTTTTGGTGTATAGAAATTTTCAGCAGTCATCAATTAATTAATTAAGTATTCTGGGTTTGGGATACAGACACAAGTGCCAGCTAGCTCCCTCTAAAATCTCTCCATCCCCCAGGCAGAAGTCGCCTGCCTGTGAAGTCCCATGGGCCTTTATCTGACACAAGTGACACACTTTCCACTTGGTAAAATTCTAGTACCTTATTTTTTCTCTATAGACCCTTTGAGAGTAAAATCTATGTTTAATTTGATTTATATACCCACAATATCTACTAGTGTGCTATGTACAAAAAGCCATATGCACTTTCTAAATATACTCAGATATTCTTTCATGAATTTATATTTTCAGTTTTTC
Source organism: Muscardinus avellanarius (assembly GCF_963383645.1). NCBI lineage: Eukaryota > Metazoa > Chordata > Mammalia > Rodentia > Gliridae > Muscardinus > Muscardinus avellanarius. Next base: position 59,816,365 of record NC_137793.1, on the reverse strand, counting down.
AAAAATAAATTATGAAGCACAATACTTCCTATTTTTCTTCCTACTTCTCATCAGTTTCCATTTTACCTGTTTTGCTCATTTCTCTTCTCTCTACTCCTTGAGGAAATTTGTTCACTCAAAATACCCAGCAAATATTTCTCAAGTATCTACTACGTGCCAGATAGCATGAAAGGTGCTGAGGTTATACCAGTGAACAAGACCCCTTTTGAAGGCAAGGTACCAGAAGGAATACACAAGTAAATAGTTAATTATAAAATACATGAAGAGCATTACAATAGATGTGAAGATACAAGACTATGTAAGAAAAAAGAGGTATTTAAGAATGTATCTCTGAGTTTCTGTCTATAGTTATGATTCCTCTATGATATTTTCTGTCCTCGTCATCCATCCACTCATCTGTGTATTTTTAATTATTAAACAGAGAGCATATGCATGTGATACAAAATGTAAAAGCTATAGAAAAGTACATCACTGAAAAACAAGTCTTGCCGGGTGTGGTGGCACATGCTTGTAATCCCAGTGCTTGGGAGGCTGAGACAGGAGGATCACACAGCTTTGAAGCCAGCCTCAGCTACTTAGTGAGGCTCTCAGCAACTTAGTGAGACCCTGTTTCCAAATAAAAATATAAAATAGGTCTGGGAGTATAGCCCAGAGGTAGAAGGCCTCTGGGTTCCACTCCTAGTACCACCAAAAACAAACAAACAAAAAAAGAAAAACAAGCCAGCCTCCTAGCCTGTCCCAGCCACACAATTTATCTTCCCAAAGTTAAGCTCTAATATCCAGTGTGTAATTAGAGATATTCAATGCACATATAAATATACATACACATGTTCTTGGTCTTATTTTCTTTTAGCACAAGAGTAACATTCTTTGTACTCAGGATCTTTTTTTCGCGTCTATCCCATATTGGGCTGCCTCATTCCTTTTAAGGGGTGGAGTCATTCCACTCTAAGGATGTAATACTATTTACACTATTTACAGTCTTCTTAACAAATGCTCCTTTAGGGAGCACAGTATTTCAGTGAATATTTTTTATCTATATATTATTCTGTGGTATAGCTCTATGGCTATAAAATACATTTCTGGAAGTGAAATTGCTAAGTCCAAAAATATGTGCATTTTTAATTTTGTCAGGTATAGATGGGGGGGTTTCATTAATTTCATGTCCACCTACATAAGTTAAATTATGACCTTTATGGAAATGGTTTCCAAATCTGTTTCCATAGTTCTGAGCCCTTAGTTACTCACTCTGATAGTGCCACATGTATTTTTCTTTACAACTTTGGGGAAAAAATCTTTTCAAAATAAAATTTATAATCTCAAAATATTCTTTATCGCTTCATGGTGACTGTTAATTTTCTGTAATTTCAAGCAAGTTATATGAGTCTTCCTTGTTTCTACCCACATCCAATGAACTGTGAGAAGACAGACCAATCCTATAGTTCCATTACATCTCTCTGCATTTTTGCAGCATGTGAGTGTAAACACCCAGTTCTGCACACCTGCTTACTATTCTACTACTCAAGTTCTTCTTGCCCTGTGTTCACCCACTAGCAACTGTGCTCACATCATCTTCCCTTCCTGAGAGGCCTTCTTCAATCAGCCCCAACCCCAAAATCTTAATAAGCCTACCATAAAAGTTAGATCATCCATAAAATATTTTCATTATTAATTTATTAGCACTTAAGTCATTGACAGTTTTACTTATAGATGAACTTATAAGAGAAGTTGTAAACTACTTCAACACATTTACATCAACCCTTACTGCATAGGTCCCCAAAACGTGTTTACCAAATGAATAAGTTTTGTAAAGAACTGATTCCTATGCATCAGATAATTCTATAGGAGAAAATATTCTATAGGGAATATTTATTTATTCATTTATTTTGGGAAATAAGGATATTTTTAAATACAAGCCCCTGTTTAATAACTGCTGATTCAGAAGACTCACAATGTAAAGTATTCCCAGTTAATAATTCCTGTAAATTGTTATTTATTTCCCTTACTTAGATTTTGTAGAAATAGGAGAATAAGTAAAATGTACTACTAAAATAACTGAATTTCTCATCACAATCATAAGATTTTCTACAACTCAATGTTACCATGGTCACCCTACTGAAGAAAATGCTAAACCATAGTATGCCTAGGGATTATTGCTCAATAGCATTTAAGATAGATAAAATAAATACGTATAAATTTCCCAGAGAGCCTACTTGAGAAAAAACTTTGTAAAACAAATACATCCTGTATTTCTGGATTTCAAAATTTATTAACATCATACTTTTGGTAAAAGTTTTTACCTTTTAAAAATACAGGAGAAAGGAGAATATAATTATGTTTTCCAGGCCAGGCATGGTGGCGCACGCTTGTAATCCCAGCATTTGAGAGGCTGAGACCAGAGGATCGCGGTTTGCGGGCAGCCTGAGCTACTTAGTGAGGCCTTCTGCAACTCAGTGAGACCCGGTTTCAAAATAAAGAATAAAAAATGGGGCAGGGGTTGTAGCTTGGAGGTCAAATGCCCCTGGGTTCCATCCCCAGACCCACAAAAAAAAAAAAAAAAAAAAAAAAGTTTTCCAATATATAAAAGTACTTCTATAAAAACAATCATTAACACCTCTCATTAAAAACTTTTAGACTCTCATCAACAATAAAGAGCTATGCAATCCCCAATAAGTAGATAAATACTATAACTTACATTTCAAGTAATGTTTCTAAAATAATGAAAATACTACTATGCAAATATTTACTATTTACTTCTTGACTCACCTCTCCCCCATTAACATATTCCATCACAAAACACAAACGGTCTTTTGTCTGGAAGGAATATTTCAAGGACTTGAAATAGAAAAGAAAAAATGTTATATTACAATACTACATTCTTACCATTACAATAGTACCAAAACCAAAGCACTTACATATAGTTAGCATACTGATAACATGCCCATGCACTGCTTCCCACGAGTCTTATTTTTTAAGAGTGCGTTAAATAAGAGTTTATAAGAAATATAATGCAGATTTCTTCAGCTCAGCAATAGATATTATTAGGGGAACAATTAATGTTATAAGTAAACAGTAATTGTGATGAGTATTTCCAATCTATTGTGCCATCGTTTTGAAACTGAATTGGTCCTCAAAAGTTCTCATCGATGTAGCTTGTCATATGGCCTACAAATCACTCTAGCAGAAGCTCCTCATCCACTGCAATTGTCACATTCAAGATTTAATACAGTTTCAATGTCACTCTGTGCATAAGGGGTGTACAATGACCTAACCCAACAAAGTTGGTTCCTGTACTTTTATATGTCATAAAATATATAAGCCAGGCATGGTGGCACATGCTTGTAATCTCTGCACTTGGGAGGTGGATATAGGAGGATCATGCAGGTTCGAAGCCAGCCACACTGGCTTAAGAGACCCTGTTTCTAAATAAAAATATAAAAAATAGGTAACTAGGAGTGTAGCCCGGAGATAGAAGGGCTTCCAGGCACCCCAGTACCACAAAAAAATAAAACCAAAAACAATAACAAAAATTATCTCATTATACACAACAATGTAATAAAGTAGGTCTAGGTACCTAGTGGATTGATAACTTTGAAATGTTGATATTAGATAATCTTAAAATTTCAATAGAGGTTTCAAACTTTTTAAAGTCAACCAGCAGCCACGCATGGTGGCACATGTTTATAATCCTAGCATTTGGGAGGCTGAGACAGGAGGATCACGGTTCGAGGACAGCCTCAGCTATTACTTAGTGAGACCCTTTGCAACTCAGTGAGACCCTGTTTCAAAATAATAAAGTATAGGGCTGGGGGTGTAGCTTGAAAGTAGAATGGCCCTGGGTTTCATCCCAGTACAGAAAGAAAGAAAGAAAGAAAGAAAGAAAGAAAGAAAGAAAGAAAGAGTCAACCAGCTATTTTTAAACTTAATATACTTCACTGGAATTAGAAATATGAAAAATCTTTGTAAATTATCTAGGAATCTAAGATCAGGACTCAAAAAAATCAGTCTGTTTCAAAACAAATAATATGCATGTAAGTCATAGTTATACTTTGTACAGTGAGGAAAATGTATCAGGACTTATCCTAGGTTTAAAGTATTTCTATATTTCTGAAAGTCTAAACCTTGAAAAAAAAGTCTAAAATATATTCCATTAAGATTTTTCCTTCTATATTTGAAGAAATGCTGGCTGATTATTTAAATATTTATTCTAAAATCAATATACAATAGAAACAAAGCCTATATTTAACATAAAAATATTTAGGTCTACCAGTTTCTCATTGAACTCTTTAAAACATTGTAAGTCACATATTCACTCTGTGATTATTTTGAGTTTTTAATGGCAAGATGATTCATAATGGAATAAGGAGGTTTCAAGAGGATAATGAGAAGGATTACAAATACATAAATATTATAAACTTAATCTACATATTCCAATAATTTCAAAGAAACCTGACTTACAATCTTTCCATAAAGAAAAGGGGATAACTAAATAAATGTTATGTAAACATTATTTTTCATAGTTTAGTTTTTATAACAAAATTCTCTTAGATCTAAAGTATCATGAGTATGACACCCATCCCCCAGTCACTCACTGTTAAGAACGGGTGTCTAGTGTTTTTCAGCACTCTGCTTTCAGTCAGGGTATGTGCCACTTCATCCTACAGAAGAGAACAGTGAACCATTAGTACATGTACTAAACTCTGGCTCTGATGATACAAAAATATTTTTCTATTTCTCCCCAATCTGCAGAGATTCAACCTAGATATAGAGGATTAAAAACACATTGCCATGCTTTCTTTATAGTTCAGTCTCCCTCTACCTAAAGGAAGCACCAATAAAGTTAATGAGTTAATACAGAAGGTTGGAAGGATAAACTTATTTAAGCTCACTCATACTTGATCAAAACAATCAATAATAATACAAAACTAGCAAAAAATGATCAAAGATAGAGAAAATTAAACGATAGGCTTTTCCCCTCAAAGGGACTACTTTATCCGCTAATATTTTAGCATAGCATAGTTAATATTTACATGTTCATATTAAATTTTATTCAGAAAAACATAAATAATATACTTCAATAAAGATCATTAAATCTTCAAGTATCCTATCTAAAAGTCAGTTATTAAAAAAGCAAACACATATAAGATTTAATTTTACATTATACATTTTAGAAATATGAAGTAACAGTATAAAAGTATATCATTTTTAATTTGCTCCTGTAAAAAACAAAACAAAACAAAAACCAACTCTAGTGACAAGTTTAAAATGAGGGAACATTTCAAACCAGAAATGCACTGAAAAATGTATTTCCCTAATTTTTTTTTCATAAATCTCATCTTAACTTCAAAAGTTAACTAGGAGAGATTTTCTTCAACATAAGGAGAACTAAGAAAGTTTCATATATTTCAAAAGTGAAATTGCACTGAAATATATTGAAATTATTTGAAATATTTCATATTAAGCCATTTTAAAGAAAAAAGTAAAGGAAGGTAACTGCTGAAAAGTGAACTCAGCATCTCTGTTCTTTGCTTCTGGCAGGATCCTATACAAAGCATGAGCTGGATGAATTCAACATTACCAGCAAATCAAAATTAGGTGATAAGAAAACAACATTCTTCATACACCTAGAAAAATCAGTCATGAATTTTATATGGAGAAAGAAAAGACTCAGAATAGCCAAAGCAATCCTCAGCAATATGAACCATGCAGGAGGCATCACAATCCCTGACTTCAAATTATACTATAGAGCAAAAGCAGTAAAAACAGCATGGTATTGTCACAACAACAGGCATACAGACCAGTGGAACAGAATAGAAGATACAGAAACAAGCCCACACACTTAAGAGTCATTTAATCTTTGACAAAGGGGCAACACTCATACACTGGAGAAAAGAGTGTTTTCAACAAATGGTGCTAGGAGAACTGGCTATCCATTTGTAGAAAGATGGAACTAAATCCTTACCTCTCTCCATTCACAGGAATCAACTCGAGATGGATCAAAGAATTAGAAATTAGACCAGAGACTGTGAAGTTATTAGAGAAGGGCATAAGCTCAACACTCCAACATATAGAAACAGGCAGTAACTTTCTCAGCAAGACCTCCAAAGTGCAGGAAATTAAAGCAAGAATTAACAAGTGGGATGGCATCAAACTAAAAAGTTTCTTCTAATCGAAGGAAGACATCAAGAGCCTAAAGAAAAAGCCTACAGAATGGAAGAAGATCTTTACCAGCCACCACTCTGATAGAGGGCTAATATCCAGAATATACAAAGAGCTCAAAAGACTCTATACTAGCCAAAAAAATAACCCAATCAAGAAATGGACAACTGAATTGAATAGACACTTCACAAAAGAGCTACAAATGGCTGATACATGAAAAGATGTTCAACGTCATTAGCCATTAGTGAGATGCAAATCAAAACTACGCTGAGATTCCATCTGACCCCAATCAGAGTGGCAAGCATAAAGAAATCTAATAACAAATGCTGGCGAGAATGTGGGGAAAGAGGAACTCTTACACTGTTGGTGGGAGTGCAAAGTAGTTCAGCCGCTATGGAGATCGGTGTGGAGATTCCTTAGAAAACTGGGAATGGATCCACCATATGATCTGGTTCTACCACTCCTAGGTATCTTTCCAAAGGGGTTGAAATCAGAGAACTACAGTAACATACGCATACCCATGTTCATAGCAGCACACTTAGTACTAGCCAAAATAAGGAACCAATCTAAATCTCTATCAACAGATGAATGGATTGCAAAATTATGGGAAATACACACAATGGTATTCTACTCAGCTATAAAGAAGAATAAAATCATGTCATTTGCAAAAAGAAGGAAAGTTCTGGAGAACGTTATGTTAAGTAAGAGCAGCCAAGCAGAGAAAGAGAAGGGATATATGTTTTTTCTAATATGCCCAAACTAGGGACTATTAGGAATACCAGAGACTCCAGATAATGGAGGGGAAACCTCAGCAAAGCTGAAATGGAAGGGTAGGAGATGAAGAAGGCTGAGGTTGATTAATGGAGGAGCTACATTCGAATATGTGTAAAACTATGAATGCAGCATGGTCAACCTGGACACTTATTGTTGGGAAGGGGGAGAAAGGTAAGTTGGGGGAGAGGAAAGCAAGCAGTCTGAATGTATGCCATTTTCAATACGATCCACATAAGAAAGAGATCCTATAAGCTGGGCGTGGTGGCTCACACTTGTAATCCCGCACTTGGGAGGTGGAGATAGGAGGATTGTGCAGGTTCGAAGCCAGCCTCACTGGCTTAAGAGACCCTGTTCCAAATAAAAATATAAAATAGGTCTGGGAGTGTAGCCCGGAGGTAGAAGGGTTTCCAGGAACCCCAGTACCACCAAAAAAAAAAAAGAAAGAAAGAAAGAAAGAAAGAAAGAAAGAAAGAAAGAAAGAAAGAAAGAAAGAAAGAAATCCTATAAAGGAGCAAATGTGACCTAACTGAGGGGATGGGAGGGGGAAGAGGAAAACTCTCTAAAGCATATGATGTACTTAAACAAACATATCAAAGTCAATCACTAAGCCAAGCACGGGAAGGAGGAATGGGGAGAAAATGGGATGGGGACTGGGTATGGGCTAATTGGATGATGTGTGTATGTTATGTCCCCACAAGTCTTTTATCCCATTAAGACGTATGATTACAAGATACCAATAAAAAATAAAAAGTAAATTTAAAAATTCAGTTTTAAAAAAATCAATATAAGGGCTAATTGGGTGTTGTGTGCATGTATGTCTCCACAAGTCTTTTATCCCATTAAGATGCATGACTACAATGCATCAATTAAAAAAAATAAAAAAAATAAATATAAGCATAACTACCTCCATCTTACTTTAGAATAGCCAGGCTTAAGTGCTCAGTTTGAAAGTTACTGTCATAATCATAATGTAATTCCTAAACTATTATAGAATCATTTTAATATACATCAGAAGCAGAAATGACACCAAAACTTATTTCTAGAGCCACATGGCCTACTGTAATGGCCAACAAACAATGGATATTAACCAAAATCTGTTGAACTGAAATACTTATCATGGGGATGTATTCAAAGATATCATATATATCTTATTCATTCATCCACTTATTACTTCAACAAACATGCAAAAAATATGTCCTAGGTATTGTTCTATATACTGAAGACATATAACCAAAAGAAACGAACATAAGCCTGCTCTCATGGAACACTCACTGGTTGAGATCAAGAAGGGAACACTACAGCCAAGAAGTATCAGATAGTAACTGTGAAATACAGAACCAACCATTAAGTGGCTATTCTGTGATCTCTAAAACCAAACCCATGATTAAAAAAAATAAAATCCCTGATGTGCACTTAATAAATGCTAAGGAGAGTACAGGGATAAAAAGTTTAGTAAGAAAAAGTGAGATTCTTCTGCTCATAATGTCGACAAGCTAGTGAAGAATCTCAAGTAAATCACCAACTTAATAAATAATAAACTATTCCCAATAAGTGGTATTAAGGAAAAATGGGAGTTGTACACTGTTTTAAATGAAGAAAAGAAGGAAAAGCCAGTCCTCCTGAAGCATGGAAACCAGATAATATACTGGTGCCAGAGGAGGTGGGGATGGGGCTGGCACAATCCATGTTTTAAAAAGTTTGCTCATGTTCCTTTGATTAAGACAGCAAGAACAGGAGGAGTCAGTCTGGAGATACAGTACTCCAGGAGATGTGTGATGACTCAGACTGTAGAGTGGGAGTAGGAACACAAAAAATGGGGATAGTTTTGAGATTTAAAGTTAATAATCTGAAAGTCACCTGCCTCCAACACAGGGCTCAATCAAAAGACATATATCTCTCTAGGCAGTGAGAAAAAAATAGCATTTGCCTATTACAGTTAGGATATTCAGTAATTTGAATTAGTAATTGGGGGAAGATTACAAAACTAAGCCAGGCGTGGTGGCACATGCTTGTAATCCTAGCATTGGGAGGCTGAGATAGGAGGATCACAGTTTGTAGACAGCCTCAGCTACTTAGTGAGGCTCTTTGCAACTCAGCAAGACTCTGTTTCAAAATAAAGAATAAAAAATAGGGATGGGGGTATAGCTCAGAGGTAGAATGCCCCTGGGTTCCATCCTCAGTACCACAAAAACAAAACAAAACAAAACAAAACAGAAAAGAGTGGGCATGGAACCCATGTGAAAACACTCCAAATCACTTAGGAAGTTTCTCTTTTTTGGGGGGAGGGAATACTGGGGATGGAACCCAGAGGTATTCTACCACCTAGTGACACCCCCAGACCTAGATTTTATTCTTTATTTTGAAACAGTGTCTCACCGAGTTGCAAAGGGCCTAAGTAGCTGAGGCTGTCTGGGAACTGCAATCCTCTTGTCTCAGCCTCCCAAATGCTGGGATTACAAGCATGTGCCTCCTCACCCGGTTTGGAAGTTTCTTGAGAAGAGTGTTTTTTGCCTTCAATTCTATAATCTGTCTAAAGCACATGGGAGGTAACAAAACAAAACAAAGATGAATGTAGGTAAAGATGAATGTAGATCAAATTTTGCTAAAATAACATCTCTTTGTTATAGAAATGGAATTGGGATTAATACGATATATATGTGTATATATCTTTCATATATTAAATGCATTTCTACCATATTTTATATCTGATCAGATTAGAATTCTTCCCATTAATGCAAATTTTATGGTACTGTATTTCACATACTAATTAGTTTCTGCCATGAAGATAAGGTATGCACAAGCTCAAAAGTAAACACAGATGCCAATAATTTTTAATTACAGCTAAAAGCAACATGTCAAAACAAGAAGTTAAAAATAAAAGTGATGAAACGTAGTGCCTAAGACAATGTGATGCTTTTTGAAAAATCCATTTGTTGATCATAATTATAAATGAAGAGTTCTAGAAATGTTTGGATAGAAAAGTAGAATAATGGTTTCATGAAAACACTCTTGAAATAGATTCGCATATATTCATCCATGATAAAAACTAAATAATAGATTTTAAGTCTAATTTCATAGATGATTTGGGAGAATGGCATTGTATTTCTTGTGCACATGAGCAGAAAAGTAGTCCTCTGCTTATATATATTTTTCTGTTCCTCTCTAGTCTACCACTTGCCTCCACTACACATACTCTAACCTTTCCCTTCCTTTGCTCTACTTGCTGTATTTTGGCAGTTGAGCTTTTTGAGATGGCATACAGGAGAAAGAGAACATCATTACTCCATTATCAAGGATGCCTGTGTGGATTCACCTTTCATCAATGAGGTCTATTAATATTCCCAATTACAAGCTGGGCATGGTGGCACACGCTTGTAATCCCAGCATTCAGTAGGCTGAGACAGGAGGATCGCGGTTTGCAGACAGTCTCAGCTACTTAGTGAGGCCCTCTGCAACTCAGTGAGACCCGATTTCAAAATAAAGAATAAAAAAATAGGGCAGGGAGTGTAGCTCAGAGGTCAAATGCCCCTGGGTTCAAGCCCCAGACCCACACACACACAAAAATCCCATTTACATAAATAAACCAAGGTCCATGGAAGTTAGACTGTTTAAGCTACAAGTAAAAAAGTCAGTATTAATCCAACATCTAAGTCCAAGGTTAAGGGTCACTTCCAACTTGAGATGCCACATTTATCAAGCTCTAAATTTGGTGTTCTTACTTCTCCCTCTTGAAAACTTGGGTAGGGGCCCAGATGCCACCTTCTAAGATTTCTCCTGCTCTCCATTTGTCAAGGTCTTCTTGTTGTTGCCATCATTTTATTTAAGACTTTTCGCCTTGGAGAAATGCAAGTGAGATTGCTCGGTTCTTTGAACGTCGTGCCACCTTTTCAAGTATTCCACCCACATGTTTTTCTTGATACTCCTGTCCCAAGTATGATTTCAACAGAGGCCAGTCATCTCCCCTGACAGTCTTTCTTAGCTGAAGTCTGTCACTGGTCTGCACTGCCTTCACTAAGTTCCCTCTCTTTTCTGCTCCTTTCATTTCCCAATATTAGGACAGGTAAATCTCTCCTTTCTCACCTCTATATTTCTTATCTTAAAAAACAACAACCTCATATGAACATATGGCTGGCAACATTATAATCCCCTCTGGTCTCAGATGAATCTCCTGAGGTCTCTGTAGTCACCCGTTTTAGGCCACTCTGTCACTCTTCCTTCCCTGGTGTATGTGTTGGGAGAACATACTTAACTCTCCTGGTGACCTTGCATAGCTAAGCTGCTGTGCTGGGACTGGAGCCGTTTTATCTGGACTTTCAAGCCCAAGAGCTTTCATTAAGTTGTCTCTTGTTATCTCAAATCCATTCCCTCACATTATTAAAATATGATCTTCCTTCCTACTCAGAAGAAAAGCCATGAAGAACATTTAACACATTTGATTAGTCCCTGAAAACATATTCTTCTTTTCATTTACAGGATATTATAAACTCCTTTTTTCCTCCTTTTCTTGGTTTGACTGGTTCCTCTCTTTTGATGCCTTATAAGCAGTGTCCCCAGCTCTCAGACCTCTTCTCTTCACTAAGTATTCCCATTCACTTAGTGAATTCATTCAGACTTTGGCTCTAAATACGCTCATATTTCTAAACTTATACCTGAAACATAGATTTCTTTCAAGAAGTGCCTATTTGACAGGAGTGTTTCACTGATGCCTAAAACTTGGGTATCTAATAGTAATATCCAATTTTTCATGTCCCAAACCTAATTCCTCATCTGCCCTCAAAAAGCTTGGTTTTCCCACAACTGTGTGTATTGTGGTGAGTGGTGACAGAACCTTTTGGTTGCTCAGGCTCAAAGCATGCTGTGATCTTCAAGTCCATTCTTTCTCTCATCCTCTCCATTCAATCTGCCATGGAATCCTGTTGGCTCTTTGTCAAGACATGCCCCGGGTCTAATTATGTCTCATCATCTCCACTGCTACCCTGGTCACTATCAACATTAAACTTTAACAATTAACTCCCTGCTTCCAACACATAGTCTATTCTCAACACTGCAGTGAAATACTACTAGTGAAATAAAGCTAGGCAACCTTAGTACATTGATTAAAATTTTCTAATGGCTTTTTATTTCATTCAGAGTAAAAAACAATATTCTTACAACTACAAGCATCTCAACAATCCCACACTATTCTTGCTCTATACAAGCCGCTAGACAACTGGCTATTCAAAGAACATGCTACATGTGATCTTTGCTCAGGGCTTTCTCAATCACTGTTGCCTCTGTTTGTAAGAGTCTGTCTTCAAAGTATCTGAAAGTCTTGCTTTCTCACTTCCTTTAACTGCTTGCTGAATTTCTCAGCCAGGCACACCATGATTCTTCAATTTAAAACTGAAAAAGCACCAGGAGTGGTGATGCATGCTTGTAATCCCAATGCTTGGGAGGCTGAGACAGGAGGATCGCACAGGTTTGGAGCCAGCCTCAGCTACTTAGTGAGGCTCTCAGCAAATGAATGAGACTCTGTTTCCAAATGAAGTATAAAAGAAGGTCTGAGAGTATAGCCCAGACATAGAAAAGCCCCTGGGTTCCATCCTAGTAACACACACACACACACACACACACACACACACACTTGAAAAAGCCGCAAAAGTCATTAGTGTCATTCATCTTTGTTCTTCTATCTTCTTGCATTGAGTTTTTATTTTTATTTTTATTTATTTTTTTAGGAGTCTTAAATTTTATTTATTTACTTTTATTTTAAACAATTTTTATTGAACATAAGTAGTATACTGCATTGAGTTTTTAAATATATATAATTTACCACTGTATTACATGTAGTTTATTGTCTGTCTCTTGATTCAAATATAATTTTCTAAAGAGAAATTTTTACTGGTTTTATTCATTCACATGCTCCCAGTGCCTAGAGTAGTTCCTAGCAAATAAATAGATGTGCATTACATATTTATTGAAAAAATGAGTGAATGAACTAGTAAATTAAGAATGGATGATAACCTCAATACATGTTGCTGAGAAGTGATGGAAATTTCATCAACTGAAAGAAGCAATCTAGAACTACAGTCAGTGAAACTGTATCCTGCAAGAGCACAATGATAGCTGATGAAAGTACAGCAGATGAAACTAGTATATACTTCCTAGGATAAACCACAATCACTGGTGGAATACTCCAAGAGAATTTAGAAGAATGAGTCAAAAGACTGGCAGATGCTGTTCAGAGCCCCATGAGGCTTTACCAATAAGGATGTAAGCAAAGACACAGAGGTGCCAGTGATCAAGCCAAAGCAGTGTGTTGATATTTTGATGTATGTATGTATGTATAGGAAATGGTTAACTCAGTAAGACTGGACTGTTCAAATCCCTGCATATTAGCTCTGATCACTTTGAATATTCTGATGTTTAGCTTCTTTTGTGTTGCTGTAATAAATATACCTAAAACTGAATACTGTATTTAAAAAAGTTTACCTGGCTCACAATTCTGGTGGATGGATGGTAAAAAGAGCCAGGTGCCAGCATCCTGGCAAGAGTCCCCAGGTCGCACCACAACATGGCAAATAAGCAAGGTGCATTTGTATGTGAGAGCGGTCACAAGGAGAGAGGAAGCAAGCAAGCCACGAGAGCTTAACCTACTTATTGGCAATGCACTCTCACAGAAACTAGCCCAGTCCTATGAGACCCTGCTCACTCCTAACAAGACAGCATCAGTCAATCAATGAGGACTTCATTACCTTCACAAGGCCCTACTTCCTAAAGGCTCCACTTCTTCCATACTTCCACCTGGGTCAAACTTCCAGCTCATGAGACTGGGACAAACTACAGCAGTCTACTCATTAAGTATCTTTTTGTATGCCAGAGACCTTGGACCACACGGTACCAGTTTGGCTTGACCGTTTTTTTTTTTTGCGGGTGTGGGGATGAAACCCAGGAGCATTTGACCTCCGAGCTACATCCCCTGCCCTATTTCCCTATTTTTTATTCTTTATTTTGAAACCAGGTCTCACTGAGTTGCAGAGAGCCTCAGTAAGTAGCTCAGGCTGTCTGCAAACTATGATCCTCCAGTCTCAGCCTCCCAAATGCTGGGATTACAAATGTGCACCACCACACCCGGCTTTGACAGTTTATTCTAACAATGAAACAAATGAACAGCATGTGCCTGATTTAGCTCCAGGGCTGTAATCTGAGCAGGTCATGGTAATCACCCAGACTCAACTTGACATATGACTGACCTCCAGTAACAACTCTGAATAACAAGGTTTAGATAAGCCTCTTGAGTTGACAACACTTGGGTGACAACGAGTGTCACCTAGAGTTGCTAGAGAAGTAAATGCTCCTAATGCCACTCTAGCTGGCACACTTGAAAGCTTGTGCTTGTTTCCTCCTAACACTGTCCTATGTGGCTTTCCCTTTCCCGACTTGAGTTAGTATCATTTCACTATGATAAACAATAACCATATGTATATTAGCATTTCTAAGTCCTGAACCACTGGCAGGAGGAGCGTGATCTTCAGAAACTCTGACACAATTGGTACCAGAAATAGGATTTGTCAGAACAACTTTGAGTCATTAGAATGTGGCAAAAAACATTGTTTAGAAAAGGGAAGGATGACAGGACAGGTAACGGTAATCCTTTGATGCCTACATAGGTGCAAAGTAACCTGTGACAGGAGAACAGCTGTGTGGTGCTAAGTCACTACACGCAAAATGGAATTTAGAAACAATAGACCCAATCTCAACAGTTGGTTGACTGGTACATAAGAAATGCAAAATACTGAGAAATAAATTTACATCCTACTCTGTCATTAATATCTAAAGTGAAAATAAAGGTAAGTGTAAAGGTAATTACTAGTACTACTCATAAAGCTCAAATTTCAGACCATCTGAGCTATGGCTTCTAGTCCAGGAGCTACTACTATTAAAGGGAAAAGTTATGTTAAAACAACAGAGAGCATTTCTAAGGCTTCTGGCTACCAAGAAGGTGTTCCACGTGATGGAGTACTAAAACCAAGAAACTACGAAAACTAGGAGTTGTAGTATATCCTGACCTTTTTTTTTTTTGGTGGTACTGGGGGTGGAACCCAGAGGCTTTCTACCTCCAGGCTATACTCCCAGACCCATTTTATATTTTATTTGGAAACAGGGTCTCACTAAGTTGCTGAGAGCCTCAGTAAGTAGCTGAGGCTGGCTTCGAACCTGCGCGATCCTACTGTCTCAGCCTCCCAAGCGCGGGGATTACAAGTATGCGCCACCACACCCGGCTCGTATATCCTGACTTATGGATTTGTATCATCAGGTTCCTGAAACCTTCTACTAAATTACACTGTGAAAATGACTAATTTACAGGTAGTATAGTTGGTTTTGAATCCTGCAAAAAGGAGATGACTGTTTAGGTTGATGCAGGACCTGTAGTACGCAACCTATAATAGGTCGTTTCCAAAGAGACAGCTAGCCTGGTAGACTGAGTAAAAGCCATTGTGAAGCATAAAAAATGAAATTATCTTTCTCTCCCCTTTAAATGCCAAGTGGCACTCCTCAGATGAAGTGGCCAATATGCTGCACATGGAAACCATGCTAGATTGGCTTTATGATCATCATTACCATATGTCCCTTACTCAGATCATGGCAAATACCTCTACTTAATGGACCCCAGTTTGATGCAACATAACTGCTGCAAAGTTGAGCAATAGTTCAAGTTATTATCAGATTGTTGTTACCTTCTTTCTATGGCCATACAGATATGAGAAAATTAGAGTGACTTGCTCAAAGAATGAAGAAAAACAAGGAGAGCTCCAGAAGTGATCTGAGGAAGATGAGGTTAGTCAATAGGGATAGGATGAACTGACAACAAAGGATTCAACACAGCACTATAAAAAGGTGAGTGGATCACTGGGAGCCTTTGTTGGTCCCTCAACAGTGAAGGGCCCTAAAATAATAATGACAGGAGAGGAAAATGATTGATGGATTAAACTAAACATTTAGATAAAAATAAAAATGTTTGAACTGAATACATGGAATGGTTGTATTTACTTTACCTAAGTATGAATGAATAACACTTTAAAAGTTAGGGTGCTGTTACCAACAAATTCTCTGTAGCTATATATCTCTCTATATCACATGAAAAAGGCACAGATAAGGAAAACTAACAGACTATCAAGATTTGAATATAGTGTTACCTACATTAGCGGAACCTGGCATGGTCTCAACAGGGCCAAAAATACAAAGAACTAATGGAGCCTGATACTCAGTGTCTGATCTTGATAATGCTTTCTTTTTGATTTTTATCTCAGAACAAAACAAAACCAAACCAACCCTGATACATCTCCAAGTGGGAACTATCCTAATTTACATTTACTATATTATCTCAAGGTTTTAAGAATTTGCCATCATGCCGTCATTTTTAGAAGGGATTTTAGCATTATAAAGGTCCCAAATATGAAAATGTACTATATGTTGATGACATTATGACAATGCCCAAAATTTTCAAATGAGCAAATTTGTGACACACATGAATACTTGAAGTTACATGGTAAGTCCAGCAATATCCAATGGTCCACCCAAGCTATAAAATTCTTGTGAATAACCTCTACAGGAGACATCTGTGATATTCCATAGGGAATTAAAGATAAACTGTTCTTATTGCTTATCCATGGAAATAAGCAAAAAGAACCCCACATCTGGGACTAGTGCTAGATTTGACCCATAAGACAACTTGAAAGCGGGATCTACTGAACAGGAGCTTCAACAACAGCAGGTTGTGTGTGAACTGCAGAGGCTCAATCAGCGCCTTTAAGTCCTTACGTGCCACACTCAAACTTGCTTTGCTGAAGTATCTGTAACTCATACACACTATGGCTTATGGCAAAAAGCTGAGGAATGCTGCCTGACAGTACTTGCTGGAGTCTTCCACAAGAAAAACTCCAGCCAAGGAGATGTAGTGTACATTGTTAGACAACTGCTGGCTGGTTATTAGGTAGTGATTAACAGAAAAAAATTGAAACCTGAAATACTTGAATAATGTAAAAAACACACACACTAAAGGAAAATGGCAGCATTCAAAAGACCTCCATAATACAAAGGAAGTGCTTAACAGGAATGTGCTATTGGCAGAGTGCAAGGAGGTTCTTCTCATATCCAGGAGCAAAGAGCTTCTATTTTGGTTCCTTTAAACTCTGAAACTATCTGAGAAGTTGTAGAATAGTAATGTCACATTCTATGAACACATTTTGTTCATAGCGTAGTACCCTAGGAAAAGCTCTCATCTGACCAACCAAAAAGCAAGTTGGATTTCTGGATGGATGGCAGTTCTAGAGAAGGCTACCACTCTATGAATCAGTGATATCAAATAAATGAGAAGGTAAACGCAAATCAGCTCAGGAGGCTAAACTGCATGCTCTTCACTAAAGGCATGGGAAAACTGAACAATAAAAGACCTGATGTTTGGATGGATGCCAATGGGTTTGTGGCCATACAATAAGGCTGACAAGCAATGGAAAGGAAGACTACTGAAAAGAAGGACTGAATGTTAATGAGGCATGTTCC